>NC_064630.1:607347722-607972722 GCF_023864275.1 Schistocerca cancellata
TTGAATCTTTTATTTAGCTGGCAGGTGTGGCGCTCGCTGTATTGCAGTAGTTCGAGTAACGAAGAGTTTTGTGAGGTAAGTGATTTCTGAAAGGTATAGTTTAATGTTACTCAGGGCCATTCTTTTGCAGGGATCTTTGATAGTCAGATTGCGTTGCGCTAAAAATATTGTGTGTCAAGTTAAGCACAGTCGTGTATAAATTGTTCTAAGGGGACGTTTCATATGTCGACCCTTAGCCTAGGATACCTCACTGGAATCTTCTGATTTTTTCTTGTAGTTTGTGTATTTAGTGTAGCTTTTGTTTACTGCTAGCGCGTAAATATAGAGAGAATTTCCTTGGTAGTTGTGGTTTTTCATTGGTGCACAGTAAAACAGTTGTGGCATGCATGTAGATTTGCACCAAGTATTTCGCAGCTGCGCTTGCAATTAACTAGATTTATTTTCAGTTCTATTTTAATGTGTTCTCTTATTTTTGCTCTTCAAATTGTGTTTTTTTTGTGTTGTCGTGTGAAATATTGTGACAATAATGGCGTGTGAAAAACGTAATACTAGATTCCAAAGTAAACTGAGAAATGACAGTGAAGACGAAAGCAGTGTGTTAGCGCCACCGAGTAATGAATTAACTAATGTTGAAAGTAGTAATTTGGTAATTGTACATAGGGAAATGGAGCGGGCTGCAAACAATGGTGTAGACAGTGAAACTATTAGTCAACAGGGAAGCATTATCGATCGATCGGTCGGCAACAGCTCCCCTCAGGAATCCGAAATGACAGAACACAATATTGCAAATACTGTAGACTTAGGTTTTGGGTCCTCACCGTTTTCTCAGATGAGTCAAGACACATTTTCTGCTTGTCGAAATGTGAATGTTGCTGGTGCAAATGCACTGCCGAAAAGCGTAGAGGAACAGATTCCAGACGCTAATGAATTGTTATTACAATTAATGCAACAAATGGGACAAAATCTTCAAAAGTTAGACACAATGGAACAAAATCAGAGACAAACACACAAAAGCTTCAAAAGAGCGACGCAATGGAACAAAATCAGAGACAAACACAGCAAAAGCTTCAAAAGTTAGACACAATGGAACAATACCAGAGACAAACACAGCAACAGTTAGACACAGTGGAACAAAATCTTCAAAAGTTAGACACAATGGAACAAAATCAGAGACAAACACACAAAATCTTCAAAAGTTAGACACCACACTTGAACAAACACGTGAAGATTTAACTACTGAGTTACATAACATCGAATCGAAATGTCAAAAAATCTGTAATGACGTAAAAACACAAATTTGTGAGCATTTCCAACCTATTTTTTCGCGTCATGAAAATGTATTACAGAATCACGAAGCAGCCATAAAAGAACTGTAAACTATTGTTCATGAAAATCATGAGACTTTGCAAGCTCAAATTGACTCAGTTGCATCTACCGATTCGGTTACTCAACTTGCAAAAACTCAGGAAAATTTAAAGGACACAGTAGATACCCTGAAAATTGGTTCAGAAAGACACATGGAGGAAATAAGTACACTATCGGAGAAAGTAGCCGAACTTTCGGATCAGGTCACTAACTTATATACAAAGGTAGATGATGATCTGAATGACAGAAGACCTCTAGCCTTCACTGACACAGAAGAGTATGAACAAATAAGAAAATTCAAACAAAATCAAAATCAAATCAATGCACAGTACAAAAGAGAAATCCGGGAAGTACAAGATCAGTTGACACAGGTAATACAAGAATTACGTATTTCAGAGGACACTCGCACCCCAATACAGGAAGAGGGAGATAGAAATACGGAAAAGCCACAAAATAATAACACAGGGCATTTCGGTAATTATGAAAGGAATTGGCAAGGTACACCGAATTTTGAGATGGAACCGCCGACACGACGTAACAATGACCGATATGCTACTCGCCGACACGATGATTTTGACTATAAGCTGTTCATTACTACACGTAAATTCAAAACGTTTAAGAATCCTGCCAACGACATTCATCCACAAGCGTGGCTCCATCAATTCTCTCATTGTTTCCCTCCCAACTGGTCATTGGAGCACAGGTTAGAATTTATGTGTGGCTACTTAGAGAATGAACCAGCTGTAAGAATGCGATCGGTCATTCACGATTGCCACAGTGAAGGAGAATTTTACCATGCCTTCCTCTCAGCATATTGGTCTCAAGCCACACAAGACCGAGTAAAACATGGCATCATAATGATGAAACATTTCGAACAATCTGAATTTTCCAGTCTTGTGAAATATTTTGAAGACATGTTGCACAAGAATCAGTACCTGTCAAACCCATACAGCCCCTCAGAACTCATCCGCATTTGCTTAATCAAACTGCCTGAACATTTACGACATATTATTTTAGCAGGACATTGCAAAGACGACATTGAAGCTTTTCAGGGACTGTTACAAGAACTAGAAATTGACACTGACAATAGCGTAACGCGAAAACAGGAACAGAACAATTACAGGTCACATCTGTCACAATTCCGTGATGACAGAAATAACAACTGGACACGACAAGGCTATTCTCACAACACAAATCGTGACCAAAACAGACACCACCCGTATGACAACCACTGGCAGAGTAATAGTTACAGAGAGAGATCGCATTTCGGGGGGCATAGTAATGAATATCACAGAGACACTCATAGAAACAGACAATTTGGCAACCAGAATAATTATTATCATTGGAGACAGAATAACGTCAGGCGCAATGGTCCAGCACGCAGTTACGATTCAGGGAGAAATTCTCCACCACGTGACCGACAGGAAAGAAACTATGGAATCTACCGACATGACGACAGACGATATGATCGTAACGACAGACCTGAACTGCATCAGAACTGGCGGGATTCTCGTCACGGTGAATTTGTAGAAGTTAGGTCTCCTAATCCCAATAACGACGCGCGCCAACAAAGAAACAGACAATGATTCACACCGCAGGCAGCCACTTGCGCCCGCTGGCTCAGAGAAAAATAACATAGACGCTAACCTTGAGAAAAATTTTAGCACTCCTCACCGACGTATACCACATGATAATTGCGTTAAAGTTGAAACTCTGCGTACTAGGAAGAGTAAAGGTTTACACCACATTTCACATGTAAAACCGTTTATTGAAAGATAATCTGCTTTTTAACTTTGTCTTTGCCATAAAACGTTTCACTTCACGTTACTAGTATGCTTTAGAAACTGTTACCATGCAACAATGTTTAAAGTTAAATATCCAGACAAGAACCAAGAGAACTTATTCAAACAGAAATTACGAATGCATTGTTATTGCGAACAGACGACACAGTGTTATTGTGTGTGTACATTCTTGCTTGTTAGTTGCACGATTACGTAAAGTCTATAAGGCTCACATACTTAGAATATTTGCCAGCACTGCTAATGAGATTTTAATGCAACATTTTGGTTTACTTGAAAATACATTCTGAATTAAAGTACTTTCTGGGAGATACCAGATGGCACAGTGGTTAGTTAATGTGACAGCTACACGATTTTATCACGATGCTACTAATGCAGGGGGGTACACGCCTACTTTGTGTACCATGTGTTTGGCAAGCACAAGGAGCCCTAGCTAATATGGTATTTTCTTATACAATTTTACACGTCGGTACCATATTCCTCTAACACATAAATTACATAGCTATCTGATCATTTAACTGAGACAAACTTTTTTACTACGGCAGTGACAGATGTTTATGTAATTACACCGTTGGATAACTTCACACTTACGAAATTGAATTTTGTCTGTAGTTTGTGAACTGTTCATATTTTTTTGGTACTATTGTGATACTATGAGAGCTTTGAATGATGTATTTGGTAAGGGAGAATGATTTTAAAGTACGTTTGAGGTAGATGACGCTATTTAAATGAGCAGAGAATTTTTTTAGGTTTTGAAATTATTGCAGGAAGCTACGACGTTTTTGAGATTTGACTGAGGTGTTATGATGATATTTTTATGACGACCATGTGTATTATTGTATCACAATGCCGGCGAAAATTATTTGGACACTGTTATATTTACAGGATTTTGTTTCTACACATTTGTAACGCTAATTCTTGGCCTGTGAAATTTTTTATATGAGACTGCCACTGTAGCGGAAACTGCTGTCGTAAATATTTCGTTAAGAAAGGTAAGTGATCTTGACGTAATGCGTTTTGGCGCCCAGCTGAGAGGTAGTCGTCTGACAAAAGAAAGCCATTAGGTGGGGAAAAAAAGAGGCCTACACCGCCGCTAATGACATTCCTTCGCAAAAACGACATGGTCGAACTTGAAAACATATGATTACACTGTGGAGCTCTTAATTTATGATATTTATTGACATGCCTAAGGAAATGACGAGAAATATTTTTATGTCTATAGACCTGATTATGACTACTGTCTCTCTAGTTGAGAGATTTTTCTACTAACTTATGAAATGCCTCATGACTACTGAATGATGTTCTTATGCTTTACTTTGTACATAGTTGTTTATTTCATTTGATATCTGGTTTCCAGCTGTGTTGCAGCATTGCTTTTATAAAATAAAATGCATTTGCTAATGTGAACACTTTCTGTCAACAGATCTATTAAATAATAATTTTGTAATCCACATTCCTTAAAAAAGGAGCACTTGGAAAGGAAAGAACAATAAGAAGGGACTAGTAACAGTAACTGGACACATAATTTTCTTTTCAAGTACATGGTAATATTTTTTTTACAATAAGTTGTTGTGGTGCACCACTTTAATTACATAGACATTAAGATGTGAATAGACATTTCCCTTATCTGCATTGTTGTCTTTAGTGTACTATTTTTTCTGCTTGAGCTATGTCATGTTTCGGTAGAAGTTACTGCTGTTTGCCAGGCATAGTGTTACTGAATTTGACTTTGTGTTACTCTTCTAAGCTAGTTTTACTACTGTTTTATTTTTCTTGTTTGCTGCACAGTGCCTTATATTAGTTGTAGTACTGCAATTGCTTTGCCTATTTAAAATTTTTGTCCTTGATGTTTGTGTTAATTGTTTTATGCTGCTGCATTGCCTCGTCTCTTAGTTTAGCATCTGAGCTCAGTAGATTTAAGTTAACTTAAGAGGAGGTAGACTATAAGAGAATGAGTTGCGATGAATTGGGAGAAATGCATTGAGAAGTTATACGAAAAAAGTACAGAAAGCAGGTATAGGTAGAATTTTCTTGGAAATAAATGATGAGGTAAGATAATGAAAAATAAATAATGACGTAAGGAAAATGTGAATATATAAATACAGAAAGCATGCTTGGATAGGATTTTTTTGGTGGAAACAAAGGTTGAAATAAGACGAAAGATGTACGGAATGAAGTTTTGGGTTGGACTGCAGTACCAAATGTTACACTGAAAACGAACCCTGTCCTTTCCTTTTGTGTTATCTCACTATGTGTTTGTGTACCCTTGTGTATTTGTTTTCTTCCTGTCTCTGTGTAGTTTCATAGAATTTTTTCTTCTACTATTAAGCTACATTCACTATGATGAGGAATACTGTTCTTCTCAAATATAATTGGCATTAATAATATGTTATTTTCTTTGTAAAGATGCTTAGACATTATTTATTCTCTTTTGTTTTAATGCTCATGTGTGAAGTTGATGTTTCAATAATTATTCTGATCTTTTATGTATTTACTTATGTCATAATTCCTGTAACACTGATGTACATGTCTATTTCGATTCTTTTGTAAAGCCTGTACTACAAATGTTATCTGTATTGTTATGTTTTTAATGATGTATTTTGTACCTTTGTAATTTTATTTTCATGTTATAATATTGTAATTGACACCAGTTCATCAAATTAAGTAACTTGTAAGCATTCATTTCACTGCACACATTTCTGTTGGTCATAGTATATGGACAATATGTGAGAAGTAGGGACTGTTAGTGTTTGCACGTGTGTTAATAATTCAGCAAGGGACTGGATAACAGCATTGCTGGTTCTAAGGACAATTCCAAAAACTTTGTGAGTGCACAAGTGGTGGTTATGGACTTGCTCTATTATCCGCAAGACTCTTCAATGGTGATTGTGCACCTGCACAGTCGCAACGGATGGCTGCTAGCCGTCTCTACAAGGACTACAGTGGGCCTGTCCACAATTTCTACAAGGACTGCAGTGGGTCTGCACCTCTGGTGGCCCACCAATACCACAATCTCTACCAGGACTACAGTGGGTCTGCTCTGTGATGACCTACCTACCAATATTCTTCAGAACTTCGAATGACTCTGCTGTGGGTTTGCTCCATTGTGGCCCATTACCTGTCAGCATGTCAAGAGTCAGCACTGTCTTTCCGTTGGAAGGACACCACTACTTCTTAAGACTGCATGGAAATCCACTACTTCTGTGTGCAATTTTTTTACTAATGAGACTTTGTGAAAACAAACTGTAATTACTATTATGATGAATGATCAGGACTGTCTTTATGGACTGTGAGAAAATTTTAGCTTTTGACATTATATCAATAACTGTGTGCATTGGATATCTTTGTTAGTGTAATTATGAAAAATTTTATCAATTTTATCATTATTGGCCACTGGCCAAAACAATTTGTAAAATTTTTTTGTGGGGAGCATGGGGGCTATGTAAGTAGGCTGTTTAGATTTTTATATTGGTAATGCTACGTAGCGCTCTGTATGAAAATCACTGGGGGCTATGTAAGTAGGCTGTTTAGATTTTTATATTGGTAATGCTACGTAGCGCTCTGTATGAAAATCACTGGGGGCTATGTAAGTAGGCTGTTTAGATTTTTATATTGGTAATGCTACATAGCGCTCTGTATGAAAATCACTGGCTGTGCTGTGTGCAGCCTGTGGCTAGTTTGCATTGTTGTCTGCCATTGTAGTGTTGGGCAGCGGCAGCTGGATGTGAACAGCGCGTAGCGTTGCGCAGTTAGAGGTGAGCCGCCAGCGGTGGTGGATGTGTGGAAGGAAATGGCGGAGTTTTGAAATTACATATATTATGACTTTTGATGATATTAAGGTAAATACAGTGTTTGTTCTCTATTAAAATCTTTCATTTGCTAACTATCCCTATCAGTAGCTAGTGCCTTCCGTAGTTTGATCTTTTATTTAGCTGGCAGTAGTGGCGCTCGCTGTATTGCAGTAGTTCGAGCAATGAAGATTTTTATGAGGTAAGTGATTTCTGAAAGGTATAGTTTAATGTTACTCAGGGCCATTCTTTTGCAGGGATCTTTGATAGTCAGATTGGGTTGCGCTAAAAATATTGTGTGTCAGTTTAAGCACAGTCTTGTATAATTGTTCTAAAGGGACGTTTCAAATTGATCTTTTTCCAAATCGCCGAAAGATGCTCCGTTTCCATTCATATCAGAAATACAGTCTTTAGTATGTTGCTTCTCCTCCTCTGTGACTGCCATTTGCTCCAGTATTATGATGGACAGAGCACACATGAGTGCAGAGTCAGATTGAATTGCCCTCGTGTATGCACGACCAGAAAGTATATGGCGAACAGAAACTGCAGCATATAAAGTCTCCAAAAGTTGAGAGAGTCCATTGTCTCTCATTAAGAATCCTATTGATCCTAGAAAAGACATTATCAAGTGAAAACCTCCTAATCGAATAACTACATTAGTGAATAGTTCATTGCCTCCAGTAGCTTCTACTGCAACTATTTCGTTAGCTTTCATGTAGAGTGGTTGATCAAACATCACTAGATAAGTTTTCTGTGTGATCTTATTACTCTCCGTGATGCCATAAGTTAAAGCTGTTAAGATAGTGCCATAATCTGTGGACGGGTTGTTGATGAACAGAAGCGCTAATACATTTGACTCCAGTTGTGATTTTCACCATAGAAACTTGCCATGCAGGAATAGAAAGCTGTAAAAACTTTGCCATCATCCAAGTAAAATTGTGATTGGTAGACACTGTTGCTCAAGTGAATGATTGTTCTGAGTACACATTTTGCAGAATAATTTCTTCAATTCCAACTCTTTTGGGCATCACCTCGGCATGACAGAGAGTCACGCACCTGATTTCACCCATAGCATGGACTGCACCTTTGCCCGTCATTGTTATAATATTGAAGTGAGTATTATCAAAAACGAACTGTGAGAACGAATCATTTGAAATATTTGGTTTCCAGAACTGAACGGCAGAAGTCTCAAATAAAGCTACAGTGCTATACAAAGAGCAGAAACCCATATTCCAGACAATTTCAACAATAATATTTGATCCCACTTTACACAAAAAGTATACTGGAAGACCAAGTTGCAGTGAGGAGGTAAACGAACGAGAACTGGTGGCTAACACAACCGTATGGAATTTTGCTGTACATTTTTTTTTAAAGGGCTGTTCACTACCTTTCTTTTATTGACAAAACCACACCCTTCACAAATTCGTGTAAAGTGTCAGGAACCGTAACTTCAGCATTCTCTGTCGAGTCACTGATATCTGAATAACCAGCAATACTGTAAGGAGTCATTCTTACATCTGCACAGATGAATGATAACTGCTGCTGCTTCTACTATTCTCTTTTTCTCATCTTTTTCATCAACAGCTCGTTCGTCGTACCATTGATTCAGAAGTCCGTGGCCACTGCCACGAAAACATACAACATGTTTTTTTTTTTTTTTGCATTGTGGCAAACAAGACCCCATAATCGAAGTGTACAGTCAGTTTATTTTTCAGTGTTCTTCTAGTTATTGTCTCTCAATCTGGGAGACATTCATTAACTATCTGCAACAAATCGAGAAATGAAAATGGACATTCTTCTGAACTATCTATAAATTTGCGTAATTCTTGAAAAGCGGCATCAAAGTTGGTAGCTTGAGGGCGGCCTCTTTTTCGGTCAGAGGAGGGGTTCGACACTAATTTAGCATAGCGATCTTGATGATAACCGGCTTCTGTAGCTACTAAACACAGAGCACAGTTGACGCGTTCGGCAACCTTTCTACAGAAGTCATCATCGCGTTTCTCCGCTTTCTCAAGCAGCGTATGTTTCACAGTTACAGAGCGAACTTCATGGAGACGTTTTTTTTTTGTTTTTTTTTGTTTCCACCTCTATGTCACACTTTTCAGCACGTATCAAACAATCTTTTTCGAAAGTGAATAGATAAGAGGAAGAGGATCTCAAACTTTTATCATCTGCTTGTGCAACATTCTGATTAACTAATTTCCTTATATTACATTCGTTAATATATTCACGTCGACATACCTTATGCACTTCAATTAGTCAGCGTTCGGTAGAAGATTATGAACCCTGTCCTTCCGTTCCTTGCTGACGCGTATCAGAGTTCCCAAGCCCTTCGTCACTACTGATGTCTCTCCTTCCGAAACAGATTTATCACAAATAAAACCCGTAGTAGGGTCCAACATTATTGTTTTCTCAGACTAGACAAAAGAAATGAGACTAAGAAGAAGCACTTCCCAATACCACAAACTGATGAATACTGTCACAAAAACAGAACTGTCTGGCACTACTTTGACGGTTCACAAAATTAACTCAACTGAACTGGACACTGGGTAGGAAAAAATGGCAAAGACATAAGTGGTAGGGGAGCGCTGAGTGAATGGAAAGGGGAACTTGACGTATTCATTGTTAGCACGCACTCCTAATTTCAACAATCGCAGAGGTAATGTCATCAAATAGGTTATATAGGTTACGAAATATGTCCATACACTTAAATACTTCGCAAAGCAACAAAAACTGTAATCTATTACGTTAACAGAATTGTATTTCAATTCTTATACCTCAAATACCATTCGTGTAAATGAAAAGATGCATCGATATTTTTCGTGCACAGTTTTGCGAGGAATATGTTCGCCAATAAAAGCTCTTTTCCAAAAATGAGCCTTTTTGCGTGATACAAATTGACTTTTGGAGGAAATAAAAGGGGAATGCCCGCCCCGCCCCCCCCTACTCTACGAAATGGAACTTTTCTGTTTATTATTACTATGCCCAATATGAGTACATTACCGAAGATTCAAAACTTTACAATGTTTTCCCTCATTTGCTGCTTTTCTTACTAATTTGCCTGGAGTATATTAAGCGGAGCCCGAAACCCCATCACGCTGTGGCGTAAGTCAAGAAATCTGCAACCAAGTCGAGAAATCTGCAACCAAGTCGAGAAATCTGCGACATACACGGTCGCAGAACCGTCTGAGCCGCTAACTGAGACATTCTACTTGCCTCTCTACCAAAGACTCGCAATCGATCCTGTCAACGATACTATATACGGTGAACTGTGCCTTCATCTAGCAAACAAGACTGGCAGTCCTTACCACTTCAGCGAGCACAGAAACCAGAATCTCTTCTGATCCAAAGTGACAACCGTTGGTACTGACACGACCCATCACCCACAGCTGGGTGCACCTTGTGCTCTTCATGGCATCCGGAAGCACCCGTTTCGTATTTGAAATGACTCCTCCCCGTCTGCACACAGTGTGCACGCTACATTTCTTCCCCTCCTTGGCAGCCATGTCCCTACGGGGACAGTTATGCTACAAATTTTTGAGCTCCAAACTAGCAGTAATCCCATTCTCTTTGAGGGCCAAAATCTTGTGGACCGAGAGACATCCTCTGGAACTGGACCAGTGACTCCATCTGGCTCAGACTCCTAATTTAACGGACAATGTAAGAATTCTATATTATGAGATATGGCTATTTTGTTTGTAAAAATTGCTACAGAGATCAGTTTTCGATACCTGAAAAGATAGGTGGTAGTAACTCTTTATTTACCATTGGTTGTGTTAGGAGCATATGAGATTTCTGTCGCTATGCTCAAAATAGGACTCTGTTATAAGTGGTCGGAATGTGAGGAACCCTGATGTTGGACATAGCAGATAGAGGATGGTTTTGAGATTCTTTCACGGTGTAACTGTACATTTGGAATGAGGCACAGTTCCTATTTATTGTGATCTCCAGTTGTAATGTTAATGCAAGTTACTTTGGGCACATTTAACTTTCCGCTAATTATTACGATGTAAAGGCGAAATTCCCATCAAGAATCTAAACACTGATATGCTAACCATTTCAGATCTGTCAGTCATTTCTTCAGCGTAATGATAAACTGGTTCTTATTTCGGAACATTGAAAGCATTTCAAAAGAAAGGTAATGAGAAAATTTTATGAATAGTAGCTTCTGCGTGAATTAGTTTCATTGTTTGTGACTAAGCTTAAAGAAGTTTAGAGCCGTCATGTTAATGTGGTTCAAGTTTTGTGTGTTTAAACGTTGTAGTTTCATTTCATTTTTCAGCAATTTTCTCCCTGTGGCCGAGCGGTTCTAGGCGCTTCCGTCTGGAACCGCACGGCCGCTACGGTCGCAGGTTCGAATCCTGCCTCGGGCATGGAAGTGAGTGATTTCCTTAGGTTAGTTAGGTTTAAGTAGTTCTAAGTTCTAAGGGACTGATGACCGCACATGTTTAGTCCCATAGTGCTCAGAACCATTTGAACCATTTGAACTTCCAAATCGCTGGGAACGGGCTATACACAAATGCTTGTGACTACTTTGAAGGTCAGTAAAACTTTGAAATACGTATGTATTTTGTACGAGCTGTAAATAAATAGTTGCCACTTTTAAAGCTCCAACCCTCGTAGAAGTACACTGAAATATTGTACACAGAGAAGCATTAAATACAGTATCATACATCTGCTGCAGAGAAGGTGTACAATAACTGTAACAAAATGTCCTCCAAAGCAGACAGCTGAAATGGGGCGCACTATTACGTTTCAGCCTGCCGATTTTGCAAGAGAATTTGAAATAGTTTGGCAAAGCGAAGCTTCGAGTTTTCACCAATTGATAGATGCCCTTTCATTCCCTATAAATCTACACTACGCAATGCGTTTGTCACTTGATTGGTTAGGCTGTCGATCAGCAAAAGGAAGGGGGACATATGCATATTTTGCAGAATTCGTATGTGGTGGTCTCTCACGACATGATGAACCATGATTAGTAACTCAGTACGCGAGGAGGTATTATCGTCTGATTTCTGGTAACTCCGTGCGGTAAACAAAGCATTCTATAGCCGAGCTTTCGTAGGAGAAAAACATTTATGCCGCGCGTACAAGACAAGGCAATTGCGTCAGCTGGGTGCAAAACTTAGTACGTCGCGCATTTGTATTTTCCCTCAAAATGAAACGGCAAGCGCATTAACTTCACAGTCCACAGGTGCTGCCTTTCAAGTGCGTTTAAAGAAAGCATTGTTACTTTACGAAAGTAAACTACTCAGTATTTATGGATCAACTGGGAAAAAAGGTAACTCCTTGGTTCCCTGATAAATAAACGCATAATGGGCGATGAATAGGATTATTATTTTTCCAGAATTCGCTAAGAGCAGAAAAACAGTCTGCTGGACAGATGTGAGGAAAAAAAGGGGGGAGGAGAGGAGAAACGAAGTGGGAGGGGGTGACGGTATCCTCACGTCGACGCCACGTTTCTATACCACGCGCGCGAAGAATGCGCAGGCGCGGAAATCACGCATTCGCAATGATTTGCAGATAGAGGGTTCCATATTCAAACTCCCTCTGCCAAAGATCGCAGAGCTGCTCTCATGCGAGTGAGCTGTACGCTGCGTTTGCCAGCTGTGCGGCCAGACGTTACTCACCAACGGCCGTAGTAGACCAGTGTTATGACGGATCTGTTATGAAGGAATCTTGATTTGTCTACGCAGGAGAGCCGCTTTGCGATTGCGATTTTCGGCAGAGGGAGTTGCAATATGGCTCTCTCTGTCTGCAAATCATTGCGCATGCGCGGTTCCGGCGGCCAGTTGCTCCGAGGAAATATTGTGGACTTTGTACAACGTGATCCGGCTAAAAAATTGTGAAGATTATTTACAACATATCCTCAGGGAAAACTTGAAGAGTCACAACTTTTCGTTATTTGTAATAAATTATACGAAAAAATAAACGTTTCAGAAGACTGAAACACATGACAAGAAACTCATCAAAATAGGTAAAACAATATTCATAGATTCCACTTAGTATTGTATAGCACATAAAGTATGGAACTTTCCAGAAACTATTGTCTTGTTCTATGTAATTTCCTGTTGCTGATTAGTGAAGTCATTTAGTGAAAAACTAATTGCTTGAGTGACTTCACCAAGAGGTGTTGTAGGCTTGTCGGTGATGGACCTGCAGAACGACGCTGACGAGTGCTGCAAAGGCGAATGACTTTCATAATAATTTACTAATGAACTATAGCCGCATTGACGCCGTTGGTCAATGCTTCCATTTTTGAGACAATTCAGAAACTCGAATCTTGTTGTTCGTGATGAAATCACAACTACGGTTATGAAGAACGTACCCACATTATGCTCTTGTGCTTGTGGCTTTGATAGCCCTTCAAAACAGTGTAATCTGTCATTTACCTTCTCATTTAAATGCTACAGGAGGGTTTCTGTTTTCACATGTCCCATGTGCGAATATTGTGTCAAAAGTTCATCTTTCTCTGAGCATTCTAGCACAGTTTGTACCCGTTTTGCACACGAACTTTACTTGATTTCCAGGAGTCGCTTCACTACAACACAGCGCACTAAGCATTAGACTCGTCTGGAACCAGTGGACCTGTGACTTGTGACGTAAAGCGCTGGCGCACTACTCATTGCTCTCTGTCGGAAAACATCTGGACTCTTGTCACTATCGAGGCGACGACGCACTGCGCCGGGCGCATTACATACTCTGCGGCGCAAAATTACTTCTCCTAGGAAAACATGGCTTATGCTGCTCGTTCTGTGTGACCAGACGCTCTGATCTGTAACTCGCAATCCTTGAAATTGTTATTCAGACCTTGGAATTTTCTGACCCGTGTACTGTGACATAACATGGTAAATATGCATTTTGGTGCGCGCCTTGCGTTTTAGTTTCGTTTTATATGAGTTCTTTTTTTGGAGTATCGGATTGTGATTTTGCATGCTAAATGTGTGTCTTCATTTGGCTTAGCATCTGTTCTCTAACACGTGAGATCCGAGATATATTTTCATGACAGGCAGCGCATATAAGAGGAGACTATCCTGCGGCATATCTCACCTTAAACTCCATTTTTATCCCAAATGGCTCATTATTTGATTTGTCATCGATTTTAAGAAATTTTTCATAAAATTTATTTATGTCCATCTTTGAGTACACCGGCCAGGTAAGAATTTTACCTTGATTTTGTTTTTCACTAACAGCCCCAGTAAATTTTAAGTGCCGATGAAATATCAAATAATTTTAATTTTCTCTTTTCGTACATCTTAAACGTGCCATGTGTTACTGCATCTATGTTGAAACCTAGAACAGACTATGGTTCAAATGGCTCTGAGCACTAGGGGACTTAACATATATGGTCATCAGTCCCCTAGAACTGAGAACTACTTAAACCTAACTAACCTAAGGACAGCACATAACACCCAGTCATCACGTGGCAGAGAAAATCCCTGACCCCGCCGGGAATCGAACCCGGGAACCCGGGCGTGGGAAGCGAGAACGCCACCGCACGACCACGAGCTGCGGACTAGAACAGAGTAGCTCAGCAACTTTATATGATCTACGGAAACCTGGTACTTAAGGTTCATATTGCATTAATGTGCTCCTTCGGAACATTTATTTGGTAAGTGATTTTCACATCATACAGTAAGTGTGACATGGGTGCAGTTTTCTCTAAAATCTTCCCCGGGGGAGACGATTACTTTCAGATTATTGCAGTTAGATTATTGCAGTTAGTTTAAGGACAGCCTGTACCTCATTAAAAACTAGTGGTAATGGCTTACGTGTTGCCCGTTAAGCTTTGAAATAATGTAACTACGAAGACGCATTTCAGTATTCTTGTTTGATACTCTTCTAGGCATTCACAATAAAATAGTTTTCTACCGGCTTGTTGGGCTTATGCGTAAGCTTGCCTTCAATGTCACTTTCTAGTCCCAGTCAAAAGGTCGTTAGTTTTCGAGGACTGGTTCATTGCACCGTGAATGAAGGTCGGCGCGTGGATGTGGCTCATTGCTGTGGGTGCTGTGTCACAACGATCCGTTGACTGCTGTGGCCAGTAATAGAAACGTGGGGCTACGGCGACAGTCACCATTTCTTTCGTTGTGCCCAAGCAGTGGCAAGGACCAAGGTAGGAACCGTGATTATGTTATTGGTAATGGGAGAGGGGACCCTTAAGCCTCAGAGACCGTATTACTGATGTCTTGAATTAAAGAAAAAAAACATGGGAAAAGCACTCGAATAATATGTAATTCTATTTCCAAAACCGCAAGTCACTAATTTGATGTGATTTTTTTTAACCGAATATATCATCAAGGTTACTGTTTATTAGCCGCTTTTATAGCTTACCGCTTGGTTATCATTAAAGTGAAGCTAATCACAAAGTTCCATTGTGGCCTATAATTGTTGTATGGCCATGAAACTTGGTAGATACGCTAGTGCGGCGTCGCGAGAACTGTCCACCCAGTGGTCAAAAGTTTGGAAGAGTTTTTTACACTGGTACTTGTACAACATCAAGGTCGTGCAGCAACTGAAACCTCATGATCCGTGGCAAGGTCCCGAATTTGCTCTTCCGTTTCTGGCACGGATCGAAGTTGATAACTTGTGGCAGGGTAATATTGCATGGAGTGACGAGGCACATTTTGCACTACAAGGAGATTGAATCCACCGAACTGTCCAATTTCGGGTACTGTAAAAACGTTTGTTGTGGCGAAGTGACTTTGTGGTGTTGGTTCAAATGTGTGTCAGTTCCTAAGGGACCAAACTGTTGAGATCATCGTCCCTAGGCTTACACACTACTTAAACTAACTTTAACTAAGCCCGAGGGAGGACTCAAACCTCCGGCGGGAGGGGCCGCTCAATTCGTGGCATGGCGCCTAATACCTCGTGGCCACTCCGCGCGGCGATGTGGGTTCACAAGCATTTTTATTCTCAGAGGTCTGCCACGTATTCTGTGACATCCGCACGCTATCCTGCTTTGGAAGAGCGCAACAGAGACAAAGTTACTGTTTTCATAGAACATGAGGCAACACCTCAAAATGGCTCTGAGCACTATGGGACTTAATTTATGTGGTCATCAGTCCCCTAGAACTTAGAACTACTTAAACCTTACAAACCTAAGGACATCACAAACATCCATGCCCAAGGTAGGATTCGAACCTGCAACCGTAGCGGTCGTGCGGCTCCAGACTGTAGCGCCCAGAACCGCTCGGCCACTCCGGCCGGCTGAGGCAACACCTCATGTCTCTCTCCAGTGACGTATCTGCTTAATGCAACCTTCCACAAGCGTGTTATCTACAGAGATTTTTCAGATGAATGGCCTGCACAGTCACCTGATCTGAATCCATGTTGCTATTGGCTCTGGGATACCAAAAGGACAGGGACACATTCGGTCTCTACCTTACCTGAAGGCTATTATTAAGGAACTCGTTGTTCAAATTTCACTGGAACTGCTTTAAGCAACTAACCGTTGGTCAGGTCGTTTTACGAATGCAGGATGTGGTCGAAGACTTCGGTGCTCATCTTCAACAAAATGTGCGAGTGGCTCGCCCACGTCTTATTGCTACTATACATGGGAACACACCTATATGTCTTTCTTGCATTCACTGCACCATAATTGTATCTGGTGACCAAAATAGCAACTATTATTTTTCTGGGTAGCTCGGTTTCACATTAACACATTAGCACATACACCAAGTTTCACTGCCATACGATAATGACGACATACACTAGATCTTCATCAGTATCTGCACTATCTAGTATAATACAAACGTGGAACCCTCACAGTGTCATCTACTGAGAAAACAGGTTGATGAGAAACCCTTCCCACACAGAGAGATATGGTGGCATTAGAAACATTCACAGGGTTGTGCACCCTTTGGCTACCACCCACTAATAAAGAAATACATGACAGGACTTTGGTTAGAGGCCACTGACTATGTAGTGGTAGCTGTATGTGAGATATTTACAAAAGTTTCATTAAGACACCATTACGTCGATGCGTGCTCTAGAGCTGGTTTCATTGGCTTGATTGGCAAATGGGTAATTGGATGTAAACTGAATGTAGATCAAACCAAATAAAATTCTTATGCGGACTTCATATAATTTTTTTTTCACATTGTTACCTTTACACCCAAACAACATGGAATGGTTAGCTTCTCATGGTTGGGATTCATAGTCATAAAATATTTCTTAAAAGACATCATAGTCGCCGTTGACTGTATAAAATATTAATTGTTACTATTGCAGTTTCGGCCTTATGGCCATTTTCAAGTAACACTGCAAAGTTACATTTTGTCAGAATATAAAACTATCTGTACATGTCGTCGTTTTTATTTTTTATATTTTTTAAACACTTGCGAACAGAAACCAGACTGTCGCCATGTTTTTTTAATTGTGTGTCTACTATGCTACGTGTCTGATTCTTGTGTATTTTATTAACATTGCCAAACCCTTTGCTTTCTGTTTAACTTTCCACAATTTTCGGCCATTTTAAACTTTAAGTCACCGTTTTATCACCTGTTTTTCTTGTTTCTTTTCTTCTTCCATCTTTAAAGAAGTCTGTAGGCTGTAGAGCAGCGTATTAAGATGCTGCCAGCCCGCCCCCTTCTGGGGGAATTGAAATTCAATAAAGGAAAAAAAACAACGACGACATGTACTCATGTCAGATAATCTTATATTGTGACAGAATGTAACTCTCGCAGTGTTACGTGAAAATGGCCATAAGGTCGAAACTGCAATAGTAACAATAAATATTTGATACAGTCAACGGCGACTATGATGTCTTTTAAGAAACATGGAAAGGCATTTGCCACTGTGTAATCGTCATAATGCTTCCTAAAGCCTGCAGCGCTTCGACTGGTCGGTTACAGGCAGCGGAGCAGTTTGTGGTGGTGGAGTGAGGATGCCGCAAGACGATCTACGTCACGGCGACTCTCACGCCAACCGCGGTAAGAGTGAGGGCTGGCTGGCTGGGTTGCTGGGTGGGCAGGTGTCTCCTGTCGGAGTTTAATTAGCTACGTGGAGAGGCGGCGGCGCCGGAAGGCGGCCTGTCCGCGCCGCTGCCACGCGTCTCCCGACGCCGACGCCGACGCCTGCTCCGCCGGCGGCGTCTGGTTGCGGTGTGCCACGGGCGGCTGGTGGGCGTCTTATTGCAGAAGACGTCCCAACGTACTGACGCAGAATCCACTTAGGCTGCATATACGTTTGTAATTACAAGTGCTGCTGTGTAACGGAACTTGGCGTAAATATCATACCAGTGTCCTTGTTATCCTATTTAATGTTGTCCGTTTTGCTTTTTCCTTCGTTTTTAAGATACAGAAAAAGAAACAAAGGGAAAGAAAGACACTGGAAGCAATTATTCTCTTACTTTACTTCTGCATCTTGTCCAGTGTACAACTGTGTGTACTGCAGTGTACATACTGACCTGCACCATCCAGTTTCTATTCCATTCGGAGGCGACACTCGTGAAGAAATGACATCGATAGCGTTTTTATGAGAACCAATTTTTTCGTGGGTTCATGATCATAATGCCAGATACATTGACGGATAAAACTTCCCAACACCAAAAAAATAATTAATGTCTAGTAACGAAATTTCAGGAAAATATTTGTCTACATAACACATTAAAGTGATTAACATTGCAAGATCACAGGTTTATGTATGCGCGAGATAAGCCGTTGCAAATGCGAAACGCTAATACATTAATAACCAGACTAACCACGACAATGGTGAATACAACCAAGCAGACGTGCATGCATTGTGTTTTACAAGAGGTCGATGTTAGTTTGTGGAATGGAATTCCGTGTCTGTTGCACTTGGTCGATCAATACTGAGAAGGTTAATGCTGCTTCTGGATAACGCTGGAATTGTTGTCCGATGATGTCTCATATGTACACGATTGGAGACATATCTGGTGATCGAGAAGGTCAAAGCAACGTATTGTCACTCTGTCGGTCATGTTCGGTTACAAAAGCGATATGTGGACTAGCGTTATGCTCTTGGAACACACTGCCTGGAATGCTGCTCATGAATGGTAGCACAACTGGTTGAATCACCATAGAGACGTACAAACTTGCAGTCACGATGCGTGGGATAACCACAAAAGTGCTACTGCTGTAATACAAAATCGCATCCTAGACCATAACTCCAGGAATTGTTCCAGTATGTCTAGCATGCAGACAGATTGATTGTAGGTCCTCGGTTGGTCTCCTTCTGGCCATCACTGGCACCGAGGAGGAACCAACTTTTACCAGAAAACAGACCTCCACTCTGCCCTCCAATGAGCTCTCGCTGCAAACCACTAAAATCGCAAATGGTAGTAGTTTGGTGTCAGTGCAACAAACAGTATAGGACGTCCTTGAAATAACTGTCCTTGAAATAAACCGATTTGTAACAGTTCGTTGTGTTTCTGTGCTTTCGCATATGCAGTACTCTAGGTACTGTGACGTGGCTGACTGGAGCCTGGTCTTCTTGCCACCGCAAATTCTCGTCACCACCATTGCCAAGAATAATGTGCGGTGGCTACAATCCTGGCAAGAATTTTTGCAATACCACAAAAGGAACTACCGTATTCTCGTAGCCCTATTACACGACCTCGTTCGAACTCAGTGTGGTGTTAATAATGGCATCTTTGGCCTTAAAGGCGTTCTGCACTGACATCAACTCACCACGTCCAATCCCTAATATAGCTAATGCTCATGGCCGTTACAGCACGTATTTTAGGCAAACCGTAGTTGGGTCGTCATGCTGGCGCTACTAGCGCCACTCTTATGCAACTGGTGCGAATGTTGAATAGACATCATGTTTCAGGTTTAGAAACACAGCCCTCAACTTTCGCTTATGTCGCACAGCTCTTTCCTTGGTGTTGCCCTTTTTTTCCAGTCCTTATATATCTTGTAGAAGGTATCGTGTTCCTTGACTCGATTTGAAAACTGAAGTCGCGAAATTTTATGAATTACTGTACAGCTGCTGTAGAATGCAGGATATACAGTACCTACAACAAAATCTACTCAAAAGTAAAAAGCTTAAACGGGGTATACTATTACACTTCAGTCTGCCGTTTTGACAAGAGTTTTTGTAACGGTTTTGCAAAGAGAAACTTCAAAGTTTAATTTCCAACACTTGTTTCTAAATGTACATTACGCACTGCGTTTGTCACTTGGTTGGTTGGGCTGTCGATGTGCTAAAGGGACGAGGACATACGCATGTTTTGCAGTGTGCATATGTGATGGGTTCTTACGACATGCTGAAGTATTTGAACCATGATTAGCAGTTCAGTGGGCGAGGAGGTAGTATCGACTCATTTCCGACGACGCTGTGCGGTAAACAAAGCATTCTTTAGCCGAGCTATCCCAGGAGAAATAATTATTGCATGGGGGCTTATTTAAAATAACGATATAAGAATGCAATGCAAATACTTTTTAATTTTCTGTCGCTGTATGTCCGATTACGCTGTTTCGTAAACGGCTGGCCCTGACTAGTTTTTGTACGCAATCTGACTGCATGGAACAACAAAGAATGAAATGAAAACTTTCGTTAATACAATTAATTAATTAAGTCCCCAGCAACTATAAAACCTACGAAACAACAAACACAAGTGTAGCTGTTCTGTATGTGGTAGTATGACTCAACGCACATCTGGCACGGTTCTTCTTCAACAAGACAAGAATTTTTAAATACCAATTATACTGACGTGATAAAAGAAAATTAGAAATACTATAATTGCGCAAGAAAATCAGAATTACACTATAATACAAGAACACACGCCAGATGCTTTGTTGACTGAACCTGTCATGACACACTATTCAGGACACTGAAAGAATAAAAGAAAAAAAGAGTTTATTACCTCCATATATATTGACGAAATGCACTCTGACCATTACAATATCTCCATTAGAACAACATCTGCTATCTCTCCCATCAAACCACTGCATAAAACATGGAACAACACTCTCCACTACCACATCTCACTCTGACTTCACGACAAGCAGTGTCCACCACAACTTCTCGGTAAGTACTGCCTGCCGCTACTTTTTAATAATCACTGCCAGTGGAGGCGGCGGAACAATACTCTCTGGCGCGATCTTTGGCGCTGTGGCTCAGTGTAGCCACCTTTCATTATGTGCCGCTCGAACAAGACAAGGCAATTAGCATACGGGGAGCAAAACTTAAGTACGTCGTGCGTTTGTATTCTTCCAGGAAATGAAACGGCAAGCGCATTAATTACTCAGTTCACAGGTACAATCTAAGCGGCGTAATGTAATGAGTTCTGCATATGGATTTAGAGCAAATCGAAGAAAGAAGAAATTAGCGGTTAGTAGCAGAAATGAGAACAGCGAGAAACTTAACATCAGGACCGGTGATCACGAAGTAGATCAAATTAAGGAATTATCTTACCTTTGCAACAAAATAACCCTTGGTGCACAGAACAAGGAGGATATCGACAGCGGACTAGCAGTGGCAACAAGGTCATTCCTAGCCAACAGTAGTGTGCTACTATCAAACATAGTCCTTAATTTGGGAAAAAATTTCTCAGAATGTGCCTTTGGACCTCAACATTTAATGGTAGTGAAACACAGACTGTGGGAAAACTAGGACAGAAGAGATTCAAAGCATATGAGGTGTGGTGCTTCAAAAGTACGTAGTAAATTAGTTGGGCTGATAAGTTAAGGAATGAGCAGGTTCTCCGCGGCGAGGAAAGGAATATATGAAAAATGCTGACAAGAAGAGAGGACGAAAAAAATGGAAAAAGGAAATCAGTCTTAACATATTTTCGCAATATTAATGTTGTAATTCTGAGTAATGGATTAAATTTTATGTAGGGGAACGCGGGGCAGAACGGGATAGCGGGGCACAATGGGAAGTTGCTATTTTCTAGAGTACACAGTGCTGCAACCTGTTGTATAGGCATGTAACTATTTCTCCGAATGGAAGGGAAGTTAGGGCAACCATTTTTATTTAGTTTGAAGTGCGAGATCGAAGTGAATTGTTGTCCGTCACCTACCCGCTTGCGTTGTTCTAACGTTTGGTGAATTTCAACGCCAGGTAAGCTGTTAAATGTTTATTGTATACCGTAAAATGACACATTCCCCTAAAGCGCATGGCATTTGTTATACATTAGTTATTTAATGCGTTTAAATACTTTAGTTATTATAACAGTTTAAGAATCATGATAGAAGGTTGTATACATGGAAGAACCCTGGAGATACTAAAAGGTATCAGATAGATTATATAATGGTAAGACAGAGATTTAGGAACCAGGTTTTAAATTGTAAGACAATTCCAGGGGCAGATGTGGACTCTGACCACAATCTACTGGTTATGACCTGTAGATTAAAACTGAAGAAACTGCAAAAAGGTGGGAATTTAAGGAGATGGGACCTGGATAAACTGAAAGAACCAGAGGTTGTACAGAGTTTCAGGGAGAGCATAAGGGAACAATTGACAGGAATGGGGGAAAGAAATACAGTAGAAGAAGAATGGGTAGCTTTGAGGGATGAAATAGTGAAGGCAGCAGAGGATCAAGTAGGTAAAAAGACGAGGGCTAGTAGAAATCCATGGGTAACAAAAGAAATATTGAATTTAATTGATGAAAGGAGAAAATATAAAAATGCAGTAAATGAAGCAGGCAAAAAGGAATACAAACGTCTCAAAAATGACATCGACAGTAAGTGCAGAATGGCTAAGCAGGGATGGCTAGAGGACAAATGTAAGGATGTAGAGTCTTGTCTCACTAGGGGTAAGATAGATACTGCCTACAGGGAAATTAAAGAGACCTTTGGAGATAAGAGAACCACTTGTATGAACATCAAGAGCTCAGATGGAAACCCAGTTCTAAGCAAAGAAGGGAAAGCAGAAAGGTGGAAGGAGTATATAGAGGGTCTATACAAGGACGATGTACTTGAGGACAATATTATGGATGTAGGTGAAGATGAAATGGGAGATACGATACTGCGTGAAGAGTTTGACAGAGCACTGAAAGACCTGAGTCGAAACAAGGCCCCCGGAGTAGACAACATTCCATTGGAACTACTGACGGCCTTGGGAGAGCCAGTCCTGACAAAACTCTACCATGTGGTGAGCAAGATGTACGAAACAGGCGAAATACCCTCAGACTTCAAGAATAATGTAATAATTCCAATCCCAAAGAAAGCAGGTGTTGACAGATGTGAAAATTACCGAACAATCAGTTTAATAAGCCACAGCTGCAAAATACTAACACGAATTCTTTACAGACGAATGGAAAAACTAGTAGAAGCCGACCTCGGGGAAGATCAGTTTGGATTCCGTAGAAATACTGGAACATGTGAGGCAATACTGACCTTACGATTTATCTTAGAAGAAAGATTAAGGAAAGGCAAACCTACGTTTCTAGCATTTGTAGACTTAGAGAAAGCTTTTGACAATGTTGACTGGAATACTCTCTTTCAAATTCTGAAGGTGGCAGGGGTAAAATACAGGGAGCGAAAGGCTATTTACAATTTGTACAGAAACCAGATGGCAGTTATAAGAGTCGAGGGGCATGAGAGGGAAGCAGCGGTTGGGAAGGGAGTGAGACAGGGTTGTAGCCTCTCCCCAATGTTATTGAATCTGTATATTGAGTAAGCAGTAAAGGAAACAAAAGAAAAATTTGGAGTGGGTATTAAAATCCATGGAGAAGAAATAAAAACTTTGAGGTTCGCCGATGACATTGTAATTCTGTCAGAGACAGCAAAGGACTTGGAAGAGCAGTTGAACGGAATGGATGGTGTCTTGAAGGGAGGATATAAGATGAACATCAACAAAAGCAAAACGAGGATAATGGAATGTAGTCGAATTAAGTCGGGTGATGTTGAGGGTATTAGATTAGGAAATGAGACACTTAAAGTAGTAAAGGAGTTTTGCTATTTGGGGAGCAAAATACACTCCTGGAAATGGAAAAAAGAACACATTGACTCCGGTGTGTCAGACCCACCATACTTGCTCCGGACACTGCGAGAGGGCTGTACAAGCAATGATCACACGCACGGCACAGCGGACACACCAGGAACCTCGGTGTTGGCCGTCAAATGGCGCTAGTTGCGCAGCATTTGTGCACCGCCGCCGTCAGTGTCAGCCAGTTTGCCGTGGCATACGGAGCTCCATCGCAGTCTTTAACACTGGTAGCATGCCGTGACAGCGTGGACGTGAACCGTATGTGCAGTTGACGGACTTTGAGCGAGGGCGTATTGTGGGCATGCGGGAGGCCGGGTGGACGTACCGCCGAATTGCTCAACACGTGGGGCGTGAGGTCTCCACAGTACATCGATGTAGTCGCCAGTGGTCGGCGGAAGGTGCACGTGCCCGTCGACCTGGGACCGGACCGCAGCGACGCACGGATGCACGCCAAGACCGTAGGATCCTACGCAGTGCCGTAGGGGACCGCACCGCCACTTCCCAGCGAATTAGGGACACTGTTGCTCCTGGGGTATCGGCGAGGACCATTCGCAACCGTCTCCATGAAGCTGGGCTACGGTCCCGCACACCGTTAGGCCGTCTTCCGCTCGCGCCCCAACATCGTGCAGCCCGCCTCCAGTGGTGTCGCGACAGGCGTGAATGGAGGGACGAATGGAGACGTGTCGTCTTCAGCGATGAGAGTCGCTTCTGCCTTGGTGCCAATGATGGTCGTATGCGTGTTTGGCGCCGTGCAGGTGAGCGCCACAATCAGGACTGCATACGACCGAGGCACACAGGGCCAACACCCGGCATCATGGTGTGGGGAGCGATCTCCTACACTGGCCGTACACTACTGGTGATCGTCGAGGGGACACTGAATAGTGCACGGTACATCCAAACCGTCATCGAACCCATCGTTCTACCATTCCTATACCGGCAAGGGAACTTGCTGTTCCAACAGGACAATGCACGTCCGCATGTATCCCGTGCCACCCAACGTGCTCTAGAAGGTGTAAGTCAACTACCCTGGCCAGCAAGATCTCCGGATCTGTCCCCCATTGAGCATGTTTGGAACTGGATGAAGCGTCGTCTCACGCGGTCTGCACGTCCAGCACGAACGCTGGTCCAACTGAGGCGCCAGGTGGAAATGGCATGGCAAGCCGTTCCACAGGACTACATCCAGCATCTCTACGATCGTCTCCATGGGAGAATAGCAGCCTGCATTGCTGCGAAAGGTGGATATACACTGTACTGGTGCCGACATTGTGCATGCTCTGTTGCCTGTGTCTATGTGCCTGTGGTTCTGTCAGTGTGATCATGTGATGTATCTGACCCCAGGAATGTGTCAATAAAGTTTCCCCTTCCTGGGACAATGAATTCACGGTGTTCTTATTTCAATTTCCAGGAGTGTAACTGATGATGGTCGAAGTAGAGGAGATATAAAATGTAGACTGGCAATGGCAAGGAAAGCGTTTCTGAAGAAGAGAAATTTGTTAACATCGAGTATAGATTTAAGTGTCAGGAAGTCATTTCTGAAAGTATTTGTATGGAGTGTAGCCATGTATGGAAGTGAAACATGGACGGTAAATAATTTGGACAAGAAGAGAATAGAAGCTTTTGAAATGTGGTGCTACAGAAGAATGCTGAAGATTAGATGGGTAGATCACATAACTAATGAGGAAGTATTGAATAGGATTGGGGAGAAGAGAAGTTTGTGGCACAACTTGACCAGAAGAAGGGATCGGTTGGTAGGACATGTTCTGAGGCATCAAGGGATCACCAATTTAGTATTGGAAGGCAGCGTGGAGGGTAAAAATCGGAGGGGGAGACCAAGAGATGAATATACTAAGCAGATTCAGAAGGATGTAGGTTGCAGTAGGTACTGGGAGATGAAGAAGCTTGCACAGGATAGAGTAGCATGGAGAGCTGCATCAAACCAGTCTCAGGACTGAAGACAACAACACAACAACACACAATAGTTGTTAACCTCAAAAGTGCTCTTGGGGCGGAACGGGATGGGGCAGAATGGGATAGTGTCCCGTTCTGCCCCATCATATTTTGATGCAAGTACAAAGCAAACTGTATGCGTTTTTCTTTCCCCCTTGCTGTTACAGATGGTGCTAACGTACATGAAAAAGACTGATAGACAGCAATGGGACTTAAAAGCGATGGAAATGGCAGTTTCAGCCGTTTAATCTTCCCAAATGGGATTTTTAAAAGCATCTAAGCAGTTCAACGTTCCGAAATCAACATTGGAAATATATGTGCCTAAAGCTACGAATAATCCTCACTACATAATTGACAAATCAGATGGGAAATTTAAAAAGGTGTTCACTGCAGAACAAGAGCATGTACTTTTAACATACCTCAAGTCAATGGAAAGCAGACTTTTTGGTCTAACAATGAAAGATCTCAGATCAGTAGCCTATCAACTAGCCGAAAGAAATGGCTTACCACACAGATTTAACAAACAAACTTGTCTAGATGGACAAGACTGGGTTAAAGGATTTATTACGAGGCATCCTACACTGTCTATTAGCAAGCCAGAAAATACTTCTTGTGCTCGAGCAATGGGATGCAACAAAGTAGCAGTTTCACAGTTTAACTCTCCCAACGAGCTATGTTCGCCGAACAACTGAGCTTTCCAAATATCGCTCCAGGCTGTCATTCCAAGCCCAGTAATCTGTCAAAATTCTAGGTGGACTACAAGACGAAAAGGAAAAATCGTCGTATTAACAGATTCTCGTTACAAGAAGGAACTGCAGAATGTTGTCGCACGTAAAGTAGGCCTACAGAAAGGAGGAGGGTGCACAAATATGAACAATGTCAGGACAGAGACGTCAGGTGCAGCTTAAGGCTAAAATATCAAACTGTACAAAAAAAAAGAGAGAATCAGAGAGAGAGAGAGAGAGGGAGAGAGAGAGAGAGAGAGAGAGTGAGAGAGAGAGAGAGGGTGCTGAGTGTCTCTACTGTGGGGACTTCTACTCCGTTTCTAATGAAGACTGGGTCGCATGCCAGAGGTGTTTCAAACAGGCACACAATTCATGTGCTGGCATAGACAGTGAAGGTGAAGAGGAAATACTGATTTGTGACTATAGTCGAAAGGACTAGTAGTTAGTGGTTTGGTGGTTATTAAGAATTGTACCTTTTTCAGAATGACATTAAAATATTTTCTTATTTTGAAGAATGACTTTTTAATTGTTCAAGTTACACATTCCTTAGGCTGAATTGCCTTTTATACAACATTTTGTCATAGTTTAATACGATATTCGTAATTCAAATTCAACGTTTATACAATAATTTAACAAAAACTAGTCTTATCCCATTCTGCCCCGTGGGTGGGGCGGAACGGGAAATATGCAAGACTTTCTTTGAAAAATTGTAAAAAATGCAAAATGTATTGTTTTATGTGATTTTAAAATAAGGTACAGAGGTTACACTACAATGTGTTTTTTATTACTTTAACAAGTGTTTCCTTGTGTTCCATTATTTTATACACATTGTTAAACATTAAGGATCTCGTTCCGCTTCGAGTTCCCCTAATAAACTTTTTAACTATTTAACTATATTCTTCTATGAATGAACGTAATTTTGTACTTAAAATGCAGTATCTAAAAGAATATTGTAATAACTTGTAGTAAACATCCTAGTACAGGCAGGGCGATTTACTATTGTGTAAAGCCGAGGAATGCATTTGAAGTAGGAGGCTTGCCGCTGGGCTTTGACGCTCAGAGTGCAGTTGAATCTGACGCCGGCTCTTGTGCGGTAGGGCATGTAGTGCAACACGTTGTAAGGTAACAAACTGGCAATAATTGTCTTCTATGGCCAGGCATAAATAAGGCGTTAACTGGGGGCAGTGCAAAAAGCATCAAAAGGAATTAATATGAAGTAAGAGCACTGTGGGCTCAAAATTGTTTGTTGCAAAACGGAAGCAAGAAGGGCCTGTTGCCTTGCATTGTCGGCGATTACTACCCTACGCAGTACTGGTAACCACTTATTGAAGTAAGAACAGACCAACTTTAATATTAGAAGTACATAAAGGCTAGCTGGCGTAGTAGTTTCAGTTTGTGAATAATTACCAGCTTAACACTATGTTACAAGTGTTTAAATCTGAACAGTTAACAAGTAGGGTCCTAACCTGTCGTTATTAATTAAAACCGAGTGTCGCTGTTGATGATAAAAAAAGACTAAAATCGCTGACATAATTAACTTTTGATAATTTGTTTAAAAAGTGAAAGTTATCAGGACTTAAAAAAATATTGAGACTGATAGAGATAATGGACTTTGTTGTTCAGCGAAATCTTCACTTAAAAACCAGTGTTATAGTTCAGTGACAATGAAAGATTAATTTCAGTCGATTTTTAAAGATTATTCTAGATCAAAATATTTAATGTCTTGGTATGATCAATAATTTCTACCCTAATTTCCAAAATACATAGCAGTGTTATGTAAGAGTTAGTTGTTATTTAATGAAAGTTACACGCTGATAGAAGATATTTTGCTTAACTCAAGATATTTATTTAAGTGCAGGCTATTTATTATTCAAAATGAGTGCCAAACAATTAGCAGTCAATTGCAAGTGTTAGCGAAATTTGCTTCACTGATTTCAAGATTAACTTCATGTTGATAATTGTGGTTTTGAATCTGACCTCAAGTAAGTGTAATTGTACCTGTTCCCGCCTGATTGTCTTGATTAATTATTACATAAATACTTTTCCAAAGCTACAGAATATTGTTGGCTCATACTGTCATCAGGCGACTGTTTTCTATAAGAAGTCCCATCAACACCAAAAAGTATTTAGTTTCACTAACTATAATGTCTTTAATATTTTTCAAAATTCTTTCGTTCGTTATAGCGTAGAAATAGTCGCACTCTACCGATAAGCAGACAACAGTGATATTAGCAACAAGTGTCATCAATTATTTCAATCATCTGATAGCGCAGGTCCGTTACAGCGTGAAACTCCTTTGTTTACAGGTCATCGTAAAGTGTTGCGTATGTACTAGGATGATGGATCGCCATGAAGATGTAATAGAATGGCCGAAAGGACCCGTCGAATTTGCTGCAACATTTAAATCTTAATATTAAACGTACAAAACGGTAAAAAATTATCTGAAATGCCCTAACTGACATAAAACTAAACAAAAACGTGTTAAAAATAAATAAAGTATGTTAGAACCTGTCTCAGTAGCAATACATTTATTCAGAAAATGTTTTTGAAGTAACGTTAACATTTACGCTTTGTATGAAACACTTAAAGGTGTGCAAAAGTGTGCGTAATTTTTTTCTAGGTGAACACTTCGTACACTTTAATTTTTTTCTTTCCTTTTGGAACCAAGCAAGAACCGATGCTATTTAGTCGTCGAACAGTTGCATGAGTGATTCCAGGGGGGGGGGGGGGGGGTGGATGGAAGGCAGCGATCTCTTGCCCCTCTTCCCAGCAGCATAAGCACGATATATTTATTGTTAAATAATTAAACTGAAGCTAGAGAATTCGCCACTTCTTTGGAAAAAATTCGTAAAGTACCTACAGTAAGGTAAATACGTTGTAAGCGGTTGGAAGCCGGAAGTAACGCGTATATTTACCTTTAACACAAGCTTGGCGTTCTTAAGCACATCTACGTGAGCAGAAAAAAAACAACCAGTCAGTACTTTGCTTTTCATACTATCGGCAAATTCTATGATTGAATCATCAGCAGAAAGGGGAAGTAGCTAGCGCACTGTCAGTTATTAGACGCAGGCATCAAAGATTGCTGCCCATTCCAAACGAAAGTTTTATGCCTGCAAGGGAGTAACGTGATATGTTCCGTTACCCTGCAAAAACCAAGCTCCTTCGAGTTAGTTAGATGGAGAAAGAGAACTGCAATTTCAGTCTTTCTTCCAATACTTGTTCCACTTGTGCTGAAAAGTATTCTCTCCGAACTTTTTACGTGAAAACTTTTAACGTTTGTAAACATAAACGTTATTGAAATTCTACTTCTTTATTCTTCAGTTCTGCACATTTTGAGCCCTCTGCCGTTAGAGGTCTTCGAATCGTAGCGTGCAATATGGTGATGTGTGAAGTAGCTATGTCGTTGCGTGGGAAAGAGCCAGTTGTGATGGAGTTTCGAGTCCGAAGAGTTCGTCCAGACGTCGAGCACCCTCTGCATCACCATGACAGTGTCACACCACACAGAAGTTCAGCGACATCTGTAATAATCAGACGGCTTGGGTTCACTGACACCGATCGTCCTCCATACAGTCCCAACTTGGCCCCATCCGATTTTCATCTGTTTCCAAAATTAAAAGAACACCTTCGAGGACTTCACTTTTGGTAGTGATGAAGCACTGCAGTCAGAACGAGCATTTCACTCTCATTTAAGTATATAGCCGAAAGAGTCAGCCTTCAGGAATTGTGAAACGAACCCTGTCGTCCAGGACCAGGTGCCACAAAGAGCGCAGATTCGCCATAATATGGGGAACTTCATTGTGCTGTAGTGTGCAAGTGAGACAGATGAGAATTTATATCATAGGGAAACCCAGCAGAAGGCGTTTGTAGCCAGGGAGAAATAGCAGTGTTAAATATGGCTCACCTAAGATCGGCCACAAAGGGAAATATTTATGAAAACTATTTAATTCTGTACTAGTGCAGGGAATGTAGGCACAGTAATTTTAATGCACCATCCTTCATAAAATTTCATGGTTATCCCAATAAAACTCTAATATTGAGCATATCTATAATCGTTTAGGATTTACTGTTACAGAGAAATTGACAAGTTTTGTGACAAAGGCCTGAATGCTGAAATCTGAACGCTTTGGTCGATCTTAACGATCGACTTTTCGTATAGAAGCGCATCATTAAAATGGCAATTGTTGTAAATATCAACTCTGTAACTTCATTTGCTTAAAAGAAATAGTAAATTTAAACTATCAGTATTTTCAGCTAAGCATGAGACCATCATTTCCTCTACACAAAACACATTGAACGATGACATCATGACACCGTATTGAATCATTAGGTAACAGAATATTTCTTGTAAAGTTAAGAGCATAATACGTAGTTACTTTTGACCTTTATTTATTTATCAGAAAGCACATTGGTACAAAGCTACTGGCCATGACATTTAAAGTTAAGAAGGAAACTGTATTGGTTTTATGTAAAATAATTTAACAATGAATATTATTGTTACCTTATTTAGAACTTGAAAGTGGCCAAGCTTTGATTATTTAAATATCTTAAGATGTAAAATAATGTAGAATAAGCTGTAGCCAATCAGATGGATGGTTTCAGGAAAGGGGACTGCACTAGTCAGTTGAGTGAGCATGTTAGGCGCGCGGGAAACGAGCCCGGGGACGGGCAGAGAGACAGTGCTGGTGTTGACGCCAAAGCGGACAGTTTGGCTGCAGACAACAAAGTGGACAGTTTGGATGCAGACGCGAAAGCGGACAGTCGGTCTTTAGGTAGCTAGGAAGTGAAACGACTTAGAAAATTTCGCGTTGTGTGATATCGCGAGACTTAGTCTCTGAGCGGTGAGCAGCCGAGCGCCTGGTGTGAACTCTTAACTTTTCGCGTAGTAAACGAGGTGGACTATTGGACTTGTAATTCGCAATGAGATTGTAAATGATCAAACTGTGTCAAATGGATATCCGATCGAGTGTAACAGTAACTCATTTTTAGGTCGTTAATTTAGTTCCCGATATTATTATGGCTGTTATTATATGTTACATTTTTATTTCGCAAACCTGCCATCAGCCACACAATTTCTAACCATAGGGTCAGAAGTGTCTAATGTAGGGGGTGTAATGCGACACGTGTGGTTCAGCCCCTAGACGTGTTTGAGCTAAGACATTTCGATGAAGGGGAACCGCATGTGAGCCCAAACATCTTTTGAATGTTAGCTCGCAAGGTATACTGTCAACAAAGCTGAACATTCTACAGTGACAGTTTCAACAATCTGATCTCTCGTTGGAAAAAATGTGCTCGTCGCCAGGATGACTATGTTGGGAAAGAGGTATGTAGACATGAAGTACAAAGATATAGAGTATTAATAATGTTTGTTTATTTAAAAAGCATTAAGAGTTTTCACATAGAAAATCGGAGGCTTTCCTCTTCATCACGCCATCGTACATTTGTACACAACTTGATTCGACCATAAAATTTAATATGAGAAAACACACTGGCGTTTGCAATAAGTACGGACATGTCTGACATAATGAGGAAACAAGACAGATCCCCATCACGCAGCGCTATTGTTCTTGAGCAACCACACGTCGAAGAAGGCATAATGATTTCCTCATAACTGATCAACAGATAGAGAGAAGTAAAAAATTAGGAAGAGACTGAGCCAAAAGTTTACTACAACTTCCGATTCTCCTCACACCTAATGAAAGGGAAAGAGATGAAGTAACATTTTGGGGATAATTATCTCAGGAAAAACTCTTGACATGTATTTTCGAATTAAAAAAAAGGTTTATTTGGCAAATACTGTCCGTTTTTCGCTACTGCTAGTGCTGGTGGAGCTGAAAACCGGTGCCGTTGAAAAAGTTGACAAAACCACGAAGCACTTGAACGATATTGTGGGGAAGGATGGATATTTATCACAAACGAGCTACAAAACGAACGATTGCATTCCTCCATACTTTCTAGAAACCTGACCTGGAACTGATCAATCTTTTACATCGAAAACGCCTCAAAGAGGTGGAAGGAAAGAGAGAAATGTTGCAGCGTAAAGTCAAGCGCTGGCACGCCGGTTGGGACTGTTGGAACAAAGAAGGCTGTGAAGAAGACGTCAGCCGATTGCAAGCCGACAGACCCCTCTCTAAGACGACAACGCGACGACCGTGCCCTCTACGCGAAGAGAACGTAAGCGCTGCACCCGACTGGCCGCGCCCCTGTTCTACAGAAGCGTCAGACCAGCGACCTGGTTGCAAGCATCCACTGAATTACTTCAGTTAAATTACGAATTGTATATACTGAATGCTTGAAGAGTTTGACAGAGCACTGAAAGACCTGAGTCGAAACAAGGCCCCCAGAGTTTACAACATTCCATTGGAACTACTGACGGCCTTGGGAGAGCCAGTCCTGACAAAAATCTACCATCTGGTGAGCAAGATGTATGAAACAGGCGAAATACCCTCAGACGTCAAGAAGGCAGGTGCTAACAGATGTGAAAATTACCGAACAATCAGTTTAATAAGCCACAGCTGCAAAATGCTGACACGAATTCATTGCGGACGAATGGAAAAACTAGTAGAAGCCGACCTCGGGGAAGATCAGTTTGGTTTCCGTGGAAATACTGGAACACGTGTGGCCATACTGACCTTACGACTTATCTGAGAACAAAGATTAAGGAAAGCCAAACATACGTTTCTAGCATTTGTAGACTTAGAGAAAGCTTTTGACAATGTTGACTGGAATACTCTCTTTCAAATTCTAAAGGTGGCAGGGGTAAAATACAGGGAGCGAAAGGCTATTTACAATTTGTACAGAAACCAGGTGGCAGTTATAAGAGTCGAGGGACATGAAAGGGAAGCAGTGGTTGGGAAGAGAGTAAGACTTGGTTGTAGCCTGTCCCCGATGTTATTCAATCTGTATATTGAACAAGCAGTGAAGGAAACAAAAGAAAAATTCGGAATAGGTATTAAAATCCATGGAGAAGAAATAAAAACTTTGAGGTTCGCCGATGACATTGTAATTCTGTCAGAGACAGCAAAGGACTTGGAAGAGCAGTTGAAAGGAATGGATGGTGTCTTGAAGGGAGGATATAAGATGAACAACAAAAGCAAAACGAGGATAATGGAATGTAGTCGAATTAAGTCGGGTGATGTTGAGGATATTAGATTAGGAAATGAGACACTTAAAGTAGTAAAGGAGTATTGCTATTTGGGGAGCAAAATACACTCCTGGAAATGGAAAAAAGAACACATTGACACCGGTGTGTCAGACCCACCATACTTGCTCCGGACACTGCGAGAGGGCTGTACAAGCAATGATCACACGCACGGCACAGCGGACACACCAAGAACCGCGGTGTTGGCCGTCGAATGGCGCTAGCTGCGCAGCATTTGTGCACCGCCGCCGTCAGTGTCAGCCAGTTTGCCGTGGCATACGGAGCTCCATCGCAGTCTTTAACACTGGTAGCATGCCGCGACAGCGTGGACGTGAACCGTATGTGCAGTTGACGGACTTTGAGCGAGGGCGTATAGTGGGCATGCGGGAGGCCGGGTGGACGTACCGCCGAATTGCTCAACACGTGGGGCGTGAGGTCTCCACAGTACATCGATGTTGTCGCCAGTGGTCGGCGGAAGGTGCACGTGCCCGTCGACCTGGGACCGGACCGCAGCGACGCACGGATGCACGCCAAGACCGTAGGATCCTACGCAGTGCCGTAGGGGACCGCACCGCCACTTCCCAGCAAATTAGGGACACTGTTGCTCCTGGGGTATCGGGGAGGACCATTCGCAACCGTCACCATGAAGCTGGGCTACGGTCCCGCACACCGTTAGGCCGTCATCCGCTCACGCCCCAACATCGTGCAGCCCGCCTCCAGTGGTGTCACGACAGGCGTGAATGGAGGGACGAATGGAGACGTGTCGTCTTCAGCGATGAGAGTCGCTTCTGCCTTGGTGCCAATGATGGTCGTATGCGTGTTTGGCGCCGTGCAGGTGAGCGCCACAATCAGGACTGCATACGACCGAGGCACACAGGGCCAACACCCGGCATCATGGTGTGGGGAGCGATCTCCTACACTGGCCGTACACCACTGGTGATCGTCGAGGGGACACTGAATAGTGCACGGTACATCCAAACCGTCATCGAACCCATCGTTCTACCATTCCTAGACCGGCAAGGGAACTTGCTGTTCCAACAGGACAATGCACGTCCGCATGTATCCCGTGCCACCCAACGTGCTCTAGAAGGTGTAAGTCAACTACCCTGGCCAGCAAGATCTCCGGATCTGTCCCCCATTGAGCATGTTTGGGACTGGATGAAGCGTCGTCTCACGCAGTCTGCACGTCCAGCACGAACGCTGGTCCAACTGAGGCGCCAGGTGGAAATGGCATGGCAAGCCGTTCCACAGGACTACATCCAGCATCTCTACGATCGTCTCCATGGGAGAATAGCAGCCTGCATTGCTGCGAAAGGTGGATATACACTGTACTAGTGCCGACATTGTGCATGCTCTGTTGCCTGTGTCTATGTGCCTGTGGTTCTGTCAGTGTGATGTATCTGACCCCAGGAATGTGTCAATAAAGTTTCCCCTTCCTGGGACAATGAATTCACGGTGTTCTTATTTCAATTTCCAGGAGTGTAACTGATTATGGTCGAAGTAGAGAGGATATAAAATGTAGACTGGCAATGACAAGGAAAGCGTTTCTGAAGAAGAGGAATTTGTTAACATCGAGTATAGATTTAAGTGTCAGGAAGTCATTTCTGAAAGTATTTGTATGGAGTGTAGCCATGTATGGAAGTGAAACATGGATGGTAAATAGTTTGGACAAGAAGAGAATAGAAGCTTTCGAAATGTGGAGCTACAGAAGAATGCTGAAGATTAGATGGGTAGATCATATAACTAATGAGGAGGTATTGGATAGGATTGGGGAGAAGAGAAGTTTGTGGCACAACTTGACTAGAAGAAGGGATCGGTTGGTAGGACATGTTCTGAGGCATCAAGGGATCACCAATTTAGTATTGGAGGGCAGCGTGGAGGGTAAAAATCGTTGGGGGAGACCAAGAGATGAATGCACTAAGCAAATTCAGAAGGATGTAGGCTGCAGTAGGTACTGGGAGATGAAGAAGCTTGCACAGGATAGAGTAGCATGGAGAGCTGCATCAAACCAATCTCAGGACTGAAGACCACAACAACAACAACATATACTTAAGACATTTCTTATTTGTCTGTCGCCCTCTACTCGTGACACATCTGTACTTCTCAAAGTTAAGTATTGTCATTTATTTTCTGCAACAAAATTCATTAATACGATTTGCTTGAATTGTTGTCTAGCGATTTGAGAAAGCAGGTTTCCTAGGAACCTCGCATTTGACGAGTAGGCAGGATACAACAAGAAAGACTTCGTCTACAGCTGAAGGTATTATCTTCCTTGGTCAACAGAAGTTCAAATTTCGCAGTAAGAGATAGGATAAATTTATACATCTTTCTGATTTTGAAAACTCCCCCGTGGCTGTGAATGAGGGAAATTTCTGGTAGCTTTTGAAATTTCGACTATATGTTGGTGACCAAAATCTGGAGAAACACAGTCTCTCTCTAACGCTGTGGAAAATGATATTTCCGAGCATAGTCTGACTAATATATGATGGCATATCGATACAGTTCAGTGCTTTTGACGAGAAAACGTGTTTCACAAGCCCAAACTGAATCTTACATTACGATAGGTTGGGATATGCTGCTGAATGTGAACATATTGACATCACAATACTTAAGCCATCAATCTGGCTGCCATCGTCAAGTGCAATCACTGTCTACAGAATTTACGATGGAACTGAATGAAGAGCAGAAACGGCGGCTCTTTTATATCGTGGGTACAGGCCACTGCGCCTGCGCGAGAAACGGAAGAGCTGACCTCTGCGAAGCGAAGAATTGCAGCGCCGCCGGCGGCAGAAACTGGCGAAAGTGATAAATCATAAATAAGATGTAGCGGGTCGCAAACCAGAGTGTTGTTGTTTCATATCAGATAAAATAGGGTTCCACATCTTGCTTAAAGGGAAACCTTTATCTCTATTAATAATGTCATCTGATAATCGTATTTCGATGGAAAATGGTTGAAATGGCTCTGAGCACTATGGGACTTAACATCTTAGGTCATCAGTCCCCTAGAACTTAGAAATACTTAAACCCAACTAGCCTACGGACATAACACACATCCATGCCCGAGGCAGGATTTGAACCTGCGACCGTAGCAGTCCAGCGGTTCCGGACTGAAGCGCCAAGAACCGCACGGTCACCGCGGCCGGCTATTTCCATGGATTCCTTGAGCACACAGTCCCGGTAACGAGAAGCCGGAGCAATGATTTGTGTCTCTTTAAACGACATTGAGACAATGTTCGGCGACGGCAGATTTTTCAAGCAGGATGCGACGCTGATATTTCACACATCGGTCATGAACAGTGCGAATAGTCTATCCAACTTAGTCATTTCCACCAATAACAGGGAATTTTATAAACTCCAGACTTTCTCAATCCCAGGTTATCCTTAACAGATCAAAACAGGGCTCTAGTCTTGGCCAAAGGCAACAGAACACTTTTAAAATAAAATTACCTGAGAATTCTAGAAAGTTTTGAAGATATACTTCCAGCACAGAGTAGAAAGGCAACTGATATTCTAGTAACTGGCCCTGGTTCTCTTGATGGTCCAAACTGAAAAGCACGATTAATTTGATGATCGATATATCCATTGAGCGTGAAGACAGCCTGAAGATGATCCAGTTCCTCTGTCAAATTTTCGGAATCAGAAATGGCATAAGCTCTCGTGACCAATGTACGTAGAACTCCCATACACTGATGTGATAGACGACAGCTCGTAGAATGAAGATAGCGGCCTGTGGATATATACGTAGTGTACGCTATATCCCAAGGTACCAGTTTCTTTTTTGTGTACTAGAACATCCGAAAAAACGTAATTTGCCATCTTTTTCAATATCCATCGAAAATGTGATGCATTGGTGAACACAATTAAAATGATCTAATAACAAATTACGAGCTTCCATTCCAATGAAAATATCATCCACATATCTCCAAAAACATATAGGTTGAAGAGAACTTCAGAGTGCGATATCTCCAAAATCTTCCATAAGAAGATTGGCGACAATAGGGGAAAGAGGACTCCCCATAGCCACACCGTACGTTTGTTAAAAAAATACGTCATTACGTAAAAAATACGTCGGTGTCAACACATGGCGACACAGCTCAGTTGTTTTATCATCCAAAAGTTGATCAATTAACAACAGGGACTCTTTCAAAGTTGCCTGGATGAAAAGAGAAACCACATCAAAACTAACTAAAAGGTCAGATGTACCAAAGCATATAGACTTCAACCGTTGAATACAATCAGTCGAGTTCGATAAATGATGTTCACAATTCGCAACGTAAGGGCTGAGGACGGAAGCAAAATATTTAGCTAAATTGTAAGTGGAAGCACCCAAATTACTAACGGTAGGACGAAGAAGAATTCCAGGTTTTTGCACCTTCAGTAAACCATACAAGCTAGGCGGTACTGCCGCCACTGGATGACGTTTTTTGATGGTGTCCTTTGACAGGGAGCTCTTCTTAATAAGTGAAATGGTCTTCCGCTTTATCCGGTCTGTAGGATCGCTCCAAAGTTTACTTTAAGCAGAATCATCCAATAAACAGGCCGTTTTAGCCAAACAGACTTCAAGAGACAAAAGAACAGTGGCACTACCTTTATCAACGGGAAGAACTAAAAGATCCTTATCTTCCCTCAATGACCTAATGGCCTTCATTACACTGGAAGAAATACACTCCTGGAAATGGAAAAAAGAACACATTGACACCGGTGTGTCAGACCCACCATACTTGCTCCGGACACTGCGAGAGGGCTGTACAAGCAATGATCACACGCACGGCACAGCGGACACACCAGGAACCGCGGTGTTGGCCATCGAATGGCGCTAGCTGCGCAGCATTTGTACACCACCGCCGTCAGTGTCAGCCAGTTTGCCGTGGCATACGGAGCTCCATCGCAGTCTTTAACACTGGTAGCATGCCGCGACAGCGTGGACGTGAACCGTATGTGCAGTTGACGGACTTTGAGCGAGGGCGTATAGTGGGCATGCGGGCGGCCGGGTGGACGTACCGACGAATTGCTCAACACGTGGGGCGTGAGGTCTCCACACTACATCGATGTTGTCGCCAGTGGTCGGCGGAAGGTGCACGTGCCCGTCGACCTGGGACCGGACCGTAGCGACGCACGGATGCACGCCAAGACCGTAGGATCCTACGCAGTGCCGTAGGGGACCGCACCGCCACTTCCCAGCAAATTAGGGACACTGTTGCTCCTGGGGTATCGGCGAGGACCATTCGCAACCGTCTCCATGAAGCTGGGCTACGGTCCCGCACACCGTTAGGCCGTCTTCCGCTCACACCCGAACATCGTGCAGCCCGCCTCCAGTGGTGTCGCGACAGGCGTGAATGGAGGGACGAATGGAGACGTGTCGTCTTCAGCGATGAGAGTCGCTTCTGCCTTGGTGCCAATGATGGTCGTATGCGTGTTTGGCGCCGTGCAGGTGAGCGCCACAATCAGGACTGCATACGACCGAGGCACACAGGGCCAACACCCGGCATCATGGTGTGGGGAGCGATCTCCTACACTGGCCGTACACCACTGGTGATCGTCGAGGGGACACTGAATAGTGCACGGTACATCCAAACCGTCATCGAACCCATCGTTCTACCATTCCTAGACCGGCAAGGGAACTTGCTGTTCCAACAGGACAATGCACGTCCGCATGTATCCCGTGCCACCCAACGTGCTCTAGAAGGTGTAAGTCAACTACCCTGGCCAGCAAGATCTCCGGATCTGTCCCCCATTGAGCATGTTTGGGACTGGATGAAGCGTCGTCTCACGCGGTCTGCACGTCCAGCACGAACGCTGGTCCAACTGAGGCGCCAGGTGGAAATGGCATGGCAAGCCGTTCCACAGGACTACATCCAGCATCTCTACGATCGTCTCCATGGGAGAATATCAGCCTGCATTGCTGCGAAAGGTGGATTTACACTGTACTAGTGCCGACATTGTGCATGCTCTGTTGCCTGTGTCTATGTGCCTGTGGTTCTGTCAGTGTGATCATGTGATGTATCTGACCCCAGGAATGTGTCAATAAAGTTTCCCCTTCCTGGGACAATGAATTCACGGTGTTCTTATTTCAATTTCCAGGAGTGTATTACTCTGTGGTGGTGGTGCACGACGACGATGGTAAGAAACTTCCTGTCTAATTTCCTCTGCCAAATCTTCAGGAAAGAGAGCAGTGGCCTGCTCAGCAGCGCTAATAAAATCATTAGTAGGCAGGTTCCTTGGTGTAGGAACAAAGTTCATACCTTTTCCCAAAACCAACAAAGTAGCATCATCCAATTTCTTGTCGTTTAAATTAATAATTGTCCGACGACGAGTAATGTTGTCTGATGTGGATGGTTGTTGGCGAAGACTAAGATATTTCGAAGTTTATTTCTTAATAGTATTCTTCTGCATGGAATCCAAATAGGTCAACGAAGGTTCATTAGCTCACTTCCAGGATGCGGGAGACAGACGAGAAGACTCTTCTAAATGCAAGAAATACAGTTCTTTGGTTATCAGATCCAACTGTTGATGTGTGAAACGAATTCTCTCCCGTACTAACGCCGAACTAGCACGTTTCTTGATCATTTTTGACATTTTAGTATCAATAAAGTGTGAAAATTGAGCAAATTTGGGAACAACACCTTCATCACGGCATCTCAATACAAATACAAGCTCTTCATTGTCTCAATGAAGGGCATAAAATGTCGCCGAAAAGACGCAAACCATTACTCCGGCTTCTCGTTACTGGGATTGGCTCAAATTGTTCAAATGGCTCTGAGCACTATGGGACTCAACATCTGAGGTCATCAGTGTCCTAGAACTTAGAACTACTTAAACCTAACTAGCCTAAGGACACCACACACATCTATGCCCGAGGCAGGAGTCGAACCTGCGACCGTAGCAGTCGCGCGGTTCCGGGCTGAAGCGTCTAGAACCTCTTGGCCACCAAGGCCGGCTTACTGGGATTGTGTGCTCAACGAATCCATCGAAATACGATTATCTGATGACATTATTAATATAGATAAAGGTTTCCCTTTAAGCAAGATATGGAACCCTATTTTATCTGATATAAAACAACAACAGTCTGGTTTGCGACCCCCTACACCTTATTTGCGATTTGTCACTTTCGTAAGTTTCTACCGCCGGCGGCGCTGCAATTCTTCGCTTCGCAGGGGACAGCTCTTCCGCTTCTCGCGCAGGCGCAGTGGTCTGTACCCACGACACAAAAGAGCCGCCGTTTGTGATATTCATTAGTCTTCGGCGATACAAGGGAGAGTGCCGCCCTTCGCTAACTGCTCGTCATTTATGGAAGTGTTAGGTGTTCCAGACGCAACAGCAGAGGACCAGCCAGCCGTCCAGCCTGCTAGTAGCAGCAGCGGCAGCCGTCCCAGTGTCAGCAGCCCTTGCGGTCGCCCTCCGGCATGCAGCAGCGGAGTGGGGTTTCGACCCCAGTGTCCGTCTTCATCTCCCGTTTTGTCGACTTGTTCTTTTCCTTCCTATCCCCTTATCACCATGACCACCACCACCGCCATCGTCTATACCTCTCCCTCCGCCGCCACCACCACCACGATTACGTGGTGTGCCCAGTCGCCCCCCCCCCTCCCCTTCATTCCGCCACTTCTCACCGTCCCCTCTCCAATGCTTTTCGTCGCCCCGTCAAGTGCTCCTTCCCCTTAGCCTCCACCTCTGATCCCTTCCCTCTGCTCCCCCAACCTGTCCCCACGGCCCCTATCAGGCTGGTGGCCCAGAGGGCCACAGTCCATCCCCGACTCTCGCCATCGCCTTAGCCATCACCATCACCTTCTTCGGCACCAGCATCCACGCCAGGACGTGACACCACCTGTAATCTCCCGGTTTCTCCCGTCCCCCACGCCTCTTCTCACCTTTCTGTCACTGTTAAGTACCCTAGCGGCACCCCCACCTCCTCTGCTCCCAAAAAGTCCCAGCCCCATCATCCTCCCCCTCCCCTGGAATCCATGGATGTCTCCCCACCTGACTCTTGTACTTTCTCCTAAAAATACCTCCTGTCCCATCCTGATGCCTCACTCCTCAAGTTTCGGAACCTCACTCTGCTCCTCCACCAACGCTATCCCAGAGCCCCCCAACTCACTCCCTGTCGGGACTCCGTTCTCATCACCTCCCGTAGCCCCACCCTTCACTCCAACATCCTTTCCAGAATCCCCATCACCCACTTTGGTCCCAACACCTCCCTCACCCCTGCTCCTTCCCCATCCCCTCCCACCAACCCCATCGCTGTGTCACCCTCTGACCCTCACGGTCACGATCACTTAGCTTAGTCCGACGATCACGGAGGAGGAGGTGTTGGTGGAGCTTAAGGCGCACCCCTTCATTGAAGTATGTGCGGTATGCCAGATTTTCAATCCCGCCAGCCCCACCCACCTGATGCGGGTATTTTCTGAACACCCCCTTTCATCGACCGTCTCCTGAAGGAGGGAGCCTTTCTTTTCCAAGTCGACCCCTGCCGTTCCCTCCTCAATCCATCCGCTGCCAGAGGTGCCTGCATTATAACGCACACCTGACATCCGAGAGCTGTGAGGCCCCCGTCTGCCCACACTGCAAACAGGTGCACTTCCTCAGGTAGTGTCCCAACCTCCAGTCCCCTTCTTCCTACAACACCTGCAACCTCCTGCGTCCTACCTACTCCCAGAAGTGCAAGGCCTGCCCCCCCCCCCCCCACCACAACTCTGGAACTCACCGTTCCCATCCACCCTCTCGACGCCCACACCCCTCCTGGCAACTCCCTCTGTCCCCTCCCCCCACTGCTAAGGATATCATCAGGTTTGTCACCATCATCTTTCAGAACATCGACCCATTCCAATGCCCCCACACTCACCAGTAGATATCCATCACTGCCCAATCCATCTTCCACCTTAACACATATGCCACCTATTCCCATAACCAAGCACACTTCACCTTTTCCCATCTCAACACGCTTGTCTAAATTCTTGTCATGGTGTGACAGCATTGTATCTTGTTCAACAACATCCACTCCATTCCCGTCAACAAGAACCTCCTCCTGCATACCCTCATGCCCATCACATGGATGCCTTCCTCCTCCTTTTTCCAGCCCCAATGAACCATATACACATCACCCTACCTCCTCCACCGCTCCGATAATCCTCTCCCGATAGCGCATGGCGGAGTTGCCATTGGCCATCACCCCCAGATCCCTGTTCAGCTCCAACCCCTCCTTCACGACCCCACAGAACACCTGATCCTCATTCTCTTCTTCCCTGGCCTAACTATTACCTGCACCACCATCTATGTCTGCCCCACTGCCCCTATTCCTTTTGACTTCCTTTCCCACATCGACCGTACCTTCTCCTCCTATGTGATTGCCACTGACCTCAACATCCATAGTCATTTCGCCACCCAGTTGCAGTAGTGACATTGGTTCCTCTCCACCCTCCAAGATGACCTCGTTACCATTCCCCAGCACACCTGTCCTGAATCGAATACCACTCCTGATGTCATCCTCTCCTCCCCTAACCTCCTTGGCTGCATGGCAGTGGACATCCTTGACCCTATTGGCAGTGACCATCTCTCTGTCCTCCTCACAGTTTCAGACAGTCGTCACGTCCATTCCGATCCTCGCATCGACCCTTCCCCGAAATATGTCCATGATTATTCCTGTGTCGACTGGAATGCCTACCGGATACCCTCTCCACCCAGGTCGATAGCCACCCCCTCGCCTACCACCACCCTGACGATGTTAACCATGCCGCCTCGTTTCTCCAGCAGACCTTGTCTGAGGCCATGGAGGCCCACATCCCCACTGTCGCCATCCACCTGCACCGTCCCACTTTACCCCCACAAGCCGTCCTCCTCCTCCTCCTCCGTGAATCCCGCAGTCTCTACCGTGCCTTCCTTCACATGCGTGACAGGGACACACTATGAAGCCACCATAAACTACAATGACGCATCAGAAACTTGCTTGTAGCTAAGAAACGACGTAACTGGCGACAGACATGCACCCATCTTAATGCTACCCTACCTATCAACTCGTCCAAGTACTGGTCAGCCTTCCACAGCCTTACTGGATCTCAACCCCCTCCCTACTACCCTCTCCTTTATGATGACCACCCCTTCCCTGTCAACCTTAGTGAGGCCTATCACTTTGCCTCCTACCTCTCCAATACCTTTACCCTCCCTGACGATCCCCAGTACGATTACTCCCTCTTCCCTGATGTCCACAATCGAACTGACACCTCTGTCCCTCCACTCGCTCCTGGATTCCAGTACATGGACAATATTACACACAACGAACTCAATGGCCCCATCACAACTCAGGATATCATCATTACACTCTGCACAAAACGCAACACCGCTCTCTGTCACCACCTCTGTGAAGCTCCCACCTCCTTCCTCTCCACCCTTGCCAGGCTAAATAATGTGGTCTTGTCCACCAGCTTCTACCCTGACCTGTGGAAAGCCTCCCTGATCCTGATGTTCTTCAAATCCGATAAACTGCTGTCTCCTGTCTCCTCCTACCATCCCATCAGCCTTACCTCAGTCTTCAGCAAGGTCCTGGAATCCATCCTTACCTGACGCATCCACCAGCAGCTCCGCCAGCACCGCATCCATCCAGCTATCCAGTGTGGCTTTCGACCGTCCATCTCTGCCGATGACCTTCCCCTTCACCTCACTCCTCTCCGAACAGCTCAACTCCCGTCGCTCGACCTTGAACGAGCTTACGACTGTGTATGGCATTCCAGTCTCCTCTTCAAGCTCCAAACCTTCACCCTTCCTATGAACTACATTCGTCTGGTTGGGTCTTTTCTGTCCCAACGTCCTTCATATGTCTCCATCCATAACATGGATTCCTACACCTCCTGCCCCTCCGCCGGTTTTCCCCAAGGTTCTCTCCTCTACCCTCTTCTCTACCTTCTATATATGGCGGACATACCGCCGCCTTCACCCCCTGTCCACCTTCTCCAGTATGCCAACAACACCGCCTTCCTTGCCCCCGCCCCCACCCTGCAATGCTCCCAACACCTTCTCCAATCCCATCTTCACCGGTTCACTACTTGATGTAACCAGTGGTTGCTGAAGGTCAATCCTTCCAAGACCCAGGCGATCATTGTAGGCAAAACCAACCATTCCTTCCGTCTCCTCGCCTTCTGTATCACCATTTATGGCCGTCCTATCACCTTCTCCCCCACCCTCAAGTACCTTGACGTCACCCTTGACCATCGTCTCTCCTGGACTCCCCATCTCCGAACTATCCAAGCCAAGGCACACTTCCAACTCAAGCTCCTTTCTGGCCGCACATGGCGTCTTGACCCGTCCACCATCCTCCAGACATGTAAATCCCTCATACGCCCTATCCTCTGCTACGCCCATCCCGCCTGGACCTCCGCCCCTCCTACCTTTTACAAATCCCTTCAAATCCTAGAACTCGATGCTCCGTTACGCTTTCGCTAGTCCGAGGTACTGCCAGGGAGGTTCAGATGAGAAGCAAAACCTCTGTTTAGGTACTAGTAAGACGTATCCAGTACGAGATACAGACTCAGATCACAATTCAGTAATGACGAAGAGTATCAGAAGCTTAGGAGACTAGTAATCAGTACTATTACAAGTCGGATACGAAAGTACCGACATATGAAGAGATACGCTTGAAGATCTCAGAGGCAGTATATACTGCAATAATGAATAACTCAGTAGGCAGTTCAGATGAAGTGAACATCGCTAAGAGGAGCAGTCACAGAAGTTGGAAATAAACCGTAGGTAACATGAAGGTAACAGTAAATAAACAATGAGTAACGGAAGTAAAACTTTAACTGATCGATAAAAAAAGAAAGTACAAAAATATCTAAGAAAAATCAGTTATACAAAAATACGAGCCACTTAGGAATAAAATAAATATGAAATACAGGAAAGCAAAGGTGAAACGGATGCAAAAAAAATTTGAAGAAATCGAAACGGAGATGTTTTAAGAATAGAAATAACAGCACACTGAATCGCTTCCACCGTAAAATTAACGAAATCGGGAATCAGTGTCATGAACTTGCGTCGTCGACCTGAAATAGCGGCTAACAAACGGGAAAATTAGCTTTGGCATCCATAGAAAGCCCACTAGGACTCACATTGTCGTCCATACGTCTTCCTGTCAGCATTATAGGCATAAAAATTGCGTGCCTTTGTGATGTGATTGTCCAGATGTTTGAGATCCCTTTAATATCGTCCACTACTTTCACGGAACTTAATAACCTTAAGCATATTGTTGTCAGTAAAGGTTCGTGGAAAAACTTTACATGTCAAGAACTAATAAGAACTCTAATGAGCGTATGGCATTGGTGGCCGGATAAGAACTCTAGTATATCTTTACTGAATAAAAATGGCCATACTGCAAAGTAGTATTTTCCCATTCCGTTCTTAGGTGATACTTCGTACCGGACTGCGAGCTTACTTAAAAATTATGATCTCATTGTGACGTTCACCACTGATAATCTCACTAAGCTTCTTCTCATACGTAACGGGAGAAGTCCTATTGATCAATATCTAAAATATGGGTCATACAAAATTCAGTGAAGCGTATACCGAGGCTTTTATAGACGACAAACATGAAGTTCATTTAAGACTCGATTCCGTGAACATTTTATTGAACAAAGACGGAGAGAATGCTTATAAGTCAACATCTTGAAGCTGAAAAGCACTTACACCCACGACTTTCGTTACTTAATATGGAAATCTTGCACATAGTGAAGAAAGGGTGCAAAATGAATCTTTCGGAAGAGATAAAAATATATAAGCATTCCCGTCCAGGCTCCAAAGATCTGCTGAGTGGTCATCTCTCGCTTAGAAGCTGATTGATTTTGATTGTATTTCCTCCTTTTCAAATGATTAGTAACATACCTATTTGCTTAATCAATTGTTTGCAACACATAGTAATATATATATATAAACTATGACTGCTAGTCAGAGACGCGGGCCACCTACTTGTACAGTGATGGTTGTGCCTAATACGTTTTCCTACGAAACGCCGTTATCTGGTTAAGTTTTTTACGTTACTAACAACATAGATGTGCTGTGCTACAGCTAGAGCTATAGGTACAGGCTGTAAACTGAACGACAACTTGTAAATACGCAATGGGACCTTGCTTTCACCATCGAGTCGGATGTCAGCCGGTGCGGGCTCACTTACCTGCATCGCTGAAAACTCGTCAAGATACTGGGAAGTTCGATGTAGCGCCGCTGCACCAGCGGCTCACTGCGCCACCACCTGCTGAATATTAAATAAACCTGATCATTGTACCGATTCTTCAGCCTTTTTTAAAAGCTACCAGTATGTAACTTCTGTACAAAAATTTACACACCTCATTATCACGTGACTTAAGGTCTTAAGGGTGGCTCATTCCTTTAAGATTGTTGTTCAGTTTCGTTTCAGCTCATGCTGTAGACAGGAGCGCCCTCATTGTGCTTAGTCTTCATAAGATTTTAGGCACATTAGCCCTCATTGGTTCGTATATAAGTGAAATCTGTTATATTCAAACTGCCAGTCTGTTGATCGTAATCATCATATTTCTCGTGGTCTTTTTTATAATATATTTGAGTTATTATAGGTAGTTTTTTGGTCACCATGTCTTCGCATTTGTTACTTTACTTTTCAACTGCTTGACAGTACTTGGTAAAAATTTTGACGAAGGGGGTTTATAGTCTGTTTATTACTGTACACTTATTGTTATTCATCTGCTGTTAATTGTGATCCAACCCTGGTAATAAATTATTCTTCTATGATCTGATCAGGATGGCAAATTTTCCCTAACTTGTCATGAAGTTAATTTAATAATAATTGGTGCAGCTGACGACTGGTTATCTCTATTCTTGAAGCTTGTTCCACGGCTACTGAATGATAGCCATGGATAAAATTTTGAGAGGAGATGACTGTCTGGAAGACAGAAGATCATACAATATAGCGATACAGTCTCTCGAGCCTTAAAATCCACCACACTGGACTCGCATTCGGGAGGACGACGGTTCAATCCCGTCTCCGGCCATCCTGATTTAGGTTTTCCGTGATTTCCCTAAATCGCTTCAGGCAAATGCCGGGATGGTTCCTGTGGAAGGGCACGGCCGATTTCCTTCCCCATCCTTTCCTCACTCGAGCTTGCGCTCCGTCTCTAATGACCTAGTTGTCGACGGGACGTTATACACTAATCTCCTCCTCCTCCTCAAAATCCACGACTTTCGATGAGTACTCCTCGGCTATTGTCATTTGGTGACTGTCTTTTGGTTGTAGCTACCTCCCTTATACAAGGTGAACATTAATAAAACCGACAAACTAAAGGGCCGGATTTCTTACTGGAACTGGGGGGAAAAAGTCCCACGAACATGTATCCGGAACATGCGCGGTAGACGGCGCCGTTGCATGATGCAGGCTGTGTGATTGACGCAGCTTACTGCAAGCAGCAGAATGGTCTGGTATTCATGTCGGGAACAAGCCAAGATGGTGTCCATGTCCAAAAATGCGTCGTTGTCACGGTAGTTTGCGCTGACGAATGACAGTTGCTCTGACCGTGTGTCCTGTGTTTGTTGCAGAATGTGTGATTAACGAAGCTTACTGTAAGCAGCAAAATGGTACGGCATGGATGTCGGGACCAAGCCTCACAGACACGAACAACATCACACAACATTTCCAGCTCTTTTTGGGCGCTTGTGTGACCATGGACCATTTCAGACAGACGAACGTGCAGAGAAGCGGCGGACTGTTAGTGCACCAGATTTGGAGAGCTGGGTTCTGCCTCTCGACCGTTTCCATCAGTTCGGGCCGTACTGCCTGCTCTGACGCCACTCGTACTGGCTCCAGGACTATAGACAGCGATGATTTCGTTCCCCGCATGCCGCAACCGCTTCGAAAGCCGGGTCCGAAGCCATGCTTATCTGCAGGCCGTCTTCTTTATTGAGAGTGTTGTCACAAAATTTTGTCTCCATCGCTTCTTATATTACGCTATCTCAGAAACTCTTAGTCCGTGCGGTAACAGATAACTCGCAGAATGCAGTGCGACGTACGTTTTCTAGAGCATGGTCTGCTACTGCTGATTTCTCGGGGTACTGAAGGCGAAAACATCTCTCTTGTTCTGCATAACACTGTTCAGCAGTACGCACCGTCTATCAGACATAAAACTGTCGCCAACATATTTTATGTAGTCCTGGCTTTCTGAGGCCTCATGAGTTTTCAAATTTTTGCTAGCATCCTCAAGACGGAATCAAGTTTGTGCCTCCTCACCAGCCGGGTAATCTTTCCTGTTACTGAGCCACAGAACGGCAAAAACGCAAGCTTCTTCGAGTCCTCGTTGGGTCCTTCTGCTTACGTATTTTCGGAAAGACAACTTGCAAAATCTGGTCGTTGCTGTATCCGTTTTCCCTGATTATTTCCTGTACGTGGCTCACTTCCCTCGGCAAAGTGCCAGCGTCTGACTAAGAGACGGTTTCCCCTTGAAGAACCAGACTGCTCAGTACACGGGGAATGTGCAGTAACGGGTCCGTGGCTGTGAGATTCCGTAACATAATGTGTCTCAGCTATTCAGTTGCACTAAGGCGGACAATGACGTCATGGAACAGCACAGCACATGGCACATAGCACCATCTCCTATGTGAACCTCACCATTTTATAGAAAATAAGGATGTGTCGCAATGCATTTAAATAAATCCACAACAGCGTCGTTAAATAACTGCGAGAGCAGTTCTAGTGTTCTGGTAGTAGTGGATAGCAGAGGGGTCGAAACGTCGAACATTTTTGAAGAAACATGACGTGGCCTAATGACCCAGAAGGTTTTAATTTCTGTGACAACGACCACAAAAGCCTGCAGACTTACATAGATCGACAGAATCTTTTATGGAAAAGCGCTTGAATATTGAAACCACATCAGAATCGATCGTAATATTTTCTTCTTCAAGACGCAGGAATTTAATTCGACTTATTAAGTCGGTAGTATCCTTGGTGTGAAACACAATGAACAACGTGCGGGAAAAGGAGGTTGGCCAGATGTTTCGCGAGTCTGTTAAGTCGCCGATCCAATTGTGCTCACGTTGGGACGTAGAGATACGAGGATCGTTCAGTAAGTAATTCCCAACTTCTTTTTTTTAAGCCGTTAATATACATAGACAGACGTCCTTGTTGCTGCTTCACATTTGATGTTTTTTCGTTGCGCCGATGAAATTTCGAACCGCTCTGGCATATGGCAGAGCCGTAGTACAGCGTCAAAATGGCGTCTACGTGCGTGTCACGTTGCAAGCAGCTTGCTGTTGTTGAATTCTTGTGTGCAGGAAAAGAAACCGTGGTGAACTTCCATAAACGTTTGTGTGCCGTGTATGGCGATGCTGCAGTTGATAGCATTACAGCTGCGCGATGGGTAAAGAAAGTTACACCCTCAGGAAATGAAGAAACAGAGCTTCAGGCTCAGCCACGCTCGGGACTGCCTTTCACAGCCACTGTTCCAGATATGCTAAATCGTGCAGGTGCCGACCGGTGCATCACAGCTCGATAATTTGCTCTACAGTTGTCGGTCAGCATTGGAAGGGCGTCTGCAATGATCGAGACTCTCGGATACGAGACTCTCGGATATTCGAAGAGGTGCTCACGATGGGCTCCACGAATGCTCACAGCGGACCATAAGATTCAAAGAAAGGCCATTTCATCTGAAGAGTTGGAGCGTTTTGAGACCGACGGAGAGGCCTTTCCGTCACGGATCGATACGGGGGACGAAAGCTGGCTGCATCACTTTGCGCCGGAAACAAAAAGGCAGTCCATAAGTGGCATCATCGTCATTCACCACAAAAGAAGAATTTCAAGACAACCGCATCTGCAAGAGAAGTCATGGTGACAGTCTTCTGGGATCGTGATGGCGTCATTCTTCTGGATGTGATGCCAAGAGAGTCAACCATCGAGGCATACGTGAAGATTATGAATAACCTAAAGAACCGTTTTCGACGTGTCGATCGGAAAAGAATCTAGCAGAAACTTTGACGCAACACGATAATGCACGCCCACCCATAAGTCTGAGAACCCGGAAACACATCGCCAAATTGGGTTGGACATCATTGCCTCACTCACGCTGCAGTTCAGACCTGGCACCCGCGGACTTTCAGCACTTTTGGCCGCTTAAAAAGACGACGAGAGTGTGTCATGCAGTGAAAACATGGCTACAATAAAAGAGCTTTTACCAGCAGGGAATAAATGCTCTTCCACAACAATGGCGTACGGCCATAGAACGTGATGGAGGCAACATTGAAAAATAGAAGATGGACAAGACACGTTGATGTATATTGTCACCAAATTGTGACTCACAACAATAAATACGTTCTGAGAAAAAAAATGTAGAGCATTACTTATTGAACGACTCTCGTACGTTCTCCTTTCGAACCTTTGGAAGACCGTATAACCTGGGTGGTCTAGGTGCCTATGGGAGATGATATTCTGTTTCGGTGAGGACCTCTTGAGAAACTCCGACGTCTTCCTAATTCTGAACGTTGGGTCCCTTGATAAATTATGATGTGTCTCCTCCTCCAGCAACAACCGAATCTTCGTGTCATAGTCGATTCGTTGGGTAATGGCGGCCTCACTGCCCTTGTCAGGTGGCGGGATGACGAGGAGCGGATCGTTGCAGAGTTAGGCTCAGCTCTTGTCATGTTTGAGGCTGGCAGCTTCTTGAATTTTCGAAAAATGCTCCTCATTTCATGACAAATTTCAGCTGTAGTTCCACCGAGCATCTTGCGAACTGTCTGTTCCACACCATTTATTATGTCAGTGAAAAGAATTTTACGCGGCGATGGTGATAAAATAAGTCCCTTCTTAGGAGCCAGCATAGCACCGACGTCGATGTTTCTCGCCGTCACGTTGATGACGCATTCTGATTTTTTCGTTCTGTCCCATCCTGTTGTGAAAGCCGACTGAATTTCCATCAGTAAATATGGTGGCATACAGAAAAGCACGGCTTGGGACCCGGACATCAGAAGGTCGAAATGGGCGCGGCGGCCTCCGGAGTGAGCACTAGTGACGTCACAGAAGGCAGTGCAGCTATGTAAGTACGGTAGCAGCAACGAAGAGACAGTCACCACGTCACAATGGCAGAGGTCTATTCGGCCGAAAGCTCGTAGATTTTAAACCACTTGTCGTGGCTGGAAGCTCGAGAGAATTTTGTCACTACATATCGCCGCGAAACCATGCATTCGTATAAAATATCGTTACAGAATGTGATACCTTCAAATATTGTAGATTCAAGTAGTGATACATTAAATTGCACGAAAGCCTATAATGATTTGCACAATCACTAGCCACACGTCTTTCAAAGGACCTTTCTAGAAATGTCACGAGTGGTAGATGTTTTTATAATGTGATGAAATTAAAGTTTACTTTGTGTATTACTGAAAATATTTTGTAAGGTAACTTACTTAAATTTTGTAGGTCATAATGTGTTTAGGATAGCCTTCAAGTTTCATCGTATGTATGCGTGTTTCGTAATATTATATAATTTGTGAAGGATAATTAATGTTTGAACGTATCAATTGACGCTATCCTGTTATGCAACTGCATTAAACATAAAAATCGTTACATCTGGTGGTAGGGTGACGATAGTAATATTTTAATCGAATGTTTGTCTCAGAAAAGTTATGGGAAGATTCAGGAATAAAAAATCAAATCTAACTATATCTAGCTTAATCAAAGAAATTATGTAAAACTTCTCGAGCGTTCCGAACAAAGTCTAGTGGCGACAGTGTTTTCGTCTCTGTCTTTATTAAAGTTCAAAAAAAAAAAAAAAGAATTACTAGGCACCAATATGTCCTCCTCTTGCAAAAGTAGTCAAATTATACTGGTTGACTAGGGAGAGAGACTGTGAACACGTCATATGAAGCATTACTACAGTTCAGATGCTTAGTGCTTCCTCTATAGAAGTATTATCAACACAATGACTTTCTGCAGCAAATCAGTAAGACATGACCTTGAACAGAAATTGTGATTACTATGGACTCTGAATTGTAATACATTGCAGCGTTCTGGCGGTCATGTCTTCTTTTTTTTGTCTTTGTTTTTTCAAGTATTTCAAAGCAGAACTAATTACACGTGTCTTATTAAGATATTATCTTTCAGTACTGTGAGCAGATAGAAAATCTTCGTGAATTGGCTTATAATAATACACTCCTGGAAATTGAAATAAGAACACCGTGAATTCATTGTCCCAGGAAGGGGAAACTTTATTGACACATTTCTGGGGTCAGATACATCACATGATCACACTGACACAACCACAGGCACATAGACACAGGCAGCAGAGCATGCACAATGTCGGCACTAGTACAGTGTATATCCACCTTTCGCAGCAATGCAGGCTGCTATTCTCCCATGGAGACGATCGTAGAGATGCTGGATGTAGTCCTGTGGAACGGCTTGCCATGCCATTTCCACCTGGCGCCTCAGTTGGACCAGCGTTCGTGCTGGACGTGTAGACCGCGTGCTCAATGGGGGACAGATCCGGAGATCTTGCTGGCCAGGGTAGTTGACTTACACCTTCTAGAGCACGTTGGGTGGCACGGGATACATGCGGACGTGCATTGTCCTGTTGGAACAGCAAGTTCCCTTGCCGGTCTAGGAATGGTAGAACGATGGGTTCGATGACGGTTTGGATGTACCGTGCACTATTCAGTGTCCCCTCGACGATCACCAGTTGTGTACGGCCAGTGTAGGAGATCGCTCCCCACACCATGATGCCGGGTGTTGGCCCTGTGTGCCTCGGTCGTATGCAGTCCTGATTGTGGCGCTCACCTGCACGGCGCCAAACACGCATACGACCATCATTGGCACCAAGGCAGAAGCGACTCTCATCGCTGAAGACGACACGTCTCCATTCGTCCCTCCATTCACGCCTGTCGCGACACTACTGGAGGCGGGCTGCACGATGTTGGGGCCTAACGGTGTGCGGGACCGTAGCCCAGCTTCATGGAGACGGTTGCGAATGGTCCTCGCCGATACCCCAGGAGCAACAGTGTCCCTAATTTGCTGGGAAGTGGCGGTGCGGTCCCCTACGGCACTGCGTAGGATCCTACGGTCTTGGCGTGCATCCGTGCGTCGCTGCGGTCCGGTCCCAGGTCGACGGGCACGTGCACCTTCCGCCGACCACTGGCGACAACATCGATGTACTGTGGAGACCTCCCGCCCCACGTGTTGAGCAATTCGGCGGTACGTCCACCCGGCCTCCTGCATGCCCACTATACGCCCTCGCTCAAAGTCCGTCAACTGCACATACGGTTCACGTCCACGCTGTCGCGGCATGCTACCAGTGTTAAAGACTGCGATGGAGCTCCGTATGCCACGGCAAACTGGCTGACACTGACGGCGGCGGTGCACAAATGCTGCGCAGCTAGCGCCATTCGACGGCCAACACCGCGGTTCCTGGTGTGTCCGCTGTGCCGTGCGTGTGATCATTGCTTGTACAGCCCTCTCGCAGTGTCCGGAGCAAGTATGGTGGGTCTGACACACCGGTGTCAATGTGTTCTTTTTTCCATTTCCAGGAGTGTAGTAGTAAGACTGAAGCAAAGTGAAGTTGCGGGGAGTTGACAACTACGAACGAAAGACTTGCAGTGTCAGAATACATTAACTGAAAATGTTTTATTACTTTATCGCATTACGTATGTGACGCAGACGGGTCTTGACATAAATAGAATGTAAAACTGACGAACCAGTCTATATAGTCGAGTTGCATAATGAAATGCTGTTACAACTAACGCATCAGTGTCATTTACACTTACAGTAAGAGAGCATACGAGACTTAAGCAAGTTATTCCTAACTTACAGGGCGTATAAGACGTCACTCCGAGGCGCGGTAACGCACTTGAGGCGGCGCGAGACACCTGCCAGAGGCGGGCTGGTATCGCGGCCTCTTCGGAGGCCTGTTGTGGAGGGGCTGTCAGACAACAGGCGACACGTCAGCCCAAGTTCGCCCCAAAGGCATTCTGCCGGCACGCGGCTTAGGGCGCCTCGGCAGTGATTACCAAGTTTCAACGACGCACGCCTGCGCGACCTGTGCTCAGCCCACTAACAGCCCGGCTGCCACGCTGCGCTACAACAAGGGCCCCGCCCATTGTCGGCTGACACACTCAGCTGCGCGCTCCTAAGCCTCTTACACGCTGACAGACGAATGCTAGCGTCTCGTACCCCCCTCTCAGAAGTGTTCTACTTGTGTTGCGGTCACGTGGTGACGTCTGCCTACATTACTTAACAGCCACTTGCTAGCCGTTAACCAGTTCCTTAGCGTTGAAGTTCGTTAATCTGGTCGTCACGCTCGCAAATTCAGATAGCCCCCCCCCCTCCCTCAGAGTAAGTGTTGCCAAACATATCTGTAACTTAGGAATTGGGGATGAGGGGCACACTTAAGTCGCAAGGTCAAGGCCCCTGTACTGTAACTCCTTAAACAACAATACCAAATTCATTGTTTATTCAAAACAGGTAAGAGACAATCAACGTGGGCATCTTTTATAAAATATTACAGATATCTTGCTTCTCAAGCAAGACATCAGATAACCGGTCGGAGTGGCCGAGCGGTTCTAGGCGCTACAGTCTGGAGTCGCGCGACCGCTACGGTCGCAGGTTCGAATCCTACCTCGGGCATGGATGTGTGTGATGTCCTTAGGTTGGTTAGGTTTAAGTAGTTCTAAGTTCTAGGGGACTGATGACCTCAGAAGTAGTCCCATAGTACTCAGAGCCGTTTTTTGAAGACACCAGATAACAATTAAAAAAACAGACTTAAAGATTTCAAATAAATTACAGTCTGAAGCTGATTTTTAAGAAATGGCACAAAATGTAAAAAGAAAATACAATATGAAGATCATTTACGAAAAGCATCTGTTCGTTTAGGACCCCCAAAAACCGAACCAGTACAACACGTGACTATAATTACAATTCATACTGAACAAACTTCAAACTTTAAAAAAAATAGGTCACGGTATCAAACGGGTAGTGACCCCAGGCTGCCCAGGGAAAAGGTGACTTAAATGCCGAAAGCAGTAGACCAGCCGTCCAAACAACACCTAAACGCCGGGGCCCAACCGGGAGTCACTTCCTATTAGACGGCTCGTCACAGCTTCTGTGCACCGAAGCGGGACGTGGCGCCGCACCCACGCACACCAACTCGCAGAAACTGGAACACAAACAGACCGCGGAAGACAAGGCAAAGACCAACCAAACATCAACCAATATACGTTAAGAAATCGATAAGCAATAAAATACACAAACCAGTAACTGTTGAGTGAGTGAATTCAATAAGTGCAAGTATACTAAGGAAGTACATATAAATTACTAGCTTTCCAAAATACAAGTTTTACTAATAACACAATAACTGGTTGCCAATTTTTTTTGTTTTACAGCAATATACCAGGGACGTCGCTAATGGCAGTAAACCTAAAATCACACGCACGCCTTCGTGCTAATCTGCCTTTTAATAGTCGTCCAACCAGCGGATTTTAAATCAAATAGTAACTGATGGTCTGCATACAGTCACACAGAGTCTGCCGCCTGCTCTTACTTCGACAACACGTACATTAAAACCAACCGACCAACCAGTACACTCGCTGCAACGCAAATCGTTTGACGAAACAAGGGCACTAAAACCACTTACACGTACGATGGAGAGCGTTGTTCGAGATGGTCTCGAGGGATGGGTCTCTCCGAGAAAACAGGCCCCAAAGCAATGAGACGAGCAGCGCCCGAAGTTGACATCAGGCAGGTCCACCACAGACTCGCGACCGTCTTTCAAGGTAGACAGGTCGTGCCACCGCTGGCCGAGCCCACGTGTTTGCTCCGTCGTCCCATCAAGCACGTCCTTCGTAGCGAGTACGACAAACAACTCCGCTACCGCAGATACCCGCCGCCAGGTCACAACAGGAACAAAGATCGTAGTACAGCCGGGTAATCGACAGTACTGCCAAAGATCTGGTGTGTCGGGAAAGGCGCACCACGGCTCAGTATCTTCGCCTGGTTTCCTCAAACCAAACTAACGTAGCTTTTGCTCAACTAGCTCATAATTAATTACTTCCGAAAAAGGCACATTTTAGCTGATAATCGGCTATAGGGAATGTAAAGGCACCAAAGACGTAGTTCCCCTACAAGGGAACCTCCCCATCGCACCCCCCTCAGATTTAGTTATAAGTTATCACAGTGGATAGACCTTGAAAAACTGAACACAGATCAATCGACAAAACAGGAAGACGTTGTGTGGAACTATGAAAAAAATAAGCAAAATATACAATCTGAGTAGTCCATGCGCAACATAGGTAACATCAAGGATACTATAAGCTCACGAGCGCCGTGGTCACGTGGTTAGCGTGAGCAGCTATAATACGAGAGGTCCGTGGTTCAAATCTTCCTTCGAGTGAATATTTTAATAATTTATTTTCAGACAATTATTATCTGCCCGTCCGTCCGTCCGATGCGAGGCAACTGCGCCGTAGTATCGGGCAAGGATGAAGAATCTTTTTACCCATTCGCCAAGTGTACAAGTTAGGTGGGTCGACAACGTATTCCTGTCATGTGACGCATATGCCGTCACCAATGTCGTATAGAATACATCGGGCGTGTTTACCTGTGGAGGAATCGGTTGACCTATGACCTTGCGATCAAATGTTTTCGGTTCCCATTGGAGAGGCACGTCCTTTCGTCTTATAATCGCACGGTTTTGCGGTGCGGTCGCAAAACGCATACACTAAACTTACTAAACTTATTACAGTAAACAGAGACGTCAGTGAGCAAACAGACAGGTCATAAATTAAAGAAAAAAAATATACTTCTCACTCGAGGGACGCCTTGAACCAAGGACCTCTCGTTCCGCAGCTGCTCACGCTAACCACGGGACCACGGCGCTCCTGAGCTCACACTGTCCTTGATGTTGCCTATGTTGCACATGGACTACTCAGTTTGTATATTTTGCTTATTATTTTCGTAGTTGCACACAACTTCTTCCTGTTTTCTCGATTGATCTGTGTTCAGTTTTTCAAGACCTATCCACTGTGCCAACTTATAAGTAAATCTGAGGCGGGTGCGATGGGGAGGTTCCCTTGTTAGTAACGGAAGCAAGACTGAAGAAGAGAAGAGAAAAGAGACTTAACATCACAGCTGGCTATCGCAAACTAGATGACGTTAGGGATTCCTGCAACCTAGGCAGAAAATAACCCACAAGGGACGCGTGAGGAGGCCGTACGAAGCAGGCTAGCGCTGGCAAAAAGGGAATTACTGCTCAAAGTAGAGCTACTAGTACCAGACATAGGCCTTAAACGAGGAAGAAATTTCTGAGAATGTACGTTTGGAGCACAGCATTGTATCGTAGTGAAACATGGACTATGGGACAACCGAAACAGAAGAGAATCGAAACGTTTGAGATATGGTGCTACAGAACAATGCTGAAACTTAGGTGGGCTGATAAGGTAGGGGGTGAGGATGTTGTCCGCAGACCCGAAAAGGAAAGGAATCCATGGTAAAAGAAGTGACCGGATGGTAACATCAAGGAATAACTTCCGTAGTACTAGAGCGATATGTAGTGGGTAGAAACTGAAGAGGAAGACAGAGATTCGAATACATCCAGCAAATAATTGAGGACGTGGTTTTCAAGGGCTACCTGGAGATGAAAAGGCTGTCACAGAAGAGGAATTCATGCCAGGCCGCATCAGACCACTCAGAAGACTGATGACAAAAAGGAAGATCGTTTGAAAAAGTAATAAGTCACGGACCCACAGATGTTTGCGCTTTATCGCTTTTTATTGCGTGAAAGTGCTGGAATTTGCGGGTGCAACGACCTGATTCCCTTACATCAATACTAAATAGCTCCGAAACGTGCAACGTATCGAACTTCCTAACCAACAACTATTTCTCAACATAACTTTCCCTGCGACATCCTTACTAGCTCTTCAGACTGTTTCTGACCACCGTTCACGGAGACGCTTCAATTGGGCAAATTTTCTTCTTCGAGGATTTCAGCAACCGCAATTTGTATAAAGGAAATTGTGATAGGTCTATTACTGTTTACAATCAATTGTTTTCAAAGTCTTTGTACCAAATGTCAAGGGATTAAACATTGCGTCATTAGTAATGACATTTGTTGTAGATAAAGTGCTCATCGACACTTCACGGGGACAATTGGAGCCGTTTACAATTAGTTGTGCTCTTGAAAAGCGGCACGACGTGGGAAGTGTGGCATTCGCTTGCAGTGTTCGTTGCCTGTATTCCAGCCATCTGCTCGGCTTACATGGGGGGCATGCCGAGCTTCTAAAACACCTGTCTCCGCTTGGAGACACTAATTTTTATGAATTTATTGTTGAACACTACTCTGCCAGTTTATTGGGAGAGATAGCATGCAGATGCAGCACACCCGGCTAGTAAAACCCACTACTTCGGCAAAATTACATCATCCCTGGACTGACGTATTCAATAAAGAGACGCCTAATGTCGCCAGGCATTCTCAGCGAACATGTTGTCTCTTACAGAAGTTGTTCTGCATGACATAATCTATCACACATAAAGTCTGAAACCCTCTGTTTGTATAAATGACAAGGGAATAACGTCAGAAGCTTCAAGCGGGTGTCTGCAAATAACGCGGTTGTCTATAGGAAGGTAACGTCTGTAGAAGACAGTTATGAACTGCAGCAAGACCTGCAAAGTTTAACGTTTGTTGCAGGGACTGTCAGCTGGCCCTCGACGTAAATAAACATATCACATTGGGCATGGCAGAAACACCATTTGCATCAGAGTAAAATTTTTTCTATCCAGCTTTATCGCTCAGCCACTTTCTCGAAGTCCTTTTCAGTATTAGGACAGATTTATTTTAGCCAGGATATATTTGAGACTATCTGCCTTCATCTGCTTCTTGGTTTTAGATATCTGCCTTAAAGTGATTGTTATTTGGCATCACCCGGAGGACACGTGTGACTTATGTCACGGACGCGAACAGTCATTGTCTACCACAGAAAAAGACGCTAGCTGCCCAAAATATTGAACAATGGCTTGCCACAGGGATCCGTCCTTGCTCCTCCCTAGTTTAATTTATATGTATCTGATATCCATCCACCACAATCCAGAAAGTTCGGCTACGCAGACGACTCGGCAACAGCTACCCAACACAAAACTTTTGAAAGAACTGAATAAATCCTAACTTCTGATCTACATATCATAAGCCACTATCCGCAAATGGAGGTTACAACCAAATTCAAATGAAACAGAAGTTTCATGTTTTCATTTGTCCAATAGATTGGCACACAGATCCCTCAATGTCTGTTTTGAAGGAGACGAACTTCAACATAATATGCACCCAAAATACTTCGGGATCACTTTAGATAGGACACTTTCTTTTAATTAGAACGTGACACGAACGTCAGCTAAGCTCAAAATCAGAAACAACATTCTCTATAAACTCTGTGGTTCTCGCTGGGGATTATCAGCACACACTCTCTGGGTATCATCACTCGGTTAGGTACACTCAGCAGTTTAGTACTGCGCACCTGTCTGGCTTAATAGTCCACACTTCAAAAAGATAGGCGTACATCTTAACGAGGCCATGCGCACTGTTATTGGGGTCTACTCCCACATACTGGGTACCTATCTTGAGCCACATTCCATCTCCTGATATCAGACGGAAGAGATCGCTACTGAGTGAAAACCAGAAGAATGCCAATAAAACCGGCCGTCCAATAGTGGACGACGCATTCCCTGCGGAGCGGAAAAGACTAAGATCAAAATAATCCACTCCCGTCACAGCCAGGACTCTCATCGAAACTCAGTTCACTCCCATCGATGAATGGAAACGCTACTGGCAACAAAACTATTCCCCACAATACCTGAAGATGCCTTGCATCCAAAAAAAATTCATGGATTCGACCTGCCCCGGGAAATTTGAATTATCTTTAACCGCACCCGAACGGGCCGTGGACTATTTGAAGACAATGTGTAGAATTGGGACTAATCTTCATCACGACAACATGTTCTATCGAAATGTCCCGCACACCCCTGGAAGGGTCTTTTCGAAGTTTCCTCACAGCGACGAGTGATGTTATAAAATACATAAAAGACGTTTCCGTCCATCTATAATTATTGTTATTTGTGCTATTTCATGCTGGAAAACTGTGCATGGATGTTAACGTGTAATAATTTGTAACATTTACGTATGTGTTGCCTTACGATAAATAAATAAATGGTAGTAGGCACTAGACTCTGGTATAACCTCCCTCGTTGTATTTGCAAACTAACGTCTCTACTTTCCAAAAACAATTAATCACCCTTCCCTTCCCCAGAACTCGCTATAACAAAAAATATCTTTTTTTTGTGAAGCCTCAAGCATCTACACGATTCACCCTCGAGTCTTCTGCTCACTAGACCAATGCGCTAACTACTACACCACCCTGGCACTGTATCTCTGTACAGTTGCCCAGTCTGTCCTAATACGCGCCTCTACTCAGTCCAAATTCCCACTCACGCCTCAATCCACTTGGCATTGTCGCAGAACTCTCGACCATCATTGCAGAAGCTCTCCAGCTATATTGGAATACCTCCTCAGCATCGAACTATTCTTGCCTCACAGTCGGGAGCAGGTGCTTTAATCAAATGAAACCATATGACTGCAGACTGAAGCGACGAATGTTATTTGTACCATGGCCAGGATAGCAACTCTGGTGTCCTGTTCACTAGGCAGATGCGCTAACCACTACGCCAGCCTGGCTCAGTGGCTTTGCACAACTGCACGGACTACCGTAGCACACTTCTTTCCTCCATACAAATTTCCATTCATGCCATACCCCGCTCGATATTCCCCCTAAACTCGAACACCTGGAGAGCCTCTGAAATGATGTTCACTGTGCGCTGAAGCGTGAAGGGGAATCTGGATTGAGGAAGGAGGCGTCATTAGGGTAGTAGTCTCTGTAGTTGTACAGAGCCGCTGTGCCTGGGTGGTGTAGTAGTTAACGCTTCTGCCTACTGAGCGGGAGACATGGATTCAAATCCTGGCCTAGGCACAAAATTTCTTTCGTGGCTTCCCTCTGCGTGTATACATTGTTATTACTTTTGGAAGCAGCAGCTGTAGGAGTTCTTCCAGTATCAACTGTGTTACTTCTTAATCAATCCTGTTTATTCACATTGTCTCGACATACAGGCAAATCATGTTATTACTTTTTGTCATATTAGAGTTATTCTGTTTCCTTTCGTAACTATGACGTAAAAAATGTGGTGTATGTGTGACACCCTGGTACGATGTAAGTGAGGGACTGTAGGTCTTAATCAGATCAGGTTAAATAAATAAATGAAGCAAGCGAAGAGACACATTTCGGTACGCCAAGTCACTGGGAACAATACCTTAAGATAGCTAGGAGCAAACAACCAGAAACACCTAAGGTGAACTGACCATACGAAAACGAATCGTAGGAGGAACAGATGCCACGGTTAGACTGATAGGAAAAATATTAAGAAAACACAAGTCATTCACGAAAGAAGTGACAAAAGCAGGCCGCTGTGGCCGAGAGGTTCTAGGCGCTCCAGTCCGGAACCGCGTTGCTGCTACGGCCGCAGGTTCGAATCCTGCCTCGGGCATGGACGTGTGTCATGTCCTTAGAATAGTTAGGTTTAAGCAGTTCTACATCTATGGGACAGATGACCTCAGATGTTAAATCCCATAGTGCTTAGAGCCATTTGAACCATTTTGAAGTGACAAAATAATTATTCGACCCATTCTTGAAGATTGCTCCTCACCCCGGAAACTTTGCCAGGTTAGGTTAATAGAAGTGATAGAAAAGATACAACGAAGAGCGGCGCGTTACGTCACACAATCTGTCGTTGAGAGAGCATTACACAAATGCTAAACAAACTCCAGTGGTAGACGCTACAAGAGAGGAGTTGTTCATCACAGAGAGGTTTGTTATTGAAATTCCCAGAGAGTACGTTCCGGGAACAGTCGAGCAACGTATCGCTCCCTCTCACAGCCTCTGGCGGATTCACCATAACGTAAAAATCTGAGTAATTAGAGCGAGCCGGCCGTTTTGGCCGAGTGGTTCTAGGCGCTTCAGTCTGGAACCGCGCGACCGCTACGGCCGCAGGTTCGAATCCTGCCTCGGGCGTGGATGTGCGTGATGTCCTTAGGTTAGTTAGGTTTAAGTAGTTCTAAGTTTTAGGGGACTGATGAACTCAGATGTTAAGTCCCATAGTGCTCAAGGCCATTTGAATCATTTGAATTAGAGCGACGTTTACCTACTATCATTCTTACCAAGGCATTCGCAAATGGACCAAGTAGAAGTAAATACCTAGTGAGATCAGAATTACGCTCCGCCAGGCAGAGTAAGGCGACATGTGGAGTACAAATGAAGATTTAGGGACGTGCGTGTCATATGGAGTTCAACATGTATAGTTGACGGTGTTTGAACTCGTTTAGACTTTCCCATCTTATCTTGTTTGCATGTACCATGCGTGATATCTACTTTAAAACACACACACTGTAAGATCAGTTTCGGTAATACATTTTATGCCAGAGCCTTCGTTTGTAATAAGTTAAATAACAAGTTAAATAACTGACACATCCGAGAATGTATTATTCACAGGTACGAATTGGTGGACATATTTAATCTGCCTTGCATTCCTTAAAAGCAAGGTTCCGATCATCGGTATTGTAATTAAATAAAGTCGCTTTCTGTATACCAATGCAAAGAAAGCTTTCCATCACACGTATGTCCTTTTTGCCCTTATTTTGCATTTACTGTGTACGTTGTAGCGTCTCTAACTGCTTCTGATTAAGTCCTATATTTGTACATGAGTTGTTGCTCGCTCTGGTACGTCACCTCAAGCAGTATTACTCGGATTACCAGCTTCCGGTTCTCACCACTGTCTTCGAAATGGTTAGAGAGTAAGCTAACCTGCAAACGCAAACATATTTGAATATGGTAACACTAGCGGTCAGGACTATGTCGGGAGATCGTATCTGTCATCATGGATGTGGTGGTGACTGAAGCTACAATGATAAATCATATGCGAGCTTGTAATGTGTAATTTCTGATGCTGACGAAAGTGGTCGACCTGTATTGTCGGTTTAACATCTAATAACTAAAAATTAATCATCTTAAATCCTCTGTTATACGCCTAAGATACGTCATTGCTCTAGATGCAGGTACGCATAAAGCTGTCAACAGTTTCCTGGGTACTTCTCACCAAAACCATGCAATTACCATATGTGCTACTTAAACACGTGTGCGTCCTCGCTCGGTCCATCAGAAATTGAGCGGTTCGGGAACTCTACAAAAGCTTTGGAAGCAAGGGAAGGTTTTCATGTCAATGCCCATCTCAGTTTAGTGACGGTCGTTTGGACTACAAAATTTGTTGAAATATTATTCACACGGATGAATGTGAGTCGTGCTATGCTCCGTTAGCCAACTAGGTTTCTGAAAGGTCTTCAAAGACGCCGAAGCAGACTAGGAGATTTCCATCCAGCCTACTTCGTCTGAATACCTTGCAGCCACACATCTGTCATTGCGGAATTTTACTCCTGTAGCGGAATAACTGAGGATGAATTTTACAGAAACTGTAAATCCTCCGGCCCCTAATATTTCGCTAGCACTTTTTTTCTGTATTATTCTCACTTCACCAGCTCGCCGTCCGCTTCATCTACACTTTACCAAATACTAAATTGAATTAATTTCTAGGCGTTCACTCTCAACTTCTAAAGATAAACAATGTTACCTATTGTCATTCAGCATTTTCTGGTAAAATCATTGAAATGATAACGGCACACAAATGTTGCACATGCTGGTCTTGAAGTACTATAGGACAAGTGGACGACCGATAAGTACTAATTAATGAAGTAAGAAGAAAGAGGACTCTAATCGAAAGTTGTATTATCTTAAAGCTTTGTAACATGATTAGTTTTAACTGCACACAAAAGATGATGTTTCCTGTAAACATCTCTGTAAGGATTTTTAAGTAATTTATTTTAAAAAAAACTATCTACCGTCTTACAGTGATTTTATGAAATACCTGTTGTAATTTGGATATACAAGCGGTGATATCATATTAGGATGAATCGTTCTCATCCCTGTGACTACTGCTAACATCAAAGCCATTTTCAGCCTCAGAAAAGAGAAAACTACGAAATAACAGAAGAAACAATTTAAAAGATCTGCTCAACAGAGAAGATAATTTAGAAATCAAACTAAAATTCGTAATTCAGAAATTTTAATAATTCATTGTGTATAACATACACTGTAACGTATCATCAGCCTTTTAAAATCCACTGAAGGATATAGATTTCTTCCATTCATTACAGTCTTCAGCTCTCCGCGCTCAAATTTGTCTTGCTTGTTTCTTTATGGCGTGAGTCAGTTTATATTAGACTCTCTTCTAGTTCTTTCCAGATGATAAGCAATCCAAGACGCAATATTTGTAACCGATTTCTCATTTCATCTCGCAGTGTTCCTTCCCATTTCAGTTTTGTAATGCACACTGCCACATCAACTCCTGTCTTCTCTTTTCTTATCCATATGTCTGCTCTTATTTCCCATCTTGTTATACCCAACGTGCGTCTTTCCATTGCTCGTTGTGCTATCGTCAATTTTCGAATTGTTGTCATAATTAATGCAAACGTTTCACTTCTGTAGGCTGGTGCTGGTTTCAAGATTTCCATACACGGCACTCTGGAAATTTGCTTTGAATATATTATTCAGATACCGAATCGAACTCTTGTTCGTTGTTTAAAGTGTCCATCCGCTTTACGATTTCAGTTATTGACATTCGACAAATGTTTCTGTAGCTTCATCAATAATGAGCAAGTAGATCATTTCATACGTAAGCCAGTTTAATTATACGAATATCTCCTCCAAGACAGCACAAAATAGTGTTTGTGGGCTGAAGTCATCTTGCACAACTCTCAGTCACGAACACTTCACTCTCATGATGTACAAATTCGAACGGAATTTGTAACCTTTTGCAGATTCTCCGACAAACTAATGTATCTAGATTCTGTTCCATGGTTTGAAGAAATTCCAAGAACCACAGACAGAAGTCTAATGCATCTGCAGCTCTATAGTTCTTTACATCTTCCTTTCTCCCATTTTGTGGATGACGACTACGGAATTGTTTAATTTGTGTCGTATCCTCCACTGACGCAAACGTTCACTAAATAATTGTAGATATTTACCTAACAACATATCTCACTTTGATTTGTCTTTGGTTCAATTACCCCATCATTTCCAGGGATTTGTATGCTTTTCATGCACGTAGCTTCTTTCCTTGCTTCTTTTAGTAACATGTTCGGGATGCACTAATTCTCACAGCCTGCTATGAGTGTGTTCGTTTGTTTATTTAGCGACACGATATAGTTTCTTTACGAAAACTTAAACGCCTTCAGCCTGGTCTCCCAGCTCTTTTTAAGAGTGTCATGTGGCATCCTGTCGTGATGAGGCGTCTACTGTAACCGTACTAGCTTCCACCTATCCAGGAAATATTTGTAACAGGTTGCAAAATACTCAGTGCGATGCACACACGAAATTAGAAATTTGTGGTACGTTCTTATGGGACCAAACTGCTGTGGTCATCGGTCCCTAGGATTACACACTACTTAATCTAACTGAAAGTAACTTATTCTGAGGACCATACACACATGCACCCATACCAGATGGAGGACTCGAACCCTAGGCGTCCTACAGTTTATGTTCCCTGTAAGTACTGTGGTAGAAGCAATCAAGTCTTTATGGATAGTGATATCTTATTTTCACCAAACTAGGCAAAGCAAGTTACTTTACCGTGTTCTAAAGACTCTCCAAAGATTTTGAAAGAGATGTCTACACTTCAATCAAAACCTACCAATGAACTTAACAAACCATTGCACTTTGTTTCATTACCTTTCTCCCTATCGATCAATATTTTTTCCATCCATTCTCGTCCCAAGCATAAGGTGTAATTCTAATTATGGTTATTGTCCTTGGTTTTATTTAAGTCCTCAGAAAACAATCACATATTTTGTGCGTTGCTCATGGTGACTCATTCTGTTATCTACTTTGCTGTGTTGTTTCATGGTTGAGGATGCTACTGCAAGAGACATGTTCTTTTAGACCACTGCAGGACATTCAGAGATTTTCCAATAAATGTAGCGAAGACCTTTATGTGTGTGAACGTGGCGAGCTATAGAAACTGAAATTTCAGTTCAGTATTTACTATTGTAGTCCACGAGTTTTGAATAGTAAGCAAGATAACCGTTACAACAGTCCAGACTCAAGGAAGGTGGGTACCACTGCCAGAAAATAACCTTTTAAATGCTGTTTTTAATAGTCTGAGGTACAAGGAATTGTGCGTTCGACAGCAAGCTCTCTCAAGAACAGACGTAGGCCAAAACTCGCGCTGAGATTTAAATGTTCATGTATCCGACAATGCTACAGTTAAACTATCAAAACCTGAGGTTCTTAGATAAACATAATGTGGGATACTCTGTCAAGTTTGCTTGATAATGATCATGGATATCCTTTTTATTATAAGGATTTGAATTTTTAATTACCAGTGTGCAATTAATGTACCTCCTCTCGTAACCTAATAAAGCATTTAAGCTAAAACTTTACATCTTACATCTTCATAAAAGGCCGGTAAGGCATGAGCAACAAAGTTTTGTGTAATATCATTGTTAATTTTAAATTTATTCTCCAGTTTTATGTTAACTGAGACTGCCGAAATTCCTCATACAGTAACGGTGAACTTCTATCAGACACAAGATAAACAAAAACTACTGTACAGGATTACTCAGCAAGCGATTTTTAAGAAATATTCCAAATATTCCTGAGAAACAATACATCATATCTCAAAACACCAGTTTACAATCAGTCTCACTTGAAATTATTATTTCCGTTTTCAACAGTATTGTCATACCTCTAGTTACTAATGCTGTTCCCATCGTTACACTTCATTCTCTTCCGTATCTTCCCTTTCCTCCTTCGCCTACCCAACTTTAACATATTTTCTTCTGCTACCTGGGCTTTGTCAAGTCGTGCTTCATTGATGATTGTGAGTATCTTCAGTGTGAATGCACCTGGATGGAAGGTTGATCACTGCAGGAGCTTAATCCTACCTACGATTCCACTATTAAATAATATATAAGCGTCATAGGCAGCTGTCTTCACAACATCTGAAGAGACAAAGAATCCATCAAAGGTGATTGTACCTATCATTTGTTTTTTCGTGTTTTCCGATGTACAGATTTTTCAGCAGTTCAAGGTTGATTAGGTATGTGAAAGTTGGCTTTATTACATTTATTGCAACTAGTGACATGCCATGCTTATCAGTGTATGGCTTTCCACTTGCTTTTGCTGAAGATATTTGCACCATGATATGTCACAGAGGAAGAGCTGCGTGTGCTCATGTATGGAAAGTTTGTGGGAGAAAATAGCCCACATTGCTGTTTTCATTGTTTGAACACTATGTACCTTCTCCTTTGTGGCTTTTACATAATGTATTTGTAATGTGTGAATTCCTTAGTCTGCCAGTTCGTTAGCCACTCACAATGGCTTTCCATCTTCTAATTTCCTGCTCTTCATTTCTTTATACAGCCGCACACATTCCAGTTTTTTTACATTTTCAATTTGTATTGTTGTTGTTGCGATCTTCAGTCCTGAGACTGCTCTGTTGCAGCTCTCCATGCTACTCTATCCTGTGCAAGCCTCTTCATCTCCCAGCACTTACTGCAACCTACATCCTTCTGAATCTGCTTAGTGTACACATCTCTTGGTCTCCCTCTACGATTTTTACCCTCCACGCTGCACTCAATACTAAATTGGTGATCCCTTGATGCCTCAGAACATGTCCTACCAACCGATCCATTCTTCTAGTCAAGTTGTGCCACAAATGTCTCTTCTCCCCAATCCTATTCAGTACCTCCTCATTAGTTATGTGATCTACCCATCTAATCTTCAGCATTCTTCTGTAGCACCACATTTCAAAAGCTTCTGTTCTCTTCTTGTCCAACCTATTTATCGTCCATGTTTCACTTCCATACATGGCTACACTCCATACAAATACTTTCAGAAACGACTTCCTGACACTCTCAGTCTACATTTTATATCCTCTCTACTTCGACCATCATCAGTTATTTTGCTCCCCGAATAGCAAAACTACTTTACTACTTCAAGTGTCTCATTTCCTAATCTAATTCCCTCAGCACCACCCGAATTAATTCGACTACATTCCATGATCCTCGTTTTGTTTTTGTTGATGTTCATCTTATATCCTCCTTTCAAGACACCATCCATTCCTTCAACTGCTCTTCCAAGTCCTTTGCTGTCTCTGACAGAATTACAATGTCATCGGCGAACGTCAAAGTTTTTATTTATTCTCCATGGATTTTAATACCTACTCCGAACTTTTCTTTCGTTTCCTTTACTGCTTGATCAATATACAGATTGAATAGCATCGGGGATAGGCTACAACCCTGTCTCACTCACTTCCCAACCACTGCTTCCCTTTCATGTCCCTCAACTCTTATAACTGCCATCTGGTTTCTGTACAAATTGTAAATAGCCTTTCGCTCCATGTATTTTACCCCTGCTACCTTCAGAGTTTGAAAGAGTGTATTCCAGTCAACATTGTCAAAAGCTTTCTCTAAGTCTACAAATGCTAGAAACGTAGCTTTGCCTTTCCTTAATCTAGCTTCTAAGTCGTAGGGTCAGTATTGCCGCATGTGTTCCAATATTTCCAGGGAATCCAAAGTGATCTTCCCAAGATCGGCTTCTACCAGTTTTTCCATTCGTCTGTAAAGAATTCGCGTTAGTATTTTGCAGCCGTGACTTATCAAACTGATAGTTCGGTAATTTTCACACCTGTCAACACCTGCCTTCTTTGGGATTGGAATTATTATATTCTTCTTGAAGTCGGAGGGTATTTCGCCTGTCTCATACATCTTCCTCACCAGATGGTTGAGTTTTGTCAGAACTGGCACTCCCAAGGCTGTCAGTGGTTCTAATGGAATGTTGTCTACTCCCGGGGCCTTGTTTCGACTCTGGTCTTTCAGTGCTCATTCAAACTCATCACGCAGTATCATATCTCCCATTTCATCTTCATATACATCCACTTCCATTTCCATAATATTGTCCTCAAGTACATCGCCCTTGTTTAGGATTCTATATACTCCTTCCACCTTTCTGCTTTCCCTTCTTTGCTTAGAATGGGTGTCCATCTGAGCTCTTGATGTTCATACAAGTGGTTCTCTTTTCTCCAAAGGTCTCTTTAATTTTCTTGTAGGCATAGTCTATGTGATTGCCGTAAGCTTAGTGACAACAGTGCATCCTAATTTAAGTTATACAATATAGCACTGAAGATGGTCACTCAGTGACAGAAAATCGATTTTGCAATAGTAAAAAATATACGACCAATGCTGTCTCTTTTTTCAAGTATACCTGTTATCTGGTCGTAGTGCACAGGACAACATGGAGTCGCCAATCAATTAATCATACGGGCACGTATTTCTAAGTCAGGTAACCTAAATCCACTACAAAACTAGTCTTATGGACTGCACACAGCATCATCGATTCCTTTACTGATTTTCTTCGAGGAACTCGGTGACTTCATAGAAGGTTGTTCTTCCGACTCAGGAGAAACGTTTATATAGCTCTTTTTTAAAATTTGTGTGCCCTTCACACGCGAAATTCGACACTTTCTCACTTTTTTGAATACAAGACCACTGTTACAACCCATTTCGCACAAAACAGGCAAACAAATGAAAAACTAAATATAGTCTCTGTTTGTAACACATAAACTACTTCAAATTAAACCATGTTTGTATAAATAGGAGCAGGCATGTGTAATCTTTGTCACAGCCTTCAGCATGTGCACCTGCACTTTGCTTCGAAAGTGAAACTGAAAAATTCATGCAAAAAATATGTAACATGTTAACTGTGGCGTGGCAGGCGCAGACAAACGAATCAAATTTTTAAAAATATATTTGTAGGCAGATTTCAGTAAAGAAATTTTGAGAGATCATTCTTAATGCATCAGTCTCATAAACTAAGCAACAACTTGCCCTACACTTGCCTCCACATAAAAAGTGTCATTGGCAGCTCCCTCCACAACCAACTGTCATTGCGCACAGCAAAGCGAAGATGTCATAGGCAGTATATGAAATGAGGATAAATGAAGCCAAGACAAATATGGCTGAATGTGGTAGAATAAAAATAGCGTCCTGTTTGTTTTAGTTGAGAAAATTAAAGAATATTGTTTACTAGACTGCTGTGTTACAAGGACAGCCGATATAAGGAAGATAATACAAGTCTGCCACTGATGAAATGTTTTTCATCAGATGACAATTACTAAGACTATGTATTCATTTGCAGAATGGAGAGAAGATTCCAAATGTGTGCGTATGAAGCACAGTAGTGCATGAAAGTTAAATAAGGATTCAGGAGACCTGAAGAAGAGGAATGTAACAGAGGATGAAGTGATAAAAGGAATAGACGAGGAGGAAAATATGTGTAAAAACTCTTAACAGTATAAGAGGCAGCCTAGTGAGGCATCTGCTCCATCAACAATTAAAATATCACTGGACGGAGAATTACAGATTAGAGAAATATTGGCTGTCTCATGTGTAAGGAGACGAAAATATTACTACCCTGTAATGAGAGAAGGAGTATGGCATGAAATATATAATGAGGCTTACAACGAAAAATAAGATGAGGGAACAAGAAAAGTAATTGGAATGAAAACTACCTTCCTCGTCGCCCGGAGCACGGGCGAAGAACGCAATTTTATTAAAATTCTTTTGTCTCGTGCCACGTTGGGTTCGTGTTTTTCTTTCAATATCCTCTTCAGCTGTGAGCAGACGTGCTACTTTTACTGGCTATAAGCAAATGGATGACGGATATTAAAGGCTTTTAAATAGATAGTTTAAATCTTTAAAAAAAAAAAACTATTACAATTTTCTGAAAGAAATTCTTGGGAGCTGCATTGGCTGATAGTAGTTCCTTTATCACAGGATCATACACAACCGGTTTCGCGATAATTTTATCGCATACTCTGGTGTATACATATAACTAATTTAACATAGATTCGTTAAAAAAACACGGTCTCCTAGAGATAGTGTTCAAATTGCCCTAATCACCTAAATCGAATGGTCTCAAGATGAAACATCAAAAAAATTTCTCTTGTCATACTATTATATTACACAAGGATCTATCAGATTATCGGCAGGCAAATGTGCTCCAGCACACTATGGTCATTAACGAATTTTTTAGACATATGTCTGTCCAACTAACCGTATGCGTTGCTATGCCAATTCCAGTGAGAACTTCTCCGGCTTATGGGAACTTCCACACACGCATTGTCTCAGCTTACGAATTTAATTAGAATGCCCACTGTCGGTGTTTAACATCTGTTTAGTTCGATGACAACCTTTGAGGATCAGTTACTTTCATTTATAGCTGCACATTAGAACATCGCAATTCTCTTCAGGCACGAAGTGATTACTTAAATGTTTAGAAAGATGCACCTTTAAGGTAGGAAACCGGTCGTGGGTCCATGAATGGATTGCAATAATCAGTTAATAAGATCGTATGGGTTTTCATTAATTTCAATTTTAATTTGCTGATACCACTCTTTGTCGTATTATGAAAGTTTCAATTCCATCGGTCATTTATTTTTTTTACTGGACTTGTCTTACATACAATCAGTACAGATGCTTATAAGTCAGTATCACGAACCCAAGATCATCGGGAAAGATGACAGGATTATCTAATATCAGGGGAGTTGATGAACCTACTCAAACGTTTGAAATATCGATCGACTGTTATATTATTGTAAGTTTAAATGCTGTGTTGGGAAAATTTTGATACCCTCTTGGTAACGAAGGAGAAACTATGAAATAGAATACGTAACCCCATGACATGGGAAACCACTAAATACTGTTTTGTTTTTTTCATACAAATGATATATTTGCTTAATATGTAGACTAGGGCGTGGTTGGGAAGAATTTTCACTTGCCCTCGCATAGCTTGCCAAATACCTGTAAGGAATCACGCTCACTTAAGAAGACGCAAAGATGGTGGCAATGCGCAGCCGAACAGCATAGAGTCACTCTCTTCAAGGACAATGTATTGTACGGCAACCGAGTTCTGTGCGTTTCACGCGTTGTTTGTTTCCCGGAATGAAGCCACGCAGAAGAAATTTCCGCCAGGCCTTGCCTTTCTGTCGCCCTCATCCTTTCCTTCCCCTTTTTTCCCCCTTATCTCCCCTCACTGTGACATCTCGCTGATTTGTCACGAGAATATGAAATTTCCTTCCTTCGCTCCGCGTTATATTTATCCAGAGGAAGAAATGAGAACAATCAAGGCGGCGGGAGCAGCAGTGGAGGAGACAGAAACGCACGAGTAACGAGATTAGTATCTCAGAGAGAAGCGAAAGAAAGAGTGCCCACACAAAGGACGCGAAGTCCCGCGAAGAGAGAAACAAAAACAAGCAGATGGTGGCTGGCCTGGGAGGAAGGAGTCGGGGATTTATATTAATAACGCTGTGAGAACCGTGAGCCGCCCGTACGGCACTCTTAATATCGTTCCTGTCTGTCAACAAATTTTGATTATACGCCTGCATATCTCATGCAAGCAGCTAATCATGTCAATGTGCAAGCACGCAGGACAAGCAGTACATATATCGCTAGCGATGTATGATTAATCTGCGCTCGCCAGACTATGTACCTTCCCTGCCTTTTTTCCATTTTTTAAGTAACTGAATATCAGGTTAATTAAACTCGTTAGATCCGATGTATGCTGAAATACGCAGCTACCTGTTATAACGGATCATGAGTGCTCAACAAGTTATGGTTCCAGTATTAATGACCTGAAACTATTCCCCTTTGTATGAGAATTGACCCATGAATGGAAAACCACATGATCGGACTACAGTTAATGAAATGTGAGGTAGCAAGGGAACTTCCATAAGGCCACAGAACATTTTGAAACTTCTCTATTAAATTTCTTTTCTGCTTCTATTGCTGAATGAAAGCTGAAACAGCTGAGCGGAACTGAACTTACTGAGCCTACTTTCTCTTTACTTTTTCTTATCATGTCAACACTGATCCACATTATTCTAGCAATCTGACTACTCAAAAAAATTACAACCTGACTGCTAATAATTACTTAAAAAGAGTGGCTGTCACTAAAACAGAAATCCTAACAGAAATTAAGCACTTACTTCACAAAAATCTTCATTAAGCACACTACTGCAACACAGCGAGCGTCAATACTGCCAGCTAAATAAAAGATTCTAACTACTAAAGCCACTAACTACTAATGGGCATGTGGTTAGCGAAGGAAATATTTGGTAGCAAATCAAATAATGTATTTTTTACCTTAGTAATGTGACATCCAGTTCAAACACGAATATAAACCACCATTGACATCTAGTACAAAGGTTTATAATCATGGATACTATTCAATCTACAAGTCGAACATCTACAGATCGTTAGCCTAGCTAAAACTTCAGACCTCTTCCCTCCATCAATGCTAACTTCTGACATTTAACATCCATCACTGCTGGCTGTTCACCTCCAACTGCCCAACAGTACTTCCATCACTGCTGACGACTAACTTCCAACTGCCCAACACTGCTGGTGATTAACTTCCAACAACGAGTCCAATCAGCCACAGAGTCTCTTACAAAGAAAGCGCAGTCAGATCCAATTCAAAGCGCTACACAGCGCTGCCAACACAGAAGCAGCCCACTTACAATTTAAAGGATCCTTTAACGTACATTGTAGGACCAGAATTTCAAACCATGTCCCTCAACCACCGAAATATAACTTGTCAGTATTAATGAATCTCTCCTTGTTGCAGAGAAGCCTCACATACACATGTGACATAAATGTAAGCTCTCGGTACATTCATTGCTGCAGCACGTGTCCTGAAGTACTCTGCCACTCGTACTTAGCTTGTTTGGTTGAAAATTGCATACACAACAGATAAAATACTATTTTTTCAAAGGAAATTTATTTTAAGTTGGTACTTTGCGCGCGCACCTGCAATTGGTAAGAAAAGAAGGACATGTGAGCCCACATACCAATGAGCATGAGAATTCGTAGGGCTGTAAAAAAATAAAGAAAAAAATTTAAAAATATATAGGAGAAAACTAATTCGCTAGTGATTTTAAAATAACTTCAGTTATTATTCAGAAATCAAAGACCAAAATTCATGAAAGCTGATACATATGATTCTGACTGGTTTCATGCTGCTCGCCGCAAATGCCAAACCTATGTCATCAATTATTGATGGATTTTAACAGATTTCCTATCATCTTGTCCCTTGATCTTGCCAGTTTTTTCCATATACAGGGTGTCCCAGCTATCTTGTCCACCCAAAATATCCCTGGAACAATAACAGCTATTGGAAAACGACTTTCACCGGTATCAATGTAGGGCTGGGGCCCATGAATGTACAAATTTGCAAACATTCTAAAACGAAAGCATATGTGATTTTTAACACAAACGTATGTTTTTTCAAATGGACCTCCTATATTTTTTGTTCAGCAATCCATAGCATGACAAAGCACATACACAATGGCGTTGATTGCATCGCAATATTCCCATTACATCCCGAGATATTAAGACGCGAAGTTGACGCTTGAAACACCCGACATGCGCTGCTAGCGCACGTCCTGAGGCTCAGGCGTGAACCCCATGCTGCCCGTAATCGCGTTGTGATTGACATTGTAATCACACCTCCATACTTATCAAGAGGTCCGAAACGAATAATACGGTCTGCTTCCATCCTGCATTAACGTCGTACATTCCAGCAGGTATTTATCCCATAGGCTAGGGGTGACGCGGTTCTGTAACATATCTGTGTAACGCAACGTTGGTCACAAAGTTAGCTTCGCTTATCGTTAATCCGTTACTAAAAAGGTAACGCCATTCAACGTTATTACTTTACTTTACTGTAGATCTAGCGCAAGTGACAGTTAATCATTCACTCGTAATAGTAAAATTCATGTTGATGGTTTTAGTGAAACGAGCAAGTGGACTAAAAGTTTTACCTGTATAACTATCCCTTCCGATACTGCTTAGAACCTCCTTATTCCTTCATTTATCAGTCTACTTAATTTTCAACATTTGTCTGTAGCACCATATTTCCAACGCTTTGATTTTATTCTGTTCTGGTTTTGTCAAAATCCACGTTTCACTGCCATACAATGTTCTGCTCAAAAAGTACACTTTCAGAAATTACTTCCTGAAATGAAGGCTATGTTTCATATTACTAGACTTCTCTTGACCAGGAATACCCTTTTTGCCAGTGTTAGTCTATTTTTTATGTCGTCCTTGCTCCGTCGATAATGGGTTATTTTGTTGCCTAGGTAGCAAAATTACTTAACTTCGTCTGCTCCGTGATCCCCAATCCTAAGGTGAGCTTCTGCAGTCCTCATTTCTACTTCTCCTCATTATTTTCGTCTTCCTTCGATTTAATCTCAATCCATATTATGTACTCATAAGGCTAATCATTCCACTGAACAGCTCCCGTAATTCCTCTTCATTTTAATTTAGGGACCGTGCGGTTCTAGGCGCTTCAGTATGGAACCGGGTGGCCGCTACGGTCGCAGGTTCGAATCCTGCTTCGGGCATGGATGTGTGTGATATTCTTAGGTTAGTTAGGTTTAAGTAGTTCTAAGTTCTAGGGGACTGATGACCACAGATGTTACGTCCCATAGTGCTCAGAGCCATTTGAAGCGTTTTTTTTTTTTAAATTTAGGATAGCAAAGTTATCAGTGAATGTTATCACTGATGTCCTTTCACCTTGAATTTTAATACCACTCTTTCATTTATATCATTGCTTCTTACATGTATAGATTGAGAAGTAGGGGAGAAGACTGCACCCCCGTATTGCACCCTATTTAAACTGAGCACTTCATTCTTGGTCTTCCACTGTTATTATCCCCTGTTGGCTCTTGTTTACGTTATACACTACCCTTTTCTCCTTACAATTTATCCCACTTTTCCTCACAATTTCGAACATCTTACACAACTTGACACTGTCGAACCCTTTCTAGTGGTCGACGAGTCGTATGAACGTGTTTCGATTTTTCTTCCACTATCAACCGCAGCGTCAGAATTACCTCTCTTGTTACTTTATCTTTCCTAAAGCCAAACTGATCCTCATCGAACATAACCCCAGTTTTCTTTTGAAATCTTTCGTACATTGTTCTTGCCACCAACTTGAATGCATGAGCTATCAAGGCGATTGTGCGACATTTCTCGCACTTGTCTGCTCTTGCAGTCTACGGAATTGTGTGGACGATATTTTTCCGAGTGTCAGAAGGTATATCACCAGTTTCATACGTTATACACATCAACGTGAATAGTCGTTCTGTTGCCACTTCCCCCAATGATTTTAGAAAATATGATTGAATGTTACCTATCCCTTATTCGATATTAAGTGTTTCAAACCCCTTTTAAATTCTAATTCTAATACTGGAGCCCCTATCTCTGCCATATCGACTCCCGTTTCTTCTTCTATCACATCGTCAGTCTTCCCCCTCATAAAGGCCTATCCGCTCCCTCCTTTGCATTTTACATTGGAATTTCCACTGCACTCTTAAAGTTACCGACTTTGCATTTAATTTCACCGAAAGTTGATTTGACCTTCCTATATTCTTAGTCAGTCCTTCCGACAATCATTTCATTTTCGATTTCTTCATATTATTCCTCCAGCTATTTCGCCTTAGCTTCCCTGCACTTTGAATTTGCTTAGTTTCTAAGTGACTTGTAGTTCTGCATTCCTGAATTTCACGATACATTGCATTTCGAACTTCCATGATTGCTCTTTCCAGAGATGCCTTTCCTTTTCCTCAGAATTGCCTTCTCAACTATTTCTTATCGCAGTATCTATAGCCTTAGATAACTTAATTTCTCAGTAGTACTTTGTTTCTCAGAACTTCCGTATCCCACCTCTTTGCGTATTGATTATTGTCTTAAACTTTAACTCACTCTTCATCACCACTGTATTGTGATCTGAGTCTATATCGGCTCCTGGATACGTCTTACAATGTAGTATCTTAATTTGGAATCTCCGCCTGACCATGATGTAATCTAACTGATATCTTCCTGTATCTCCCGACGTTTTACTAGCATACCTTCTCCTCTTGTGATTGAGGGAACAGAATCTTCGCTATTATTAGTTGAAATTTATATCAATTTTCAAGTAGATTTTCTCGTCTCCCATTCCTAGTACCAAGTCCACAGTCTCCCGTAAACCTTTCTTCTCCTCCTTCCTCTATAAACGCTTTCCAGTCGTCTATGACTATTGGATTTTCCACCCCCCCTTTCACCTACTGAATTATCCGTTCAATATCCGCACATACTTTCTCTGTCTCCCTATCTTCGGCGTGTGACGTCGGCGTGTGAACCGGATCGTGTTGATTTGCTGTCCATTTTGGTGACGACAACGCTATCACTGATTGTTCACAGTAACACACTCTCTGCCCAACTTCCCTATTCATAACAATTGGTTCTTGGGTTATACCATTTTCTGTTGCTGTTATATTACCCTATACTCATGTGACAATAGAAGTTTCACTGACTCCCACTATATCTAGATTGAGCCTTTGCATTTCCCGTTTCAGATTTTCTAGCTTCCCTACAACGTTCAGACTTCTGTTATTCCGCGCCCCGTCTCGTAGAACGGTGTCATTTCGTTGGTTATTCGATCTTTTTCCCATTGTCACCTCTCCCTTGACACGCCTCTTTCGGAGATCAGAATGGGGTACCATTCAGGAATCTTTTGCCAATGGAGAGATCATTGTGACACCTTTTCAACAAAAGGCCACATGTCCTGTGAATACACATTATGTGGAGTGGTTTTAGGAGCAGTTTCCTACCCGAAGGGCAAGATGTCCGGTCTTCCACCGTCTCTACAAAGGTGTTAGCGTAATGAGGGTAATTTCTTATGCCGGAAGTCTTCGGCTGCTAAAGCTAACGATTCTTATTCAGAATTTAAATAGTGCCGGTGTTCGGACTGGGGATCGTGGGCGTTGTGATTACTAATCGGAGACGCCACCTCAGCTGCACCTGGATGTACAATACCACAAAAAAAACATATGCATTACGACACCCATAAAATTGTTTAAGGAATGTGAATGTAACGTAAAGATTGCCTATATTGTGTTATTATAGGGTTCCGTGGTGTAGGAACGTGTTGAATATTTTCTGTTATTCAGTAGGGTGGCATCGTTCAAAGGGCGCGATATTTCGGCTAGTCGACTTCTTGCCGTCTTCAGGCGTTCCTTATGACTGATTAATATACGCACTGGTCACTGTAATGACAGGTCATATCTAGGCCTGAGATGGCCTAGGTTAAGCACTTCAGTACTATTTCTGCATAATCTTGATAGAGAGTTATTCTCGTTGCCTCTCTTAGTGGATTTTGATAGCAAGCTACCGGTTAGTAATTGTTGGTAGGTTTCAGGTGGATGACGACCTGGCACACAGCCTGGGTCCCCCACTTCTTATTCTTCTTCTTCCGATTGATGTTGAGCATACAGTCTGCTGAGGAGCGGCTGATGTGGTCCCAGTATTTGGTGGTGAATGCTAGAATGGAGCTGATGTCCAGCTTTATGAGGGTGGCGAGGTTTAGCTTCTTCACAAGGAGCGAAAGGATGGAGCATGCGGTGATAGGTGTTGTCCTGGATAGATCTTCTGTAGCATTCTCACAATGTTGTTCCATCTGGGAAAGGGAGACACTCCGGTCTCGGCGCTGATTCAATCGCCAGGAGCAAGATTCAGTGGCGCCGCTGACCCTTCGGCACGGACAGCGTCGGGAGCGGGCTGCTGCGTGGGCGCTGGGCCCTCTGAGCTGTAGAGGTCAGCTGGCGTGGGCGTTTTTCTTCTTCTGTGTTCACCTGCAGGGAGGGACTCCTACGTCTCTGCAATGGCCATGGTGACGTGACGTCCGTCTCTCTGGCGGCTTCCATCAAATGGTTCAAATGGCTCTGAGCACTATGGGACTTAACTTCTGAGGTCATCAGTCCCCTAGAACTTAGAACTACTTAAACCTAACTAACGTAAGGACATCACGCACATCCATGCCCAAGGCAGGATTCGAACCTGCGACCGTAGCTGGCGCGCAGTTCCAGACTGTAGCGCCTAGAACCGCTCGGCCACTCCGGCCGGCCGCGGCTTCCATCACTACTCTCAGCCGGAAGGAGGGGGGAGGGGGAGAGGAGGAACATTGTGGGAACCTGACCTTCTTTCGATGGCTCTCCTCCCGCAGCTGCTCGTGAATGATTTTTGTCAAGAAAGGATCTCTCTCTGCCGCCATTTCGGTTTTGAGGACTGCCATTGTGATGTCGATGTCAGTACACAACATGGCACAAGTGACGGATTTGTCGTCGTGTCATCTTCTTCGTCTTTTCTTCTTTTCGACGCTCCAGCTTCTGATGTAGCCGCAGCCGCGAAAATTCTCCGCGTGTGCACTACCGCAGTTCCGACAGGTCGGCGCGACGTCGCCTGCCTTCGTATACGCGCATGTGTCGTGCGCTTACGCTTACTACATATACGCCACATCTTCTTTGCGGTAGTTGGCAACGTGGCCCAGCTTCTGGCACCGGTAGTAGTGCTCCTTCCTCTTCTCGCTGTCTGCGTGTCCGGCCAACTAGAGTACCTCGACTTACACGCGCTCTATGATGGGACCAAGCGAGGTGGAGCACTGGTTACCACACTGGATTCACATTCGGGAGGACGATGGTTAAAACACGTCTCTGGCCGTCCTGATTTAGGTTTCACGTGATTTCCCTAAATCACATCAGCCAAATGCCGGGATGGTTCCTCCGAAAGCGAACGGTCTATTAACTTCCCCATCATTCCCTAATCCGGATTTGCGTTACGCCTGTAATCTCGTTGTCGTTAGGACGTTAAACTAATCTCCACCACCTCCTCTATGATAGAGGAAAGCAAACGGGACTTGCCCTTGGTTTCGCATCCCTTGATGCGTCCGAACATCTTCGGTTATTTAGGCAATTGAGTAGCAAAATAGGCCGGCCGAGTTGGCCGAGCGGTTTTAGGCCCTTCAGTCTGGAACCGCGTGACCGCTGCGGTCACAGGTTCGAATCCTGCCTCGGGCATGGATGTGTGTGATGTCCTTAGGTTGGTTAGGTTTCAGTAGTTCTAAATTCTAGGGGACTGATGACCTCCGATGTTAAGTCCCATACTGCTCGGAGCCATTTGAACCGTTTGAAGTAGCAAAATCAGTGCCACTGATTGATATCTGCACCACGCGGTGTGGTCACGTGGTTTCAAGCGCCATGTCACGGATTACGCGGGCTCTTCAGCCGGAGGTTCGAGTCCTCCCTCGGGCATGGGTGTGTGTGTTATTCGTAGCGTAAGTTAGTTTAAGTAGGGACGGATGACCTCAGCAGTTTGGTCCCTTAGGAGTTCACACACATGTCGATATTTGCTGGATGCCGCCTTAATATCCACTCCCACATCCCCTCCCGCAGCCTCCAGCCGGTCTGATTCGGTGGTGGTGAACGTGCGACATCGGGAGATCATCGGCGGTGGACGCCAATCTCTGATAGCGTGAGTACAATGCGTCCAGGTCATCATCAGCTGACAAGATGGGAGCGGATTCCCACGCAGACTACCTCCGTGCTTTTCCCATGACGAAGCCTGGATCCCCGGCCCTGCTTAACTGAAAGCTTCTATCTTTATTTATTGGTCCGCCGTGTAGTCGGATTTCTGCAGCTTCTTTGAGCATACAATCCCAGAAGGTGTTGCATTGTCGCAAAAACTTGGTGACGCTGTAATTCATAGTATGTCCGTGTTAGAAACAGTGATCTGCAACAGCGGACTTTGCAGGCTGCAGGTTTCCTGTGTGCCGATTATACTCCGCAGTTACTACGTGGAGAGTGTGACTTCCATATACACACCTGGAAATGGAAAAAAGAACACATTGACACCGGTGTGTCAGACCCACCATACTTGCTTCGGACACTGCGAGAGGGCTGTACAAGCAATGATCACACGCACGGCACAGTGGACACGCCAGGAACCGCGGTGTTGGCCGTCGAACGGCGCTAGCTGCGCAGCATTTGTGCACCGCCGCCGTCAGTGTCAGCCAGTTTGCCGTGGCATACGGAGCTCCATCGCAGTCTTTAACACTGGTAGCATGCCGCGACAGCGTGGACGTGAACCGTATGTGCAGTTGACGAACTTTGAGCGAGGGCGTATAGTGTGCATGCGGGAGGCCGGGTGGACGTACCGCCGAATTGCTCAACACGTGGGCGTGAGGTCTCCACAGTACATCGATGTTGTCGCCAGTGGTCGGCGGAAGGTGCACGTGCCCGTCGACCTGGGACCGGACCGCAGCGACGCACGGATGCACGCCAAGGCCGTAGGATCCTACGCAGTGCCGTAGGGGACCGCACCGCCACTTCCCAGCAAAATAGGGACACTGTTGCTCTTGGGGTATCGGCGAGGACCATTCGCAACCGTCTCCATGAAGCTGGGCTACGGTCCCGCACACCGTTAGGCCGTCTTCCGCTCACGCCCCAACATCGTGCAGCCCGCCTCCAGTGGTGGCGCGACAGGCGTGAATGGAGGGACGAATGGAGACGTGTCGTCTTCAGCGATGAGAGTCGCTTCTGCCTTGGTGCCAATGACAGTCGTATGCGTGTTTGGCGCCGTGCAGGTGAGCGCCACAATCAGGACTGCATACGACCGAGGCACACAGGGCCAACACCCGGCATCATGGTGTGGGGAGCGATCTCCTACACTGGCCGTACACCACTGGTGATCGTCGAGGGGACACTGAATAGTGCACGGTACATCCAAACCGTCATCGAACCCATCGTTCTACCATTCCTAGACCGGCAAGGGAACGTGCTGTTCCAACAGGACAATGCACGTCCGCATGTATCCCGTGCCACCCAACGTGCTCTAGAAGGTGTAAGTCAACTACCCTGGTCAGCAAGATCTCCGGATCTGTCCCCCATTGAGCATGTTTGGGACTGGATGAATCGTCGTCTCACGCGGTCTGCACGTCCAGCACGAACGCTGGTCCAACTGAGGCGCCAGGTGGAAATGGCATGGCAAGCCGTTCCACAGGACTACATCCAGCATCTCTACGATCGTCTCCATGGGAGAATAGCAGCCTGCATTGCTGCGAAAGGTGGATATACACTGTACTAGTGCCGACATTGTGCATGCTCTGTTGCCTGTGTCTATGTGCCTGTGGTTCTGTCAGTGTGATCATGTGATGTATCTGACCCCAGGAATGTGTCAATAAAGTTTCCCCTTCCTGGGACAATGAATTCACGGTGTTCTTATTTCAATTTGCAGGAGTGTAATTTCTGAAACTGGCAAGGGATGCAGTTAATTCCCTATTTCCGAAGTCTTATGTCATCCTCGACTGTTCCGAGGAAGGCTTTTGTCTCGGGGGTGTTTTCGCGGACTGTTTGCCATTCTTGCTGGTATATTCCCGACGTCAGTCGCTGCCGCAAGCGGTTTACCTGCGTTCTAGGCAGGCTGTGGCCTCGGCTTATCGCCACGCCAGAGAATAGTCGCCATGGCCTCCGAGCTACATGGTCCCTGGATCGACTTTCGACGTCACGCTTCCCCCACAAGATATCAATCGGTCACCGAGAACGCCTGATGATGGCAAGAAGTCGGCATTCCAAAATATCGCAACTTTTAGACGGCGCTACCCGGCTGAATGGTCGAGAAATTTACAAGACGAACTGTATCAAAAAATTATTCCATTCCTCTGTGGCAGGATGCTGCAGCAATCATTTTCGAATTGTTTAAGAATGCGAACAGTCTTGGGTGGGAAATTATTTAAGGGGGGTAGGACGTCAAGCGGGCCGACTTGGAGCAGGAGGGGCACCACTGAACATTTTAATTTTCACTGTCTACACTTTCACAAATAAATTCATAAAACTTTGACAGCATGACCAGGAAGGATTCAGATTTCACACTCTTAGCATCGGAAGTTCTAAAACATACGAAATAATTTTTTTTTACATTTGAGATTTCTTCATTTTTTTCTCTTGCTAATGGCAGCATTTGTTGCTGTAGGTACACTTTTCTTCATAAGTTAGAAATATTCTTCGATGAATTTTTCACAGCATACAAACCACGCTCAAAGGTGTATGAAACTCCAGAATTTTCCAAATCTATTAAAAACTGTGGTAAAAATTGAGGTAATTAACTATAAAATTTGTGTTTTTTTCCAAACAGGAAGTTTAAAATATAACAGTTCATTCGTTTTTTCATAAATTAAATAAATTCTAGAGTTTCATACACCTGTGAGTGTGGCACGTATGCTGTGCATAATTCATCGAAGCATCTCTCTAACTTAGGAAGAAAAGTGTACCTATAGCAACAAATGCAGCCATTAGTAAGTGAAAAAATGATGAAATTTCGCACGTAAAAGAATTTATTTTGTTATGTTTTCGAACTTCCATTGCAATGGGTGTGAATCCTGAATCCTTCCTGGTGATGATGACAAAGTTTGATGACTTTATTTGTAAAAGTATAGACACTGTAAATTAAATTGTGCTGTGATGCCTCTCCTGCTCCAAGTAGGCCCGTTTGACGTCCTACCCCCCTTAATATCAATGACGTGTTTCACCCTTTTGGGGAATCACCAGTTGTGTGAAAGTCGCTGGTTATGTAACTCATGCATCATAAAACGGTATGAAATGGACGCAAAAATTAGTGAATATGTAATCCATCCGTCATAAAAACATATAAAATGCAAGGAAATTCTTGAGCGCACCTGCTGACTCCACCATAGCAGTACAAAATAGGGCCACGCATGCAAAATAAACGCGGTGTTAACCGCACACGGCAGACTGTGGCGGTGGGTTTGGTGTACTGTGGCAGTTAGCTGTATTAATAATTCAGAGAACGAGCGTGGCACTCCCTCATCTTGTTCGATGAAAGATTTTTTTCGTAACTAACATTGCACAAACGCTCCTAAAATCGGATCTGGGAGAAAATAGACACAACTTCCAGCCTTTTCACACAATGTTATAATGTACAAGATCAGTGATGGAATGGTAGTTTTGAGTTTCTAGGTATAAAACAAAATACAAACGAAAGAAAATTACAGTTGATTTGGAATCGTTTTGGCAAAGGTATCCAACGTCATTGTAGTGCACCTGGTGTAACAGAAAGTGCTCCTTAAATTCAACGCGGCACATATAGGAGGTAAATAAGTTATACAGAACTGCAACCAGTCACTTTTTTGAATAATTATGTTTTATTCCATAAACCGGTTTTCGAACCTTTTCAGGTTCATCTTCTGATGGTTTCAGGAAGTTACATCATTACTTCTAGGATAATGCTGGGTGCTGGCTCTATGACATAAAGATGGGTCACTCTTTAATGTATCGCCATGACTATAGGTTATCTGTCGATATGGATGTAAATTTAGTTTTTACTTACTGCGACAGTATAGGCGGCTTTTTTCGATTAGTGTCCACCTGTCTGCCTCCATTTTGATGTCCAGTAGTTATATCAGTACACACACTTCTACACAAACTATATTAATTCGCACTCTGACAGCGAGACTTTTCCAGCATCCAGCATGCGCTTTGCAACTGTTGCTTGTAACAAAGATCTTGACAGAAAGATGTGGCATAGGCCTACTTTGGACAGACATGTAATTTGTTGTTCTTTACATGTATTAAAGTCAATATAAGGGCAAGTATTTTAATCATAATGGCGATAACATGAGAGCACAAGATAAATTAATAAATAAATTACTAAAAGAACAAACTTCGGGTGATCTGATATCTTATTTCTATTTGTATATTACAGGCAGTTTATAGCAATATTTTTTTTGATATTAACATGAATACCCAGGAATCAATAATACAGAGTTATTGTATCTGCAGTGAGATGCAGCTGTCTGTATGACTAGGACCTTTATACTTAAATTAATACCAAATCTTCAGATGCATTGTTGACTTATTTCTGTTGTTATGTTAACATGATTTGGGGTATTATCAAGAGTAGATTCCGTTTATTTTAGCTAAAGGTATATGTATAAAAGTTATAGCGATTGTAATGGACTAAAGCTGTTTTTATGACTGTACACTTTATATTTAAAACATCATTAACAAAAGTTCTTTAACTATTGACGTACTTTTATTCTTACATTAGAGTGATCTGAAATATTGGTAAAGGCAGCTTCTGTTTGTTGCAGCTAGAATTGATATGTATAAAAGTACTCATTTATGTTAGCAGTAGAGGGCTTTGACATTTAGAAATATAGTACAGGTTTTAATCTGTGGTAGGATATCACATTGACACCAGTGTAGTTAGGATGTAAGGAGAGGGAGGAGGGAGGTCGTTGAGAGGAGGGGTTGGTGTAGGGTTCGTTGTGTGCTTACTTGTTTTGAACTAGTAGATCTTCAAAGTTCTGAAGGAAAAATATAATTATTAAAAAAAGTGACTGGTTGCAGTTCTGTATAACTTACTTACATTCAATATGCTGTCGCGGTTCTAAGATATCCGTAATGGATAAGCATAACATATAGGTGGGTACGGGTCCGCTTGGATGAAGGTTTGAGGAACATGGGGTGGTGAACGAGTGTCGTGTTCGATAGCTGCGTCTCGGTGTATTGAGGAGGCGCGCGACAGCAGAGGACAGGCGCCGTCAGGTAGCGGGGGCGCGCAGCGTGCAGGCAGCCTTCGCCGCCAGCGGGCTGTGTGATGGCGCGCTGTCCTGTAATTGGCTGTCAGCTTATCGTGGCCAGCAGGCCTGCGGCTCACCGCTTAGCGCGTCCCACCCCAGAGGACTCGCCTCGTTACAGCGGGCCTCCGCCTCCGCCACCGCCACTTCCACCACCCCCGCCTCCAGCGCCGCCTCCAGTCAGGACTCCAGCAGCTCTCCGGGGAAGGTGCGCCCGGCGCACCGCTGCAGAGTCGCCCCCGATGAGACAATAAGGCGGGCTTCCGCCGAAGGCCCTGCCTCCACTCTTCAGCGATCGCATATGAGGTCCCAGATGTGCCCCGTACTTCGCCGAGCGCCCCTGTCAGACAAAGAGTTCATATTTCAGGGATCTACCGCCCACGAGCCTCTGAATTCCCCTTTTTACTGCCTGGAAAGGGACCGCAGCGGATTTCTTCAGCGAAAATCAATTTCTTACGTAAGCTTCCATAGCAGATCGCTGATGTAACAAATCAGAAACAAAGTTCCGCGTTAAGGTCTCTATTAATGCGAGGATATTTCACATGAAAACTTTAAAAGTGCTATAAAATTCCTGAAATTCTTACAGTCGGATGGGCAACTGGCAGGAATTATATCTGTCTTTCGATAAAAAAAATTTTAAAAAATCCAGTTGGCACCTTGATACCGTATCAATAGGAACCTGTGTCTGTGCAAAGATGGCCGCCCCATTGTCTTCTTGCACCGCACTGAAGCAGCGATCTGATATATTGCTTGCGTATTTGTCGAAATGCACTGCAGAATGAAAGCACCAAATGGTTATTCGTCGGTGTGTCCATGGAGAAAGTGGAAGAGGGTGGTGTAAAAGGTTCAAAAAATGCGTAACACCGTGGAAGACAATCCGCCTCTCTGGCAAGTAAACCACGTAATGGCGAAAGAAGACAAGTGCCGCAATATGGATAACAGTAATTTCTACCAAATAGACATTATTTTAGATGTTATTGTTGGTTCAACAAGTTGGCATGAAGTATCCACTGCAGAATTTAGAGCTCGTCTCCTCGATGCTTGTGAGGAATTTTTGCGCCGTTTCCAGGTGAAATGTAAGTGATTACTGGACACAACAGTTGTAGATGAAACTGGGCCCACAGGGAGCACATGAAAATAAAATTCGAGCAAGGAATATTACTATAGCTATAGGTAGGAAAATCACAATCACTCTGTTGTGGGAGAAAATGATGTAAATTTCAACCATGAAATAGAAAGTCTGTTAACAATGACCAGTAATTCACACTCCGATCTGGTACGAAGTCACCTTCGTCCTGCAGTTATGAGGACGAGAACTTCAGACTGAAAGAGGGTGGTGTAAAAGGTTCTAACTCGACAATGCTACGCCTGCAACAGTCCATTACCGTGGAGTAATACAGACTACTGAAACATACAGATTACCAAACATTAATGTGTGAACCTCGCCCCGAGAGACTTCCACGTGTTCGGACGGCTCAGAGAAGAGCTACTAGGCAGGGATTTCGGAAGTGTCCACCAGGCACGACTGGCTGCATCCACAGGCAAACGAATTGTCCTCACGAGGTATCTATGGACCCCTGAAAATATAGAATACGTGCATTGCACGCCATGAGGATTAGGCCGACAAATAACATACCTGCTGCGCCATGTACAGGCTTGGATTTGGAGAATTCTTGTAAACCTCGCACAGCTATGGCTGGAAAGCAGTGGTTAAGGGACCATTTGGCACATCGTACGGTAGGCCCTGGCGACGTTGATAGGCAGGCAGTCGTGTAGCCATTTTGCCCGCGTCTAGAACCGGAGAGAATGACGATTGTTCAAGCTGCAGGTCAAAGACGACGACCTTTTGGTGATGAACCGTTGGAGCTATGTCCAACCTCTGCTGCACAAACGCGTCATTACTGTGGCGGGGCGCGTCGCAACTTCGAGTTGCACCTACACGAGGAACGAGAGGCCAGGGGGCCTCCGCTCTCTGGATTATAACGTCCGACAGACTATAAATTGCCTTCTGCAGGTGCGGGGCAAGGCCGGGATGCGAACTCACGGCCTCCTGGGCACTGAACGAGCTGCCCTGAGCGGCCGGCCAGTGCTGCTAAGGCTCCCTACACTGACAGCGGTAGGCTGTTTCCAATTTGCGCACTTCATGGGGCGCACGAGTCGCGCTTAAGGGAGCAGCCAGCCTCGTTCCACTCCACTGGCACAGTTAACGCACGAGGTGGCCACTTCACCGCGGCAAGAGTGGATCTCTGCGTCCGCAAGGCTCGGCAACCTAACGCAGACGCTGCAGATTCCGGCATTCCTATTGGCTCTGATCCACTCACGCTGCTCGGCGTCTTCGTCGGGTTCGGCAGAACGCCCAATGTATGCCTTCGATGTAATAAAGTCAATGACACACTTGCCTATGATTCTCTGCACCCTTCGGAGTGAGTCATGCCTTTCTCCTAAATGTTACCTCTCGGTCGTTCTGGCATATTACAACCCCTGATCTCGAGGGTCGTAACATATATTTGTAATTTTTCTGTATTAGCTCATTACATAGTAATAAATACCTTTCAGTCTCTATCACCCTGGTATATTAAATTCATTCCAATGTCAAATAGAGTCCGTGGAGGTTTCCCAGAGAAGCTGTAATTCGTTATGAACTACTGGCCGTTAAAATTGCTACACCAAGAAGAAATGCACATGATAAACGGGTATTCATTGGACAAATATATTATACTAGAACTGATATGTGATTACATTTTCACGCAATTCGGGTGCATAGATCCTGAGAAATCAGTACCCAGAACCACCACCTCTGGCCGTAATAATGGCCTTGATACGCCTGGGCATTGAGTCAAACAGAGCTTGGATGGCGTGTACAGGTATAGCTGCCCATGTAGCTTCAACAGGATACCACATTTCATCAAGAGCAGTGACTGGCGTATTGCGACGAGCCAGTTGCTCGGCCACCATTGACCACGTTTTCAATTGGTGAGAGATATGGGACTGTGCTGCCCAGGGCATCAGTCGAACATTTTCTGTATCCAGAAAGGCTCATACAGAAGCTGCAACATGCGGTCGTGCATTATCCTGCTGAAATGTAGGGTTTCGCAGGGATCGAATGAAGGGTAGAGCCACGGGCCGTAACACTTCTGAAATGTAACGTCCACTGTACAAAGTGCCGTCAATGCGAACAAGAGGAGACCGAGACGTGTAACCAATGGCACCCCATACCATCCCTCCGGGTGATACGCCAGCATGGCGATGACGAATACACGCTTCCAATGTGCTTTCACCGCAATGTCGCCAAAACACGGATGCGACCATCATGATGCTGTAAACAGAACTTGGATTCATCCGAAAAAATTACGTTTTGCCATTCGTGCACCCAGGTTAGTCGTTTAGTACACCATCGCAGGCGCTCCTGTCTGTGATGCAGCGTCAAGGGTAACCGCTATTATGGTCTCTGGGCTGATAGTCCATGCCGCTGCAAACGTCGTCGAACTGTTCGTGCAGATGGTTGTTGTCTTCCAAACGTCCCCATCAGATGACTCAGGGATCGAGACGTGGCTGCACGTTCCGTAACAGCCATGCGGATAAGATGCCGGTCATCTAGACTGCTAGTGATACGAGGCCTTTGGGATCCAGCACGGCGTTCCGTATTACCCTCCTGAACCCACCGATTCCATATTCTGCTGACAGTCATTGGATCTCGACCAACGCGAGCAGCAATGTCGCGATACGATAAACCTAAATCGCTATAGGCTACAATCCGACCTTCATCAAAGTCGGAAACGTGATGGTACGCATTTCTCCTTCTTACACGAGGCATCACAACGACGCTTCACCAGGCAACGCCGGTCAACTGCTGCTTGTGTATGAGAAATCGGTTGGAAACATTCCTCATGTCAGCACGTTGTAGGTGTCGCCACTGGCGCCAACCTTGTGTGAATGCTCTGAAAAGCCAATCATTTGCATATCACAGCATCTTCTTCCCGTCGGTTAAACTTCGCGTCTGTAGCACATCATCTTCGTGGTGTAGCAATTAGTTTATTAGATTCAGATAGGTTGAGAACTGCCCACATAATCGCACGCGTTAACAAGCTGCTTCTAGGATTCCGGGAGGCGCGTTATCTGGGATCGAATCCATCCGCTGGATTAATGACGAGAGCCGGTGTGCTGGCCAGCCTGGTATGGTTTGTAGGCCATTAGAGCATCCGGTCACTGTCTATCATTAACATTGCGAAATTCAGACCAACATGCCGATCCTCTGTACACAGGTGTTAAGGCCAGCAATGAGAAGAATGTGAATCTGCAGATATTTTGAGTAACGTACAAGACTTGCAAGCAGCGAACAGTTGCACGTTAACTTTAGATCTTTACGGTAAAGAAATGTAGTCTTTGGGATCTGAAAACAGTTTTTTAACACTCAAATTAAAGACATATGTCTTGCGGACCTTTCTTGTGTTAACTTAGTTACTTGATACCAAAACAGACCAAATTAAAATTGATCGTAAAAGATAGCAACGATAAAATTCGTTGATGCATGAACATTCTAACGAGTACAGAACAAGGACTCAAACTAAATGGAAAACAAGGGAAGTAATGACGAGCAGAAGAGGCAAGAAGAGCAAAAAACTCAACATCAGGATTGCGGGCAACATGGTAGACTAAGTGAAAGATTTGTTCTACTTTGAAAACAGTAACTAACACACGACAGACGAAGCAATGAGGATATACGAAAGAGACACGGCACTAAATGGGCCGCAAACAGTTTGAATTGCCATTAGGTTTTTGATTAAGAAAACATAATGGCATCGGATTTGATAAATATATCTTGAGATTGCAGTCTTCAGATCCCTGTAACAAAGATCTCTGTTGCGGCAGCGGCTGATTTCTTGAATGATGTGTCGTGGTACGAAATTCTGTATCCAGAAGAGCGTTGAGGATGAGTTGTGTAAAATTCCAGATATATCTTGTGTTTCGTCCCTGGTTATGCATTCCATATTGAAGCTCCGTAACGCACTGGCTATTGCAGACTAGAAGGTATCTGGGTCCTAACCAAAGTCTGCGTAATATTTCCGTTAGATTACTTCTGCGCTCGATGAACTTCACACATAATCTCTATTTTGTGCATAATTTTCTGATTACTTGATACCAAAACCTGAAATCATCTTCTTGTGTTAGTGACCGAATCCGACACAAGAGTCCCGTCCTCAGCTTTGCGTCCACGTCGAATAGCACTAACTTAACTAAACAGAAAGAAACAGATCTCACAGTGACACCGAAGGGTTTATAAGGCAGTCCTTCGTTTTACAGGTCCTTCATAACTGATGTATGATGATTTTTACACTTCTTACTGCATTAGGTTTATTACATCCTATTTAAGAGTATTATTCCAGTTTACACGACACGAGATGTTAAACTTCACGTACAGGCCATGTCAGTCTTACGACATATGACACTGTTTTGATGCGGCCAGTCACGAATGCTCCATCTGTGCAATCTACAGAGCAGCATCTCACAGTAGCACTAGTAACATACGTCCTCAAAAAGTTGCTGTGTATATTCAAATATCTACCTTACTCTACAGTTTTACCCCGTACAGCTCCCTCCAGTACCAGGAAATCACTAATGTCTTAACACATGACCAGTTATCCGGTCCCTCCTTTCCGCATTTTCCTTTCCTCACTAATTCTGCGGAAAACTTCCTCATTTCTTACCTAATCATTCCATTCAGTTTTCGACATTCTTCAATAACATCATTTGCTCTGATTCTCTTCTGTTCCTGTTTTGCCACAGTCCACGTTCCATTACAACACAATGTTGTGCTCCAAACGTACAGTTTCAGAAATTTCTTCCTTAAATTAAAGCCTATGTTTCATTTGACTTCTCTTGTCCATGAAAACACTTTTTGCCAATGCCGACTTTCCATTTATGTCCTTCTTGCTCCGTCTTTCATTGATTAGTTTGCTGCCTAGGAAGAATAATTCCTTAACTTCGTCTACTCAGTGATGCTCAATTCTGATGTTAAGGTTCTGTCTTTCCTCATTTCTGCTATTTGTCATCACTTTCGTCTTTCTTCAGTGAAATCTCAGTTCATATTCTGTACTCATGAGGCTGTTCATTCCATTGAACGATTCTTGTAACTCCTCTTCACTTCAATTGAGGATAGCAATCTTATCACTCACATTCTTTCAACATGAATTTTAATCCAACTGTTGAGTCTTTCTTTTATTTCCATCATTGCTTTTTCGACGTACAGGTTGAACAGTAATGGCGAAAGATTATACTACTGTCTTACAACCTTAATTCGGGCATTTCGTTCTCGGTCGTCCACTCTTATTATTCCATTTTCGCTCTTGTACATATTGTATATGATCATTCTCGCACTATAGCTCACTCCTACTTTTCTCAGAATTTCGAACATCTTGCTCCATTTTACATTGTCGAGCGCCTTTTACAGGTCGACAAATCCTATGAAGTGTCTTGATTTTTCTTTAGTCTTGCTTCCTTTTTCAACCGCAACGATTGAATTACCTCTCTGGTGCCTTTACATTTCCCAGTGCTAAACAGATCGTCATCTAACACATCCCTATTATTTTGCCCATTATTGTGTATATCTGCTTGTAAGTAGCTTTTATTCATGAGCTGCTAAGTTGATTGTGCGATAATTCTTGCACTTGTCAGCTCTTGCAGTCTTCGGAATTGGGTGGATGATATTTTTCCGAAAGTCAGATAGTATGTCACCCGACTCATACATTCTACACACCAACGTGCATAGTTATTTTTTTGACACTCTTCCACACGACTTTAAAATTTCTAATGGAACATTATATCTCCCTTCTGCATTATTTGATAGCAAGTCGTTCAAAACTCTCTTAAATTCTAATATTGGATGCACTATCTCATCCATGTCGACTCCTGTTTCTTCTTCCTCATAGAGGCCTTCAGTGTACTGCTCTGCATCTAACACTGGAATTCCCATTGCACTCTTAATGTTACCGCCACTGATTTCAATTTCATTCTAGGCTGTTTTGACTCCTGCATACTCAGCGTCAGTCGTTCCTCAATCATTTATTTTGATTTTTCACATTTTTCACGTAGCCATTTCGCCTTAGCTTCTTTTCACTTCCCTTTCATTTCATTCCTAAGTGACTTGAATTTTTGAATGTCCTTAAACAATTTTATACGTCCTCCTTTCATCAATCAGCTGAATTTTGCTTTCTGTTTCTCACGGTTTCTTCGCATTTACCTTCCACGTAGCCAGGTTTTTGTTTCCAATTCCTCTTCAACGATAATTCATTATCACGATATCTATAGCCACAGATTCAAGCATATCTCTTCATTCCTTAGTATTTCCGTATCCCATTTCTCTGGTGATTACTTCTTCCTGACTAGTCTCTCAAACGTCAGCCTACTCTTCATCACTACTAAATTGTGACTTGAGAGTGTATCTGCTCCTGGGTAAGACACACAATCCAATATCTGATTTCGGAATCTCTACCTAGCCAGAAGTCTTCATGTACCTCCCGGCCTTTTCTATTATACCTTTTACTCTTGTGATTCGTGGACAATCTTTGCAGTTTACTGACTGATATTTTATGTAGAACGCAATAATTCATTCACCTCTTTCACTTCTACGACAAAGCCCATTTTCTCCCACAACCGATTCTTCTACTCCATGTCCTGCAACCACATTCCTCTTCCTCTAGGTACTGAAATACACGTTAATACTACTTTACCTCGATCGCTCATCCTCTGCTATCGACGTCGGCAAGTACATCTGAATTATTGTTGTCGGTGTTGGTTTTCTGTCGATTGTGATGAGACCAGTCTATCACAGAACTGTTGACAGTATCTAACTCTCTGTCCTACCACCCTATTCATAACGAATCCTACTCCCGTTAGGCCGGCCGGAGTGGCCGAGCGGTTCTAGGCGCTACAGTCTGGAACCGTGCGACCACTACGGTCGCCGGTTCGAATCCTGCCTCGGGCATGGATGTGTGTGATGTCCTTAGGTTAGTTAGGTTTAAGTAGTTCTAAGTTCTAGGGGACTGATGACCTCAGAAGTTGAGTCCCATAGTGCTTAGAGCCATTTGAACCTATTCCCGTTATACCATTTTCTGCTGCTGTTGACATTATCCCATACTCGTCTGACCAGAAATCTTTATCTTCTTTCCATTTCACTTCACTGACCGCCATTATACTTAGACTGATTCTTAGAACTTTCCTTTTCAGATTTTCAAGCTTCCCTACCACGTTCAAACTTCTGATATGCCACACCCGGACACCTAAGACGTTATTCTTTCGTGGTTATTCAGTCTTTTGCTCATAGTCACCTTCCTCTTGGCAGACCCTCCTTGAGATCCGAACGGTCTGTGGGGCGGCGGTTAACTTGGTGCAAATAAAATTATTGCTGTATAAATGCTTGCATGTTGAATCAGTTTCAGGCTTTTAGAATGTTGTTAATGCTGTCTTTCGCCGTTCTCAACACTGGCTCTCTATTTGCTCTTTTAGCTCCCAGAAAGTGATTTAACCAAACATGAAGCCGGTAATAAGAGATCCTAGTGCCCACTTCATCTGAGAGTACCATTATAGCTGCAGCTTATAGCTCTGAGGAATTAGGAGATTGTCCGGGATTTCTAATCAAAAACGATTTTCCAAAATAGTTGCGTATATTCTGAAATTCACTGATAAAAAACACAAGTATCCCTACAACCTAACTAACAGAGCAGTTCAGAGTCTAATGCGCTGATGCAACTATAAATGTCCGAATTAAATGTTAAAAAGAATGCTCGCCAAAATTTGATGAGAATATTTCATCAAACGCCACGCTAAATAATTGGTAGAATGTCTGTCCCGCGACGGCACGTGAATATACGACAATACGCAAACTGAAGCTAGATAATGAAAATCATCCCAGAATTAATCCTTCACTTGAAATGATTTCATGGTTCCGCGTATCTCTAGTAACTTAATACGGCACCCGAGGCTGTTTGTAGCAGTGCTACCGAAGCGACGCGACTCCCGACACAGCTGACGTGCTATTCAGCGTCTGGATAGAACTGGGGCCTTCCTTCCTCGCGCAGCGCTCTTATATATATAGCCGCGGTGCGGACGGCTAAGGGAACACCTGATCAAATCGGCTCTCCCGACTAGCCGCTGGGCTAGTAACGCACCACTTCAAGTTACATAATAATTTATAGCTTCTTTTGCTGATGGCCGATGAAGCTCTTAATTTAAACGTGCATTCAGCACGCAGATAAGTATTGAAAATAAAATTTTGACGTGGCTAAGTTAAATATTTTGGGCGAGAGAATTAATTAAATTACACTGCACGCAGCAGATGAGCTCTGAACTGGCCCTTTTGAGATCCGCTATCGCTATAATTTTATAGGTATTCAAAAGAAACTTTTCACTTCTTCACAGTCATAGCGGACCTCCAACCTATTTAAATCTAAACATCCTAGCCTTATTTATTAGCCTACTTAATCTATCTTGCTTCCTTCAGTTTTGAGACGAAAACCAGAAAATCATGAATTTCCACTAAAGTCTTAATCTGTGAAATCCAAAGTACTGTTTTTATTAAATCATTATGAAAGATGAATCTAAATATAAATTTTGAAGTCTCTAGCTCTTTTCTGTTGCGCCAATGATTTTTTCAGAAAAACGTCCAAATTTCGAAAATGGCTGAAGTTATCGAACTGATATTTACCACACATTAATTTAGTATTATTCCTGACATGCTAGAAAAGTTTTAGGTCATTTGCTTGATTTTTAAGGTATTGCGCAACATTTATGACGTCAGAGCTAGTTACAGCAGACTGGCTGGCACACAATGGAAACTGATGTGAATTTACTACAGCGTGAGTAGGCTGCTTCCCTACATCACCCTCTACTTAAATTTTTTGTTTATGAATGTTAATGAATGAAAAAAAATTAATTATAAAAAGGGAAGCAAGAGTACAGTTTAACTCCCTATAAAAAATCAAAATTGAAATATAAACATGTAGAAACATTAAAGAAAACTGATTACTTACATTAATTATTTAAATTGTGGGCATGTTCACTGCCTTTTAAACAATGTCATTACTCCAAATTTTAAGCAAAGTCAATGAAATATTTTGGCATACATATTGCCTTAGACAAACAAACACATACGAACTGAAAAATTATGAAAATCTTACATCCATTAAATACATTTTTACATACACAAATTCAAAGAAAATAACATGATACATAAACAGATGATTATCTCTTAGCAGTCTTTTCTAAACCTGAAAGAAAAGTTCACAAATAATTTTTACACACGTGGTTGTAGCCGCTTTGGCTGTCGTCCTACACTTCCATTCACAAGGGTAGAGAAGGGGAAGTTGCTATGGTGTGCGTCCTTCACGTTCTCTCTAAATTACATGGGGGAAAGGGGAGGGGTCACTGTGAGTTGTGTCCAAGTCACTCCACACTTTCACGCAGCTACCAGGCTGCCATTATCTGGTTTGTCCTGTAGAACAAACAAAAAGAGTGCCTCAGACTCTGTTCACTTAACATTTAAGGGTGGGTCACAATGAAATGGGTATATATACATTTTATCCTTCAATATTTTGCTGGAACAAAGTTAACAGAACTTTTTCAATATTACTCTCGCGGTTACTTAAATGTCATAAAATCGGTAAACAAATGGCTCAAAACGCCGTTAGTCACGTACTAGAGAAAATCTATGCTCAAGGCATACAATCATGAATCCTATTTAACATCAATTTATTATTTCTGGGCCGGAACACTGAACCAATGCTCGGTACATTCCTGACAAATTTGCATTTTATTTACTTAACTGACTCATCTTTGATTACCTTATGCTTAGAGATAGTATGAGTATATTTGTGGTTGTTTTCTCAGCTTCTTTGTACATGTGAGTAACTTTTGGTAATAGTACAGTTGTGAGTGTTCAAAACACACTACGTTTAGTTGACTACAAAATCCACTTATTGGTCCTCTGCTGTTGTGTTCGTTCCACACCTGCAATTAGGTACTTACTTACTTTGAAGTGTATTTATGCTGAGCTAAAATTATTGTTTCACGTCTGCCATTATGTTACTTATTTATTTTGCTAGTGTATGTATTTATTTAACACTCACTCTATTAATATTTAAAGCATAGGATAGCACATTTATTTCATATTTATAGTGTATTGCAGCTGATTAGTTTGCTCACGTGGCAATCCATTTCCACTCGATCGGACGCTGAAACCTCAGGTAGTCTCTCTCAGACCTACCACTAAAGTGCATCAAGTAATTATGGACGAGCGTAATGCTAAATTCCTTAAACCTATAGGACACCATGAGCTGCTCCGTCTCATCTAACATAAGGGTACCTATGGTCGCATTCACGCCTCCAACTCATAACCTCAATACGTGTAGGTGTATCCTGTCACACACTACACTAAAATAATGGCCAGCTCCAACCTTATAAATACTTCAGGGACGTGTCCTTCACGTCTCAACCACAAACACTGCCCAATTCTATTACACTGCCTTTCCTTGCTACACCAGGTGAGTTTAATCTTACAACTTATCTACATATTTTTCCTAACACTAAGCAATCTCTTTTACTATTTCTTGGTTAGCTCTAATACATACACTAGGTTTCACTACCACTTCAGATCCTGCTTATACATGAATTCATATATCTTTTTAAATTACTGTTGGTGGACCATTTCCAATAAAACAACACTTTGTACTTACCATAGTACCAGAGTTCTATACATACTTGTTACGCAAATACATTGTATCTTGAAACTTCCTGGCAGATTAAAACTGTGTGCCCGACCGAGACTCGAACTCGGGACCTTCATATCAGCGCACACTCCGCTGCAGAGTGAAAATCTCATTCTGGAAACATTGTATCTTAATTACATCATACTTCTCTATTGTTTGTCATTATCAGGTTTGTCACATTAGGTATTTTTTTCACTAATCGGTGGATAGAATGGTTACAGAACTCATGGCGATAGCCATGACAGAAAAATTTCATGTCTGGAAAGAAAAGGTCGAAATTTTTGTGGATAAGAAAGATGGAGAATGAGTGAGACCTGAAATGGAAAGAAGATCTCACACAGCTGGGACTGCACAGCTGCCACACTGTGTAGAGGTTACAGAACAACCTCCTCCCTACAGCATTCATTGGCTGAATGCTGACTTGATAGTCATGACGGAAAATTTTAGTATTGCAAAGAAGGAGTCGAAACTTTTGTGGATAGGAAAGATGAAGAATGAGTGAGACCTGAAATGGAAAGAAGATCTCACACAGCTGGGACTGCACAGCTGCCACACTGTGTAGAGGTTACAGAACAACCTCCTCCCTACAGCATTCATTGGCTTCCTATGAATCTCTTTAGGTCGATCACGTTCCTGAGACCTAATAGCTTCTTACTTTTAGGGTACTCTAGCCTATATGCATTGGTATGTGGTTTTCCTATGATCCTGAAAGGTCCTTGGTATACGAACATGAATTTCTTTGTTTCTGCATTTACTTTCTTTGATTTTTCTTTGGTTTTAACAAGGACTAATTGACCTATTTCAAAGCTAGTAGGTACAGCTTTTGCGTCATGCCGCTTCTTTCTTTCCAACGCTCTTTTTCTCATATTAGCCCTAGCCTTTAGTTTCTTCTCGTCTGTGGATATTTGCGTTAGAATAGGGAATTCTACCATATCTGCAATCACATTGTACGGTTCTTGGCCAAACATCAATTCGCAAGGTGCAAAACCAGTTGCATCATGTCTTAAGTTGTTAATTACATTCTCAAAATACTTAATGTGCTCTGCCCAACTTGAGTGTTTTCGAGCACAATAAGTTCTGCAAAGCCTATTCAATTCCCTCATAATACGTTCACTCATATTTCCTTGGGGAAAATACGCAGATATTTTCAGATGCTTCACGCCGGCCTTATCTAGACATTCCTTAAATCTATCAGAAGTAAATTGAGGCCCATTGTCTGACAGCAAATTCTTCGGAACGCCAACGTTCACGAAGAAATCTTTTTCCAACTTTTCAACCAATGTTTTTGCATTTGCTCTTTTAATTGGGTATAGTTTAACATATTTACTGAATCCATCCACAACAACAAAAACATGGGTACAACCACCTCTCGAAACACAAGATGCTAGACGCTTGGCCACACGGCGGTACATGTTGTCAAACACAACCTTCTCTTTTAATTTTGCAATGCACTTCTTTGCACCGTAGTGCCCATACCTCAGGTGTACATAGTCGATTAGTAAGTCTACATGTTGTGAGGGAAAGCACAGCTTCCACTTATAAACACCTATCTTTTTCCTCCTAAACAGAATACCTTTATGCAAACAATAGTATTGCGAAACATCTACATCTACATCTACATTTATACTCCGCAAGCCACCCAACGGTGTGTGGCGGAGGGCACTTTACGTGCCACTGTCATTATCTCCCTTTCCTGTTCCAGTCGCGTATGGTTCGCGGGAAGAACGACTGTCTGAAAGCCTCTGTGCGCGCTCTAATCTCTCTAATTTTACATTCGTGATCTCCTCGGGAGGTATAAGTAGGGGGAAGCAATATATTCGATACCTCATCCAGAAACGCACCCTCTCGAAACCTGGCGAGCAAGCTACACCGCGATGCAGAGCGCCTCTCTTGCAGAGTCTGCCACTTGAGTTTGTTAAACATCTCCGTAACGCTATCACGGTTACCAAATAACCCTGTGACGAAACGCGCCGCTCTTCTTTGGATCTTCTCTACCTCCTCCGTCAACCCGATCTGGTACGGATCCCACACTGATGAGCAATACTCAAGTATAGGTCGAACGAGTGTTTTGTAAGCCACCTCCTTTGTTGATGGACTACATTTTCTAAGGACTCTCCCAATGAATCTCAACCTGGTACCCGCCTTACCAACAATTAATTTTATATGATCATTCCACTTCAAATCGTTCCGCACGCATACTCCCAGATATTTTACAGAAGTAACTGCTACCAGTGTTTGTTCCGCTATCATATAATCATACAATAAAGGATCCTTCTTTCTATGTATTCGCAATACATTACATTTGTCTATGTTAAGGGTCAGTTGCCACTCCCTGCACCAAGTGCCTATCCGCTGCAGATCTTCCTGCATTTCGCTACAATTTTCTAATGCTGCAACTTCTCTGTATACTACAGCATCATCCGCGAAAAGCCGCATGGAACTTCCGACACTATCTACTAGGTCATTTATATATATTGTGAAAAGCAATGGTCCCATAACACTCCCCTGTGGCACGCCAGAGGTTACTTTAACGTCCGTAGACGTCTCTCCATTGATAACAACATGCTGTGTTCTGTTTACTAAAAACTCTTCAATCCAGCCACACAGCTGGTCTGATATTCCGTGTGCTCTTACTTTGTTTATCAGGCGACAGTGCGGAACTGTATCGAACGCCTTCCGGAAGTCAAGTAAAATAGCATCTACCTGGGAGCCTGTATCTAATATTTTCTGGGTCTCATGAACAAATAAAGCGAGTTGGGTTTCACACGATCGCTGTTTCCGGAATCCATGTTGATTCCTACATAGTAGATTTTGAGTTTCCAAAAACGATATGATATTCGAACAAAACACATGTTCTAAAATTCTACAACAGATCGACGTCAGAGATATAGGTCTATAGTTTTGCGCATCTGCTCGACGGCCCTTCTTGAAGACTGGGACTACCTGCGCTCTTTTCCAATCATTTGGAACCTTCTGTTCCTCTAGAGACTTGCGGTACACGGCTGTTAGAAGGGGGGCAAGTTCTTTCGCGTACTCTGTGTAGAATCGAACTGGTATCCCGTCAGGTCCAGTGGACTTTCCTCTGTTGAGTGATTCCAGTTGCTTTTCTATTCCTTGGACACTTATTTCGATGTCAGCCATTTTTTCGTTGGTGCGAGGATTTAGAGAAGGAACTGCAGTGCGGTCTTCCTCTGTGAAACAGCTTTGGAAAAAGGTGTTTAGTATTTCAACTTTACGCTTGTCATTCTCTGTTTCAATGCCATCATCATCCCGGAGTGTCTGGACATGATGTTTCGAGCCACTTACTGATTTAACGTAAGACCAGAACATCCTAGGATTTTCTGTCAAGTCTGTACCTAGTATTTTACTTTCGAATTCACTGAACGCTTCACGCACAGCCCTCCATACGCTAACTTTGACATCGTTTAGCTTCTGTTTGTCTGAGAGGTTTTGGCTGCGTTTAAACTTGGAGTGAAGCTCTCTTTGCTTTCGCAGTAGTTTCCTAACTTTGTTGTTGTACCACGGTGGGTTTTTCCCGTCCCTCACAGTTTTACTCGGCACGTACCTGTCTAAAACGCATTTTACGATTGCCTTGAACTTTTTCCATAAACACTCAACATTGTCAGTGTCGGAACAGAAATTTTCGTTTTGATCTGTTAGGTAGTCTGAAATCTGCCTTCTATTACTCTTGCTAAACAGATAAACCTTGCTCCCTTTTTTTATATTCCTATTAACTTCCATATTCAGGGATGCTGCAACGGCCTTATGATCACTGATTCCCTGTTCTGCACTTACAGAGTCGAAAAGTTCGGGTCTGTTTGTTATCAGTAGGTCCAAGATGTTATCTCCACGAGTCGGTTCTCTGTTTAATTGCTCGAGGTAATTTTCGGATAGTGCACTCAGTATAATGTCACTCGATGCTCTGTCCCTACCACCCGTCCTAAACATCTGAGTGTCCCAGTCTATATCTGGTAAATTGAAATCTCCACCTAAGACCATAACATGCTGAGAAAATTTATGTGAAATGTATTCCAAATTTTCTCTCAGTTGTTCTGCCACTAATGCTGCTGAGTCGGGGGGTCGGTAAAAGGAGCCAATTATTAACCTAGCTCGGTTGTTGTGTGTAACCTCCACCCATAATAATTCACAGGAACTATCCACTTCTACTTCACTACAGGATAAACTACTACTAACAGCGACGAACACTCCACCACCGGTTGCATGCAATCTATCCTTTCTAAACACCGTCTGTGTCTTTGTAAAAATTTCGGCAGAATTTATCTCTGGCTTCAGCCAGCTTTCTGTACCTATAACGATTTCAGCTTCGGTGCTTTCTATCAGCGCTTGAAGTTCCGGTACTTTACCAACGCAGCTTCGACAGTTTACAATTACAATACCGATTGCTACTTGGTCCCCGCATGTCCTGACTTTGCCCCGCACCCGTTGAGGCTGTTGCCCTTTCTGCACTTGCCCGAGGCCATCTAACCTAAAAAAACCGCCCAGCCCACGCCACACAACCCCTGATACCCGTGTAGCCGCTTGTTGCGTGTAGTGGACTCCTGATCTATCCAGCGGAATAGATAGTTCGCATTTCCTAAATAGCTCTTCACTAATTTCAGTTGGTCATCTGCATTCTGCTCACGTCTCAAGTTCTTAATCACTCTCTTTAATGCACTTTCTTCCTTTAGTTCGTGCAATGCAAACATTCGAACTTCATTTAGGTCTGTTGCTGTAATTCCCGCGTCATCACAGAGCTCCGCACTTCTAGATAACCCATCAGCTACCAGATTGTCTTTCCCTTGAATATATCTAACCTCAAGATCAAACTGCTGGAGATACAATGACCATCTTACCAAACGAGAATTCCTCAACTTACAGGTCTTTAAAAAGGTCAACGCCTTATGGTCACTGTAAACAATTATCTTGTGACCTAATAAATACTGCTCAAACTTCTGTACCCCAAATACAATTGCTAATGCTTCCAGTTCTGAGATGCCATAATTTCTCTCTGCTGCCTGTAAAGATCGACTTGCGAAAGCTATAGTCTTGTGCACTTCTTGTTCGTTCTCTCTTTCTACCTGGAATATTTCCACAGCTATACCATAGCCACTAGCATCAACAGACATACAGAATGGTTTTTCAAAATCAGGATGATGTAAAATTGGACTATTAATTAAAGATTGTTTAAGCACCTCAAACGCCTGTTGACATTCTGCTGTCCAAACCCAAGGGGTATTCTTTTTCAGCAGGAGGTGGAGACAGGGAGCATTAAAAGCCTGATCACTTACAAAACGCCTATAGAAGCCGAACAGACCGAACATTGATCTCAACTGCTTCTTGTTTCTGGGAGCCTCCAATTTTTCAATGACTGCTAGCTTGCCTGGGTCAGGCAGAATACCTTTTCCACTTATCCTATATCCCAAGAAACCTATTTCCTCTTTAACGCACTCTGTCTTTTCAATCTTTAGTTTCATGCCACCTCTCTCAATAGCCTCTAACACTTCCTCTAATAAAGCTATATGTTCTTCCCAGGTAGGAGTTGCTATTAACAGATCATCTACGTAGACTGTTATTTTATTACTTAAAGCTGGTCCTAAAACATGGCACATCACACGTACGAAGGCACAAACAGAGATATTAAGTCCGAAAGGTACCACACGGTATTGGTAACAAACTCCTTCGTACAAGAAAGCAGTGTACTTCCTCGAACTTTCCGCCAGTGGCAAATTCCAATATCCACACGTGATGTCCATAGAAGTTAAGAATTTTACTCCCCGGAATTTTTGCAATAACTCGTCCATGTTCTGCGGTCTATCACTTTCCCTAACCACTATTTCATTCAACCAACGAGCGTCCAAGACCACTCTGACACTTCCGTCTCTTTTTGGTACAACAACAAGAGGATTATTGTACTCACTGACCGCTTTCTCAATCACACCCCACTTCAGCATTCTCTGTATCTCCTTTCGAACCGCCTCCTTCCTAGCTACATGTATTTGGTATGGCTTCCTGAAAAACACTTGGCCGGGTTTCACCTTTAATTGACATTCATAACCTTTGACTATGCCAGGTCGATCTGAAAATACGTTATGATGCCTTTTTAGAACCTGTCTTAGTTCTTCCTTTTGATTGTCTGAAATCTTATCGATTTCCTGCAATTTAGCTTCTATTTTGTCTAAAATAATTGCTTCTTCTTCTTCTTCTGTGTTCAGCTTACTGTTACTAAGATTAACACCTTCGTCCCAATACCTCCTATTTTTCAGAACTCGTATAGGCAGCTCCCAAGTTTCATGATCAGTTACTACATGTTTATCACTAAAAGGTACTATTATTACTCCGGTTATTGGCAAGACCATTTTTAACTGGCTTCTTTCAAAGTCAACAACACTCTGATATTTTGACAAGAAATCTATGCCAATTAAAACCTCAATACTGAGATTGTTTACAATTAAACATGGATGATCAATTAAATTACCATTAATGTTAAAGGGTAGTAAAGCTTCTTGCTTTACCGTTTTTGACACCTTGCCAGTAGCACCAATTATTCTTAGTCCTGATACCCTCATTACTGTAAGCTTGTCTTTACCAGGTAATGCATCAAAGAAAGACTGAGATATTGCACTCACCTCACTTCCACTGTCTAAGAGACAACGTACATTGATACCCAACATATTCACTATTATTATAGGGTGGCTTATTCTAGGTTGCACAGGTGGTTCCTCAAATTCATCTAGTAGTTCCTTTTGGATTTGTCTCCAACTAAAGTGATCGACATCTGCCTTCATTACATTTAGGTCACAGTGTGTAGGGGTTTCCTGAATTACATTTTCAGCTGCCTTTTCCAGTCGGTCTATTAATTTTAAATCGAAACACCGCACGACTTCATTACATTTAGTTTGCTGAACATAACCCAAATTACTGTAGTCTGAGCGATTCTGCGTCTCCAGACCGGGCATAACACTAGTTACAGCTAAACCACTTTTACCATTATCGTCGGTTTCCTTCTCAAGTGACAACTGGTCACAGCTACTGGGTTCATCGACCCTCAACAGCCTACCCTCTACATTCTCACTTATCTCCTGTCCTAAATCTATTAGTACATTATCAACATCCTGCACAGGCACTTTAGATAAGAGCACATCATCTTCATCGTAAATATAAGCATGAATTTCTTCTGCTTCTTCACCTGTCAATTCAGTATTTTGTAGCTCCTCCCTATCGTTACACTGCTGCGCCTTCTCTTTCTCTTCCCATTTAGAAAGCGTCTCTAACACGGTATCTATCAAATACTGTGAGTGATCTAATATTTCTGTTGTATCCTTAGATGCTACCGACTCTTCATCCACATGTTCGGTTTGAGTATTCTGATCTGTCTTACCAATTCCCGTAACTACTGGCTTAGGAAAAGTAACCGCCTGGTGAGCGCCAGTGTCCTCATAGACGGGAACTAGTTTTCCTGCCTCGGCCTACTACTGTTTCCTTTAGTTTCATTATATATGACTGGCACAGCATTACTTTCCGTACTGTTGTTTACATGCATATTTCTGTTTGGAACAAAATTATTATCCCTTGGACGCCATTGTTGGTTCTGATAATTATTTCCCCAATTCCTACCTCTCTTAGGATGGCGAATACCTACTGTTCTGATGTTTACATTGCCATTTTGCTCGTTCCTAAAATTACTATTATTGTTATAGGCATTTCTGTTATTACGTGCTTGCTCCTCATTGGCAGCAACACGTTCTACACGTTCCAGATACTCAATGAACCGATCCAGATTGTCTCTAGGGGCAGATATAATTCTAGTTTGCCAATACCATGGCAGTTTGGCTTCAAGACCTAGTATAATCATTTCTGGCTTTAGCTTTTCCGCCAAATGTGACAAACGTGAAATCCATGACCTAGCAAACTCTTTAATTGATTCCTTGTCTGCATTGAAGCGTTTTCCACTCCAAAATTCTCTCAACACTTCATTTTGCTTATTGCTAGACCAATACTCATTAATGAAAGCTGTTTTAAACTCCGCTAATGTTTTACACTTCAACATAACATCAGCTGACCAACGCATGGCGTCACCTGCAAAATGGCTTTTAATAAATGAGATTTTCTCTCGTTCAGACCAAGTTGATGGAATCACATCTTCAAAATCGTTCTAGAAATCTAGCGGGTGGATATTTTTATCTGGATCGAATCGCAAGAACTGCCGACACCCGATAAAAGCGGCGTTTGCAGCTACTACTTGTTGTATACTACCATTACCAGAAGTTACTGAAGCTACTTTACTCTCAATGTTAACAATGTTAGTACTGATATTTTCGACTTTCATTTCAACATTATCTACCCTTTGTACAATATGAGTAGTATCAGTTTTGATTGCATCTACGTCTGCTTGACATATGTTTACCTTTATATTAACATCTTTAAATCTATCTGAGCACAGTTCAGATTCCGCCTCGATCTTTTCTGTTAACTTGTGCTCCAGCTTCGCATCTTCCATTTGGAAGTCCTTGCGAACCTCAGCAACTTCGGATTTTACTGTTTTATACATTTCAGAAAATTGTTGAGCAACCTTTTTCTTAATATCCTCATGGTTGTAATCAATTTTATAGTTCAAACTGTCCAGATCGTAATTCAACTTATTGCAATTAGCCTTGAAAGAATTTTCTAATTCAGCTTTATTGGATTCTAATTTATTATCCATTGCCTCAAACCATTTATTAAAATTAGTTTGACTGGCCACAATCCTGTTATTTACCTCAATTATATCAGATTTTAATTCAGCATTACTGCTTTTGACCTGTTCACTTATTTCAGACTTTAACTCAGCATTATTGGATTCCAATTTATTATCGATTGCCTCAAACCGCATATTAAAATTTGTTTGACTGGCAGCTATTGCTTGTAATATAACATTTAGGTCAACAGTCCCAGCATCTTTGGGTTGCTCACTAGCTGGCTTTTTATCACACTCAGGTGACGAAAAACTAGCTCCAACACCAGAATCATCAAAACTAAATGAAACTTCTGATTGATTAGTCATATTTAACTGCTCCTTCTTAAACTCTACCATCTCTGATGACTGTTTCATTTTTAATTCATCAGAGAAACTATCATCTAATAAATTTACAATTTCTACTTTCTGCTTTACTACAGTGGTCTCTATTATTAAATCATTGCCCCTTTTCACACTACTGTCAGGAGACAATACTTCATATTTCACTTTAATATTACTATTTTCATGCATATTTCCACTTGAACCGTTGTCTGGATTTACAGTTCCCTCAACAGACATAGAGCCTAATTTAAGTTTAAACTCAGTTTCTTTTGGCGGTTCCATCGCCGACAGTCTTTTAGTGCAGGATAGTAAAATTTTTAACAGCTTTTCACTTAACTTAGTTCCTTCTGCACGACGTATGGCGTTGCCGGCGCGGCGTACCAGGATTCCTGATGCGACGTGGCACGTTGAACTGCAGACGGCTCTCCGACGGCTGTGGTGTGTTTGCGTGACCCGCAATTGCAGGCGCTGCGCCGGCTGCTCCAGCGGACGACTGCGGTGCGGCGAGACTGGCTTCTCGCGATGCCGGCAGCACCGCTAGACTCAGTGCCAGCTCCGTCAATCCAGATGCTTGTTAATCCAATTGCGTCGTCCTCATGCACACATAACACTTTCACTGTTCTATTACTCAGCTGCGTGTCGCATTCCACTCGCGAATCCGAATAGTAAAAAAAAAAAATCACTTTCACTTAGTTGATTTCCCGGCCGATGCACCATATGTGGGGCGGCGGTTAACTTGGTGCAAATAAAATTATTGCTGTATAAATGCTTGCATGTTGAATCAGTTTCAGGCTTTTAGAATGTTGTTAATGCTGTCTTTCGCCGTTCTCAACACTGGCTCTCTATTTACTCTTTTAGCTCCCAGAAAGTGATTTAACCAAACATGAAGCCGGTAATAAGAGATCCTAGTGCCCACTTCATCTGAGAGTACCATTATAGCTGCAGCTTATAGCTCTGAGGAATTAGGAGATTGTCCGGGATTTCTAATCAAAAACGATTTTCCAAAATAGTTGCGTATATTCTGAAATTCACTGATAAAAAACACAAGTATCCCTACAACCTAACTAACAGAGCAGTTCAGAGTCTAATGCGCTGATGCAACTATAAATGTCCGAATTAAATGTTAAAAAGAATGCTCGCCAAAATTTGATGAGAATATTTCATCAAACGCCACGCTAAATAATTGGTAGAATGTCTGTCCCGCGACGGCACGTGAATATACGACAATACGCAAACTGAAGCTAGATAATGAAAATCATCCCAGAATTAATCCTTCACTTGAAATGATTTCATGGTTCCGCATATCTCTAGTAACTTAATACGGCACCCGAGGCTGTTTGTAGCAGTGCTACCGAAGCGACGCGACTCCCGACACAGCTGACGTGCTATTCAGCGTCTGGAGAGAACTGGGGCCTTCCTTCCTCGCGCAGCGCTCTTATATATATAGCCGAGGTGCGGACGGCTAAGGGAACGCCTGATCAAATCGGCTCTCCCGACTAGCCGCTGGGCTAGTAACGCACCACTTCAAGTTACATAATAATTTATAGCTTCTTTTGCTGATGGCCGATGAAGCTCTTAATTTAAACGTGCATTCAGCACGCAGATAAGTATTGAAAATAAAATTTTGACGTGGCTAAGTTAAATATTTTGGGCGAGAGAATTAATTAAATTACACTGCACGCAGCAGATGAGCTCTGAACTGGTCCTTTTGAGATCCGCTATCGCTATAATTTTATAGGTATTCAAAAGAAACTTTTCACTTCTTCACAGTCATAGCGGACCTCCAACCTATTTAAATCTAAACATCCTAGCCTTATTTATTAGCCTACTTAATCTATCTTGCTTCCTTCAGTTTTGAGACGAAAACCAGAAAATCATGAATTTCCACTAAAGTCTTAATCTGTGAAATCCAAAGTACTGTTTTTATTAAATCATTATGAAAGATGAATCTAAATATAAATTTTGAAGTCTCTAGCTCTTTTCTGTTGCGCCAATGATTTTTTCAGAAAAACGTCCAAATTTCGAAAATGGCTGAAGTTATCGAACTGATATTTACCACACATTAATTTAGTATTATTCCTGACATGCTAGAAAAGTTTTAGGTCATTTGCTTGATTTTTAAGGTATTGCGCAACATTTATGACGTCAGAGCTAGTTACAGCAGACTGGCTGGCACACAATGGAAACTGATGTGAATTTACTACAGCGTGAGTAGGCTGCTTCCCTACAGGTCGTCTAGCCCGGAATATTTTGCATTAAAGGTTGTCATGAAACAGGCCACATGTCCTGTTGATACACATTATGTGTCTTGAATGCAATAGCCTCCCTCGCCGTCTTCATCCTCTTGCCAAAGATCACTGCTGATTCTTCCGCGTTTTAGGCGCCATTTCACACCCCAAGGTCAAGAAAGTGATCTAAACCCTTCATCCTCCTCTGCCCTCTTTGACAAGGCCATTGGTAGAACGAGAGTGATGATTTTTATTCAAAATGCAAGCAGTGACGAGTTTCTAAGCCGCGACTGAGGACGTTCTGATTTCTATTCAAATACTATGTTTCATTTAACTGAATTAATGACAAGGACACATGAAATCATTAATTATATTATAAAGCGCACCACAGGAAACTTTAAACAATAGAAACAATCTTTAAGCACATTAAGAAAGTGCGAACCAATCAAACCATTTTTACAATGTTTTATTTTAGTTGAAAAGTACATTGTTTTAAAAAATCCTTTATCTTGGAGATGAATCATGATAGAAACTAGGGATGAATTTTAACGTACAAAGTACTAAAAAGTTTTCATTGTCCAAAGAATCTTTCGATTTTATAAACGCATCTCTTACAAACATGGAGATACGACTTTGGGCTGCTTTTTACAATTCTTTCAGGATCAAAGTTTTCATTTGCCTTTCAAAAAACGTTTAGTGTACGCATCAAGATATCGAAGTTCGCCCCACTCTTTGTAGGTGCTTGAGCGCAGTTACTGCATTCACTGCTGTTATTACTCAGCGTAGTACAACAGTTCTCGTAAAGTTGCTGGAGGGTAGGGAACACACACTGGGGTCTTTCACAAATCTCCCAAAAAAACTACAAACGTGAAATCAGGAGACCTTGGAAGCGAATGGCGTACAGTGCCGTACTCTTCACGAAATTAGCTACACACAGCTATAACTGAAATATACCTGCTAAAACGGAGAAAGGACAACGACTTTTATTGCAGTGTTGTCGATGTCTCGAGTCGGCACAAACAGGGTAGAAAGGTAACCTTTTCGTTTCGATGCCTATGTTAAAAGGTTATACTTTCATTCATGTAGTTCTACTTACACGATATTTCTAAAACGCTTTGTAGTTACTTCATTTTTAAATGTTACTCGTACTGATTATCTTAGAAAACTTTAAAGAACAAAATTTTGGAATCCAACTTTCCGCTGATTATAATGTTAGTAAAAATGACTTTCTATTCGCAACTTATTATGTAGTTACTACTGTGCTTAAAAACAACCAGTTCAGATGGTAGTTAGTGCCGTGCTCTTTTAATAACTACATGTGCTGTTCGCGTATTTAGGTGCTTTTTCTTATTATTTTACGTTGGTAACATGTTGACTTGATGTCAAATAGTAATGTTTATGTTTACTAAATAAATGAGTATTAAACTGACAGTCTCCCCACATTAATGATAGGAAAGCCAGTAACTGAGGAATTTGTAACTCACTGAACACTATCTTTTGTATTTATGATCCACTTACGTGGAATCAGGGCTTCGAAGAACAGTTACTTTCGTAATGGAAGGATGTACGTGCGTGTGTGTGTGTGTGTGTGTGTGTGTGTGTGTGTGTGTGTGTGTGTGTGTATTTCGCGGGTGGTGGGGGGGGACATTGTTACATGGTGAAATAATCACATATTACAGGCAGTGTGCACAGTGTCACTGGTATATTTAATAGTATTAACTTCTTCTCTCAATTATAACATCAAATTCCATTGAACCAAATATAAAATTCATAAAGTATTTACATCCAACAGATGTGCACTTCACGTGGTCCAGTCTAAAGTTAGAAGTCCCACATTTGAAAAAATAGTGGTCGAACAGATACAGTGCGATTCAAACATTTTGCAAAGAAGACAAATATATTACGTGGTCACTCTGAAAGGTTGTAACTAGAACTTTTAAGAAGGAGATGCCACTCCACCTGTTGACGTCGGCATCTACGTTTCGTTTATCTGTGGCATCACGTCATTAGCGCACTCGCCTATAATTACAGGTATGTCTAGCATAAAATTTTCATACGTCACAGCTATTATCAATTTACAATCTCAAAATAAAAGCTGCAACTCTTTTCTGAGACTTGTTTTCTTCTTACAACGTTAATATTCTTGCATGATGTAAATCTTATACATTTGGTCTATGTGTAAGCAGAATAGACTGGATTTTTCGTACAGTTTCTCGCATATTTCCCATCTACATATCTATTTATTTCCTTTTAATTCCCAATGACGAAAAACACTCCGATATATGACGCTACCAATTGCATTGTATAAAGATTACGCAAAGAACATAACAATAAGGAAATAATTATATATACGTTAACAGCTTCTGAGGAGAGGAATCAAACAACAATGAGGACGAAAGAAGCGACATGTAATAGCTCTGGGATTAAATTGTAAATTTGAAATTAAGACTAATGCACTCACTATTAAAAGGGAAACCACCATTCAATCAAACGAGAACAATTTTGTTTGGGTAGACTGTTTTTTTTAAGGAAAACTTCTAATATTTTTCTTCAAACACGAATTAACATGTCTGACGACTATTATAAAACGCATCCAGAAGGACAAGTCGTTCATCTGTTACCCTGAAAATTAGAAACATGAGTATACTCGTATTTTAAACAATATTAGGAAGCTTTGAGTAATAAGAAGAGTGTGGGGTCAAGCGACTAATTTCTGACGAGCGCCACAAACTTGCTGTTTTTTCAAATGCCAAGTATTATTTTGACGATTACTGACGAACTGATATCTACTCAGTTATATTTAACATTGATGTTTTGAACTCCTTCAAACCCAAACTGATCTTTTTCACGCCAGTTGTGCATTCAAAACATTCACATTGTTAGTTGCAGAATTTTTTGTTTCCCTTTAAAAGAGTCATGGTCTACAGCTGATATCTCAAATGCAAACATTGCAGTTTCTAAGTATCTGTATGAAAATAATGCATTCGGCGTATCACTGTAGGATGGCTAAAAGATTTCTACTCCAGACATGAAAATACACAACTTTTAGATTACGGTTACAGAGAAATTGTAGCCACTATTTGATGCTACATCTTATCAGCATTAATTATAGTACTTCGGACGCCAATATGGCACAGTATGGAACTGGCCACACGGCTAGCTCCTTACGCCTTATCAACAGGTACGAGGTGCTACCCAGTGTTGATAACACTTCTAAGCCAGCACGGAACGCCTCTCCTGTTGAGCTAGTGGCTGATTTCCTTACCCAATCCGGAAAGTGCAGAGGACGGGTATGATAGTCTTTGGGAACTCCAACGTTTGGCGAGTAATGAAGCCCGTCAGTGAAATATCAAGTAGGTGGGAAAGATTTCCAATGTGCACTCGGTCTCAAACGAGACGTTGAGAAGGCTCTACTGGCGGCTATCGAGCGCAATGGTTGCAACCGTCCGCAAATCGTGGCTCATGTAGGCACAAATGACGACTGCCGCTTGGATTCGTAGGCCCTCCTCAGTTCCTACATTCGGATTGCTGACTTGGTGAAGACAGCTAGCATCATATGTAAGGATCAGACTAAGCTCGCTATTTCTAGCACCATATGCATCCAGATCTTCTGGTTTGAAGTTGCGTTGAATCCCTAAACCTGAGGTTAAGAGGATCGTGTAGCGGTACAGGACGCGAATTTCTTGATCTCCGCTGTCGGGTGGAGAGTTGTAGGTTTAGCTTTCTGAGGTTGGGCGTGCACTACACGCAGGAAGCAGCTACTTGAGTAGCGGAGTACGTGTGGCGTTCACATGTCTTTTTCGGTTAGAGGAACCATCCACCCTTTGGATCACTGTTGATTTGTCTGCAGGAATCGAAGATACATCAGCCGCGTCATTGTCAGAGAATGCTCGTCCTCCAAGGTGGGAAATGAGGAAAGGTTAATATGACATTATTGAATGTTCAAATTTGTATGAAATTTTATGGGACTTAACTGCTAAGGTCATCAGTCCCTAAGATTACACACTACTTAAACTATATTATCCTAAGGACAAACACACACACCCATGCCCGAGGGAGGACTCGAACATCTGCCGGGACCAGCCGCGCAGTACATGACTGCAGCGCCCTAGACCGCTCGGCTAATCCAGCGCGGCACGACATTATTAAACAGTAGCAGTAACCATGATAAGATCACAGAGCATGTATCGCTTGTTGAAAGGTATTAAGCGCAGATGGTTTTAGGAACAGAAAGCTAGTTGAAAGCAGAAGTTAATAGCAACTAATTCCTAAATTCACACTGGAACATTTATTATAGAGATTAGTTAGTCGCCAGTGGAGCGATTTATTCAGTGCAGAAAGGAATTCGATAATATCCAGCGAGGTTATCATGGTTTCCGAATGTGATCCCTTGGACAAGCGGTTCTAGCCGCTTCAGTCCGAAACCGAGCTGCTGCTACGGTCGCAGGTTCGAATCCTGCCTCGGTCATAGATGTGTGTGATGTCCTTAGATTAGTTAAGTTTAAGTAGTTTCTAAGTCTAGGGGACTGATGGCCTCAGATGTTAAATCCCGTAGTGCGTAGAGCCATTTGAACCATTTTTTTTTATCCCCTGTGTCAGAGTCTATAGTGATAGGGAGCTTCTGAGAGATCTTGCAGATTTTCGTGAGTAAGTTCCGTCATCACGCTGTTGTAACTGTGGGTGACTTCAACTTGCAGGTATAGACTGGGAAGGTCATGTTATCAAAACTGGAAATAGAGTCGGGATTCGTGCGGCATTATTCTGAATGTCGTGTCCGAAAATTACTTCCAGCAGATAGAAAACCAACTCGTTAAGGTAGCATCTTAAATCTCCTCGTTTCAAACAGATCTGAAACTCTCGAATCAGTTAACGAAGAGCTGGGTTTCAGTGATCGTGCGGCTGTGATAGCATCTTTGACTGTAGGTATTACAAGGATTGTCAAAAAAGGTAGAAATTGATTTATGTATAACAAGAGCGATAAGATACAAATTTCGGAGTATCTGAGTCGTCAACATCAAATATTTAACTACGGGGAAGTATATGTGTAGCACAAATGAAAAAAAATTCAAACCCATCGTTCTGTACATATTAGACGAGGATGTTCAGATTAAGGTCTTAAGGGATGGGAAAGACGCACCGTAGTTCAACAACCGCGTTATAAAGCTGCTACATAAACAAAGAGGGCTTCGTCACAGATTCAGGAGAAGTCAAAACCTAGCTGAAAAAAGCAGAACGAAGGGAAAAACAACTTAAGAAGAGCAATGAAAGAATCTTTCAATACTTTGAAAGTAAAATTTTGTCAACATCTCTGAATGGAAACCGTGAGAGTTTATGGTCTTAAGCAACATTAGTAGGCGGTTCTAAATCATCTATTGACTCAGTCAGCGACCATAATGACACCGAAATGAAAGTCGAAATACCGAATTCGTTCTTCCAAAACTGTTTTACCACGGTCCCTTCTTTCAACCATTGTGTGAACCTCGAAATGACAGGTTTTGAGATAGCACATCGTGGAACGGGATAACGACTACAACCACTTTACAGTGGAAAGGCATCAGGACCATATAAGCTACCTGTGAATTCTACAATGATTATGTGAAACAACTTGCTTATGTTTGTTCGCTGGAGTATCGAATGGTACTCGGCAAATGGAAGAAAGTGCAGGTCATTTGCGGTTTCAAGAAGGGCCATAAGACAGATGCATATAATTTTAAGCCTATATGAATTGCGTTCGTATCTGTTGCAGAATTTTGCATTATGTTGTATGGTCATGTAACATTATACCTTCAGAGAACGAAAATCTCCTCTATAAAAATCAAAATGGGTTCCGAAAATAGAGATACTGCAAAACTCAGTTCGCTCTGTTCCTCCGTGAAATGCACAGCGCCGTAGAGAATGGCGCTCAGGTTGATGCCGTGTTCCTTGACTTTAAGAAGGCAATTGACACCGCACCACCGCTTAGTGATCGGACCAGATTTGGGACTGGATCTAAGCCTTCCCTGCAGATAGAACTCAAACGTTGCACTTAACGGAAGAAAACTGACAGTTATAAAGGTAATATCGGGTGTACCCGAAGGAGATGTGACAGCATTTGCTGTTTCATTGTATATAAATGATCTAGCAAAATGTGTCGGAAGCTCTTTACTGCTGTCCGCAGATGATGCAGTGGTCTATAAAAAGGTAACAACGCCAGAAGACAGTATCAGTTTGCGGAATGACCTGCAAAGGATTTATGAATGGTGCAGGAATTGTCAGTTGACCCTAATCGTAAGTAAATCGAAAATGTTGCGTATACATGGGAAAAGAAATTCACTGTTGTACAACTACATTACTGATGACAAATTATTGGAAGCAGTAACAACCGTAAAATGTCTACGAAAGTTTATTCGGAGCGACATTAAGCAAAATGAGCACATAAAACAAATAGTAGGAAAAGCAGGTGTAGACTGAGATTCATAAGAATAATCTTCAGGAAACAGTTAATCCACTAAAGAAGTGTACACATTATTTCGTTTTCGTCTGATGCAGAAATAGTGCTTGAAAGATCCAATAACAGAAAACAATCTCTGCTGCAAGAGTATTATTAGTAATGAATAGTTTCGTGCAGTTAGCGTTTCTTCAGGTTATCTGCAATTAGTAATAACAATATTATTACATATGACTAAGGCGGTCTCTGCTGTTCAAGGCAAGTAAATCACTATTTCTCACCTTTAGCTTTTCTATCCCATCGATCGGTACTAGATAAGTTCGTGAATAAACTGTTATGTGACAATATAGTTATTATTAAATACGGATAGTCTGAAGATGAGCTAACAGCCTGAAACACGTCATTGCTAATAAAACGCAAGGAGACTGGTTTCTATTTTTGGCTCTAAGTAAGTGGCTTACAAGGCGTATGTTCGACCGATTCTTATTTTCATCAGTCTGGGATCCTAACCAAATACGAAGAATAGAAGAAGCAGCGTAGATACGACGAATAGCGGCGCATTTCGTCACGTGATCGTTTTGTTGAAGCCGGAGTGTTACAGAGATGCTCAAGAAACCCCATTGGCAGACGTCAAAAGAGAGACGTTGTGCCTCACTGAAAGGTTTGCTGTTGAGATATCTAGAGAATACTTTACGGGAAGGGTAGAACAACATAATTCCTCCAACATAACCCTCGCGATATGAGCACAACCAGGAAATTCGAGAAACAGAACAGAAGCTTGCAGCCAAACATTCTTCACACGTGCCTTGCTTACGGAGTATTGATGTAGATGTTGGTATGGATTTAAACGAATTAATGTAAATGAACTGCTCTTTATCGTCAATTTAACGTAATTTCGTGAAGTAGTTTTCCATAATTTATAACTGAAGAAAACTTCATAAGCCAAGATAGCTAAAAAGGCATTTTATCAGATGGCCCGTTTCCGGAAGAGCTATGCTGTTATCATCGGATCTTAAGCTTTAAAATTTTTACAACATATTGTCCATCAGTGTTTCAAGTGAAGCGACCTTTAACAGTGATGGACAATATGTTGTAATGATCTTAAAGCATAAGACCCGATGATGATAGCTCGGTCGAAATCGACCATCCAGTAAGATGCTTTCTAGCGATCTCGGCTTATGTTTTCTTCCGTTATCAAACACTGCAGATCGTCCCCAGACTGACAATGTCAGGTACATACAAATATTTTTCGATAAGACTACTCGATGATACCAACTTTGAAAACTTTTAAACAAGTGTAGTAGACTTTTGGCTAGATTAACGAATTGAGCTGCTTGAAAGAAAAGTATCAAAAATCGTGTGTAGCCCGTAACGGCAACGCAGCTCGGAGTAAACAGCCGCCTGTAGACTGGGACGCCGCTCCGACAGACGAGGAACTGTCGTTCCTCCCCCAGGCAGACTCGCGAGGACACAAACAACATCGATTTTCTTTAATGTGACGCCGCGTCCAAGTTTGTCGACTGCTAGCACAGAAGTAGCATCTTCCTCAGGCCTTCGGCTGGCTGCGAGATATTGCTTCCGCACGACGCAATTCGTTTACGTCTTTCGTGGAGTGTAACACAAGCGGGGCTAAAATGTACTCTGTCTGGTTGGAGCTGAACGTCTTACCGGTGCACAGTGAACGGAGATGGATTAAGAAAACTTGACTGCAGATGTACAGTTTAAAGGAAGTGTTGCAACACCCTTTTAAGTGCTTGCGTATTAACCGTAATATTTACAATGAAACTCCAGAGAAACTGGTATAGGCGTGCATATCCAAATACAGAGATATGTAAACAGGCAGAATACGGTGTTGTGGTCGGCAATGGCTATGTAAGAAACAAGTGTCTGGCGCAGTTGTTAGCTCGGATACTGCAAGATTTAAGTGAGTTTGAACGTGGTACTATAATAGGCGGACGAGCAATGGAACGGCATCTCCGAGGTAGCGAATAAGTGGGGATTTTCCCCAACGACCATTTCACGAGTGTACCGCGAATATCAGGTATCCGGTAAAACATCAAATGGCAGACATCACTGAGGCCGGAAAAAGATCCTACAAGAACGGGACCTGAAGAGAACCGTTCAACGTGACAGAAGCTCAACCCTTCCGCAAATTGCTGCAGATTTGAATGCTGGGCCATGAGCAAGTGCCATCGTGCGAACCATTCAATGAAACATCATCGATATGGGCTTTCAGAGCCGAAGGCCCACTCGTGTACCATGGATGACTGCACGACACAAAGCTTTACGTCTCTTCTTCGTCCACCTCCACCGGCATTGGACTGTTGATGACAGGAAACATGTTTCCTGGTCGGACGAGCCTAGTTTCAAATTGTATCGAGTGGATGGACGTGTACGGGTATGGAGACAACCTCATGAATCCATGGACGCTGCATGTCAGCAGGGAACTGTTCAAGCTGATGAAGGCTCTGTAATTGTGTGATGCGTCTGCAGTTGGAGTGATGTGGAACCCCTGAGGTCTAGATATGACTCTGACAGGTTACACGTACGTAAGCAACTTGTCTGATCACCTGCATCCATTCATGTCCATTTTGTTTAAGTATAAACACTTTCGTTGGTCACCAAACTTCCAAGACATGAACATCATTGAGCATATCTAGGATGCCTTGCAACGTGCTGTTCAGATGAGATCTCCACCCCCTCGTACTATTACGGATTTATAGACAGCCATGGTCAACTCCCTCCAGCGCTACTTCAGACTTTAGTCGAGTGCATGGCACGTCCTGTTGCGGCACTTCGGCGTGCTCGTGGGGGCCGTACACGATATTAGGCAGGTGTACCAGTTTCTTTGACTCTTCAGTGTGTGTAGATTATGTGACCAATAGAATCGTTCGGAGCGGTAGCAGGCACAAAGAGATGATAGGTCATAAATCAATGATCACTGGTATAAAGAAGAGACATTTGGAATATTAGCGTAAATGGTACAGATAATACGTTAGAGTATCATCATCATCGTGTTCTCAGTTCGCCCCGATAGCTGAGTGGTGCCGGCACGGTAGCTCAGCGTGTTCGGTCAGAGAGCTGGTTGGCCTCTGTAATAAAAAACTGTGTGCAAGGATCAACAAACGAACTGGAACGGATGTCATGTGACGTCCGCAACGACCAAAAACAACGATCAACAACGGACAAAAAAAAAAAAAGTGATCAGCGTGATGGATTGCTGTCCTACGGGCCCGGGTTCGATTCCCGGCTGGGTCGGAGAATTTCTCCGCTTGGGGACTGGGTGTTATGTTGTCTTCATCATCATTTCATCCCCATCCGGCGCGTAGGTCACCCAGTGTGGCATCGAATGTAATAAGTACTGCACCAAGGCGGCTGGACCTGCCCCGCAAGGGTTCTCCCGGGCAGTGACGGCAAACGCTCATTTCTATCCATCTTGTTCTCAAGGCACTGCAACCATATTTTTCTCTCCTCTGCTGAGAATTTCCAGTCCTGGTACTGTTTAAATTTAAGCGACATATTGTGAGACTGACAAATTTTCATTTCCTTTTCTCTATGGTGGTGAACAATACCCTAGTTTCATGTACTTCTTCTGCGACTCACTCATTCTAAATTTTCTCTCTTCAGCCTATTTTTAGTGTCTTTGCCCACATCTACATTTCCTTTTCACCAAAGCAGTGCACATTCTGTTTCTTTGGGAGCCACGTTACACAAACGTGCAACAAAATACTGCTAGCAGAGAAGTAACATTTTCCTCAGGTCTTCGTCTGGCTGCGAGATATTGCTTCCGAACGACTCACTTAATTTACGTCGTTCGTGCAGTACACCACAAGAGGGGCTCAAATGTACTTTGTATAGTAGGAGCTAAGTAACTTACCGGAGCACAGTGGCCGAAGATGGAGTAATCAAAGTCTATTCAGGATGTACAAATTTTTTTATGAATTCTTTCCTTGTCTTAATACTTATGTGCCTGCTCATCAGAAGGTGTTTGTTGTTAGAAGCTATGTTATTAATTTGTTAAAATACAAAATATACCAATATATTAAAATAATCCAGCTGGTACCAAAGAGGAATATTTTAGCACATAGTAATGCTAAACCTATTGCAGAAAAATTGCTACTACAGACCTAAAGATTTTCAATTATGGTTGCAATTGGCAGAGTTCAAGTAAAAGAAGCGTCGCAAAATGTTCGACGGGTCGGTAGAGTTCAGAAATCGAGCGACAAAGATTCTTATATTGATGGTTGCATACCTTAGGAATTAAGGCGTCGCCGTTACGCCAGATACATTGGCCGCCTCCCTTCCTTTCATCCTTCCTTGTTTCTCACCGTAGTTCCGCGAGTGTGGGGAGTCTGAGAACGGTGGCGCTTCGATCGCTTCCTACCCGACTTCTACTTCTCTGTTGCTTAAAAATGCAGGTGCTAACGGAAAGTCATGAATTATTACGGAAGTTCATTGCACGACCTTGCTGTTGTAAAGCGCACTATCGGGACGAATAACCGGATGTCGAGATCAGATGGCCCCTAATGTATTTATGTTTGTAAGGTAGGAGAGAGTCTGAGACAAAATTTAAGTCATGTAGTGTGTACAATTGTAAACCCAGGAATTATATCTATGCGACCTGTATATGCATTATTTGTGTATTAATTCGTTCATGACAACTCGTGGTAATAATGTAATAGCGATCATAACATTTATTTTAGTTACTTTACCCAACTCCTTAGCTTTGTAGTCAGCACGTCTGACAACCAGGCGCAGGGCACATGTTCGATTCCCTGCTGGATCGAAGATATCTTTTTCTCTCGGGGATTGAGTGTTGCCTTGTTCTCACCATTATTTCATCATCATCGACACTCAAGCTGACCAACTTCACCTCAGCAAAAAGACTTGCAACTTGGAGGCAGAGCTTCCCCGAGTGGAGACTTCCGGCCATGAGTGCCATATAATCATTTCATTTCATCTGTTACTTTTTCGAAGGCTGCTATAAATTAATGAAGTAATTAAACACTGTTTCAAGAACACACTTCACCCTCGTATCCTGATTCCTCGTCAGTCAGAAATCTTAAGTGTCTAGGTGTCGATGTAGTTATTAGACGTTCTGTGAATGGAGATTAAATATTTAATTTAAGCAATCTCCTGAAAAAGTTTTGTACATACGCCTCCATACTGTCATACGTATATTCACATACATACACACCGGTGTCCAAAATAAAAGCAACGAACCGCTATTTTTCCCTCTTACCCGAATCCACCGTATAATCATACCAACTGGAGGGAACGTGGAACACGTTTTGGGGAAACAGACCGATGTCGAGGAGGATAATTAAAGTTGTGAGTAGGAATGATGTTGATTATGCATGAGTTAACAGGCAAGGCTTAACTGCTGTCAGGCATCGTGACGAGATCTCGGGGCTCCATGTGCGGTTGTTGCGATGTGGTCCAGACTTCATAATGATGGATGGTAATGATCGACCCCATAGGGCAAGGACGGTTGAGGTTTTCTTGGAAACGGAAGATTTTGGCGCATGTCGTGGACTGCCCCTCTCCCTATCTGAATCCCACAGAGGATCTCTTGGGTGCATTAGGTTGCACCACTCTCCTAAGCTTACGGGCAACTCTGCAGGAAGAATGGGCGTTATTGCCTCAACATTAGATTGATGTCATCATTCACAGCAAGCCCCGTCGTTGTCAGGCCTATATTGCTGACGGAGGTGGTCACACGCAATATTGAGCACATTAACCTGTTGTCGGAATGTTTGTGCATATCAGTTAAGCTGGGAAATGACGAAGAACATTTTTGTCTACCGTTATGCATACTGCATTTGTTTGCGTTCTGCCGGTCGTTGTGGCCGCGCGGTTCTAGGCGCTTCAGTCTGGAATCGCGCTGCTGCAACGGTCGCAGGTTCGAATCCTGCCTCGGGCGTGGATGTGTGTGATACCCTTAGGTTAGTTAGGTTTAAGTATTTCTAAGTGTAGGTGACTGATGACCTCAGATGTTAAGCCCCATATTGCTTAGAGCCATGTTTGCGTTCTGTATTCATTACATAGTGTCTAATTTACTATCACCTGTTTACACTGTTTTGTGGCGAAATAAACACAAACTAGCAAAATTTTCGTTTTTTGCTTTAATTTTGGATACCACTGTATACCCGTTGTGCTACAGCATGAAATGGTCATTTGTTTGCAAACACATAATATTCTACCAATTTTGAAATGTGCTTCAAAGGTACCTCAACCCTCCTCTGTAATAGTGTAAAACCGTGGCGCCATGTGATGTCACCCATGCTCCCGGCGACACTTGAAACAGGAAGGTGTCGACACATATGGATGAAAGGCCAGAGCACAGACGTACATGTGAGGTGTCAAGTGGGTTAACGAAGTCTCATTGTCACCAGATTTCTTCTGAATTCTGATCAGCGCCACCGTGGACGTGTCACGCAGCTGGAAAGTCGCACACCCTCTGCTACACATATCTCACCCATTCTTTTGAAGTCTCTGCGATAGAGATCAAAAGCGCGACGTCCAGCGTCGAAATCACGCGGTTTTGCTATGGGTGGCCGAGCACACACCGCCGATCGACACGAACAGGGCGTCATGGGAACCATCCAATCCATTAGGGCGTTGAATCACACGTATTTCGACGTCGAATACGACAGTACACACTGCGATGAGCAGCAGGACCACGTTCTTGACAACCATAACACCGCTGAAAACCCGCAGACAATTCAATTCTTCTCCAAGGTCATCGTAGGCCTGAAACCAGAGTGAATGTGATCGCTCCCGTTAGGAGTGTAGCAGAATCGCAGTTTTCTCTCCCGTAAACAGGATGCAGCTACTAGAGTCCGTTGAAAACCATTCAATAAAACCTGAACCTGAAGCGAAGCAGCGAAGATTTTTATCCTTTTTTATCCCTCCTATTTCACGCCCTCCTTTGGCATTAACACAGGCAGCTGTGATATTGCCACATGCGAGAACTTAATGGCAAACGATACTTATAACACCTCTCAGTTTGGCAACACCCTCGGTGCCATCTGTGCATCGGTGTTGGGAGATTTAAAAATGTTCCTGCAGAGAGAGCCATTCATTGTTTCTTGTGCCCCAGTGTGAACATACCAATCAGTCTTTCTTATGCATAAGTGTGACAGGCAGCCCTTCCGGCATTCCGTAGGTGAGTGTTGATAAGTCGCTTAACTAGCACCTGCTGGGGCCACATATGAAATCCAAGGTCTTTCGAAAGGTATGTGACAGTGGCGCCTAGTTATCAGTGAACGCCTCTCTCTCTGCAGGAATGTTTTTAAAGTTCCCAGCAGAGGTGCACGGGTGGTATCGAGGGTGTTAAAAGCCTGAGAGGCCTTAAACGTACCCTTAGCCGTATCATTTTCGCTTCCCCCCACCCGTAAACAAGCCACAGGATAGAAGGATACAAGAGGACTGAAACACATACACCTCTTATCCTGCTTCGCATCATATCGAATGGTTTTGAACTGTCCGAGTGGTTCCAATCTACACCTGAGAACAAACTGCGGTCGCGCTACACTCCTAAGGGGTGGGATCACGTTCAATATAACTGCCGTCCCACGATGTACTCAGAGAAGGGTTGATTCGTCCAGGGCGTGTCAGCAGTGTTGCTACTGCGAAATGTATGGCAATCAACGCCGCAAGGAAGGGGTTGTTTTACTTATGCCATTTATTTTACCGCTGGAAAGATCTTGTTGAATACGGACAGCGGTGTGTCTGATGTGTTTTCCTCGCTGCATGATTCCAACTAGGGCGTCGCGGTTCTGACCTGGCTTCAAAGGAAGGCAATGGCTTCAAAGGAAGGGCTGAAAAGTGGATATGAGTCATTCCTGCCGTGTGTCACTTCCGCTACAACGTTGGGCAGAAATGTGATAACTTTGATACCAGTGTGACATCATTAACCCACCTTACACTTCACTTTATGTTCTGAGCTCTGCCTTTTATTCCGCTTGTGCCAACACCATGCTGTTTGCAGAGTCGCTGATCCGGAGGAGGACGTTGCAAGGCTCTACGCTTTTCAGCTGCTAAAGAGGAAGGTCGTAGGCACCTTTGAACCAAATATCAACTACAGTGTTTCGGAAAACGAGTTTTAATTGCGTTACGCATACACGGTGTATCATAATTAATGGCGTAAACGCATACAGTTGATAGTACATGACACTAAAAGCAAAAGAGTCTCAGTACTCATGGCTCTTGTTCTTGTGCTCTTCTGTCCAAAGAACTGTTTGATGCAGCTCTACATGCTACTCTAAGATGCCCTTCATCACCAAATAAATACTGCATCCAACAAACTAAACCTGTTATCGTTTTCATGTCGTGGTCAACCACTACGATTTTTATTCACCACACATCCCTCCAATACTAAATTCGTCATCCCTTGATCTGTCAGAATGTGTCCCATCAACCGATCGCTACTTTTGGTCAAGTTCTGCAATAAATTTCTTGTCTCCACAGTTCTATCCAGTGGCTCCTCATTAGTCACATGATCGACCCATCTAATTTCCAAAATTCTTTGTAGCACCACATTTCTAAAGCTTCTATTCTCTTTTCTCTTTTTGTCTAAACTGTTTATCGTCCATATTTCACGTCCTTACACGGCTACCCTCCAGATAAATACCTTCAGAAAACACTAACACTTAAATTAATATCCGATGTTAACAAATTTCTGTTCTTCATAAATGAATTTCTTCCCATTGCCAATCTGTATTTATATCCTCTCTATATCGGTTGTCATAAGTTATTTTCTTTCCCAAACAGCAAAACTCTTCTACTATTTTAAGTGTCTTGTTTCCCAGGCATCTGCTGACTTAATCTGACTACATTCCATTACCCTTGTTTTGATCTTGTCGATGTTAATCTTATATCTTACTTTCCAAACACTGTCCATTCCGTTCAATTGCTCTTCCAAGTCCTTTGACGTCTCTGATAGAATTACAATGTCGATAAATCTCAAAGAATTTACTTCTTTTCCCTGAATTTTAATTCCTATCGTAAATTTTTTTGTCTCCTGTACTGCTTGTTCAATGTCCAAATTGAATAACAACGGGGATAGTGTACAACCCTGTCCCTCTCCCTTCTCAACCACTGCCCCCTTTCCTGCATCTCTACTCTTATAGCTACAGTGTGGTTTCTGTACAAGTTGTAAACAGCCTTCCGCTCCTTTATCATACCTCTGCTACCTTCAGAATTTCAAAGAGATTAATCCAGTCAGCATTATTAAAAGCTTTGTCTAAGTCTACAAATCCTACAAACGTAGGTTTCTCTTCGCTTAACCTATCTTCTAAGATAAGTCGTAGGGTCAATATGGCTTCCCGTGTTCCTACGTTTCCCCGTAACCCAAAATTATCTTTCCCGAGGTCGGTTTCCACCAGTTTTTCCATTCTTCTACAAAGAGTTCGAGTTAGTATTTTGCAACCATGACTTACTAAACGTAAACTTCAGTAAATTTCACATCTGTCAGCAACAGCTTTTTTTAGAAATAGAATTACTGCATTCTTCTTGAAGTCTAGAGATACTTCGCCTGCCTCATCCTTCTTGCATACGAGCTGTAAGACTGTTGTCGTGGCTGGCTCTCCCAGTGTTGTCAGTAGTTCTGACGGAACATCGTCTACCCTTGAGGCCTTGCTTCGGCTTATATCTTCCAGAGCTGTGTCAAATCCTTCTCTTAGTATTATATCTCCATCTTCATCTACGTCCAGTTCTCTTGAAGTCCATCTCTCTTGCATATCCCCTCCATCCACTCCTTCCACCTTTCAGCTTCCCCTTCTTTGCTTCACTGGTTTTAAATCGGAGCTCTTGATATTCAAACAGCTGTTTCTCTTTTTCCCAAAGGCTTCTTTAATATTCTTGTAGATGATAGCTCTCTTTCCCCTAGTTGTAAGCCTAAAGCTTTGAGTTTGTCCTCTAACCTCTCATGCTAATCTATTTTGCGCTTTCTGTCAGTCTCACTATTTATAAGTTTATATTCTCTTTCACCTGCTTTATTTGCTGCAGTTTTTAATTTCCTCCTTTCGTCAGTTAAATTCAATATCTCTTGTGTTATCCAAGGATTTCTACTAGGCCTTGTATTTATACCTACAGTATGTGATCATTAGTATCCGGACACTCTCCAAAAACATACTTTTTTCATATTAGATACATTTTGCTGCCACCTACTGCCAGGCACTCCATATCAGAGAGCTCAGTAGTCATTAGACATCGTGAGAGAGCAGAATGGGGCGCTCCTGGGAACTCACGGACTTCGAACGTGGACAGGTGATTGGGTGTCACTTGTGTCATACGTCTCTACGCGAGACTTCCACACTCCTAAACATCCCTAGGTCCACTGTTTCCGATGTGATAGCGAAGTGGAAACGTGAAGGGACACGAACAGCACAAAATCGTACAGGCCGACCTCGTCTGTTGACTGTCAGAGACAGCCGTCAGTTGAAGAGGGTCGTAATGTGTAATAGGCAGACATCTAACCAGACTATAACACAGGAATTCCAAACTGCATCAGGATCCACTGCAAGTACGAGTACTATGACAGTTAGGCGGAAGGTGAGAAAACTTGGATTTCATGGTCGAGCGGCTGCTCATAAGCCACACATCATGCCGGTAAATGCCAAACGACGCTTCGCTTGGTGTAAGGAGCGTCAACATTGGACGAGTGAATAGTGAAAAAACGTCGTGTGAAGTGACGAATCATGGTACACACTGTGATTCAATGGCAGCATGTGGGTATAGTGAATTCCCGTGAAGGTCATCTGCCAGCGTCTGCAGTACCAACTGTAAAATTCGGAGGCGGTGATGTTATGGCTTGGTCGTGTTTTTCAAGGAGGGAGTTTGCACCCTTTGTTGTTTTGCGTGGCACTGTCACAGCACAGAACTACACTGATTTTTTAAGCACCTTCATGCGTCCCATTGTTGAAGAGCAACTCGGGGATAGCGATTGCATCTTTCAACACGACCGAGCACCTGTTCATAAAGCACGGCCTGTGGCGGAGTGGTTACACGGCAATAACGTCCCTCTAATGGACTGGCCTGTTCAGAGTCCTGACCTGGATCCTAAAGAACACCGTTGGGATATTTTCGAACGCCAACTTCGTACCAGACCGCACCGACCGACATCGATACCTCTCTTCAGTGCAGCACTCCGTGAAGAACGGGCTGCCAATCCCCAATAAACCTTCCAGCACCTTATTGAACGTATGTCTGCGAGAGTGGAAGCTTTCGTCAAGGCTAAGGGTAGGCCAGTACCGTATTGAATTTCAGCATTACCCATGGAGGGCGCCACGAACTTGTTCGCAATTTTCAACCACGTGTCCGGATACTTTGGATCACACAGTCTATTTGATCCTCTGTTGCCTTCAATATTTCATCTCTTAAAGCTACCCATTCAGCTTCTACGGTATTAGTGCCCTTGTTCAAGTCAACTGTACCCTAATGGCCCCTCTGAAACTCTCAGCACCCTCTGGTTCTTTCAACTTATCCAGGTCCCATCTCCTTAATTTCCTACCGTTTTTCCACCTTCTTCATTTTTAATTTACATTTCATAACCAATAAATTGTGGTCAGAGTCCTCATCAGGCCCTGGATAAATCTTACAGTCTAAAATATGGTTTCTAAAACTCTGTCTTCTCATTATGTAAACAACTTTAAGCCTTCCAAAGTCTCCAGGCATCTTCCACGTATTCAGCCTTCGTTTATGATTCCTAAACAAAGTATTATCGATGATTAAAGTATGCTCTGTCCAAAATTCTGCCAGGCAGCTTGCTCTTTCATTCTATTTCCCCAGACCATATTCACCTAATATTTTTCCTTCTCTTTCTTTTCCTTCTACCGAATTCCAGTCACCCGTCACGATTTGCTTGTCGTCTCCTTTATCTGAATACTTTCTTTAACCTCATCATAGGTTTCTTCATTCTCTTCACAGTCTGCGGAGCTGGTTGACTTATAAACTTGCACCACTGTGACAATCGTGGGCTTTGTGTCTGTCTTGGTTAAGACAATGTATTCAGCATGTTGTTTATAGCAGCTTACCGGCAATCCTATTTTCTTATTCATTATTAAACCCACTCCTGCATCATCCCTACCTGACGTCGTATTTATAACCCTATATTCACTTAACCAAAATTCTGTTCCTCCTGCCACCGAACTTCACTAATTCCCACTATATCTAAATTCAAGTGATCCATTTCCATTTTTAAATTTTCTAACCTATCACCCGAGTAAGGGATCCGACATTCCACAGACAAATCAGCAGAATGCCCGTTTTGTTTCTCCAGATGACGACATCCTTCTGAGTAATCCCCGCCCCGAGATATGAATTGGGGACTATTTTATGTCCGGAATATTTTACGCAGTAGAATGCCATAATCACAGCACCATGCAATAGAGCTGCATGCCCTAGTGAAAAATTACGGCTGTAGTATCCCTTGCTTTTAGTCGTTCGCAGTACCGTCACAGCAAGGCCGTTTTGGTTGATGTTACAAGGCCAGATCAGTCAATCATCCAGACTACTACCCCTGCAGCTCTTGAGGAACCACGGGTTTGTCTGGTCTCCCAACAAATACCCCTCTGTTGAGGTGGCACCTATTGTACTGCTACCTGTACCGCAGATGCACGCAAGACAACACACCGAAAGGATAATTTATACCTTTATTAGTCTGCTTGAAATCACGAACAGAACAAAATTATTGTCAAAATAGTAAAGTGAAACACAAAAAATTACTGTCATACCTGTACACCATTTACGACTTAGCGACGAAACTGACAATAGCAATTTCAAACTCACAGAGTGGCAATCTGAAGTAAATTAATGAACTGAACTACCATGCCCGGTGGCTGCACCGCTTGGACCCTACTGAAGGAATTATTTAAAGTGACTGCAATCCGAATACGGTTCACGTAACTCTTGCGCACTTTACGTATCAGGAGTTAGGAGTTATTGCTCCACAGGCTAATGAGATGTTTTCCTACAGTTCCTGCAGTGGTGGAGGTCTGTCTCTGTACACTTCTTATCTTAAAAGGCCCATAGACGAAAAGGTCAAGTGGTGTCAAATGTGAAGACCTAAGTGGCCATTCCACTGCACCTCGTCGACATATCCAAAGCTCACGTAAAACATCATTCAGGAATTAGCGAGTTGTCCGTTGAAAATGCGATGGTACCGCACCTTGCTGAAAACGAAATCCCGCCGTTTCACTAGGTGTAGATTATGCAGATACGGCAGGAGGGTCATCTAGAGATACTCTCTGTACAAGTATAGTCCTGCAGTGAACAGGATTTTATGAAATATGGGAGCGATGAGAACATCCCCTTGTGTTCAACACCACACACTTAACCTTGGGTGATTGGTAATGGGCACCTACAGCAGTGTATGGGCTGCCTAATAACCAACGTTATGTCTATTCACTGCTCCATTCAGATGGAACTGACCTCATTGCTGGAAAGAATATCATTTTCAAGGTGTGGCTGGTGCGTTCGTCTTCTTCTAGTCAAGTTGTGCCACATACTCCAATGGTTCCAATGGTTCCAATGGCTCTGAGCACTATGGGACTTAACTTCTAAGGTCATCAGTCCCCTAGAACTTAGAACTACTTAAACCTAACTAACCTAAGGACATCACACACATCCATGCCCGAGGCAGGATTCGAACCTGCGACCGTAGCGGTCGCGCGGTTCCAGACTGTACCACAAACTCTTCTTTCCCCAATTATATTCAATACCTCGCCATTAGTTATGTGATCTACCAATCTAATCTTCAGCATTCTTCTGTAGCACCACATTTCGAACGCTTCTATTCTCTTCTTGTCCAAACTATTTATCGTCAATGTTTCACTTCCATACATGGCTACACTCCATACAAATACTTTCAGAAACGACATCCTGATACTTAAATCTATACTCAATTTTAACAAATTACTCTTCTTCCGACACGCTTTCCTTGCCATTGCCAGTCTACAATTTATATCCTCCTACTTCGACCATCATCAGTTATTTTGCTCCCCATATAGCAAAACTACATTCCTGGAAATTGAAATAAGAACACCGTGAATTCATTGTCCCAGGAAGGGGAAACTTTATTGACACATTCCTGGGGTCAGATACATCACATGATCACACTGACAGAACCATAGGCACATAGACACAGGCAACAGAGCATGCACAATGTCGGCACTAGTACAGTGTATATCCACCTTTCGCAGCAATGCAGGCTGCTATTCTCCCATGTAGACGATCGTAGAGATGGCTTGCCATGCCATTTCCACCTGGCGCCTCAGTTGGACCAGCGTTCGTGCTGGACGTGCAGACCGCGTGAGACGACGCTTCATCCAGTCCCAAACATGCTCAATGGGGGACAGATCCGGAGATCTTGCTGGCCAGGGTAGTTGACTTACACCTTCTAGAGCACGTTGGGTGGCACGGGATACATGCGGACGTGCATTGTCCTGTTGGAACAGCAAGTTCCCTTGCCGGTCTAGGAATGGTAGAACGATGGGTTCGATGACGGTTTGGATGTACCGTGCACTATTCAGTGTCCCCTCGACGATCACCAGTGGTGTACGGCCAGTGTAGGAGATCGCTCCCCACACCATGATGCCGGGTGTTGGCCCTGTGTGCCTCGGTCGTATGCAGTCCTGATTGTGGCGCTCACCTGCACGGCGCCAAACACGCATACGAGCATCATTGGCATCAAGGCAGAAGCGACTCTCATCGCTGAAGACGACACGTCTCCATTCGTCCCTCCATTCACGCCTGTCGCGACACCACTGGATGCGAGCTGCACGATGTTGGGGCGTGAGCGGAAGACGGCCTAACGGTGTGCGGGACCGTAGCCCAGCTTCATGGAGACGGTTGCGAATGGTCCTCGCCGATACCCCAGGAGCAACATTGTCCCTAATTTGCTGGGAAGTGGCGGTGCGGTCCCCTACGGCACTGCGTAGGATCCTACGGTCTTGGCGTGCATCCGTGCGTCGCTGCGGTCCGGTCCCAGGTCGACGGGCACGTGCACCTTCCGCCGACCACTGGCGACAACATCGATGTACTGTGGAGACCTCACGCCCCACGTGTTGAGCAATTCGGCGGTACGTCCACCCGGCCTCCCGCATGCCCACTATACGCCCTCGCTCAAAGTCCGTCAGCTGCACATACGGTTCACGTCCACGCTGTCGCGGCATGCTACCAGTGTTAACGACTGCGATGGAGCTCCGTATGCCACGGCAAACTGGCTGACACTGACGGCGGCAGTCCACAAATGCTGCGCAGCTAGCGCCATTCGACGGCCAACACCGCGGTTCCTGGTGTGTCCGCTGTGCCGTGCGTGTGATCATTGCTTGTACAGCCCTCTCGCAGTGTCCGGAGCAAGTATGGTGGGTCTGACACACCGGTGTCAATGTGTTCTTTTTTCCATTTCCAGGAGTGTACTATACTGCTTCAAGTGTCTCATTTCCTAATCCAATTCCCGAAGCATCACCCGACTTAATTCGACTACATTCCATTATCCTCGTTTTGCTTTTGTTGATGTTTATCTCATACTCTCCTTTCAAGACACTGTCCATTCAGTTCAACTGCTCTTCCAAGTCCTTTGCTGTCTCTGACAGAATTACAATGTCATCGGCGAACCTCAAAGTATTTATTTCTTCTCCATGGATTTTAATTCCTACTCCGAACATTTTCTTTCGTTTCCTTTACTTCTTGATCAATATACAGATTGAATAGGATCGGGGATAGGCTACAACCCTGTCTCACTCTCTTCCCAACCACTGCTTCCCTTTCATGTCCCACGACTCTTATAACTGCCATCTGCTTTCTGTACAAATTGTAAATAGCCTTTCGCTCCCTGTATTTTACCCCTGCCACCTTCAGAATTTGACAGAGAGTATTCAAGTTAACATTGTCAAAAGCTTTCTCTAGAATCGTAGGTTTGCCTTTCCTTAATGTTTCATCTAAGATAAGTCGTAGGGTCACTGTTGCCTCACGTGTTCCAACATTTCTACGGAATCCAAACTGATCTTCCCCGAGGTCGGTTTCTATCAGTTTTTCCATTCGTCTGTAAAGAATTCGCGTCAGTATTTTGCAGCTGTGACGTATTAAACTGATAGTTCGGTAATTTTCACATCTGTCGACACCTGCCTTCTTTGGGATTGGAATTATTATATTCTCCTTGAAGTCTGAGGGTATTTCGCCTGTCTCATACATCTTGCTCACCAGATGGTAGAGTTTTGTTAGGCCTGGCTCTCCCAAGGCTGTCAGTAGTTCTAATGGAATGTTTTCTACTCCCGGGGCCTTGTTTCGACTTAGGTCTTTCAGTGCTCTGTCAAACTCTTCACGCAGTATCATATTTCCCATTTCATCTTCACCTACCTCCTCTTCCATTCCCATAATATTGTCCTCAAGAACATGGCCCCTGTATAGACCCTTTATATACTCCTTCCACCTTTCTGCTTTCCCGTCTTTGCTTAGAACTGGGTTTCCATCCGAGCTTTTGATATCCATGCAAGTGGTTCTCTTTTCTCCAAATGCAGTTAGAAGGAAAAGATGAAGCGAAGTGGCAGATGGACCATGCCATTACTCATCATTTTCCGTGAATCCATTTAATCAAAAGGTAATTTGTTTCCCAAATTAGCATACCGACAATATCAGATGAAGATAATTATAACACTCTAGATTTCAAGGTATATATATTGAAAGTTGACCTGTTTTTATCATCACATGATCATCTTCAAACCTACTGTCATTTTGATGGACAGACAGTACATGATCGTGGGATGGTCGCAACTTTTCATCTTACAACAGATGTGCCTTGCTATCTCGAGAGCTACAATTATTTTCAAAGATTGTGTTTGGATTGCTTATATCCTCAGTAATGTTCCACAGGTTTTTACCATGTGCTCATTCAAGACGTACAGCATATTCATCAGATTTACAGGCAGAACGCAGACGTCTACTCCTCGTGCCAGCTTGAAGTGAGCCACTCTTCATACGTCTGTCTGCCGTGTATTATGGCGACGTTCATGTTCCCAAACCATGCAGGATTCAGCAACTACCGGGTGATGATAAGGAAAGCGATGGTGTTCTGAGTACGCGCTGTATACGTCGCAGGACGCTGAAACATGGTTGATGAGTCAATTATACAATGCGCAGAAGAAAAACATCAGTTCCATTTTGTGTCAGAAGGTGAAAATATGGCAATGTAAACAGTCAGAATGTGGTTTCGGTACATAAAAAGTTGAGGAATATTCAAACACAGGGTAACTGTGCTTCTGGCACGTTTATTAAGATACGGTCACATGTTAAAACATGCTGTATGCGTGACATGGCTGTGGAATCAGAGCGATATGTTGCCGTAGACTATCTTTCAGATCAGGAAGAGCCCGGGTACGTCCGTGATAGAGAGGATCTTCCAGATATTCCCACAACGGGAAGTCACACATATTTAGGTCGGGGGATGTGGAAGGACACACATCTTGAAATTGTCTAGAGATGCTGCCTTCGTTATCGAAGATCCTTTGGTGTCGTCCCATCTTGCGTGATATATAGCGATGTGGACGTAGTTACAATCTTGACTAGCTGGAATCACGCGTTCCTTATAACGTGCAGATGCCACTGTATACCTAATAGATCCGTAAGGTGTCATTTCCACAAAAGAAAACGGACCAAGAATGAGGGATCTTGTGAAACCACATACCACAGTGACACAATCTGAGTGCTGTGAATGTTCCTGCGCAAGGTGTGGTCGAGTAGAGCACCATATGCGACAGTTCTGTGCATCTACCCACCGTGATGAGCACAATGTGCCTCGTCCGTCCACACATTAACCGCCAGCCATATGTCATCCACTTCCATGCGTGCCAAAAACCGAATCGCGAAGTCTCGACGTGATAGGCTATATTGGGGATCCATTTAGTTCACACTCTGAATATTGTATGGACACCAGTGTAAAATGAGCCACAATATCCTTTGAACTGCTGACGAGGGGAGAGACAATTCCCGTGACGCAACTAGGGCACTGGCTGCAGAGTTTAAGACGTGTGCTGCACTTTCGACTATAGCTATAGCATCTTCATCAACAACTGCCATGGGAATGGGCTGCCTCTATCTCCTTGCTGCACCAATTAATTCATAAGTTTCTTCAAATTTCGTGATCCGATTCTTTAGCGTATTTACTGACATGGGGCCCTTTTTTCAGCTGTTTCTATCGGATATATTCCCGCAACATAGAGCTGCTGTAGCTGCAATTCTGATAAATCAAATTTACCAGCAGGCACGGTCTTTCTTCTCAGTACCCACTGCATTTCGTATGCAAAACTTCAAAATCCTTATTTCTTGACTCCAACAGTCACTTCACAAAAGAAATCAACATTTTTTATTTTTCCATGGATGAGGCTCGACAGACTCTTTTGAAAAATATCATTTAGTTAAATAAAAGAAGAGGTTAGATGTTTTTGAATTGATACTTTGTCTGATATGTATTGCATAAATGGTGTTGTTGCAAATGAAGTACCTATGGAAATTCGATGTTGCACTTTATATTAAAATTATTGCTTTTGTTACGTAATTTGTTTGGCACCCTGAACCAGGTGTACACAATTGTTGTTGTAAAGTTATCGTGTTCCGCAGATAAGTTCACTCGAAAATGTTGGTAAAGATGTTCAGTGATGTAAAAGTATGTTGTCATGTTATGTATGCTGTACAGTTCTACTTGAGCCGTGCTGCGACTCGCGTTGATGCTGTTTGTAGGCTAGGCTTCCGCCCTCTGTTGGAGGCCAGACAGTATCCTTTAGTTGACATGGTTGCGGTTGTTTGTCTTCTTCTCGTCTTGACTGGTGCCACTCGTTTCGCAAGCCTGTCCGCTAGTGGCAGCAGCGTCATTTATCGATATGTAGTAAATGTTGCCCTAGCTTTAGGAAGACGTCGTTGTTTCTCCGTGTCGTGTGTGAGTGTGGGAGTTCGGTTGGGGACTCAGGAGGAGCCAGGTCCGCGCAGTGCGAGAACACACCGGAACCGCCGGTGGCGCACATGGTCTGCTGGATTGTAGGGTTGTGGTCACGAGGTTGCATGACCTCGTCGTAAACCAGATCCTGCAGGCTTTGAGTGCATTTCAATTCAAGCAGAGAAACCTCCACCATTGTGACATCTCGCGAGTCTCCAGTGACGGGTTCGTATTGCTGCTTGTGCTTAGGGAAAGCGGATCTGATTAGTAGTGTAAGGGTTGTATTACAGGGTTACCATCATTTTATTTCACCCGCTTGGTGCCCAGTTGCTTGTTTCTTTTAATTAACCTTTGCTTGTATTTGCTGCTTTACAGCAGGTTTCTAATTTTATATATATATATAATTTCCGTTTCTGGCGTGTAAGGCCTTCAGATGTGATTGTGGTCATTTGCTTTGAAAAAATAATTCGATATTTGTATTTTAGCAGGAAGCCTTAAAACCTTATTTACTGCCATTCCTAGCGTCTGATACCTCCCGCTGTGCTTGTAGCCACTTACATTTTAATGTTTCAATACCTGTAAGTTGTAATTGCATCGAGTTCTTAAATATTCTTAATTAATTGCCATTCTTGGCCGGTAAGGCATTCAGCCGTCATCACAGGGGCTTGCTTTTTTAAAACATTATCTGTATCTGCATTTTATGATGATTTGCTAAATTGTTACGCAATGAAAACACAATTATTTACACAGTTGTTTATTCCCTCATTAATAACGTGTGGTATTTTTTATTTATTGTTGAGTTTGGAATTACTGTTTTAAAAATAAATGTGTGTAACTGTAAAAGGCAACCAATAGTAACTGATTACGGCCCCGACCACAATCGTAACCGAATCCTGCCTTCCCTTGACTATCAGGTTACGCTACTATCTTTTATATAACTTGACTGCGGAGGGTTTCTTCCAATAACTGTTCGTCCGTTTTTCCTATTATATCTATCTATTTGAAATGAGATATGGCTGTCAGTACTCTAAAGCAAGTTGTCATGCGTTCGTACAATTTCACAGGATAATTTCGATAGTGTTCAGCTTCAAAGGAATGTGGGATGCTTGTAACTAATCTGTTGTACACTGTAAGTATAAAAATGGAATTTTGCATCTACATATTTGTCGAGTTCTGATATCTTTGCATGTACTGTACTTCCATAATTTTTTAATGTTGATGTTGACTGACATCCTGGATGATGGTAGATGACTAAAGGAACAAATAAACAGCTGATGGTTAAAATGTAAATTACATAAAAGAAAACAACATTTGTCGCCAAGTGACAAACAGCGTACTGAGGTCGAAAGATAAAACATTTCATATTCTGATTGCTTAAAGTATCATTCGCATGGTGGCAGAAAGTGGAGGTATTATTTTTGCTGGATATTCGGTAGCCGTGTTATCAACCTGCGATGTATACAGCCCGCACTACACAACCCAGAAAACAGTCAGTTTTTTATAACCAGCTGATACAAGCCTTTCGTCATATTAATAAACAGCAACATGTAGATTTTTGGAAACGAATTCTGAAATTTGAGGTAGGACATAACAATTCACATTCAGTGTTCAGTTATTCAGTATTACGTTCCATTTAAGTGGAAAACTTAACCATCACAATGAAAGCATAAGGGAAACACAGTAGCCACGTGCCATACGCCATAGTCGAGGACGAGAGAGACTTTCCGAAGCTTCATGTGCTTTTTACCGTCTGCTGAGAAAAGATTTAGCTTCCATTCTCTTTTAAGGAAGGAATAATCTACCTGGATACGGTCGAGGGCTGACGTTTTTTCCTAAATTCCTATTACGTGCCAATAACTTCATATTTCAGTGCAATAGAATACCACTGCACAGCAGTCCGCGCCGATAGTTCAGTAGCGACGGCACGGTAGCTCAGCCTGTTCGGTCAGAGGGTTAGGAACCCTCTGTAATAAAAAAACTGAGTTAACCGATCAAAGACGAACTTAAACGGATGTCTTTCGACGTCCGCCCCGAGAAGATGCAACGAACGAAAGCGAACAAAACTAGATTAAAGAAAAAAAAAGTGGTCAGCGTGATGGAATGCCGTGCAAAGGGGCCCGGGTTCGATTTCCGGCGGGGTGGGAGATTTTGCTTCGCTCAGGGACGGAGTGTTGTGTTGTCCTCGTCAACATATCAATGTACTTCAAGCTTTTATGTTCCTGCATGTAAAAGACATACCCCTATGATACATCCTTGAAAAAGTTTTCAGCCCTGTGAGTAAAATCAGTTTGCGCCAAGTTCCCATCTTCCCTTTGGAAAAGGCAGAGTCTTTTCAAATCGTATGAACGTTTTAGCAAAAGCCTATGCTTTGAGGAGTTCATAGGTATTGTTGAAATAAATTGTGTACATTCTAGTGACTCTTTTCATCCGTACATTCTTTTCTTTATTCGAAGCTGCTGTATTGCGAATCCCTAGCGATTCCTGCCTGGTTTACATGGTAAAAAGCATAATCGAGCAACAGCGAACAATAACTCCCTCTCGACTAAACAGCAGGCGAGTGAGAGCGAACGTCATTCCGTCGTGCTCGCTCATGTTCCGTTGGTGCCAGTCTTTCCGTGAACCATAAAAGGAAGTTCCCGTACTAGTCACCTCGGTGCTAGCGACGCAGACAGCACTCGTCTGTTGTCTTGCGTCTGATCTGCGTTACTGATATGAGTAGCATTAGTGACTGGGTGATCAGAAGAGAAAGTAATGTTCGCGAGTGAAGGATATAGTCATCACAGATAATTCCCCGATTCAAGAGATCCCCACATAATTCCGAAGAAAATACTCCTACGACCAACTGGAGACGTTAGAAGCACGATAAATTCATTAGGCGCTTCCTTCTAATGGGCACGGACTGAACGGACTGAATAAAAACTATCTTTGTATTTATTTTTATTAAAAAATAACAGGATCACAAATTTCTTCGAAAGTAAATAAGTACGAATATGTATCTATTAAGCAGATTAAACTTAAAAATATATGACTGGCCCGAGAATTCAAATTGCTTTTAATACCTGGAATTCCATGACTATAATCACTTTCATTTTAGAAGTTTTTGATGTAATAATAGAAGAAACAAAGATCGTTTGTGCTTTTTCGCCTCTGACTAAGCAGTAGATTTGATCACATAAAACATTCATGTATATTTCATATTTTACTAATCGTACGTTTTTCATATAGTATTGTCTATTTAGTAAAATCCTTCAAGTGCTTGACTTATTTCACGATAGACATTAGGAACTATTTGAGATACAGCAGCTATTGCAATTTATAACAACTGCTAACGTAAATGTCTCCCGTTGTTATTAACCGCAACTTAAATGCTAACTTCTATTCAGGTTGCTGCTAGTCGATCAATAGTTTTCTACTTTTAAATTTCCTGCTTATCTGTTATGAGAGCTGCAGAAAGCACCAACTCACATATGTGCAAAGTTCTGGAGTAACGCTAAGCTACTAAGGAAGGCTTGAGCTGCAGGTCAGTGTTTAACGCCCAACCTTCATTTGATCCACGAATAGTACCGAGTGAAACCCGTGATGGTTATTAGCTTGTATGTATACGTATATCTCCAGCATGTATAAACTCTAGGGATTGACCGATGAGAGGATACGAAAAAAAGTCTAATGAACTTATGTTCGGAAATGCATGGTTTCCGTACAACAGACCACTTATTTAATCATATTTTGTCATAGAAACTGCGGTCTCACACGCGCTGTACCATACAGCCAGATTACAGTATTCATGGTTTTCTCTTAGTGGGTGATACTGTTCCTCATACGTCATGCCCTAGCGCCCTCTTCTGCCATAGTCATTGGTAATGTTATGTCCGATTCACTTCTCTTTCCGACTCACCTTGTCGCGGATGTGATACAACATTGTACACTATCGTTCCGCATTTGAATCGAGAGCTTGCGATATTCTGTTTACTCACGGAAAGGCAAATGGCAACAGGCGGCGGGCAACAAGGTTGTATCAGGAGACTTATCCCCGCCGACAACAACCGCACAATTCAATATCTGCAATAATTTTCCACCATTAGTCCGAGACAGGATCGTTTCAGGAAGCAGGAAATCATAAAAGGACGTATCTGAAATGTTCGGACACCAGACTTAGAGGAAAAAGTGGTTAATACCGTGAACGACGACCGCCGTGTCAGTATCAGGCAGTTGTCCCGCCAGTATAGGGTAAGACAGACGGCCGTGTGGAACATTCTTCATGACAACTGGTACTACTCTTATCACTTACAGCAAGTGCAGGTCTTACTAGTGACTGACTTTTCACATCGAGAGCAGTTCTGCCACTGGTTTCTTCACCTGGCAACTACGATTCCGGGATTTGTGTCATCCATACCATTCATGCGGAGTGGTAACTTCAACTTTGAAAACAGTTATCTGTGGGATAGTATAAATAACCCATTTGTTATGGTGAATCATCATCATCGATGCAGCCAGGTTGTGTGGGCCGGGACAACTGGGGACGGTATTTTGGGACCAGTCTTCCTTCTACGTCGCGTAACAGGCCAGAACTATCATCGTTTCTTGCTGGTGACTTTGCCTCCCCTGATGGATGAAAATGGTTCAAATGCCTCCAAGTATTATGGGACTTCACATATGAGGTCATCAGTCCCCTAGACTTAAAACTACTTAAACCTAACTAACCTAAGTATATCACACACATCCATGCCCGAGTTAGCTAACCAAAGAACATCACACACATCCATGCCCGAGGCAGGTTTCGAAGCTGCGACCGTAGCAGCAGCGCGGTTCCGGATTGAAGCGACTAGTATCGCTCGGCCACAGTGGCCGGCCCCCTGTTGGAAGAAGTGCCATTTATGATTCGCTACATGATAGTGCTCCAACCCACTTCGCCGTTAACGTCCGGACGCATCTCAGTCGTGTTTTCCCTGGTCGCTGGATCAGGTGAGGATGTCCTGTTGCATGACCTGCTCGTTCACTGGATCTCAAACCGTGCGATTTCTGGTGATGGGGCCATCTGAAAAGTATCTTGTACGCAGAAAGCTTTCCACATGTAGATGCTAAAGCATCGTATTCATGCTGCCTTTGACACTGTTGCGATATGGCCGGGCCGATGTGAACGTGTGGGGCAGAACATGCTATGGCCCATACACCCATGCGTTGTGGCATCTGGAAACCATTTCCGACACATTCTGTAATTGCGGCTGCATGGTGCAGCGCGTATTAGAGCGCAGTCTCTGTAACAAAGTAAATGGTCTCTAGCAAGGAAACCATGCACTTCCAGACATCATTATACCTTTTCTTTGTTCTGTATCATCTCATCGATCAATTCTTAGAGTTTGTACATGGCGGAAAAAAGTCACCCTACACACCCACACACACACACACGCGCGCACGCACGCACACACACACACACACACACACACACGCACACACACACACACACACACACACACACACACACACACGCGCGCACGCACACACAGAATGGTGTAAATGGCTCTAAGCACTATGAGACTTAACATCTGAGGTCATCAGTCCCCTAGACTTAAAACTACTTAAACCTAACCAACCGAAGGACATCACACAGACCCATGCCCGAGGCAGGATTCGAACCTGCGACTGTAGCAGCAGCGCGGTTCCAGACTGAAGCGCCTTGAATCTCTCGGCCAGTCTTCCTTGGGGTCCTAGTTCTGTGGTATTTAGTGTTCTCTTCTGTTCCCTCCCGTGTAATCCTATTTTCACCGGCACGAACACATGGTTACTGAACACTGCCGAACTGACTGCGAATGCCCGTCCCCTTATGTTTGCCTCCATTCGTACCAATGTACACGTGACTTAGCGTTTGTTACGTTACATTGCATGTTTGCAGTTCCTTGGTACTAACTCCGCGTCACGTTCCGGGGCAGTTCTCAGGTAAAGTACGGTGTTGGGGTAGCAGAGCAGGGTGCGTTGTCACAGCGCAGCACCCCCTGGCGACCGCTGGGAACACCCTCTACCGCGCCGTCAGTCGGAATAGGCACACAAAAGGCGCGCTCTCCCCTTTTATGATGCTTTATTATTCATGGCGGGGCCAGTATCGGGTCGCTGCCGTAACTAGAGTACAGAAGCAACCAAGTGTGAAATTAAATTGGCGATACTCCTGGGAGCAATTTATTAAGAGCGTAATATATGATCGCCATTTTCAGAGCCCAGCCGGATAAGAGGATTGTGAAAGGCTTTTTGTTATTTTTTATGTAGAACTAAATTATGATTACTTTTACTTTTTTTTGGTATCTGTGATGAATCTGAGTTTATTGTTACGAAGTCGATCCGCCGTCAATTGTCACATGCGAACATCTGCAACAGTGTATGTGCTAATTAAAATTTACTTTATTGCCTGAAGAGCAATGTTGCAGCAACGCTATGTAATTCAGCTTTACCACAAAGACGAGACTTCATACTATTAGGTAGCTGTTTCTGTTTTACTGTTTACTTGCGAGTTTTGTAGGCAGCCTATTTCTTATTGCAAAGTTGTGTTGTAAGACTTTTCTGGTAGAAAATGATCCTTTGTGTTATCCAACGCAGGACTTAAAAAAAGTGAAGTGTTCCGCTATGATCATCTTACTGCTTTCATACGTCACTGCACTCTATGGGAAAACCGTGTTATTCCTGGCATTATCAACAGTTTGCTTCGTTGCTGTTATACAAGCAAATTCGTGATGAGAGTGCCGGCCGGAGTGGCCGAGCGCTTCTAGGCGCTACAGTCTGGAACCGCGCGACCGCTACGATAGCAGGTTCGAATCCTGCCTCGGGCATGGATGTATTGTGATGTCCTTAGGTTAGTTAGGTTTAACTAGTTCTAAGTTCTAGGGGACTGATGACCTCTCAAGTTAAGTCCCATAGTGCTCAGAGCCATTGGAACCATTTTTTGTGATGAGAATCGACTCTTAGTGTTGTTAAGTAACACGCAAGCTCGAAGAATATGTTCATATACCGTGGACAGACAATGTCTGAAGGTTTACTCTAACAACCAACATATAGGGAATATTTTTGCTTCACTTGTTGCTGATCTTGCCAAGGAAATTTTCTAAAAAATTTTCAAATGTGTGTGAAATCTTATGGGACTTAGCTGCTAAGGTGATCAGTCCCTAAGCTTACGCACTACTTAACCTAAATAATCCTAAGGACAAACAAACGCATCCATGTCCGAGGGAGGACTCGAACCTCCGCCGGGACCAGCCGCACAGTCCCTGACTGCAGCGCCCTAGACCGCTCGGCTAATCCCGCGCGGCGAAATTTTTTAGCAGTAATTTGCAAGTACCAGAGCGCATCTCAGTAGCTGTAAAATTCGAAGTCTGTCACACATATTTTTCTTGTTTAATGTAAAAGACATTTGCTTCGCTACCTCGAGCTTTGTCCTGCCAGTCGAATTATTTGTTAGCAACATTTCATTGCTGTTGATCAACGCTTTCTTTTCGCACACTACCCACAATTGCCTATAAATGTTGTTCCTGAGAGCCTTAAGTAATTCTTATTTTTGCCTACAGATCTTTCAAATACAAGAACTCTTATAAAACAGCAAGTCCCATTGCTAATGTATTGAATGATGGTGATGACAAGCTGGAGTGCCCAGTGAAAACACACGTAAAGAACGCATTATTCAGCTTTCGTTCCACAGCGAGGGAAAGCACCCCTCACTCTATTTCCCTTGGCCGGCACTGAGGTAGAGGCCGCAGATTCCGCCCTGGTGGGAAGATGCTGCGCAGGTACCCACCGTTGCTGAAGCGAAGCACATGCTGTTGTCCACATTCTCCGGCGGTGATGGCACCTTGAGCGGCCCCTCGGCCAGGAACGCGCTTACCGTGGTGCAGCATGGAGACTGGAGTGCGCGAGACTCGACACGCTGCCTCTGGTAGGAGTCGGACGGTGGCTGGGGCTGAGGCACTGAGTCCTTTGGGAATTTCTGGGGTGACCACAAGAGGCGTAGAACGCTCTCGAACCGATGTGTGCTGACGGCGATGTGATAATGCCTAGTCCTCTCGTTGTCCAGCGAAGCCCTTGCACTATGATGGTGATGCTGAACTCTGTTGAAAGGATGCATCTCTGCCCCAAACTGAAGGTATTTGTGTCATTCACAAAACTTTGTACCTAATTAAGTCCCCCATAACAAGAGACTTTCCTGGTATAGTTACATATACTTTTCTGCTGAGATTTTAACGCCACACAGAGCAGGTTTCGAGTGAGCGCAGCTAGCCTCATCTCACAACCCCCTTAGGTGGATGTTATTCAGACTGACATGTAACCACACTGTAGCTATCAGCCTATGGGTGCAAACGCAGTACTTCGTCGTTTCTCCCAACGTGTGCAGAATTACCTAAAATCACCATATGTAGAGCAGTAATGATGTGCATTATTTTTATTTAACTTCCTTGATTGCAGAGCTTCTTGATTATAATTGCCACTTCTGGCTACGCAGTAGCGAAGTTCACGCTCTACAGTAGAATTAAGGGAAAGTATGCTACTAACTACCACACTGAGAGATTAAAAATAAATTTCAGAAACTGTAATCATATAAACACAATATACCTGGCATTCTGCTGCACTGCAGCAGCCCTTAATACATGAATATAACACAAAACTTACACGGCGGCATCAGACACATACATATAACATACAATTAAGTCCTAAAGGTAGCATAAATAATTGCATCAAACAATTAAAAAGGATTTCGTTGAAAAGCGCAGTTTTTAAAATTATTCTCAATCGATTACCAGAAATACCATTTTTTAACAATGTTTACCCATACGAAAAATGTATTAATCTTTTGACAGTTTAAAACTGGTCTGAATTCAACGATATGTTCAATAACTAAAAGTAATTTAAGAGTTAAAATTAGTTACAGAAATTATTATTAGCTTGAACACTGTAAGGGCCTTAAAATTTGTGTTGTGAACGAAGAAACGGAATAAACTTCAAGAATACGCACACTGTCCTGTTTCTCAGCTTGCACTTTATATTTTGATTGGGATAATAAGTAATGAAACTGAAAAAAGTGGTAATGAACGCACAGTAATGAAAACAGGTAAATAACGAAAGTGCTTAAAAGAAAAAAAAAGAAAACACCGTGCATAACTTGTACTGGAAAGATACTGAAGTTCAGCGGTCGTTGCTAGATGGCGTTTGTTACTCGCGTTCCGTGTTACCTGCTCTTGGCTACCGTTCCTGTTGTGGTATTCAAGGCAGCGGAAGTTCCTACAGGGGACGTGGCGCTGCCCGATGTGCTGAGCGTCCACAAAGCTCTTCAGGGGCCGCCAGCAATGTCGATCTCTGCAAATCTTCGACGGCGCACCATAACACTTCTCACTAGGAACTTAGGTGACGGGAAATAAATTTTTCAAAGATTTAGGAATAAAAGTTGTGGCTGGAGACACTTTGCTCTTTAAGAGCGAAATCAGGAAGCTGTTTCTTACTATCAAAAATATCTATTTCCTCTAAAATGTTGAGCTATCTAGTTTATGGAGCAGAGAGCTAAATTTTAAAACTATTTGTTGTGCACGTTTCTCGGTGTTTTTGATTTTTTTAATGATCACTGAAATCTGAGTTTTGGAGACATATGTATTTTTCTTATATCTTGTTTCAAAGGTACATCCGGTCTTCCCAAAGTTAAAGCAGTTGCCAACGTCACTTATAATTTTGTAAAAGCTAGACTCTGAAAATTTACTGTGGTTCTGGTCAGTCTGGTTGTGAAGACGGATATTGAGCATGTTATTATTTTCGAGCCTAATTAACATTGGAGTTCCTAAAATAGTTTCCAATTCTTTGTGATATCTTGGCCTGATGTTAAATCGTCATATATTTTGTTTCATTGCTGTCTTGTTCCAATGTTTGTTTAAATGCATTGTCTGTCGCCTTTTGGTCTTATAGTAAATATTTATTACATCTTCATTTTTATAGCCATTAGCACGGGTTATTTGTTTCAGGATGTTGAGTCCTTAACTATTTCTTCATGTGACAAAGGGCGTCGTATCATTCGACTGATCACCGAATTAAAGAAGTCTTAAAGGAGGCTTTCCTTGTATTGTTGACGATAGCACGATTTTGGAGGAATTACGCTGTCTGTGACAGTGTGTTTTCTACAAAAGCCAGACCAGTGCTTCTTGCACTTTTTCGTTATTTTAAAATGTACGAAGTTTATGCTGTTCTGTTTTTCTGGTTCTACAGTGAAATAAATCTTCGAGTGCAAAGAACTTATCTCGAGGGCGAAATTAATTACTAATGTCCTATACTTGTTTTTCTTACACAATAGTTAAATCACCGAAGTGTCTTTTAAAATAGATAACGTTTTGTTTGAAAAAAAGGAATTAAAGAAATCACATTTACCCAGTAATTAAAAATTTCTGCCACGATCCCTGGCCAACTGTTTCCCATTGCTAAGCCTTCGTTCTCTTGGTATATTTTATTGTTGAAAGTAAGGAAATTGAAGGAGAAAAGTATTTGAAGGAGATCAGTTAATTCAATGATTTCTATTTGAGTATATTTACTTTGATTATCTGTATACTCTCTTCAAATGGGACACTGATGTACAAGTTAGCAATGTCGAGAGAGGCTAATACGGATTCCTCAGGTAACTATACGTATTCAGTCTCTTTCACAAGCTCGTAACTGATCTTTATGTTAAAAGATTTCTGAAAGTATATATTGCCTTTAATTGATTAGTTACTCATTTATCAGTTTTATAATTTGGACATGTAGTATTGTTAACTTCTGGATGGATAGGGTTTTTTTTTATACTTTTTATAATGTGACCTAAATTCCGGAGTGTGGGTATTCATTAGTTTCATGGCCTTCTTCCTAAAGTCGGAAAGCAGGAAGACAATGTTGTCTACTTTTTCTTTTAAAGATTTTACAAAATTCCCAGTGACATCTTTTTTAATTTGAATGAGATCACTTGTTGCGAAATGAAGAGTTTTTAGCAAAGGTGTTATGATTGAAGCTAAGAAAGGCGTCACTTGGAATTTTGAAAAGTATTAAAACGAAAGAGTCGTGATCTTAATATAATCACTGTCACAAACGATGATTGCATTAATAACATTATCTGCTTTCGTCATAATTGACCTTTCTCTCTCATGTGCCTATTTCAGTTTGCTTAGAATTTCCAGATCTTGGTTTTTCAACACTGTAGAATTTAGTTGTGTTGTTAATGCTTGTTTAGTTTTCACGCCGACCGGAGTGGCCGAGCGGTTCTAGGCGCTACAGTCCGGAGCCGCGCGACCGCTACGGTCGCAGGTTAAAATCCTGCCTCGGGCATGGATGTGTGTGATGTACTTAGGTTAGTTAGGTTTAAGTAGTTCTAAGTTCTAGGGGAGTGATGACCTCAGCAGTTAAGTCCCATAGTGCTCAGAGCCATTTGAACCATTTAGTTTTCACACCAGTGTTCGTGGTGTTAAATCCCTTCATCTTAGATGTGTAGGCTCTAATTTTTCAGTTATGATTTCTTTAGCTTTTTTATGTTCATTGTCATATTGAAATTACATTGCGAACCTTTGTGTAAAAGCATTTGCTCTTGATAACGAAATTGGTTGTTAGTGAGATTGACTACTCTCTCTTGAAAGTCATGCATTTTTTAATAGGTCCATGAATCTTGGATTTATTATGACGATATGTACAATGAGCAAGATGGTAGTGGCTCATGCATTTCTGCATCTAGGAGAATCTCTTTGGTGTATTTAGGTACGTTTCCAATTCTATATATTTTTATTTAACATACTTTTAGTGCCTTAGATTGCTATTTTAAATTTAATTCCACATTTTTTTTTTAAATATTCATCTGCCTGAGCGGAAATCAACTGAACTGAGTTTGATATAAAATGACCATCTGGAGAACGTGATCATGAGGGGTTAATTTTTATTTAATGGTCTTGATGACACGGCTTTTGATAGAATCACTGGTTCCGGCTGTGCAATACCCGTCTGCAGACTCTACAGTAGAAGTTAAGGAAAGTGTATTACTAGTGACTAGAATAAGAGATTGAAAAGAAATAACTGCCGTTGTAAAAAAAACGCAAGGTACCTCTCATTCTGCGGCACTGCAACAAGTCACAGCATGTAAATGCATTGCAAGTCGGAACTTCCATACATGTTTCCACTAGCTACATAAAGAACTCAAAGCTCTTCGGGAGTTCGTTGACGCATGCACGTGCAAATAATTGTACAGAGTAATTGAAAGGAATTTTTATTAAAAGGGCAGCTTTTTAAACTACTGTCAGTTCCGTACAAGAAAGCAAGATTTTTTTTAAAAAAGTTTCAACCGTATGAAAAATGTATTCGTTTCCTGACAATTTGAAATTGACCGGAACTTAAGAAAACGTTTAAAAAATAAGACTAAATTAAATATAATAGATGACTGCAGTAATTATTGTAAAATTCAATTCATTGTGGGACTCTAGCATTAATCTTACAAACGAAGTACATACAAGAAACGCCGAGAACATGCGTATTGTGTTGTTTATCATATTGTAGTTTGTATTCTGATTAGCACAGTACGAAATAGAACTGAAAATGAAGAGGGAATGGACGTAAAGTAACGAAGCGAAGTAAATCACTAAAGTTCTTCAATAAAATTGAAAAAAAAAAACAACAGACAGCACGATACGAGTAGAATGACCCATCGCATGGCACGGCTCCCTCTATCACAAGAAAAAGTAAATTAACAACTCAACATCCCGAAACTTAGTTCCTGTGTTAGTGGCTGTAAAGATGATGACATACTGAATCTTTATTATGAGACCTAAAAGCGAATGACAGTCCATGGAAACAAGCGTTAGAACAACATCGGCATCAAACAAAATCTATCACGATGAAAATCAGGCCAAGGTGTCTCAAAAAATTTAAAACTATTTTCATAAATACAATGTCAGACTAGGCATCCAAACTAATGACATTCTCGAAATGCCTCTTCCCCACGAGATTATCAAGAATCACAGTAAATTTTTAAAGTCAGAACTTTATAAAATAGCATGTGACGATAACAATTTCTTTTAAATTGGACAGGCATGACGTATCTATGGAATAAGATATAAAGAACACAAACATGCCTGTAATAAAACAGCTTTTAGCGCTCATTTAAAAAATTAAAATTCAGAATAACGGACACTGCAAATAATTTGGGGATTTAGCACTCCACTCCGAAAAGTAGATAGCCCAACATTTTATAGGAACTAGAAATTTTTGGTGGTAAGAGAGTGCGTACTGATCGTGTTCGTAACAAGCGAAGTTTTTTCAACCACAACTTTCATTTCTAAATTTTTGAAAAAATTATTACCTGACGTTTGAGTTTCTACTAACAAGTGTTATAGTGAAACCACCAGTGCCGTCGGCATTTGAAGAACTTTGTGAACGCACGGCATATCGGATAACACAGCGTTCCCTGTAGCGACTTCTGCTACTTTGAACGGCACGGCAAGAACTGTCAAAAAGAGCAAGTAACCAGCGCCACCCAGCGACTACCGATACACTTCACCACCTTCTCACTATAAATTAGGCTTCCACTATTTATTTCTTAAATACTTTCGTAATTTACCTCTTTTCGTTACTGTATTTTCAATCCCGTTTCTTTTTCAGTTTTTGTCCGTTTTCCTAATCAGGAAATGAGAAACAGGACAACATGCACGTTTTCGGAATTTTATTCCAACTTCTTCGTTTATAAGGCTAATTCTAAAGCCCTCGCCATGTATTCAGTTTGACAATAATTGCTGCAATTAATTTTTTTAAAATTTACTTTCGTTTTCTGAAAATTTTTATAGTTCCGTCAGTTTCTTAACTGGCAGAAAATGAACACACTTTTCTTATCGTTAAAAATGGTTTAAAAATGGCCTTCTATTCGATTGATAATAATTTAAACTGCTGCAGTTAGTGAATGGTCCGCCGCGCGGGATTAGCCGAGCGGTCTAGGCGCTGCAGTCATGGACTGTGCAACTAGTCCCGGCGGGTGTTCGAGTCCTCCCTCGGGCATAGGTGTGTGTGTTTGTCCTTAGGATAATGTAGGTTAAGTAGTGTGTAAGCTTAGGGACTGATGACCTTAGCAGTTAAGTCCCATAAGATTTCACACACATTTGGACTTTTTTTTTAATGGTCCAGTCTTGGTTCTCAGGTTCCTCTAGAGGTTCGTCTGGCCAGCAGAGCTGATAAATGAAACGCAGGCCCCATGATATCAAACATAGTCCCATTGACCAACAATGCACTGCCTTATAACTTCAGCAAACATCTTGTTGCAGTGAGCTTTACTTGCTCAGAGTGTCTAGCAACCACTACTAAGCCTTCATATACCGAGTACACCCAATACAAACCCGCTTTATGAAAATCTTGCTTTCTTCCCATCACCATTTATTGGAAAGGACATCCTTGTGCTTTGAATTTGTGTGTGCCTTCGTTTGTGTTTAGTGTTTGTTCGCCGTCTCGCCGCCACTGTTCACGTGTACCGTCGCCATCATCCATGTTATGGGCGCCGTGTCAACTAGTGTCAGTGATGTTTTCTCGTCAGGCGTGAACGGCTCCATGTTTTTTGTTTTTTAGTGTCTACATTGTTTTGCCCGCCGTTTTGATTGTATTCTCTGTGCCCCCTCTATGTATTACTTATTGTAAAACTCAAGGCTGAAGAGCGGCGTACTCTGGTGCTGACAGCCCGCCTTGTGTAAGGTGATAATAATCACAATAAAGAAAAAAAAAGACGTTATCGCCAGTCTGCGACGGCTCACCTGAAGATGACTGGCAGGTGCCCAGTTGAAGTATCATGCGAAGTATTGAACGACGACCGGCTGCAAGCCCGAAATTTGTTTGAACATCCCTGTGATTTACCTCTGAATAACTTCATGAAGCATGTACCTCTGTCCGACACGTTCTCGCGAGTCGCAAACTTCGCCCTGACATTGCTCAGGCTCACCCTCGGTCATCAACACGTATCAATCCCCGTTCTATACTGCTAGTACTCCCTCCTCTCTTACTTCCGCCAACCTCACAACTGCCAAGAGCTTCACTGAATAGCTGTCCGCTGTGTATGATTTAAACAACTCATCCCTGATAGCTACTGGAACCCTCACCGATGCGCAGAATCGTGCATTGTCTGTTTTCACACCTATAATTCCTCCATGGTTGAGAATGAGAAGTTCTTGGTAGCGAGGCCACCAACTGTAATTTCGGTGGTAATTCTCCTTACTACTTTCCCTATCCCCATGATAGTTTCCAGGAAACAACAAGACGGGAATTAAATGTTCTTATAATGCCCGATGGACGGGTTTCTACAAGTGCGTCAACTCTTCTATTGCTTCCCAGGTACTATCCCCTACGGACCGCAAAAATCTTTCATCTGATACTTGCATTCGCAGTTGAAATGCCTCCAGAATCCTTTTTAAAGTGATAGCCTGGGCTCTGGTATAATCCATTACATTGTTAATTAGCTATCGAAGAACGCATGTGTTGTGGAATGCCAAGCCACAGTTGCTTTATTCGCTTTCGCTAACCCCATTGCAGTTTCTGCGGTTTTGTTCAGATCGCCCATGTCCCTTGCGTCTGTTGCTCCGACTACTGCCTTTAATATTATACGTCTAGCTTCTGCTCCTTTTCAACCTTCTTTAATCGTACGGCACCACTCCTATCACTTTCTTTATCCGTTCTCCCGATCGTGCACAAAACCCCGAGCAACTTTCTGTGTTCCTTTGAGACCTCCCGAAGCACGCGGTTACTATTCGCTAGCTGTTACACCGCTGACACCTCCTCCAACCTCCTTGCCTCGTTTCGCAATTCCAACACGTTAAATACTGAACCCAGTGATCATCTGTGACCGGACAGTGTGATGTCTCGCTGCCAGAAAAAGGCGGCAAATAAAAGTGGCCCGGACGAGTGAATACGACTGGACGTGAATTTGTGGCAGCATTAACGGAGAAGGAAAAGACATACAATTACTTCCAACAGGATGGATAAATTGCTCATACAGCCTGCTGAAACTTGGACCATATTTAAACAATCTTCACGACTGACTGAGTTGTTAGCAGAGGCCAGTCTGGTCGCGGCCCCATCTGGCCACCCTGATCCCTGATCTGGCAGTGTGCGATTACATTATGTGGGGAGTCCTCTATACGGTGTAGCGCAACACACATCATTGTCTTCAAGAACTGCTGCAGAACATTTAGGATGAGACAGCAGCAATTCCATCATCTCAGCTTCAATCCGCCTTCAGAAATTTCCTGACGAGAGCCCAAAAGTGCCAAGAGATGAATGATGGTCACTTTCAACAACTGGTTAGTACTGTAGTTCCTATCCTCTGTAGTACTTCTACGTATCTTGGAATTCTGTTCTCCGCCCCACTTTTATTTGCCCCACTCTGCAGAACTAATCCGTTCAGGTGATGATCTTGGAGCGCCTCTACTCCACCCCTGGTGAAGCGGAACAGAACTTTCTCCGCACAGGTACCTGAGTGCCAGGACCTTCCCTACCCTCAGAAGTCAACTATACCACCCACTTTCCCCTCAGAAGCCTGATACTTCTGAACATCACATCTAATCACACTAAAGATAATTCCTGTCTTAACATGACGTATGGCTTTATGCGAAATAACTTCAATAACCTATACAATAAACCAAAATCACAGAAACACAACACAGGTCCACAACCTACTTGGCGTCAGTGTACACTGAGCCTGGGGTATGTGTAACTCCTCATCCAGATCTCATCTTTCCGCTGTTTCTTTATTGCCTCCGTCATCGAATTCATAGTCGAATTGCTTCTGGTGCACTCTTGAATGGTCTTAGGTGCCCGACATGCACAATCGTTGACCTCGTCAGCAACTGCAGCCTCACATTTACTGTTAATGTTGTTTCATTTACTTAGTCCGAGCCCTAGTACCGTGCTGCAAACATTTTCGTTTTCCCCATCGAGCCGTGGTTGGCTCATGATATGCATTGGATTAAACCTTGGTTGCTATTCTGTATTTAGTCACCCGCGGTTATCGTGATTATGCTGTTATCCTCTTTCTCCGCAGATGGCAGCAGTGTGTATCGATATTCGCACCTTCGACTATCTTTGGCCTGGGGCTTATAGTTTCCAGCTGGGCTGTGTGTGGGCAGTTGGTCGGTATGCGTGGAGTAGCGAGGAAATCTCCACGGCACGTAGTTTGGCCGGGCCCGCTGGCAGCCTCTGTGCGGTGTCAGAGTGTGTGTGGCGCTGTTCCCCTTGCTACGAGGTTCGTGGCTTACCGATCCTGGACATGAAAGTTGAGTTTTGACTTAATCTACCACCAAGTAATGACTGTTTACATTGTGTCATTTGGAGTTCGTTGTTAGGTATTGGGATATTCCGCGAGCAACAACGTGTGTTTTCAAGTTGGCAAATTTTAGCCACCCTCCGGTGGTGTTTAATTGTACTTGGTTATTTGAATTGAAGTGCACCAGCGGAATATTCTGCCGTGTGGCCGTTAACGTTCCAGTTCCCTGCCCTGGACGTTGACGTAAATTCTGGCAGTGTATTTTCCTCATCGTGTTGTCGCTGCCCAGCATGGCGTGTAGTTTGACAGCTCAATGTATGATTGGTTGTGGGCGCCAATATCTTCTACGTTGTTCCATTGAAATCCCTGTTGTGTGCTGGTTGGGTGAAGCGGAGGTTATCTTGTCGGTGGGTCCGTTGACTGTCTGTCAGTTGGGTTATCGACGGATCGACAATGGTTGGGATGATTGCCTGTCTCACCTAAGCGAGCCTTAGTGTTTGAATTCCAGGCCTACCCTCGGAACTTCTGAGCGCCCTTGGATGTACTGCCTTCACTTGTTTGTTTATGTTGTTTGTACTTGTGCGGCTTCTAGCCGATTTTTAGATTAAGGTTGTTTTGCCCTTAAGGCGTCAGATGGTTTGCGCTTTCAGCCTAATTTAAGAACGGTTTTACTCAAAGCCTTCGGAATTTTAAAATTAATGTAATTGAGTCTTAAGTGTTGGGCCTTCAGCCGATTCTGAATTTAAGTTGTTTACTCTTAACGTGTCAGATTCTTTGGGCCTTGAGCCTAATTAAGGAGCTATTTTAAGATAAGGCTTTTCCTTTTAAATTTCTGATTTTGGTTGAGCTTTAATTTACTGGCTTTCAGTCGTTTTTAAATTAAAGTGGTCTTGCCCTTAAAGCATGAGATCGTACGGCGCATTCAGCCGCTAATTAAGTTCCAAAGCTAAAGCTGTGTATTTTTTTTTAAATTCTTGGCTCTTGTAATGTTTGATCAAATAAAAGGTTGTATGTTCGAGTGTAACTGACACCCACTTATTTTGGCCCCTTCCCACAACTTAAACTTCCTGTCCTGTCCTGCAGGTTTAGCAGGGCGTTTCACCCATCATAGTCTAAGGCTTCACTGCCTCGTCTTGATTCTCCAAAGCTTGCTGGAGCTTCTTCCACACTTTCCTCACCGTTCTTGCTGGGAACTGCCAAGGACCCGCATCAGGTTTGGTGGATACGTCCGCGACCATCATGAAAGAACAACAATTTCCCACAGAAATAAGCATTCGTTATGTTCAGATCTATGCAATGCACAAAGTGTCCTGCGTCATTTAACAGTGGCCTTAAAGTGCAAGACACATGGTGGGCCAGCAGACAAAGGCTACACAATCAGACACAAAGGCTACTATGTTAATTTAAAGGGCAAGTATAGTTCAATGCCAGTAGGCGAACTATCAAAAAATCAGAAGCAAACTCGTAGTGAGGTAGGTCATAGGTCATGATGCTTTAACATTTCAGGTAATGACACACAGAGAGTGGCTGCTTTGAACGAACAATGCTCGCTGTTTAAACTTGTTTTCAAGAGCACGAAACGACACAAAAAGGGTATGAATGAGGGGATAGTGAATCAGTTCTCTGTCCGTCGCAGCTAAAACAGAAAAATTAATCATACTCTTTAATTCAAATAGCTCGTTCATGTCATAAGACTACTGCTCATAGAAGTGAGCTACACTTACAAATATGTGGGCAAAAATGCCTTCATATGCACCTGCGTGGATCGGTCACACCAACCAGGCGTTGTGGCGTAAGTCTCCTTTAGGAAGCCGAATTACCAACCATTCCCTTGACATGCTGGCTTTCCCCTCCTTGCCGCCAGTGATCTACCCTCTCTACTTTCTGTGATCTCCATCGAGAAGGGTAATTTAGCAACGCTAATCATAGCTCTATTATTTTGGACGTTTTGGATGAATATTTGAAACACACTCATTCTGTCACCCATCCACTCACAGGAAATTTGGTAATGCTAACCACAGCTCTGTTATCTTCGTACATTCCAGAAGATTATTTGAAACACATTCATTCGGCCACCCATCCACACACAGACAATTATGAGAGAGATTAGTAACTCAGCGGACTTCATATGGGTGAATAAATACGTGAGTGAGGTCGTCCTTTTTGCAGAGACTTCGTATTTCTAATTCTGTAAATAAGCTACGACTTCAACTACGTCTATCATTCATGAAACGGGGGGGAACTGACCCGGTTCAAGCGTACTGCTCGTCTGTGCATACCAGACGAGGTTATGGTCATCAGTATCAACAGAATGTCCTCCGGAACGTGTTTCACTGGAGCCTCCCTTGAAGGTATCCGACGAAGATAAAGTGCCAGGACAACACTGTGTCACTTGAAATGCAATGTTGTTTGGGAAAATTTTCAACGCCCAGAAGCAATTGTCTGAATCACTTCAATATCGAAGAATGTATGGAAAAATTGAAATACAGTGAGTTAGTAAGACTGAAAAGGGATGGGTGCACGTGGGACCAGAAGCTCACTTTTTTGCTTGAGCGGACAGGTCAGTTTTAACGCCACGCTCAGCAGTGCAGAGCCGTCAAACGAACCATAAAAGCATTGTTGGCGTCAAAGGACGAAACATCAGAGTATGATTGACTTCTAAATGGTGCATAATAATTCGTCTCTCCGGAAAACGGTGTTGTCCTGCCACGACAACGTGGATCGTACGGAGCGTGCTGATGTGCATGTGGAAGTGTGTAGTATGTGGAACAGCGCGTGGAAGAGGGTCGTACACAGCAAAGAAAGGGTACTGCACCATATAATGGGACCACAGCGCTGGATAGTGACCATTTCGTCCTCAAAGCCGCAACCGACATAATAGTTTCTTCCACGTATTGGTTCGATGATGGAGCACTACTGAAGGTGGGGAAATGACTGTTTCGACGTACCGCAGCCGTCATCTAACGGCTCGACTGGTGGAACGCATGATGCTGCGTAGGGTTCTATTGAGCGGAGTCCGCAGCTTGTGGTCTCGCAGTCGCGTTCTCGCTTCCCGAGCATGGGGTCCCGGGTTCGATTCCCGTCGGTGTCAGGTATTTTCACCAGCCTCGAGATGACTGGGTGTTTTTGTTGTCCTCATCATTTCATCACCATTCCTGAAAGTGGCGAGTTTGGACTGAGCAAAGGTTGGGAATTTGTACGGGCGCTGATAACCGCGCAGTTGATCGATCCACAAACCAAACACATTATCGTCATCATCAATTGAGAGGAAACCACCAATGCTTCAGACTACAATGGGCTGAGTGGTTAAGTGTAGTGTTTTTGAAGGGTCCCGCTGCACCTTGTCTTAAAGCGATAGCCATGTACTTCTTAGTATTTAACGAGGTGAATGCAATGGGGTAGATTACAATGTTGAACGGTAGAGAGCACAAACGTAAACTGTGAGGATTTGGGAGCCGTGGGCTATAAAATGCTATCTCAGCTGCTACAACTTGAGGGAAAATCTCAAAATCATCTTGCGAGATCTTAGAGTGCGAGCTACTGCCCGTCCTTCAGGCAACTCAATATGCCCGACCCCACGTAGCGAGGAATATGTAAACCTCCTTCGATGAACAACACACTCACAACTATTTCCCTACCCTGCACGACCGCTTAACATATCACCCTTCGAACGTATTTGGGATGTGGTTGGTCGACAACTTGTTCGTTCTGGTCGTCTTGTATCCGATATCGATGCTTTGTGGACACAACCACAAGCCGCGAATCAGCATGTACGCCTCCCCCCTCCCCCTGCATATTAAAGTCCTTCTAAGAAACCTTTTCACGACTCCTAGGGTTCTCATTGTAGTATATGACGGCTTCTGAACTCTCTCGGTCAAATTCCATGTTCAGTTCAGTAATTGTAATAGTCTGGATCCATAATCCTTGGAATAAATTTCATTATGTGAAAAAAAAGTTGTCTAAGCTGGGCTGTACAATTATATCACTTATTCGTTGTACAGACGCACAATTATGACACTAACTCATTCTGCAGGAGCTGCAAGAGAATACATCAACATGGACGGTTTGCTTTGGTAATTACAGCACTTTATTAAATATGTAATTGGACTTTTACCTTCAGTATCTTTAAATAGTGTTTTATAATGTACATTGTGAAACTACTTTGATGCTGTAACACATGTTTCATTAATCTATTTTGACCTTGTAACATTTTATGTAATCTGTTTTATATGTAAGTTAGATTTACACTTACTGGCATGCCAACAAAGCATTTAATACACAAAAATGTACCTTATCTTTATGTATGATTTCTAAAAATTAAAATATCTGGTGTCAGCCTCAGTCTGCAAGTGGAAGTGTTATTGTTCATTCATGATATGACGCGGTTCTATGGTTCCTTGAAAACTTTTTCGTTGTTAGATTGCAATGTAGTTGGATTATTCCACATGTGGCATCATATCTGGAATGACTTCTCGATTTCATGCCAGTTCACGCACGACAGACTGCATAGTACTTCACATCTACATCTACATCTACATCTACATTTATACTCCGCAAGCCACCCAACGGTGTGTGGCGGAGGGCACTTTACGTGCCACTGTCATTATCTCCCTTTCCTGTTCCAGTCGCGTATGGTTCGCGGGAAGAACGACTGTCTGAAAGCCTCTGTGCGCGCTCTAATCTCTCTAATTTTACATTCGTGATCTCCTCGGGAGGTATAAGTAGGGGGAAGCAATATATTCGATACCTCATCCAGAAACGCACCCTCTCGAAACCTGGCGAGCAAGCTACACCGCGATGCAGAGCGCCTCTCTTGCAGGGTCTGCCACTTGAGTTTGTTAAACATCTCCGTAACGCTATCACGGTTACCAAATAACCCTGTGACGAAACGCGCCGCTCTTCTTTGGATCTTCTCTATCTCCTCCGTCAACCCGATCTGGTACGGATCCCACACTGATGAGCAATACTCAAGTATAGGTCGAACGAGTGTTTTGTAAGCCACCTCCTTTGTTGATGGACTACATTTTCTAAGGACTCTCCCAATGAATCTCAACCTGGTACCCGCCTTACCAACAATTAATTTTATATGATCATTCCACTTCAAATCGTTCCGCACGCATACTCCCAGATATTTTACAGAAGTAACTGCTACCAGTGTTTGTTCCGCTATCATATAATCATACAATAAAGGATCCTTCTTTCTATGTATTCGCAATACATTACATTTGTCTATGTTAAGGGTCAGTTGCCACTCCCTGCACCAAGTGCCTATCCGCTGCAGATCTTCCTGCATTTCGCTACAATTTTCTAATGCTGCAACTTCTCTGTATACTACAGCATCATCCGCGAAAAGCCGCATGGAACTTCCGACACTATCTACTAGCTCATTTATATATATTGTGAAAAGCAATGGTCCCATAACACTCCCCTGTGGCACGCCAGAGGTTACTTTAACGTCTGTAGATGTCTCTCCATTGAGAACAACATGCTGTGTTCTGTTTGCTAAAAACTCTTCAATCCAGCCACACAACTGGTCTGATATTCCGTAGGCTCTTACTTTGTTTATCAGGCGACAGTGCGGAACTGTATCGAACGCCTTCCGGAAGTCAAGGAAAATGGCATCTACCTGGGAGCCTGTATCTAATATTTTCTGGGTCTCATGAACAAATAAAGCGAGTTGGGTTTCACACGATCGCTGTTTCCGGAATCCATGTTGATTCCTACATAGTAGATTCTGAGTTTCCAAAAACGACATGATACTCGAGCAAAAGACATGTTCTAAAATTCTACAACAGATCGACGTCAGAGAGATAGGTCTATAGTTTTGCGCATCTGCTCGACGACCCTTCTTGAAGACTGGGACTACCTGTGCTCTTTTCCAATCATTTGGAACCTTCTGTTCCTCTAGAGACTTGCGGTACACGGCTGTTAGAAGGGGGGCAAGTTCTTTCGCGTACTCTGTGTAGAATCGAATTGGTATCCCGTCAGGTCCAGTGGACTTTCCTCTGTTGAGTGATTCCAGTTGCTTTTCTATTCCTTGGACACTTATTTCAATGTCAGCCATTTTTTCGTTGGTGCGAGGATTTAGAGAAGGAACTGCAGTGCGGTCTTCCTCTGTGAAACAGCTTTGGAAAAAGGTGTTTAGTATTTCAGTTTTACGCTTGTCATCCTCTGTTTCAATGCCATCATCATCCCGGAGTGTCTGGACATGATGTTTCGAGCCACTTACTGATTTAACGTAAGACCAGAACTTCCTAGGATTTTCTGTCAAGTCGGTACCTAGTATTTTACTTTCGAATTCACTGAACACTTCACGCATAGCCCTCCTTACGCTAACTTTGACATCGTTTAGCTTCTGTTTGTCTGAGAGGTTTTGGCTGCGTTTAAACTTGGAGTGAAGCTCTCTTTGCTTTCGCAGTAGTTTCCTAACTTTGTTGTTGTACCACGGTGGGTTTTTCCCGTCCCTCACAGTTTTGCTCGGCACGTACCTGTCTAAAACGCATTTTACGATTGCCTTGAACTTTTTCCATAAACACTCAACATTGTCAGTGTCGGAACAGTAATTTTCATTTTGATCTGTTAGGTAGTCTGAAATCTGCCTTCTATTACTCTTGCTAAACAGATAAACCTTCCTCCCTTTTTTTATATTCCTATTAACTTCCATATTCAGGGATGCTGCAACGGCCTTATGATCACTGATTCCCTGTTCTGCACTTACAGAGTCGAAAAGTTCGGGTCTGTTTGTTATCAGTAGGTCCAAGATGTTATCTCCACGAGTCGGTTCTCTGTTTAATTGCTCGAGGTAATTTTCGGATAGTGCACTCAGTATAATGTCACTCGATGCTCTGTCCCTACCACCCGTCCTAAACATCTGAGTGTCCCAGTCTATATCTGGTAAATTGAAATCTCCACCTAAGACCATAACATGCTGAGAAAATTTATGTGGAATGTATTCCAAATTTTCTCTCAGTTGTTCTGCCACTAATGCTGCTGAGTCGGGGGTTCGGTAAAAGGAGCCAATTATTAACCTAGCTCGGTTGTTGAGTGTAACCTCCACCCATAATAATTCACAGGAACTATCCACTTCTACTTCACTACAGGATAAACTACTAATAACAGCGACGAACACTCCACCACCGGTTGCATGCAATCTATCCTTTCTAAACACCGTCTGTGCCTTTGTAAAAATTTCGGCAGAATTTATCTCTGGCTTCAGCCAGCTTTCTGTACCTATAACGATTTCAGCTTCGGTGCTTTCTATCAGCGCTTGAAGTTCCGGTACTTTACCAACGCAGCTTCGACAGTTTACAATTACAATACCGATTGCTGCTTGGTCCCCGCATGTCCTGACTTTGCCCCGCACCCGTTGAGGCTGTTGCCCTTTCTGCACTTGCCCGAGGCCATCTAACCTAAAAAACCGCCCAGCCCACGCCACACAACCCCTGCTACCCGTGTAGCCGCTTGTTGCGTGTAGTGGACTCCTGACCTATCCAGCGGAACCCGAAACCCCACCACCCTATGGCGCAAGTCGAGGAATCTGCAGCCCACATGGTCGCAGAACCGTCTCAACCTCTGATTCAGACCCTCCACTCGGCTCTGTACCAAAGGTCCGCAGACAGTCCTGTCGACGATGCTGCAGATGGTGAGCTCTGCTTTCATCCCGCTAGCGAGACTGGCAGTCTTCACCAAATCAGATAGCCGCCGGAAGCCAGAGAGGATTTCCTCCGATCCATAGCGACACACATCATTGGTGCCGACATGAGCGACCACCTGCAGATGGGTGCACCCTGTACCCTTCATGGCATCCGGAAGGACCCTTTCCACATCTGGAATGACTCCCCCCGGTATGCACACGGAGTGCACTTTGGTTTTCTTCCCCTCCCTTGCTGCCATATCCCTAAGGGGCCCCATTACGCGCCTGACGTTGGAGCTCCCAACTACCAGTAAGCCCACCCTCTGCGACTGGCCGGATCTTGCAGACTGAGGGGCAACCTCTGGAACAGGACAAGCAGCCATGTCAGGCTGAAGATCAGTATCAGCCTGAGACAGAGCCCGAAACCGGTTCGTCAGACAAACTGGAGAGGCCTTCCGTTCAGCCCTCCGGAATGTCTTTCGCCCCCTGCCACACCTTGAGACGACCTCCCACTCTACCACAGGTGAGGGAGCAGCCTCAATGCGGGCAGTATCCCGGGCAACCACAGTCGTAGTCCGAACGGGGGATGCGTGGGACGAGCTGGCCGTCCCCGACAAACCCCCATCCGGACCCCCACAGCGATGCCCATTGGCAACAGCCTCAAGCTGTGTGACCGAAGCCAACACTGCCTGAAGCTGGGAGCGAAGGGATGCCAACTCAGCCTGCGTCCGAACACAGCAGTTGCAGTCCCTATCCATGCTAAAAACTTGTGCAAAGAACGTCTGAACTAATCTACAGAGAGCGCAAACAAAACGACACAAAATTGAAGCGGTTATTAAAATACAAGATTGCCTAGTAAATGCAGTAATGCTACCACTTGTGCACTGCTGACACACTGCTCGGCGGCGGAAGGAGACTACGCGATTTAAGACTATTCGAGTACTAAAACGTGATGCTACAACTCTCAAATACTATAATACGCCCGAAATTTATGAATTAAACAATGCAAGTACCAAAAACACGCAAAGAAATTAAGAATTAAACTATGTAACAAATGAGTGAGCTAGGAGTATACGACTTGCTGCTGCAGCTGCTTATCCAACGGCGGCAGGGAGCACACTGACTGTGACCAACCGACACTGGCCGGTCTACGTTTTACTTATGTACAAGTAAATAAGATCTCTTCTATGTAGTTCAAACACAGATTTTGTTATGTTTAATGGTTTTCCACGGTGTATAAGTGTTAATCATAATTAATGGCGTAAACGCACAAAGTTGAAAGTACACGATACCAGGAGCAAAGAAGTCTCAGTAAACGGTTTGTAAGTAAACAGCTACAGCCACCAAGGACGTGAATAAGTATAAATGTCATTCCAGTTAGGAATGAGAGATAGTTCGGTAAAAGTGCAGGTGTTTTGAGTGAACACATCATGTACATGACTGTACTCGTAGTTAAAGGCGTTCGAAGTGTCGACCTTGTATCAGGATGCAGTCCTGCACAAGTTGCCGTAATGAGTTTCGAATCCTTTCAGACACTATGGGGACGTTTTGAAATTTTGAGCAGCATTGATGTTTGTCTGCTCCAATCCTTCAGCAGTGCTAACTAGAGTGGTGTACAATATACTTTACGGTGGCCCCAAACACAGTTCTTCCTGGAGTTCAGATCAACTGATCTTGGAGGCTACGGCACAAGTCCTCTTCCCCAATCCATAATTGATCCTGCCGGTGAAAAAAATGGTTCAAATGGCTCTGAGCAATATGGGACTTAACATCTGAGGTCATCAGTCCCCTAGAACTTAGAACTACGTAAACCTAACTAACCTATGGACATCACACACATCCATGCCCGAGGCAGGATTCGAACCTGCGACCGTAGCAGATCCTACCGGTGAGTTAGGGATCAAAATGCACCAGCGCTCCATCATGCATGATCCATGTCCCTTGTCGTTGCTCTAAGGAAACATCCTCAAGCAGCTCTGCAACATGATGCCGTAGAAACTGAAGCTACTTCGGTCCACTGAGTTTGTATGGTAACTTGTACAGTCCAACAAGTCGATCACCTGATACCGCCAACTATTTAGGGAGAAATGTAGCTATGTGGAGACTCATGAACATACAAAGGTATGAAAAAATCCTCTTGAGTTTTCCGTTCATCAAGAAACAAAAGTCATTGTATATGTTTATTTGTTTCAGAAATATCGACGTCCCAAATAGGATGATTCTTTTTGATATGCCCTGTATTTAATGTAATACACTTCCACAGTGATTCATTTGTAGGTGTTTGAAAATGATTTAGTGCCAAAATTGGTGAATCACACAACGAATAATCGGTGAAACAGTACCGCCTACTGCTACACTGTAGTCGCATGTGATCTTCTTGGTGCTACAGTTAACTTAAACAGTAGTATTCCGATGCAATATTCCAACTATAAAAGCACAGAGAGAGTTTATGTATTGGAAAGGAGGGGCCGGGGGGGGGGGGGGGGGGAGAGGGGAGGGAAGTTGAGGGACAGAGGGACAGAGAGAGAAATTATCATAGTAAGTTTACAATTTACTCTCGCATTCGGGAGGACGATGGTTCAGACCCGCTTCCTGCCGTCCTATTTTAAATTTCCAGTAACTTCCCTAAATCATTTCAGGCAAATGTCACGATGGTTCCTCTGAAAGGGCACGGCCGACTTCCTTCCCCATCCTTCACTAATCCGATGGGACCGATGACCTAGCTCTTTGATCCCCTCTCCCGAATCAACCAACCAACCAACTACAGTTTATGTCATCATCATTATCCCGTTCCAAGCATTAGGTGTTGTATTCACCTGTTCCGGTGCATCTCTTACGAGGTCTTGCTAGTTTTCTCTTTCCAGTTGGCCGATAAGTCATTATTGGTATCGACTACCTCTTTTCATCACTTTATCAACATGATCCGCTTCAATCTGTTCTCTTCTATCTCCTCATTTATTGCAAATATTTTAAAATCTTATCTTATTATTTCATTCCTTACTTTATCCATTTTAATAAAGTCTCTTACATATCTCATGAACTTCTTCTCTGTTGCTTGTATACGTGAATCAAATGGAACTGAGCATTCTGCGACTTAACTTCTGAGGTCATCAGTCGCCTAGATCTTAGAACTAATTAAACCTAACTAACCTAAGGACATCACAGATATTCATGCCCGAGGCAGGATTCGAACCTGCGACCGTAGCGGTCGCTCGGCTCCAGACTGCAGCGCCTAGAACCGCACGGCCACTCCGGCCGGCTACTGTTTTTGTATTTACGTATAAAGTCTTTATGGTATTAACGACGTTCTTAGGAAAACGGTCCGCAGCTCGTGGTCGTGCGGTAGCGTTCTCGCTTCCCACGCCCGGGTTCCCGGGTTCGATTCCCGGCGGGGTCAGGGATTTTCTCTGCCTCGTGATGACTGGGTGTTGTGTGCTGTCCTTAGGTTAGTTAGGTTTACGTAGTTCTAAGTTCTAGGGGACTGATGACGATAGCTGTTAAGTCCCATAGTGCTCAGAGCCATTTGAACCATTCTTAGAAAACGTTTTGTGTATGTAATGGAAAGGTATAAGAGATGATGTAACAAGATGAAAGAAGTTCATTTGCCCAGTAAGAAGAGCTTTTTGTCTTGATGAAAACAAACTCCAGCAGTGTTACTAACCACAGATTGAGCACCAGCGGTGCCGAACGACAGCATAACGAAGAGGTCGGGAACTGCAGGCCATGTAGCGGGACAGCAATAAAACAGAGCGCTACCGGGAGCCCAGACCGGGAGCCTGGCCCCCGCGCTAGCCGTCGCCCTCTGCGGGGTCGGAGGAGGCGGAGACGGGGGCGGCGGCAGCGGCAGCTTCTTAGCGAGGGCGGAGGGCCGGGCGTGCGCCGGGGGTGTGCTGATATATGTGCGGAGTTTAATTAAATCCAGGCCGGCCCCACGGCGGCCGCATCAGCAGCAGGCGCACTTACTCGCACGCAGCACAGCGCAGCGCAGCGCCGGGCCACGCGTCTCCAGGAGCTCCGGGCGACGCGACGCCGCGACGCGCCGCGCTGCGCACGACGGCAAAACACCGCGGCCGACGCCAGCCAGCCAGTCGCCGCCAGCCCGGCACTCCGCGGCCCCCAGCACTCTGATCCTATCTGCAGACAACAGACGGAGCACAGCGGCGGCAGAAGAACACGTACAGGCCCCAATCTCTAACGCATTAGTAGAAGTCGTAGGGCTAATACTTCTTGCCAGTGTCGAACGGAATGAACAGTGTCTCAAAAGGACGCTCTTACCGTAAAATGAAGCGTGCAGTAGCTGAAGCACTAGATTACACAGGGTGTTTCATTAAATGTGTTTGCCTCTGTAAATTACCACTAATAGGCGATGGAAATTTTTATTGCCGTAGGTCACCGTAAGTAACGTTACACTGTCTCCTGAGCTATGAACATAGTTTATTCTGTTATTTTCCAAAGAGTTACTGCAAAAATATGCAATTTGAAGGGGGGTAGGACGTCAAACGGGACGACTTGGAGCAGGAGAGACACCACAGGAATTTTTAACTTCCACTGTCTATACTTTTAAAAATAAATTCATAAAACTTTGCCAGAATGACCAGAAAGGATTCAGGGTTTACACTTATAGTGGTGGAAGTTCAAAAATATAAGATAGTAATTAATTTTTTTACATTTGCATTTCACCCTTTTTTTCACTTACCATTGGCTGCATTTGTTGCTATAGGTAGACTTTTCTTCATAAGTAAGGGAGATTATTCAGTTAATTTTGCACAGCATACAAACCATACTTACAGGTGTTTGAAACTCTAGAATTTTCCAAATATATTAAAAACTGTGGTAAAAATTGAGATAATTAACTATAATATTAGAGTTTTTTCTAAACATAAAGTTTAAAATGTAACAGCACATTAATTTTTCATAAATTAAATAATTTCTAAAGTTTCATACATCTGTAAGTATGGTTTGTATGCTGTGCAGAATTAATCGAAGAATCTCCCTTACTTATGAATAAAAGTGCGCCTATAGCAACAAATGCAGCCAATGGTAAGTGAAAAAATGATGAACTTTCACATGTAAAAAAATTTTTTTTTTAACTTTCGCTGCCGTGATTGTGAATCCTGAATCTTTCCTGGTCCTGCTGACAAAGTTTTATGAATTTATTCGTAAAAGTATAGACAGTGGAAATTAAAATGTCCTGTGGTGTCTCTCCTGCTCCAAGATGGCCCGTTTGACGTCCTACCCCCCTTAAATGGAACAATAGTTTTTTCTGTCCAGCACTGGAATCAATAACACCAGCTGTGTACACGTCAATTTAAATTACATTCCTGTCACCTTTAGTTTGGGAGTTACAACCCTTCAAAGTTACAGTGGCAGATACCACCCACTGTACATAATACAAAGCTGTGTGCTGGGTGATGGGTGTGCTGGCGGTGAGAAGTTGATTTAAATGAGATGCTCAAATGTGTGAACGTGTTCCTGAATGCACAATGCAAGGAGCCTTCTAAAGGATCTGCGAACGAGATGTAACATCGCCAGAGTCACGGAGCCGCATGCGTCCTCGATGCGCCCGTTTTAGATCATCTGGGGATGTGGGCTCAGTCACATAAACACGATCCTTTAGATATTCCCACAAAAAGAAATCTAATAGTGTTACATCGGGCGACCTTGCGGGCCATGAATGAGGACCATGACGCCCCAACCACCTTCCTGCAAACGTGTTGTTTAGTTCTTCCACAACAGCACGCGCAGAATGGGCTGCGTGACCATCCACATATGGACGCTCGTGTGTAGACACACATGTTAATGGAGACACGCCAACCGTTGACTATAAACGCGCGATATAACTCACCTGTCAGTGTACCTGGGAAGTACTGTAGACCGATGATTCCATCCGCAAGGATTCCACACCATATGTTAATAGACCGCCTAAGTTGACGTTCGATGGGTCGTACCCACCGAGGATTGTCTGCAGCCCAGTAGTGCACGTTATGGCGATTCACTGCACCATAATTTGTGAACGTGGACACCTTGTAAAGACTCCAGCGTGAAACTACGCGTGGTCCAGTCACAGAGTGTAACTTTCGCACGGAAATCCTTCCCATGCAGCTCCTGGGTCAGTAACAGGCGCTACGGGTGAAACCTGTGGCCGTATACTGTACGCCACACAGATGTGAGACTGACACCAGCGCCTGCAGCAACGGCTCGAAAGCTGACACGAGGATCGTGGTGTACTGCAGCTAAAACAAACACCTCCGTCTCCCCATTTCTTGCAGTTCTTCGTCTGTAACTGCGGCACATTACCAAGCTGCCTGTTTCCTGAAGTCGTTGTTCGGTACGTAAGAACCTAATGGCTACCGGAGCTCTTCGCCTAGGATATCTCAAGGCGTACGCCATGGCTGCTTCATTGGCGTCGTGTCGGCGTTCGCCGAACATCAGCAACATGTAAACGTACTCGTTGTTCGTGTATGTCATCTTCATCAGATGTCAGCAAATGTGGTACAATGAGCCCCGTTTGTTTGTGTGGCTCGAACTGTCGGGTATACGGCCGTGTGTGGCGACAGTCGGCATTTTAACAGTGCATAAGCGCATGGGCTGTGCTGACGATCTAACAGTTTTAGTGACGGCGAACTAAAGAGCCGAACTGGAAACAAAGGCAAATGGCGCCCTGCTTGAAATGAACAACTGGTGCCAGAAATATAAGTTAACAGTATCTCCGGAAAAGACGTCATACATGTTGATGAAAGGAAACCTACAGCGGAATCCAATGATAAGATTAGGTACTAATAACTTTGCCACGAAGAAGGTAACTAGATACCTTGGAGTCCAGCTAGACAAAAAACTATCATTTATGCAGCAAATAAAGCTGACAACGGACAAAGCAGTAGCTATTCTACATAAACTCGCCAGAATAAATACTATAGAGTATAGGATGCCACTAAGAATGATCAAGACGTATTACTATAAAATATACGAGTCGATAGTGAGTTTTGCCTCTAGGACATGGGCACACAGATTACGTCTATCGACATATGTGACAGCCGCCAGAAGTAGTCAGAGGAATGTACACCTGCGGGTATATGGCGCCTTCGGAACAACATCTACTGAAGCCCTATGTGTAGCGCTTGGCACGTATCCTATAGATATAACAATAAGATACAGAGCGGCAGCGTATTGGCTGAGACGGGGACAGAATCACAAAGTTCAGGAGAAATCTGACGAGGATATCCCAACCAGACACGACTTAAAGCGATGGAGACTGATGGAGTGGCAAAGGCAGTGGGACACCAGTGAAAAGAGCAGAGACGTATGTGAGTTTTTTCCTAAGATTGAAGAGCGCCTTAAAATGAGACATGCTGACCCAGGCGTAGGCAAGATGCATTTATAAGTCACGGACAGTGCCCAACATACTTTAACCGTATGCGTCAGGACAGAGCTGCCAACTGCACATGTGGAAACGTGGGCACACCAGAGCATGTTGTTCTCCAGTGCAAAAGTCATGAACCAAGTGAGGCAGTACAACTGCTACAAGACGATCTGAAGCAAGCGCTGCGGGACCCTGATAAATGGAAGTTAATCAGTGACACAGCAGACGGAGTCTCGAGGGCCCTTAAGGAAGAGTACAGGAGAGAGAGGCAACGCCAAGCTGCGCAGTTCCGGCCACAGCAACGACAGATACTCCAGGACGACAGTGACAGCCAGGAAACAGAGGGAGATAGCACCGACGAGAGTTAACACGATATGTTATACCAAGAACTGTAAAGTTGTAATGCTCTGACGGTATACATAGATATTATAGCTATGAGGTACTAATTGTAAGTTTTATGTCTGACTAATTGTAAGTTTTATGAATTGACGCAGTAGTAATATGTTAAGTTTTTAACTTGCGTTTACAAAATTTAAGCTAGTGGCTGAACAACATTCTCAATGTCAATATTTATGTCAATGACAAGATTTATGTTATCACGTCCTATATAGGTAAGATTTTAATGTGTTAAATGCAAGTAACAACTGAACAACCATTTACATATGATATCAATTAATGTTAAGTTTTATATTCAAACAATCAAATATTGGTAAAGTTTCAATGGTCATAATAGAAGTAGCATATTAATATGAGCACGAAATAACTCTGTCTGAATTTAAAGTCTGCACTCTTGATAAATGAACTGTAAGTGTAAGCATAGTTAACTTAAACGAAAGTTTTATCAATGCACTCTTGCATGTTTAAGACATAAATCATAATCATTAATTAACTTTATACAGTATCTCAACTTAAAACTAACTTTAAACTCTAGAATTATAATTTTGTCAAATCTTTGTATATTCATTTTCCAATAAGTATTTATTGGCTGCAAATCAATATTCAGAAAGAGGGCATAGTGGTCCACTTCCACGGTGGTGGGGCATGGGCAACGACACACAGAGTATGGTCGTAGCGCTCTGTGTGTCACACTGAGAGTCGGCTAGGCCAGTGATTGCGTACGAGGACCCTAGGTGGACTTGTTTATCTGCATTGCTGCAGATTTTCAAGGGTCGCCGGATATACGAAACTGTCTCTCAGAAAAGAAGGTAGCCTGGACTTATAAATGTTTTTCAGCTTCCGTAACGAATGCTGACGGATTGTAGGCGAGAGAAGATTGCATGGTGAGCAATGTGTAAACATTATACTACTTCTTCACTTAAAACTTCCGGGCTGATAGGCCGTGGTCGAAATATAAAACACTCTCCTGACGTTTCGTCTCCGACTGCGGGAGACATCCTCGGAGGTAAAGTGGCGAACTGCGAAGAGAACTCGACGAAGCGCTGATTATATAGGCAGTACAGAGGGCGCCACAGTCGATCACGTGGCGTCGGCTATGAGATGTCTCTGGTAATGCCAACATTCTCGATTGAAAGTAATCGATCGTCACGCTTGCGGTGCAACGCTGACATCCAAATTTTATCCAGTTTAACACCTTCGTCTTTCCTGTTAAAATTATTACGATGTTTATCAATCTCGATAGCCTCTCTATACAAGCGTGCATAATAATGCGAGGTTTTTGATATGACGCTCGTCTCGCTGAATTTTATTTCATGATCACCTTCCTGGTAAACATGTTCCGCTACGGCCGATTTATCCGTGTGACCCATGCGGCAATTCCTCTTATGTTCAACAAGACGGGTGTTCACACTTCTCTTTGTGGTACCGATGTAAACCTGTCCACAACTACAAGGAATTTTATATACCTCCGGTGTAGCCAAAGGGTCTCGTGCATCTTTTGCCGACCTTAAAAATTCTTTTATTTTTCTGGTGGGTCTGAAAATAGTTTCCACCCCATGCTTGCCTAAAGCTTTCCCAATGCGGTCTGTGACCTTACTAATGAACGGAAGAAAAACTTTACCCTTGGACGACTGTTGTTCGTCGTTACTCCTGATTCTCTGCCTAGAGCGAAGTGCTCGATCTATATCCTTGCTAGAATAGCCATTCTTCACGAACGTTGACCGTAGATGTTCAATCTCATCTTTTAAATAAACAGGTTCACAAAGTTTGTACGCCCTGTCTACCAAAGTTTTCATTACACCTCTATTTTGTCTAGGGTGGTGGTTTGATTCTTTGTGTAGATAACGATCAGTATGTGTAGGCTTTCTATTCACCTTATGGCCCAACGTTCCGTCCCGTCGTTTAATCACAGACACATCCAGGAAGTTCAATTGCCCATTCCTTTCCGTCTCCATAGTAAATTGGATTTTCGGATTAACGCTGTTTAAATGTGTCAGGAAGGCATCCAACTCCTCTGCTCCGTGTGTCCATACTACGAACGTGTCATCGACGTAGCGACCGCATTGGGAAAGTTTTAGGCAAGCATGGGGTGGAAACTATTTTCAGACCCACCAGAAAAATAAAAGAATTTTTAAGGTCGGCAAAAGATGCATGAGACCCTTTGGCTACACCGGGGGTATATAAAATTCCTTGTAGTTGTGGACAGGTTTACATCGGTACCACAAAGAGAAGTGTGAACACCCGTCTTGTTGAACATAAGAGGAATTGCCGCATGGGTCACACGGATAAATCGGCCGTAGCGGAACATGTTTACCAGGAAGGTGATCATGAAATAAAATTCAGCGAGACGAGCATCATATCAAAAACCTCGCATTATTATGCACGCTTGTATAGAGAGGCTATCGAGATTGATAAACATCGTAATAATTTTAACAGGAAAGACGAAGGTGTTAAACTGGATAAAATTTGGATGTCAGCGTTGCACCGCAAGCGTGACGATCGATTACTTTCAATCGAGAATGTTGGCATTACCAGAGACAATCTCATAGCCGACGCCACGTGATCGACTGTGGCGCCCTCTGTACTGCCTATATAATCAGCGCTTCGTCGAGTTCTCTTCGCAGTTCGCCGCTTTACCTCCGAGGATGTCTCCCGCAGTCGGAGACGAAACGTCAGGAGAGTGTTTTATACTTCGACCACGGCCTATCAGCCCGGAAGTTTTAAGTGAAGACAATACCGGCCGTGAAAGCTTACATTGTATGATTATACTACTTGTGAGTCAATTATGCTTAACGAGGCTGATTTGTAATTTTCCACATGTCAGACATTTGCAATTGCCGCACCGGAATAGCAGTTGGTTCACCTAAAATATCAAGTAGATAAGTGGCAAAAGCAAAAAAAATGATACTGGAGTTCTGCTTCGTGATAGTAATGTTTCCTTCTGTGTCAAGTCAATAAGACATACGTGTACTAACTGGATACATAGTTTTAAGTGACTCCAACGACGAGGAGAAGGAAGTGGTCGACTGCAGTGACTATGGGCAGCTACCCTCGTGGTTTCTGGATCGACAGAACACTGAGAGTCAAATTTCCCGTCTTAATTCTGTAGAGCTTAATAAACTATATTATATGCCAGTGTTTAAGCGTGTGTTTTATCTGTTCTAGAGTCCGTCATTGTTGTCTGGCCTATAATTGCGGTTTTCAAGGTTTTGCTGGTCGGCCATTTCAGCTACAGTTAAACTGATGGTGCTGGAACGCATAATCTCGTGAAAGGCTAGTGGCTGACAGTCATGCAATTCGTTGTAAATTTTAAATGTCACTAATAAGCAGAAGATATCTACAGGGGCTGTGTGTTTTGAATGTTCTTGGGATAGAAATAAAATTAATTTTATGTAAAACATTTAACATTCAGCTCGCTGAAACTTGGCATTTCGCCTGCTTTATTTCCTATGAATAAAACATAATTTCTTATAGTTATAAAGTGGCTTCCGGGCAATTCGAGTAATCTCGCATTTCAGCAAGCCTCTCAGCAAGTGTTTTGCTTTTAAAACAGGATTCCCTGCATAAATGTAATTCAGTGACGGTGCTTCCTATTAAATTAATAGCCCTGAGCTAATTAGTACCTGTAATCTGCTTGCGTGTTTCATAAATTGTTTTGTTACTTTGCATGTATATTGACTAAAAAATTTTAAGTGTATTATTTTCTAAATACAGTAATTCGCCTTCTGTGCAGTCCTGCCAAATATTGATGGTATATAAACTGCATTGGCTTGTGGTTCCTGACTGCCTTCTACGACTTCTGTTTTCCTCTTTTTGAATTTTCCTCAGTAATTTTCTAAAACACTGTTATATTTATATTGAAGATGGATGGGGGAGAAAGGAAAGGAAAGGAGGAGACTATTGATGTCAGCTGCTTCGGAACTTTGTGCGGAATCAGTAGCGATGAGTGATGATGTGCGGCGGACCGAGATTCGAACCCGGTATCTCGTGCTTACTAGATAGTTGCCTTAACCATTGCAGCATCGGGACGCAGTGTTTATCGCAAATGCGTCCGCTATCCGGAGATCGCGGAATCGAGTCCCGTTCTGCCGGACATCATCACTAGTCGCCACGGATTTCGCATGACGTCCCGGCGCAGGTGATATCAATAACTCGTTTCTTTTCCTTTCAGTTCTCACCCTTGCTCCTTCACTTCACATATAATGAATCACAGCTGCGGATTCACCGTAGTGTCTGTTTTTTTCGGACATGTCTCAAAGGAGACACAATGCATTTATAAAAAAACAAAAAATGTTATATAATGATCTTTTAACTAAGACAGATTTTGGAACTGTATGTTAAATCACCTCCTGCGTCTCCTTTTACCATTTCGGATTTTCTTCAGTGATTCTGACGAGAAGTTATAAGTTGAACATTAGATTAAAAATTTTTGGTATGTGTGTATTAAACAATTATCAATGAAATCCTATGTGATACTCCTGACAAATAAATTTATCCCTGGCAGTTTCTACTACATTTCCACCCCACTGCCACCTATCACTATGTCCCAAATTGCAGTGATCATTGCTATAAAATATTACTCAAACATCGCATATCTACTTTACAATTAATACCGTGCATTGAAATCAGTATTATTATAACTCGTTTACAACTCATAGTCTCCCTGAGCCGTGATGCGATTTACTAGACTCCTGTTTGGCGCCACTGGCTCAGGTGTAGTATCGACTATCCCTCTTGCGGTCCCATTTCTAATATCTATGAGGAAGGGTTGATGATTACAAGGTCTTTGCTTGCCGATACGCGGTTCGCTGGCCTGAGGGGGAGGCACGAAGTTTGGGGATTGGCGGTAGCGTCGCGACAAGAGGTGGTCACGATATCCGAGCGACCGAAGTCACGAGCTGCGCAAGGAGGGCCTGCGCAGAGCGAAGATACCGCAGTACTTCACCGGGGTTAGCGTCGACTACAAGCAGCAGACCGACATCCCGTGGGTTGGCTGGCAACATTCGTGTCGGACGAAAGCTCGTGGCCTGGCTGCCCTCTTCTACCTGGCTTTCATCAGCGCCACTCAGTAACCAGTGGGACGCATCGTGGATCCATGGAACTGCTTGCTGATAAAGGGGAGTAACATTCTGTAATCCTCGTAGTGAATTGTTTCATTGTCTACTTGCCCTACTCATTATTTTCTGGTTTGTACCCGACCCTCAGAATTTTAGTCTGTCGGCTGTTTGGTTGCTAATGAAGGCAGTAGTATTGTACTAAGATACTAGTTATTCCGCTATTATATTGCCTTTCCTATCTGGTTTGCACCTGATCATTAATGTTCTGATTAAAAAGCTCTTAGTCGCAAATACAGCCGGAGAAATTGTACTAAGGCACAGGTTGCCGTTAAACAAAAGAGGGACCTGCTGGTTAGATTTAGCTGTTAACTGGGTCAGTGCTTTGATTGTAGTTGCACTTCTCAGTCATTTGTTATAACCTGAACAACCTGTTGTTTGAAAGACCGGGTCATTTTGTATATATTTTAACTGAATCTTGTGGTGGCGCTGCAGTCCGGAACCGCGGGAGTGCTACGGTCTCAGGGTCGAATCCTGCCTCGGGCATGGATGTGTGTGACGTCCTTAGGTTAGTTAGGTTTAAGTAGTTCTAAGTTCTAGGGGACTGATGACCTAAGATGTTAAGTCCCATAGTGCTCAGAGCCATTTGAACCATCTTGTGGTACAGCCGACTAATTTCTCTTGTTATAAGTGTTCACAAGTAATGTTTTAAGACGTTCCTTCAGAGCGGGCTTAATAACTGACAGTCAGTGTAATTTTGCAGATATTAACAGCCAACTGTCTCTATGGCCTTAGTCAAAATAAAATTGTCAGAAGGGTCAGGTTTGGATCCAGTCGCACCATGGCTGCCGATAGAAATTAAGAGGTTGGTTGCTTTGAAGTAAGCCTTATCTTCCTCGTATTGTTACCTAATCTGTTTTACCTTTGAGCACAAGTGCGCATCTTGAACCCTAACCTTTCGACATACAGCTTTAAAATTAGGTCAAGTCATCGGTTTTGAGTAATTGAACCACTCTTGTCATCAATGGTGCTTATATAGTTTCATGTGTTGCAGCCGGCCTGGTGGCCGTGCGGTACAAGGCGCTGCAGTCTGGAGCCGCGTGACCGCCACGGTCGCAGGTTCGAATCCTGCCTCGGGCATGGATGTGTGTGATGTCGTTAGGTAAGTTAGGTTTAAGTAGTTCCAAGCTCTAGGGGACTGAAGACTCGCGTCAGTTGTTTGTGGAGCGTCAGTTGCGGTGTACGGGTGTTGGTGGTAACCAGGAGCATTACAGTAATGAGAAGTATGCGGAAATGCGGGATAGTGCCAAAGCGTGGGAGGTCAAGAAACGTACCCTGCAAATGGGCATCCTGAGAGTGCTTCAACAGCACCGGGAAACTGGGAGCTTTGCAGATGCTGCGGGAGGAGGTAGCACTGTATAAATTGTAACTGTGCTTAAAGACGTGGTACTGGAAACAGTTGAACACTCTGCAAGAATCTCGATAAGCCGACTCGCAACAAATTCCTGGAATGAGCCAGAATGGCGTTTGGAGAATAATGCACCACTATGCGATGCACCCATACTACCTTCAACAAGTTCGGTAAGGCATACTTTCTTCCTAGACTAACTTTCTGTCAGTGAAGACAACAACAAGCTGTAGACAATACTACTTTTGACAATAAGATTTTATTTACAGATGGACAGAGGTTCGACATTCGGAGACACCTGGACCTCAGTTCACACACTGTGTATGAGTCTCCACATAGGTACATTTCTCCCTAAATAGTTGGCGGTATCAGGTGATCGACTTGTTGGACTGTACAAGTCACCAAACAAACACAGTGGACCGAAGTAGCTTCAGTTTCTACGGCATCATGTTGCAGGGCTGCTTGAGGATGTTTCCTTAGAGCAACGACAGGGGACATGGAACATGCATGATGGAGCGCTGGTGCATTTTGATCTCTAACTCACCGGCATGATCTTCTACGGTCGCAGGTTCGAATCCTGCCTCGGGCATGGACGTGTGTGATGTCCATAGGTTAGTTAGGTATAAGTAGTTCTAAGTTCTAGGGGACTGAAGACCTCGGATGTTAAGTCCCATAGTGCTCAGAGCCATTTGAACAAATTTTGGCGTGTCTGAAGACGGAGTACTATAATTCTGCGGGCACAAGTATATAGGAGCACACAGTTCAGTGCACACTGCGGGGCTGCACGGCAGATCGCCAGTACGTGTCCCACCCATGTTGACCCAAGGACATCGTCCATTACGACTGAAGCGTGGGTGGTATCATCGAGATTGGAGCAGGCATCTATAAAACCACATTGCCTGGTCACATCAACCATGTCTCTTGTTACACCGGATCGTTAGCTGTGTCTTCCTATGCCGTCATCGACGCGAATGGCTGTTCGATACGTGCAACACCGTGCTACGGAAGCAAGACGGTGCGAGCAATGTAAGACTATGGGGAACAGTAGCCACGCGGTCTAACGCGCTGCTTCCCGAGCGGGAAGACGTGCCAGTCCCCGCCATGAATCCGCCCGGCAAATTTGTGTCGAGGTCCGGTGTGCCGGCCAGTCTGTTAATGGTTTTTAAGGCGGTTTTCCATCTACCTCGGCGAATGCGGGCTGGATCCCCTTATTCCACCTCACTTACATTGTGTCGGCGAATCCTGCGCAAACACTGCCTCCGCGGTCGGGTACACATCCGTAACTCTACCACGCACACACACACACACACACACACACACACATACCAGATTAAACACATATAGATATAGCTAATTACTACTGCTATAAGTGCTTGACGTGTTTAACTATTAAAATTCCTGTTAGAATACTTCAAAATGAGACTTTACATTTTGGAACTTATTGCATCAGCTTACTCGGTTACGTCTTTATTGTAAATTGCCCAAATAAGAAAAATAACTCAGTAAATTACGGTGTATTTATTCCGTATTTGCAATTTCTAACAATGCAGATTTACTTTGCCATATGCGTTTCACCTCATTTATGTGAAACACCTTAGTCGCTCGGTATGAAATATATTTACCATTTAGTTTTGACTCTAAACCTAAGACATTTCGTTTCATAAGATATCTGTGATTGTGTAGATAGTGTGTCTAATTCCGATCTCTGCTTATACTCATAACTAACGTCTGCATGCACATTTTTCAGTTATTCCTGCATTTAGCTCTGGTGCTTTCTGTATCTTGGTCTATTTGACTTGAGTGACAGCACTTCTATGGGGTAAATCACGACTAAATGTTTTACCAGTACCGAGCATTAATGTTTGTTTACGTTTCTCTGACTAAACGTACATCTGTATATTTTGTGAATGTACTCAACGCTTTCATCATACTAACATAAATAAACACATGTCAACATAAACAAGTACGACACAGCACAAAAACGAGAAGTGCTCAACAACAGAACGAGTTTAGATAAAGCAGACACCGAACTTAGAAGATACGTTGACAACACCACACACTATAAGAATATTTGGAAGCCCAGATCCCATGTTATAATATTTTTATTTTATTTCTTCAATGACGGATTTCAACAGAAGTAGTCTTCGGATCTTCTGGAAATGATACTACTGTGCATAGTAAAACTATTAAGACACGCGATCTTGGCTGCCCAATATTCTTATGTACCAAACATCACATCTTTCCCAGCAAGATCTGCAACTTATATACGAGGCGTACCACTTCGGAAAGTCAGGTCCAGTTAGGCGTGAAATGGAAACCATTGCTGAAACACGAACTTTGCACAGATATGTTGAGCAGTGTCTTCAGTGTGTCTGTCGATCGCTTCACGTCGCTCTTTCCAGTTCAGAGCGCAAAATGATCACATAGAAATGCCTAAAACAACCGTGTCCTCTGCTAAGTATGTGGATCTTGCGAGAGATTTCGCCTGAAGCTACGCAGCCCACATAACATAAATGTCATGCGTTTCTTTCTTCAAGACAGTTTCCAGTCGCATTCTGAAGGAGCAATAAAGACGCTCCAGCAGCGTTTTCGATGGGAAGAGTATATAGCACCTAATTGGCTCCCTCTGTTGTTCAGCTCTGCTCACATAATCTGCTGGCTGCGAAGACAACATTTAGGCACAAATAACAAAAGGCGTAGAGATTTGAACGAAAGGCAGACCAACGTAGAGAGTTGGCGGGAAGCACAGGCGGCAGCTTTCTGTGACGAGGATACTGAAAAGTTTGTACAACGCCACGACAGATTTCTAAGTTGGAGCGTCGGCTGTTTAGAGAGGTAGCTGGAGGGTGTGGCTAACTGTTGCGAATACACAATTTTTGATTTTCGCTGTGGTTTTCATCTCGCGACCGGTAGGACCTTACTTTCCGAACAGCCCACGTACTTCACAATATTTCATAATGTAGGATTTGTTTCTTAGCTCGTAACGGCCACGCGCCCTCTACGAAAGTAACTACGTCTCAATAACAGGATGGTATACAACAATTAGTTTCATCACACTGACGTAAATAAATACATTTCAACATAAACAAGAACAACATAACACAGAAACGAGAAACATATAGTTAGAGAGCGTTTCAGCAAAAGAACGTTTTTAGATGACATCGACTTTAGGACATACACCTACGTTAACAACACTCACACACGTGTATGATGAAATATATGCGCATTTTTCGCCGCGTAGGTGGAGTTCATATATCTTAACTAACTACACCGGAACTATGAACACCGTGGTCCCACAAATAAAGAAATACAGAAGTAAAAAAGTGAAAAACCAAAGATAACACTACCAGGTGTACCGGTATGAAATGAGCGTTTTTTTATGAAAATGAAAGAATAATTTTGGATTGAAAACTAAAAACGTTATTTAAAGTACTGACCATTGCTTTCTATACATTCTGACAACCTTTCTGGCAATTTGCGGACACCACGCCAATAGAAATGTTCGTCTTTTGAATCAAACCAATCAGACACCCAATTTTCGACTTATTCGTAGGAATCGAAGTGTTCCTCATCCAATGCGTGTCCAATTGATGAAAACAAATGGTAGACGGAAGGGGCCAAGTCTAGTGAATGCGGCGGGTGGGGCAGCAGCTCCCAGCCAAGTGTTATGATTGTATCCTGAACTAATTTTGCTTTCTGTGCAGGTGCAATGTCGTGTAAAAAAATTACTTTTCCATGTCTTCTGGCCTATTCTGGTCTTTTTTCGATCAATGCATAGTTCAAATTGATCATTTGTTGTCTGTAGCGATTAGTATTCACAGTTTCACCGGGTTTTAGAAGCTCATGATACACCACACCTTTCTGATCCCACCAAACACAGAGCATTGTCTTCTTGCCGAATCAATCTGGTTTTGCAGTCGATGTTGATGGTTGTCCCGAATTAACCCGTGATTTTTCCCGTTTAGGATTCTTTAAATAAATACATTTTTCATTGCCAGTAACATTTCGATGCAAAACTGATTTTCTTTTATGTCTTTGAAGGCAAATTAGACAAATGGCTTTTCGGTTTTCCATCTGTCTTTCATTCAATTCATGTGGCACCCATTTTCCACACTTTTTTGATCTTTCCCATAGTTATCAAACGGTCAGAAATTGTTGTGCCACGTTTAGCATTGCTGCCATTTGCTTATGACTGAAAGTATCATATCCATCCAATATTGCTTGCAATTCTGCGTCTTCGACCTTTTTTGGTGGTCTTCCACGTTCTTCATTTCTTACATCAATATCATTTTTTCTGAACCGTTGAAACCATCTTTTGCATGTTGCTTCTGATAGAACATGATCACCATATGCCTCGACAAGCATTCGTTGCGACTCTGCAGCACTTTCTTTTTCAAACGAAAACAAAAAATTAATGCTTTCCGCAAATCATCACTTTCTGGTACAAAATTCGACATTGTTAACACGATGAAAACGTATGATGTTGTTTGTTCCATGACTTGATGTATACTAAATATCTTTGACAAATGTCATACCAACCAAACAAAAAAAAATTAAGGCTCGTTCACAACAAATGTTCCTATCGACACATTTGTATCTTAACGCTCATTTTATACCGGTACATCAGGTACTAGCATCAAATTACTTTAACTTTTGGTTACATTCGTATTATTTATATGCAGTATATTCCGTAGGGCATGCGTAAACATTAGAGGCTAAGAAACAGAGCATATTTTATGAAACAGTTACGGAAGAAACTAGTCCTACGCGCGACAGCTCTTTGGCAAACCTGCAGACATCTTATTGCCTTATAAATAAAACTCTCAAGGTTATACGTGAGTGCCCTGGAATAAATGATCCTTTACCCCAGTCGGATGTCGCGTGCTTACTCTTCGTTACCTTATCGTATCGTGAAATACGTATGTGGCAACAGCGGCGCTGGGACTCCCACCACCATATGTTCACACCGCGGAGGGAAGTGGGATCCCCCGCCGAAAGAAGGATGGTGTTTACCGCAGCGGGCGCTCAGGGAGGCCTGGCAGCCAATCAGGCAGAAGTCAGTCTCCCTCCCTCCCTCTCCAGCCCCATGGGGGGCGCGGCGGTCAAGGGTCCGTCTCCGGCGGTCAGTGAGCGACGCCTGCGTTCGCGGTCGCCGGGCCCTGGATTAAGCGCCGCCGCTGTAGGCCACCCTCCTGCCTACGCTGTGCGGCGGTCAGCAGCATCAGTAGGGTAAACATTACGGTAGGAGGGGAGCGCGACCCTCGCGACATATCATCCGACCGCGATAGCAGGTGCACGCCCCTCCAGTGGTCTGTCCAATTAGAATCGCTAGTTCCGGCAGACCCACTGCGCCAGCGTCCACGCTTTGCAGATTAATTTAAATTTCTAACGGCTGCTTGGCTGGTACGAAATAAAAGGGTCCACGTGGCATGCTGTAGTTTACACCGTCTTATGGGAATGTTGTAGCCTTAGGCAAACAGGATGTTCCATCATGAATGAAATAAGATATTTGTCTAAGAGGTATGCTGATAATGTATTGTGAGTTTCTGTTACCCTTCGGGCGCCCACTATTCGCGGAGTATTCTGTTTTGTCAACTAATTGGCCGGTTCGAGTTATCGGCCACGGATGACACACACGAATATGGGGCCTGTATAATTATCGCTCATATTTTACTAGCTCACTATAGTAATCCAGTTCTGAACTGATAACTTGTCTCACTCCTCATAAACTGCCGAGGGCGAATTGAATGTTACGCATCGTGTCCAAAATCACGACTTCCTAAAAGCAATTCACTTACACAGAATAACTAAACTGTAACTTTTAACATAACTAATAACATAACTAATGAGAAGGTATTGAATAGAATTGGGGAGAAGAGGAGTTTGTGGCACAACTTGACTAGAAGAAGGGATCGGTTGGTAGGACATGTTCTGAGGCAACAAGGGATCACCAGTTTAGTATTGGAGGGCAGCGTGGAGGGTAAAATTCGTAGAGGGAGACCAAGAGATGAATACAGTAAGCAGATTCAGAAGGATGTAGGCTGCAGTAGGTACTGGGAGATGAAGAGGCTTGCACAGGATAGAGTAGCATGGAGAGTTACATCAAACCAGTGTCAGGACTGAAGACCACAACAACAACAACAACAACTTTTAAAAATATACCGCCAGTCCTCTATTCAAAACCAACTCTAATCAGTCCAACCTTCCAAATCAGTCATACAAAATAACACTATCATTGAGCATAGTAAGCCTTCCCAAGTAAACCTACGAAGATCATTTCAAGCAGAAATTAAGTTCCACGCCATAGTATTTTTCCGTAATAAAGTAAGTCCGGTGACACTTAACATCAGTAACAATCGTTTACGATCAATCATCACATATAAAAATCACAACCAATAATGCTTGGCGCGTTACATATATTTACCAATTCACATGTAGATACCAACTGAACTGTAATTTTTCTTAATGTCTTTTAAACTTTTTCTGCACCGGCGGACTCTTTAACGGTGGCGTTATGCTAGCACAGTTGTCGGCTTCCCGCTGCTATTGACCAGCTCTAGGCTTTCAGCAACAATTTTCAGTTCAGATTAACAAAATGAATAATCCCCCTCGTCCGCGGAGCGATCTTCCCTCTAAGCTGACGTGCTTATCCCGTTCGATTCCTGAGTTTAAGACGGACAATATTTGCGGATCCTCACACACCTCACAGATTAGATGAAATGTCATCTTGGTGACAGCCAAGTCGATACTAATACCACCTGCAAGGGTTAATGATGTTGAATGACAACCGATACAAGTGGACCGCCACATACCCCGGTGCTTAGAGCAAATGTCACCTCGGTGCAGCTGAATCGTACCACCACCATCCGTAGGGGTAAACAGTATTGGCTATTCATCACAGCATTCATAAATAAAATTTAAAATAATAAATACTAAATAACTGTTTTATTTTATTTTATGGAACGATTACTGGTTAGTTTTAACTCATCATAATAGACAACTATTATTATACCTTAATCCCAGTGCAAGTACGGGATAATCCCTCGCTTACGCTCTAAGTCCACAATTCGAACATAATTACGGAGAACTCTTTCGCTTCCGTGTAAATCTAGTAATCCATCCAGCGTAAATAACCTAATCCCGTATCTTACAAGCCATAATGTACCTTTTCTATTTTTCATAATCCGTTATTGTAACCCACTAAATTATTATATGTTAGTATATTTTATTTACTGCCAAAAGTTAATTACTCGGGCATATTTACCCATTTTCTCCTTTGTCTTCCGTTCACGAACGATAAACGACATAATGCACATAGATTCAGCTAATTATGCTGTAACATCTAAATACTCAAAATCGTTGTCTACCTTACGCACTTTTGACACGGGACAAAGCCGCGTTGGGTAGCGACGAGGTCGTGGGCGCCTTGTTACGGTTCGCGCGGCTCCCCCCACAGGTGTTTCGAGTCCTCCCTCGGGCACGGGTGTATGTGTTGTCCTTATAGTAAGTTAGATTAAATAGAATGTAAGCCTAGGGACCGATGACCTCAGCAGTTTTGTCCCATAGGAAGTTACTACAAATTTTCCAATTTTCCACAGTACAAAAATTGCACTTCCACTAACACCATATGAACCGCCAACAGTTGCATATATGTAACAACAGAAAAACCATAACCGTAAACAGCTTCTTTTAAGTCTCTGAACAGTTATACTTATTAGTTTAATCAACTGATCGACATTATTATATGGCCATTATCCTCGATTCCTTCTAATCATAGTGAGTCATTTATACCATTTTGATCGATTACGATAGGCTATTTCATTTTATTGAGTTAATTCATATCGGTTTAAATGGTTTCGAACTCCTGGCTTACAAGCTATTACTCATTGTTGACTGACTATAGAGATGTTATCTGGAATAATTGCCAAGTTCGTACAACTTAACAATGGCCAAGAAGTGCCTGACAGAATTTTAATAATTTGATGTGGCTGCAAACCCGAGAACTTACTCTATAATAGCCAAAGTAGTTTTCTAACCAATATGGGTACTCATTTACTAATAAAACCGGTAAATATATATAATGCATCTCATCTTCATGAATTTACAACATTATTAACATTTTTCCTCCAGGTCAACACCGAACAGACTTTGTCTGACGCTTAGTTATTACATACACCCATTTAAATATGTATTTTATTAATGCATTCATTCATTCATTCACCAATCAGATAAAATAATGTGATTCCTACGCGCAAGAAAATGCTTTAAACAGACGGTTAATCACATTCCTGTCAGGCCAACGACTGTGTTATCATTAATACACTTTGCCACGGTAGGCAAAACGTTTAAACCTCTGTAATATCTTGTGATTTATGTAAATATTTAAGTGGGGGTAGGACGTCAAACGGGCCGACTTGGAGCAGGAGAGGCCCCACAGGACATTTTAATTTCCACTGTCCCTACTTTTACAAGTAAATTCATAAAACTTTGTCAGCATGAGCAGGAAGGATTCAGGATTCACACTCATAGCAGCGGAAGTTCAAAAACATAACAAAATAATTTATTTTTACATGTGAAATTTCATAATTTTTTCACTTACTGTTGGCTGCATTTGTTGCTATAGGTACATTTTTCTTCACAAGTAAGAGAGACTCTTTGACGAATTTTGCACAGCATACACATCATAGTTACAGGTGTATGAAACTCTACAATTTTCCAAATCTATTAAAAACTGTGGTGAAAATTGAGATAATTAACTATTAAATTTGAATTTTTTCTAAACACGAAGTTTAAAACGTAACAGCTCATTCATTTTTTCATAAATTACATAGATTCTAGAGTTTCAGACACCTGTATGTATGGTTTGTATGCTGCGCCAAATTGATCGAACAGTAGTTATCAAGAGAAGTGTACCTATAGCAACAAATGCAGCCAATAGTAAGTGAAAAAACGACGAAATTTCACATGTAAAAAAAATTATTTTGTTATGTTTTTGAACTTCCACTGCTATGAGTGTAAATCTTGAATCCTTCCTGGTCATGCTGACAAAGTTTTATGAGTTTACTTGTAAAAGTAGAGACAGTGGAAATTAAAATGTCTTGTGGTGCCTCTCCTGCTCCAAGTTGGCCCGTTTGACGTCCTACCCCCTTTAAACTTCGTAATTGTAGTTCTTTCCATATAAGAATTTAGAAATAAATGAGTAACTAAGGTCACTGTTTTTCCTGTGAAATAAATAAAATCAAATCATCGTTAACATTGTTTTGCTTAATATAAAACATCGTCCATTTATAGTTAGTAGCATTCTGAACCCGTGTAGCGTACAATACATCACATCACCAAAAGTTAGTTTTCCATAATACTGTATTCATTCAGTACACACTGACGTGATAAAACTCTTGGGATACTTCCTGATATCTTTTCGGACCTCCTTTTGCCCTGCGTATTGCAGCAACTCGACGTAGCATGGACTCAAAAAGTCGTTGGAAGAGAAATATTGAGACGTACTGCCTCTTTAGTCGTCCATAATTGCGAAAGTGGTGCCGGTGCAGGATTATGTGCACCAACTGATATCTCGATTACGTCCCACAAATGTTGAAGAGATTTCATGTCACTCGAAATTTCCAGAATGCTCTTCAAACCAAGCGCTAATAGTGGTGAACCGGTGACATGGCACATTGTCACCCATAAAAATCCTATCGTTGCTTCGCAGTGTGAAGTCCATGAACGGCTGTACATGGTCTCCAAGTAGCCCATATAAGCATTTCCATCAGTTGGACCAGAGGTATCAGTGCATTCCACGTAAACACAGCCCACACCGTAGATCAGACTGAAAGTCTTGATGGAGGTACGCAGTCATAATCACAATCAGTATAAATATAACTCTAAAAATTGTGATAGGCTGATGAAATGAAGGAAACCCAGATGATGGAAGGGTAGACCAGGGCAATACCGACACTTTAAGACAATTTTAATTTAAAGTTTTACTTACTTGCGTTTTTTATTAAGGTACCTAAAGTTTCATTGGGGATTTCTGCTTTCATTAAAAATATAGCTTTGTTAAACTAATTACATTCATAAAGTGAAAAACACGTATATAGCAATGTCTACTGCATGTCGGTATTTCCCCGGTGGCCGGGGCAATTTCGACACCACTTTGGAGTAATGACGACATTAGTGATAAATAATAACATGAATGTATATCAATAAAATGTATATTGTTACAAAGTTATATATGATATATGATACTTATAATAGTATGTCACGACTATAGATAAAGAAACATGACAAGTAAGTGTGAAAAGAAAACAAATCATTTTAAGAAGTAGAGCAAAAGTCACAAATGTAGTTTTCAGGAGATTCATAGCCGCTACAATCTTCGTGTGCCCACTTCCCACAAAATACACACCGATTCCACAGTTCAGTTTTAATGCCATATTCACCACAGACTAAACACATTTCACTGTCTTTGGAAAATAAATCTATTCCGTCGTCCATTTCATCGTCGTCGCATAACGTTGACTCATCTATTTCTTCTTCAGAAGATGTTTCTTCAAAAGAAATCTGTCTGCTGCACCTTTTCTTCTTCTCTTTTGCCTTTGGATGTGGCCTTGCATTTGGTAGTGCTTGATTTTATTTTAGGTTTGCCCTCGACTTGACCTGACTTCTTCAAAAGCTTAAGTTTAGGATCGCTCTTTGGGTCATCAATTACCTACTCTAATCTACGCTTAGCTTTAATATCTTTAATGACTCTTTTCTTCTGTGCTTCCTCCAATACAGTTTTCATGGGTGTGGACGTCATAATAATGGAATGTTGCTTCCTGTCAACTTTTTGTTTGACACCATCGTGAGGTTGTTGTTGCTGTTGACGCATAGGCGATAAAGCTAAGGCTTCTCTGAAGTGAGTTGTATCCTGAGAAGGTGTTGTTCCAGAATCCGACCTTGAGGAGCAAGCTACTGGATTAGCATCAGGTCCAGTCAAATTGAAGTTGGTGGTTTTCCAGGAACGCTGTGAATTTTCAGCCCTTGCCTGATTTGTGTTTGCAGGCTCCTCAGTGACTGTATTATTCCCATCGTGAACACCATCGCCATTCGTTGGTTCGTCAACATTTTCTGGATCAATGATGACCGGAGTTTGAATTCTGTCCTCAGAGATAAAATCGAAATCACTGGACTTTTCTGGTTTGTACGGGAAGATCCCTGCTGCACCAAATCCTGATACGCCCTTCTCCATGGTTGCGACGTTCATGTAAGCTTCATTGAAGATCGACGCAATATCATAAACTGATATCTTCTCGAAGCGATTAGCCCTTATAATCTGTCTCACTGAATGTTGAATGCCTTCTTGAGAGGATCGTAAAAAGCCAAATCTAAAGGCTGCAATTTGTGTGACATATGTGGTGGTGTAGAGACCTCGTGATTATAATTAGCTCTACAAAACTCATACCTATCTAGAGAGATGTGACTTCCGTGGTCGTCCATAATTAATAACACGGGGTCTTCCTTGGTTGGTTTGGCGTTCCCTTTGAAGTGCTTAAGCCAATCATTGACACGATCTTCGTTTGACCACCCGTTATGTGAAAATCTATATACGGCCCAAGTTGGCCCTCCTTTTTCTAACTGAGGAGACATCCGCTTCCGGGGGTAGATGAACATGGGTGGGATGTAAATCCCAGAAGCACTTACAAAGCAGACCACCGTAATATTCCTCCCTCGTTCCCAACTCGTCGCAGAGTCCACCTAATGTTGGATAAAACCTTTCCTGGCTTTTGAAATATTGATATGCCAGTTTCATCCATATTGAATACTCGTGTTGCCTTAAATTGATGTTTCTGATCTACTTTATCCAAGTTTGAAAAGAATAAATCAACTTCAGATTTATTAAAAGCCAGAATTGGGTTAAGGCTTGTTTCAGAAGTCTGCCTTAGGCTTAAGGCTGGGTTCCTCTTGCAGAAACCGGCCGCCCAGTCCTCACCTGCCCTTTTTGTTCCTTTGTTAAAGCTGTACTTAATATTTAAGTTTTCTGCAAGGTCGTATACAAGTCGGCGTAAGTCTGTTAATGAGATACCATAGAACTGATTGGACAATTGCTTTATATGGTCAGCTAGAATAGCTTCCTGTTCGGGTTTAAAATAGGCTTTTCTTCCCAACGCTGGTTTGGCAGCTGATTTTGCTTTTAAACGATCATGTAGTGTAATTCTGGGAATTCCTAATGCCGCGGCAACGCTCTTTACTGATCTACCACTTTCAACTAGCTCAAATGCCCTTTTAAGAGTTTGTTTTATCCCATTTACCCCTCTGAGTCGTCCGTTTTCTCAATCTCACCATCTGGAATACAATAAAAACATACTTTTAGGCATTAACAATCCCCTATAAAATATTAGGTCAGACGGGGAAATACCGACACCCTGCCGATATTTCCCTGTAGTGGGATGTTCAGAAATGGTTCAAATGGCTCTGAGCAGTATGCAACTTAACTTCTGAGGTCATCAGTCGCCTAGAACCTAGAACTAATTAAATCGAACCAACCTAAGGACATCACACACATTCATGCCCGTGGCAGGATTTGAACCTGCGAGCGTAGCGGTCACTCGGCACCAGACTGTAGCGCCTAGAACCGCACGGCCACTCCGGCCGGCGTATGGGATGTTGGTATTAGCCCTGAGGGACAAGATGGCAGATACCTAACCCTACAGACTACGACACATTTTGAAATGTTACAACTACTATACCAAAATGTTCTTTAAAATATGTAATATCTAGTTGTGTATGTTGTATTTTAGTGGCTTACATGATTGGAGTATTACCTTAACTTGTTCAGAAGTCCTTCTTTACACTATAAAATTTTAAGATAAAATACCACAAAACTACTGGCATGAGTAGAAGATAGAAACACACTGAGCCCTAGTTGTGGTGTCGTCCGCAAGGGCGCAGCACTATGCAGCAGCGCTCCACGATCAAAATACAACTAAAACCTATTGTGTCAGTATTGCCCCAGGTACTAAAATGTATATTTTCACGGCCGGAAATGTCATGTCCATTATAATTATCCAGGCTGCTATAACGTGGTCGGTTGATGAATTCTGTGTCAATTCCCAACGTTTCGTCCCCGTCTGCGGAGGACATCTTCAAGGGGGTCTGTAGCTCGATGTAATGTCCAACATACCCACTGGCTCGCTACTGACTGCCGCTAAATTCTGTGTCAGCGTGCTCCCGCGCCGAGGCGTGACGTCACGTGTTTTGAAAACGTCAGTGCAATTGGCCGCTGTCAGCTGCCGTCGATCGCCGTTGACATCACCCAGTGGTGGATGGGTGGTACACTTCTTCAACACCGGCATCCATATATCGTTTAATTTCACGCCCTCCTCCTTTTGACTGAAATTATTAGGGTGTTTGGCGATTTCGATTGCCTCCCTGTAGAGCCTTTCGTAATATCCGCTTGTGGCCGCTAGTACTTGCGTCTCCTCGAAACGAATATGGTGGTTACCTGGCTGGAAAGCATGCTCGGCAACAGCAGATCGTTCCGTTTCTCCTCTTCTACAATTGCCCTTGTGCTCTTCCAAACATTTTGAAACAGTTCTTTTAGTGGTACCCAAATAAACATCTCCACAGCTGCATGGAAGAGCACAAGGGCAATTGTAGAAGAGGAGAAACGGAACGATCAGCTGTTGCGGAGCATGCTTTCCAGGCAGGTAACCACCATATTCGTTTCGAGGAGACGCAAGTACTAGCGGCCACAAGCGGATATTACGAAAGGCTCTACAGGGAGGCAATCGAAATCGCCAAACACCCAAATAATTTCAGTCGAAAGGAGGAGGGCGTGGAATAAAACGGTATATGGATACCGGTGTTGAAGAAGATGTGTACCACCCGTCCACCACTGGGTGATGGCAACGGTGATCGACGGCAGCGGACAACGGCCAATTGCATTGACGTTTTCAAAACACGTGACGTCACGCCTCGGCGCGGGAGCACACCGACACGGAATTTAGCGGCAGTCAGTAGCGAGCCAGTGGGTATGTTGGACATTCCATCGAGCTACGGACTCCCTTGAAGATGTCCTCCGCAGACAGGGACGAAACGTTGGGAATTGACACAGAATTCATCAACCGACCATGGCATAACAGCCCGAATAATTGTAATGGACATGATTGCCCCAGGTGTTGGCATTGCCCCGGTCTACCCAAATCCATTATTGTGGTGACGCGTTTCGGGCAAAGCCAATCATCAGAGAGTCTATTAAAAATACATAAACAATACAATAATAGTACGTACAGTGACAGAGCGTTTCAACTTGTCGAAAACGAGTAGAGAAAGTAAACAAAAGGAAATAATACAACTTTTTACAAAAGAAGTTAAAATGGACCCATAATGACGTCCATACAATACTGACAAACAACATTTGTTGTCAAATACAGCAAGTGACGTAGAGGCCAGTCGAAACAAAAAAAAGATATGAGACTGTTTTACTATGGAGCCATAATGAAAGCACAGAGTACATAGTCTGAGCGTCCTCTACATCATGTTATGCGTCATAAGTCATTAAAAAAATCTGTAAAAATAATGTTCATGTTTTGTCATTTTTGATTAAGATTATGAAAGAGTCAACTTGTAACAAGAGCCACCTGAAACTTTCTGGTTTTTCTTGGAACAAATACACCAAAGTTGTCAGCGGAAAACTTCGATACTGCCACTAGATAATCCTACGATTGACTATAGCTTTAAATGCAAAAAGTCTGAAACTAGCTTATACGAAATTTCACAACGTTTCGATTTTAGTCTTAAAACAAAGTAATACATAACAAAGCAGTTGAAGATTATCACACAGTTAAAGAAGTCTATTTTTAGCCACTATTACGTCGTGGATGAAATCGAAAAATCATTTTAGACATCACGCTGCACGCTCATTTATCAAAAGTTTCAAATCCTCCTGATAGCTTACGTAAATTTCAATTGCTCCAAACTACCTAGGATGGTGATTTTACTTCGATCGTTAATACGTCTTAAGCAATACTTGAATTCTCTTAGATGGTCCCTTAATGCACTACCATTACTAGCATATCCATGCGAAACATTACGTTGGACACACTGGGAGGGGTTTTCAGGTCGGTATCGTGAGTGTTGGCCGAAATGCGCCAGCACAATAAAGTACTTACTACCGTCTGGATCTCATTCATTTCATCAGCCTATCAGCATGTTCAGCGCCATATTCATACACCTACACCTTTATGGAGCCATCACCAGCTTTCAGTGTGCGTTGTTGACAACTTGAGTACATGGTTTCGGGGTGGGGGGATCTGTGCCAGACACGCACCCTACCATCAGCTCTTTCCAACTGAAACTGGGACTCATCTGACCAGCCCACGTTCTCCAGGCGTCTAGGTTCCAATCGATATGATCACGAGGCCAGGAGAGCCCTGTACGTGATGTCTTGCTGTTAGTAAATGTAATCGTGCTGGTCCTCTTCTGCCGCTGTTCATTAACGCCAAATTGAGCAGCACTGTCCGAAGAGGTACGTCCGTCGTTATGTGCCACATTGATTCATGCGGTTCTTTTGAGCAGCGTTGCTTTTCTGCTAGCACAGACGACTCGTCACGAATGCCGCTCGTCTCGGTCGTTAAGTGAAGGTCGTGGTGAGAAGTAATGCCTGAAATTAGGTATTCTCGACACACTCTTGATAGTGTTGACCTCCGGAATACTGATTTCCCTAACGATTTCTGAAATGGAAAGTCTCATGCGTCTAGCTTTAACTACCACACCTCGTTCAAAGTCTGTTAATTTCCGTCGTGCGGATATAATCAAGTTCGACACTTTTCCACATGAATCACCTGACTACAAATGACAGCTCTACTAATGCACTGGACTTTTATATCTTGTGTACGCTATATTAACGCCATCTATCTGCCTATGTGCAGACTGCTATCCCATGACTTTTGTCACCTTAGTCTAAGCGGACCATCACGATGTACTATGAAGGAAAAACAGTTAAACTAGTGGCAGAATAATGGACACGCTGCTACATGAAGTTCATCTGCATGTACGTAATATTTTGCAGTAGATCTTCATTGGCAGAAAACTGTTTGCCTTAGTCCATAGTCACACTTTTGTTTTATCTCTTGTCTATGGGTTTCAGTGTCAAGAACCATATTCAGCCATCCTCTGCCGCACTTATCCTGGGATGTGAGCTTAAGGACTGCGTTTCCACTGCGGTCACATTGATGGTCTAATACTACATCTACTAATTTTCATCCAAAGTTGCTCGACTTTCTTCACAGAAGGAAGGAGTGCCATGAGTTTACTACTTCCTGGGGTTGCTCCTTCGCACACCAGCGAGTGGAGTTCTAATTTTATATAACTCGCATCTGAACACATTCTTAATGTGTTTCATTTCAGTTCCTAGGTGACAATGCTCTAAAATTGTCTGGTCTCTTTGTAATAAAATGCACAGGACAGAATGCTTCTGCGCTGGCTGGTGATAACTGCGTTCATTAAAATCAAGATCTTTACGTAACGGCTTTCTGTCCTCGGAATAAACCAATCGCTCATGCACTTTCCTTTGAACCAGCATATCCAAAAAAGACAACTTGTCTTCCGTTTCTACCTGCAAATTAATCCTGATGTTTGGATGTATGGAATACGTGTTTTCTGAGAACTTCTGCCGTGTATTCAGTGAGGCCAGATTTAAAGTATGTCGTCTACATACGTTCAAAAAACCGGACAAAGTGGACTAGGACTCTAAGAGTTCCGAACAAACTTAATTACGTATACAGAAAGTTCATCTATAGGTTCTGATGAGTTTGCGAGTATCAAAATGTGTGACACAAATATTCATATCCCTTTATTACATTGCCTGAGAAGCTTAAAGGTTTTATACTAGCGAGGGACCGTAGACGTTAGTATTTGACATAAATTTCACCCTGACGTCTCTACCAGTTCCTGAGGAAAAGGGGTATTAACAGACGGATAGAGAGACGGAGAACGAAGTGCTCGTATAATAGTTCCGTTTTTACCAACTGAGGTAAGAAGCCCTAGAAAGTATGTAGACAGAGAAGAGCGGCATGTAAAGTCACTTCTTCGAATTCTTCCACAAAGAACTTATCAATAGCTGATGACAAAACATAGATCTCGTATCTTCGTTGTGATTTACGTCATATACCTCCTAGTCGTGTAATTTCAGAAATGGTGCTGCGCCGGCTGGTGTGGTCGAGCCGTTCTAGGCGCTTCAGTCTTCCAAAGAAGAGCTGCGCGTTTCGTCACTGGGTTATTTGGTAAGCGTGATAGCGTTACGGAGATGTTTAGTAAACTCAAGTGGTAGACTATGCTAGAGAGGCGCTCTTGCTGCCCAGGTCTCGATAGGATGCGTTTCTGGATGAGGTATCGAATATATTGCTTCCCCCTACTTATACCTATTGAGAAGGACACGAATGTAAAATTAGAGAGATTCGAGAGCGCACGGAGGCTTCTGGCAGTCGTTCTTCCCGCGAACCATACGCGACTCGAACAGGAAAGGGAGGTAATGACAGTGGCACGTAAAGTGCCCTCCGCCACACACCGTTGGGTGGCTTGTGGAGTATAAATGTAGATGTAGATGTAGAACTGCGCGACCGCTGCGGTCGCAGGTTCGAAACCTGCCTCGGGCATGGATGTGTGATGTCCTTAGGTTAGTTAGGTTTAAGGAGTTCTAAGATCTAGGCGACTGATGACCTGAGATGTTGTCTCATAGTGCTCAGATCCATTTGAATGGTGCTGCGATGATGTCTTATAGGGAAAAATCAGTATACTGAATAACGCTGAACACTAAAGTTTATTAAGTGTTTCATTCAGTCGGCTGTCAGTGTATTGTCACAGTACCCTAACTGAAGGTTTTTAAAGAACGGGAGAAAGTATACCTGAGACGATGGCCTTTGTAAGAGAAGACTTTCATTGTCCTATTGACTTCCTATATCACTGATTAACTTTTATTTCAGGAATTTGTAGGAGGAAAAACAACCGGGGAAATGACACTATAGATTTTGGGAGTTAACACATAAGCGAGTTTTAAAATTATCTCTTGTGCTACAAATCATTTCAAATCACAGTGATCACTGCTTCTACTAATACATTAGTGTCTAACTACCAAAACGCAACATCCTATTACTGAGATGCAATTCTTCAAGGATATTTTGATTATATGCCCCAAGTTAAATCTGAGTGAAGTGTCAGAACTCAAACAAGGATCTCTGCGTTTCAAGGGGAGGCCCCTCTCGGTTCAAGTTCTCAAAAAATTATTTTTTCACACTATCATATTGTATCGATTGATAGAATTAATCACTAATAACACCGCAGACACATTTTGCAAGTTTTAGGGACCGCTACAAAAACTATTCATCACCAAAATTTTGTCCTCGACTTTCTACAAAATCATTGAAACGTCTGCTGCACAGGTGACATAGTGGTATTCACTAACGATTGGAAAGCTGTAAGATTCTTCTTATTGTTGTTCAGTGGCCCGGTGGCCTACAGAACGCGCTACCAAGCAGACATGCTATGCCACTTGCCGTCTCAGTTCTCCCTTAGAGGACAGAGTGGCCAAGCGCTTCTAGGCGCTACAGTATGGAACAGCGCGACCGCTACGGTCGCAGGTTCGAATACGTCCTCGGATATGTCTGATATCCTTAGGTATTTTTTTTTTTTTTTTGTCATCTGTCTACTGACTGGTTTGATGCGGCCCGCCTCGAATTCCTTTCCTGTGCTAACCTCTTCATCTCAGAGTAGCACTTGCAACCTACGTCCTAAATTATTTGCTTGACGTATTCCTATCTCTGTCTTCCTCCACAGTTTTTGCCCTCTACAGCTCCCTCTAGTACCATGGAAGTCATTCCCTCATGTCTTAGCAGATGTCCTATCATCCTGTCCCTTCTCCTTATCACTGTTTTCCACATATTCCTTTCCTCTCCGATTCTACGTAGAACCTCCTCATTCCTTACCTTATCAGTCCACCTAATTTTCAACATTCGTCTATAGCACCACATCTCAAATGCTTCGATTCTCATCTGTTCCGGTTTTCAATACCATACAATGCTGTACTCCAGACGTACATCCTCAGAAATTTCTTCCTCAAATTAAGGCCGGTATTTGATATTAGTAGACTTCTCTTGGCCAGAAATGCCTTTTTCGCCATAGCGAGTCTGCTTTTGATGTCCTCCTTGCTCCGTCCGTCATTGGTTGTTTTACTGCCTAGGTAGCAGAATTCCTTAACTTCATTGACTTCGTGACCATCAATTCTGATAAGTTTCTCGCTGTTCTCATTTCTACTACTTCTCATTACCTTCGTTTTTCTCCGATTTACTCTCAAACCATACTTTGTACTCATTCGACTGTTCATTCCGTTCAGCAGATCACTTAATTCTTCTTCACTTTCACTCAGGATAGCAATGTCATCAGAAAATCGTATCATTGATATCCTTTCACCTTGTATTTTAATTCCACTCCTGAACCTTTCTTTTATTTCCTTCACTGCTTCCTCGATGTACAGATTGAAGAGTAAGGGCGAAAGGCTACAGCCTTGTCATACACCCTTCTTAATACGAGCACTTCGTTCTTGATCGTCCACTCTTATTATTCCCTCTTGGTTGTTGTACTTATTGTATATGACCCGTCTCTCGCTATAGCTTACCGCAACTTTTTTCAGAATCTCGAACAGCTTGCACCATTTTATATTGTCGAAAGCTTTTTCCAGGTCGCCAAATCCTATGAAAGTGTCTTGATTTTTCTTTAGCCTTGCTTCCATTATTAGCCGTAACGTCAGAATTGCTTCTCTCGTCCCTTTACTTTTCCTAAAGCCAAACTGATCGTCACCTAGCGCATTCTCAATTTTCTCTTCCATTCTTCTGTATATTATTCTTGTAAGCAGCTTCGATGCATGAGCTGATTGTGCGATAATTCTCGCACTTGTCAGCTCTTGCCGTCTTCGGAATTGTGTGGATGATGCTTTTCCGAAAGTCAGATGGTATATCGCCAGACTCATATATTCTACACACCAACGTGAATAGTCTTTTTGTTGCCACTTCCCCCTATGATCTTAGAAATTCTGATGGAATGTTATCTATCCCATCTGCCTTATTTGACCGTAAGTCCTCCAAAGCTTTTTTAAATCCCGATTCTAATACTGGATCCCCTATCTCTTCTAAATCGACACCTGTTTCTTCTTCTATCACATCAGACAAATCTTCACCCTCATAGAGGCTTTCAATGTATTCTTTCCACCTATCTGCTCTCTCCTCTGCATTTAACAGTGGAATTCCCGTTGCATTCTTAATGTTACCACCGTTGCTTTTAATGTCACCAAAAGTTGTTTTGACTTTCCTGTATGCTGAGTCTGTCCTTCCGCCAATCATATCTTTTTCGATGTCTTCACATTTTTCTTGCAGCCATTTCGTCTTAGCTTCCCTGCACTTCCTATTTATTTCATTCCTCAGCGACTAGTATTTCTGTATTCCTGATTTTCCCGGAACATGCTTGTACTTCCTCCTTTCATCAATCAACTGAAGTATTTCTTCTGTTACCCATGGTTTCTTCGCAGCAACCTTCTTTGTACCTATGTTTTCCTTCCCAACTTTTGTAATGGCCCTTTTTAGAGATGTCCATTCCTCTTAAACTGTACTGCCTACTGCGCTATTCCTTATTGCTGTATCTATAGCGTTAGCGAACTTCAAACGTATCTCGTCATTCCTTAGTACATCTGTATCCCACTTCTTTGCGTATTGATTCTTCCTGACTAATGTCTTGAACTTCAGCCTACTCTTCATCACTACTATATTGTGATCTGAGTCTATATCTGCTCCTGGGTACGCCTTACAATCCAGTATCTGATTTCGGAATCTCTGTCTGACCATGATGTAATCTAATTGAAATCTTCCCGTATCTACCGGCCTTTTCCAAGTATACCTCCTCCTCTTGTGATTCTTGAACAGGGTATTCGCTATTACTAGCTGAAACTTGTTACAGAACTCAATTAGTCTTTCTCCTCTTTCATTCCTGGTCCCAAGCCCATATTCTCCTGTAACCTTTTCTTCTACTCCTTCCCCTACAACTGCATTCCAGTCGCCCATGACTATTAGATTTTCGTCCCTCTTTACATACTGCATTACCCTTTCAATATCCTCATACACTTTCTCTATCTGTTCATCTTCAGCTTGCGACGTCGGCATGTATACCTGAACTATCGTTGTCGGAGTTGGTCTGCTGTAGATTCTGATTAGAACAACCCGGTCACTGAACTGTTCACAGTAACAGACCCTCTGCCCTACCTTCCTATTCATAACGAATCCTACACCTGTTATACCATTTTCTGCTGCTGTTGATATTACCCGATACTCATCTGAGCAGAAATCCTTGTCTTCCTTCCACTTCACTTCACTGACCCCTACTATATCTAGATCGAGCCTTTGCATTTCCCTTTTCAGATTTTCTAGTTTCCCTACCACGTTCAAGCTTCTGACATTCCACGCCCCGACGTTATCCTTTCGTATATTATTCAATCTTTTTCTCATGGTAACCTCCCCCTTGGCAGTCCCCTCCCGGAGATCCGAAAGTGGGACTATTCCGGAATCTTTTGCCAATGGAGAGATCATCATGACACTTCTTCAATTACAGGCCACATGCCCTGTGGATACACGTTACTCCTTTCTTTCATCGATCCACTGAAGTATTTCTTCTGTTATCCACGGTTTCTTTGCAGTTACCCTTTTCAAATTTTCTAATTTCCCTACCACGTTCAAGCTTCTGACATTCCACGCCCCGAGTCGTAGAACGTTATCCTTTCGTAGATTATTCAATCTTTTTCTCATGGTAACCTCCCCCTTGGCAGTCCCCTCCCGGAGATCCGAAAGTGGGACTATTCCGGAATCTTTTGCCAATGGAGAGATCATCATGACACTTCTTCAATTACAGGCCACATGTCCTGTGGATACACGTTACGTGTCTTTAATGCAGTGGTTTCCATTGCCTTCTGCATCCTCATGTCGTTGAACATTGCTGATTCTTCCGCCTTTAGGGGCAATTTCCCGCCCCTAGGACAAGAGAGCCTCTATCCGCTCCTCCACCCTCTTTGACAAGGCCGTTGGCAGAATGAGGCAGGCTTCTTATGCCGGAAGTCTTCGGCCGCCAATGCTGATTATTTATCAAAATTTAGGCAGTGGCGGGGATCGGACCCGGGACCGAAGACGTTTTGATTATGAATCAAAGACGCTACCCCTAGACCGCGGGTCCCTTGGTTAGGGTTAAGTAGTTCTAAGTTCTAGGGGACTGATGACCTCAGATGTTAAGTACCATAGTGCTCAGAACCATTTAATACTTTAAGCGGTTGGCGACCATATACACTTCGTCCGATGAGACGATCGACCGAACGACAAACGAAGGTCGTCCCCACTCAAGTTATGAGTTTCGGAAACGGTCGGGCGGGTCTTGGCTGTCCGGAGCTCACTGCAGCTTTCAACCCTACTCAGCTCGATGTCCGTTCGGAAGTCGGAGACACGGCGACCCGGGCACATGGCTCGGACCCAACCATGCCCATCGGCGACAACATCTCTGCACGAAGAAGGAACCGACCTACGTCCGGAAAGATGACCAACTGACGAGGCCCAGGAACGGTCAAAAGACCAAATACACGTCGCCCAATCAGACGACCAACCAGCGGTCGTTCCCGCTCCAATCGCCTTCTGTCGGACAGTTCATGTGTGTGTGTGTGTGTGTGTGTGTGTGGCCAGCGGTCGGGAAGTATTAGCTGTCCGCGACTCACTGGCGCTCCGCCCCCGACTGAATTCGTGACACGCGATTACCCGGAAATACTGTCGGGAGATAGTACAACAGTGCACTATCGATACGCGTTGCTGCTGCCACCTACGGGCAAGCAAACCAGCAACTTAGTGACTCCATGGAATCGAATGAGAAGGAGGCGACAGTACCTTAAAGAGAAGGTGACAAGCAATAAACGGCACGAACACGAGCCGCGCACGGCTCAGCTACATCCTGTCTCATTAATATTCTTTTGGAAATAAATCAGACAATGGTAATGTTCTAGGCTCGCTGCCCGATCCTGCTATCAACATGATTCGATAATTCGGCGATCTGCATGTTCACCATCTGCAGGAGAGTCGTAGCTGCTGCTGAGTCCTGCAGAAAAGTGATGCCATTAAAGGCAACCATCGTTCATAGGCCAACGTACGGCACACAGCGTATGTGTCCCCCACTGCGGTAGGTGCCCCCCCCCCCCCCAACCTTAGTTTGTGCCGCCGTCCGGAGAAGAACACCGGAGTCAATGATGTATCCCATTCAGAACTATTCTCAAAACCTCAGCCTAGCCACACCAAAGAAAGCGTCTTGTTGCGAGATAGTACTGGAGTCCACGTTCTACGTACATGAAAACCCTTGCCTGTATTGATCAAATTATTTCACATCTGTTAATAGAATTGATTGATCCATTAATCAAACCTGAGAATAAAGACAAGTGTTTCCCTCTTAGCAAGACGAGGAATCCTGTACTACTGAGCATCAGAACACGTCCTTTGGTACTGTCGGCACGAGCTCTTGATGATAGCCTTTAAGTGCGATACACATTTGAGCCGGTGACACATGCACAGTCTTATGGGGTTTTCAGCGAGATTCAGCAGCAGCAGCAGTGTGTCTCCTGAAGATGGAGGACAGTTGGGCTGCCGAAATATCGAGTCAAGTTGATTTTAGAATCCGGTAACAAACCCATAGGGAGTACCAAGAATCGTTACGCCGGGTCAGTATACGCAGTCACATCAAAGAATGTTTTAAATTAAATAATTTGTCACTAAATAATTACCTAAACTCAGCGTTGTTCGTAAGAATAAAATTACACAATGTTTCATTTTTCCAATAGTAAATTAACTACGATTTTAGCAAAACTTTTATTCCTCTTCTGAAGACTAGGGAAGATGAGTTTATTTCAGTTCCTTTGCTTTTCAGAAAATACTAAGATTAGAAAATGATTAACTCTGTGGTGCCGTTGTCTACTGTAGTGGATGGCTGTTAATGTCGCTTCTTTGAAGTTTTTAATCAGTCCTGAGGCTGAAAACGCGCGCAGTCCACTCCAGTGGAGACTCCATATTGGTGTTGTGGCCTGCGTACATTGGAAGCCTCAGGGCTGATTACAAACGTAGTGGACGACTGCACCACAAAGTTAAAATACATTAGGAAATCAGGATTGGTCTAGGAGGGAAATTACAGTGCTGTTTGCGAAAACCTATGAAGCTGATTAGCTACACTCTTTTCGACCATATCAGAATGAAAGAAGATCGCATATTCTGAAACGGAGAGACATTTACCAAATATTCTCTAGTTCCGGGGGCTGCTCCACCTGCGCTGTTCAACGGGATCGCACTTTGCCTTGGATAAATATAAAGTCAGGACAGAACGCGCTCATGAAAAGACGCACATGGCGAAGGAGTGCATTATCACCATAATGTTGAGTAGTGCGTGTACTGTTATTAAAGATCTGGTGATCAGTAGGCTCATGGAACATTCAGCTTCTCGACGCAATAACAAATGGATCACCTAAACGATCATTCGGCAAATGAACTTGCCTACCCGTTCTCCCTGCTTAAATAGCATCAAGCACGTGTGAGCTTCGTTGCGGAGACTATTGAAGTATATCAACATGCGCCAACGACCATACATCAGTTGTCAGTCACGCTGATGAAATAATGGAGTGTCCTACCACGATGCACCCCATGGAGAGCCGTGCGTGACTATCACATTAAGAACGAACCAAGCCCCGACTTCTATAATGCCTAGAGGATTCTCATGGATTCCGGTGACTGCTGTGTAGTTATAGTCTATCATTGGAATGTCATTACTGTTTGTCTCATTGCCTATTTCTTTCAGCAACCATCTACTCTGCTCTGTAGCAGTTCTTTCTATCTACATTCTGCGTTCCATCGAGGTGCGTTACTTGGCAGTGGACTTTCCTCCATAAGTCTTGAATAACAGTGTATGGTTTACCGAGAGCAAATGCATGTATATTACATCGTGAAATATTTTCGTAGGAGAAAGTTATTCATCATCAGTTTTTACCACGGTGGCTGTATGTAGAAATCGCGAATGTTTAAAATAATAGTGTTCTGTCACCAGTGTAATCGGTCTCTGTTCAATGGAGAACAAAGCTACGTGTTTATAGCACGTTTCTCGATTCTTTGTCATGTTCACAAAGCAAACATTATTGAAATGTAGTTTGCGGATTCTCTGTGCAAAAAAAACATTTACTAAGCCGAGTTGTAGAAAAACGACATTTCTCTCTGGAATGTTATTAAATGTATTCATGATTACCGTTGCAGCATATCATGCCATTCTCAAATGACAGGTTACTAGGAAGCGCGTCAATGCGTTATCGCTCTTTGATGCTGAAAGTATGGCTGTGACTAGACACATTTAAGAACACTCCACAGGAAAAATGCCGTCACAACTAAACTATTGTGAGATGTGGACGAAATAAAACGGAAGCAATCGTTTTGTGAAAGTGTATGGTACTTTCAGATATGTCAGGTTATCATCGTGTTCCGTCTTCAAGATACCCATTAGCAATTTTTGAGCGAGGACGCTAAATCTGTGTTAAATGATAGAGGAAGAGTACAGTTTCTTTTGAAAAATGAACGAAATAATCCCATCAGAGCTCATATGTGTAGTGAGAGGGCCATTTTCGTTTTTGTTCAGTCTACTGAGTGTTTTGATGCGACCCATCACGAATTCCTCTTCTGTGCCAACATCTTCATCTCAGAGTAGCACTTGCAACCAACGTCCTTAATTATTTGCTGGATGTATTCCAGTCTCTGTCTTCCTCTACAGTTTTTGCTCTCTACAGTTCCCTCTAGTAACATTGTCATTCCCCGATGTCTTAACAGATGTTCTATCATCCCGTCTCTTCTCCTTCTCAGTGTTTTCCACATATTCCTTTCCACTCAAGATTCTGCGCAGAACCTCCTCAATCCTTACCTCATCAATTCACTTAATTTTCAACATTCGTCTGTAGCACCACATTTCAAATGCTTCGATTCTCTTCTGTTCCGGTTTTCCCAAAGTCCATGATTCACTACCATATGTTGTGCTCCAAATGTACATTCTCAGAAATTTCTCCCTCAAATTAACTCTTATTTTTGATACTAGTTGACTTCACGTGGCCAGAAATGCCTTTTTGCCAGTGCTAGTCTGTTTTTGATGTCCTCCTTGCTCCATCCTTCTTTGGTTGTTTTGTTGCCTAGGTGCTAGAAATCCTTAACTTCATCTACTTCGTGACCATCAATCCTGATGTTAATTATCTCACTGTTCTCGCTTCTCCTATTGCTCATTACTTTTGTTTCTTCGATTTACTCTCAATCTATATTCTGTACTCATTAGAGTGTCAATTCCGCTCAGGACGTTGACGTTCACGCTGGATAGCAATGTCATCAGCGAATCGTATCATTGATATCCTTTCACCTTGAATTTTATTTCCACTGCTGAAACTTTCTTTTATTTCCGCCATTGCTTCATCGACGTACAGATTGAACAGTAGAGGCGAAAGACTACATTCCTGTGTTACACCCTTTTTAATCCGAACACTTCGTTCTTGGTCGCCCACTCTTATTACTCCCTCTTGGCTGTTGTACATATTGTATATTACCCTTCTCCCTCTATAGCTTACCAGTATTTCCCCCAGAATTTCGAACATCTTGAACCATTTGACACTGTCAGATGCTTTTTCCAGGTCGACAAATCCTATGAACCTGTCTTTTCTTTAGTCTTACTTCCATTGTCAACCGCAACATCAGAATTGCCTCCCTGGTGTCTTTTCCTTCTCTAACGCCAAACATCATCATCTAACTTATACTCAATTTTCTTTTCCTTTCTTATTTCTATTATTGTTTGGCTCTGAGGACTATGGGACTTAACTTCTAAGGTCATCAGTCCCCGAGGACTTAGAACTACTTAAACCTAACTAATCTAAGGACATCACACACATCCATGGCCGAGGCAGGATTCGAACCTGCGACCGTAGCGGTAGCGCGGTTCTCGACTGTAGCGCCTAGAACCGCTCGGCCACCCCGGCCGGCTATTATTCTTTATCAGCAACTCGGATACATGAGCTGTTAAGCTGATTGTTCGATAATTTTAGCACTTGTAAGCTCTTGCAGTTTTCTGAATTACATGGTGACATTTTTCCAAAAGTCAGACTCATACATTCTACATAACAACGCGAGTAGTCGATTTGTTGCCACTTCCCCCAATGATTTTAGAAATTCTGATGGAATGTTATCTATCCCTTCTGCCTTATTTGATATTAACTCCTCTAAAGCTCTCTTAAAATCTGTTTCTAATACTGGTTCCTCTGTCTGTTCCATACGGAGTCTTGTTTCTTCTGCTATCACGATGGATAAATCTTCCCCCTCATAGAGGTCTTCAATGTACTTTTTCCACCTATCCGCTCTCTTCTCTGCATTTAACAGTGGAATTGCATTCTTAAAATGTTACTACCGTTACTTTTAATGTCACCCATGGTTGTTTTGACTTTCCTATGTGCTGAATCAGTCCTTCTGACAATTATTTCTTTTTCGATTTCTTCACATTTTTCATGCTGCACTTCCTCTTTGTTTCCTTCTTCACCGACCTGCATTTCAGTATTCCTCAATTTTCCTGAACATTTTTTTACTCCTTTCTTTCATCGATCCACTGAAGTATTTCTTCTGTTACCCATGGTTTCTTTGCAGTTACCTTCTTTGTACCTATGTTTTTATTTCCAACTTCTGTGATTGCTCTTTGTGGAAATGTCCATTCCTCTTCAACTACACTGCTTACTCACCGATTCCTTATTGGTGTACCTACAGCCTTAGAGAACTCCAAGTGTATCTCGTCGTTCCTTAGTACTTTCGTATCCCATTTCTTTGCGTATTGATTCTTCCCGACTAAGCTCTTAAGCTTCAGCCTGCTCTTCATCACTACTACTTTGTGATCTGGATCTATATCTGGTGCAGGGTAAGCGTCCAGTATCCCATTTCGGAATTTCTGTCTGACCCTGATGTAATCTAATTGAAGTCTTTCGTATCACCCGATGTTTTTGAAGTATGCCTCCTCCTCTTGTGATCGATGAGCAGAGTATTCGCTATTACTAGCTGAAATTTCTTACAGAACTCAGTTAGTTTTTCTCGTCTGTCATTTCTTTTCCAAAGCCCGTATTCTGCTGTAACCTTTTCTTCTACTCGTTCCCCTACAACTGCGGTCCAGTTCCCTATGACTATTATATTTTCATTTCTCTTTACGTACTGTATTACCCTTTCAATATCCTCATACACATCCTCTATCTCTTTATCTGCCGCTTGCAACGATGGCATATATACCTGATTTTTTATTGTTGGTGTTGGTTTTGCTGTCGATTCTGATAAGAAATGTGCACAGTAACACACTCTCTGCAATACTGTTCTATTCATAACGAATCCTATCCTAATCCCGTTACAGCATTTTCTGCTGCTGTTGATATTACCCCATGCTCATCTCACCAGAAAGCCTTGAATTCTTTCTATTTCACTTTACTGACCGCTACTATATCTAGATTGAGCCTCTGCGTCTTACTCTTCTGCTTTTCTAGCTTCCTTAGAACGTTGAAGCTTTTGACATTCCTCGCCGTGAAATGCAGTATGTTATCCTTTCGTTAGATATTCAATCTTTTTCTCGTGGTCACCTCCCCCTTGGCCTTACTTAACACGTAATGCTCCTAAGGCTTTGTCTATAAAAAGACCATCATTCTCAGAGTTCTCTTATTTACTTCCTGGGATTTCAAATATAGTCACTTAATGGATCGTGTTCGGCAAATAAGTGTATCTGCGTGCAATATGTGGATGCTGTCCTATCGACGTAGACGTCTGCTCCATATGACTCCTGATAAGCGTCACTAGTGAAGGCGGAAACATAATTACCAGTTCCTATATTCAGTAGTTGTGGTCAGATGAAATTAAGAGATTTAGAAACTACACTCCTGGAAATGGAAAAAAGAACACATTGACACCGGTGTGTCAGACCCACCATACTTGCTCCGGACACTGCGAGAGGGCTGTACAAGCAATGATCACACGCACGGCACAGCGGACACACCAGGAACCGCGGTGTTGGCCGTCGAATGGCGCTAGCTGCGCAGCATTTGTGCACCGCCGCCGTCAGTGTCAGCCAGTTTGCCGTGGCATACGGAGCTCCATCGCAGTCTTTAACACTGGTAGCATGCCGCGACAGCGTGGACGTGAACCGTATGTGCAGTTGACGGACTTTGAGCGAGGGCGTATAGTGGGCATGCGGGAGGCCGGGTGGACGTACCGCCGAATTGCTCAACACGTGGGGCGTGAGGTCTCCACAGTACATCGATGTTGTCGCCAGTGGTCGGCAGAAGGTGCACGTGCCCGTCGACCTGGGACCGGACCGCAGCGATGCACGGATGCACGCCAAGACCGTAGGATCCTACGCAGTGCCGTAGGGGACCGCACCGCCACTTCCCAGCAAATTAGGGACACTGTTGTTCCTGGGGTATCGGCGAGGACCATTCGCAACCGTCTCCATGAAGCTGGGCTACGGTCCCGCACACCGTTAGGCCGTCTTCCGCTCACGCCCCAACATCGTGCAGCCCGCCTCCAGTGGTGTCGCGACAGGCGTGAATGGAGGGACGAATAGAGCGTGTCGTCTTCAGCGATGAGAGTCGCTTCTGCCTTGGTGCCAATGATGGTCGTATGCGTGTTTGGCGCCGTGCAGGTGAGCGCCACAATCAGGACTGCATACGACCGAGGCACACAGGGCCAACACCCGGCATCATGGTGTGGGGAGTGATCTCCTACACTGGCCGTACACCACTGGTGATCGTCGAGGGGACACTGAATAGTGCACGGAACATCCAAACCGTCATCGAACCATCGTTCTACCATTCCTAGACCGGCAAGGGAACTTGCTGTTCCAACAGGACAATGCACGTCCGCATGTATCCCGTGCCACCCAACGTGCTCTAGAAGGTGTAAGTCAACTACCCTGGCCAGCAAGATCTCCGGATCTGTCCCCCATTGAGCATGTTTGGGACTGGATGAAGCGTCGTCTCACGCGGTCTGCACGTTCAGCACGAACGCTGGTCCAACTGAGGCGCCCGGTGGAAATGGCATGGCAAGCCGTTCCACAGGACTAGATACAGCATCTCTACGATCGTCTCCATGGGAGAATAGCAGCCTGCATTGCTGCGAAAGGTGGATATACACTGTACTAGTGCCGACATTGTGCATGCTCTGTTGCCTGTGTCTATGTGCCTGTGGTTCTGTCAGTGTGATCATGTGATGTATCTGACCCCAGGAATGTGTCAATAAAGTTTCCCCTTCCTGGGACAATGAATTCGCGGTGTTCTTATTTCAGTTTCCAGGAGTGTATTTACTAATTTGCCCTAAGGCAAAAAGAAATAAATAAGAAGACGCACCATGAAGAATTTATCGAAATGGGACGGAAATCAGTACAGCTGATGTGCATGTACAGACAAACAAATGATTACAATTTCAGAAAATTGGAATAATTTAGTCAAGAGTAAGAGCTTCAAAAATAGATTAATACAGTAACCTGTTGGTCTACCTCAGGCCCTTAAGAAAGCAGCTATTCGGCCTGGCATTGGTTGATAGAACTGTTGGACGTCCTCCGCGGCGATAGCGTATCAAATTCTGCCAAATTGGCGCGTTACATAGTCTAACTAACGAGACAGTTGGAGGGCCCTGCCCATAATGCTCCAAACATTCACAGTTGGTGAGAGGTCCGCCGACTCTGATGACAAGCACGAAGACAGGTATGCGAGCGGTAATTATGATTCTGAAAAGTAAGCCCTGGATAGTTTTCCATGAAGAGCAACAAAACGGGTCGTAGAATATCAGCAACATAGCATTTTTCTGGAAGGGTGCGGCAAATGAAACCGAATGGGGCCTGCTGGAAAAGAAATGGTGTCCCAGCCCATCAGTCCTAGTTGTCGTTCGTCGTAGGCGGGCGACAGTTTGGTTCCCCACCAACACTTCTTCGCTGTTAGATGCGGGACTCACACCACTGAAATCAGTTCTACTCCAGTCAATAAGATTCCAGTCCTAAGGCGTGTCTTGATAAATCATCCGATTTTGAAGAAACTGTAATCATTTTTTTGTCTGTACATGTACAACACATCTGCCAGTATCCAGCCCATTCGGATAATTCCTTCGTGGGACGACGTTTTTTGTCTGTGAGTGTATATTAGAATTTATGTCTGCGTACTGTGTTGAAAATAGATTCCGCAAGACAAATGAAATTCATGCAGACTTTCTGTTACTAAAAGAAGGGCTCGCTAAAAAAACAAACGGTTATGAATGCCAGATTTGAAACACGATGCTTCTGCAACTGTACAAGTGTTCAGAACTGGCCACGTCGTACATGCGTACCTCGTATGCAGACATCATGGTGTAATTTAAAGACATGGTAACAATTTGCAAGAAAACTACAAATCGAGCTATTGTAAGAGTGAACAAAACAGACCTGTGGCGCCTGGGCCGGCCGCTGTGGCCGAGCGGTTCTAGGCGCTTCAGTTCGGAACCGCGCGACTGCTACGGTCGCAGGTTCGAATCCTGCCTCGGGCATGGATGTGTGTGATGCCCTTAGGTTAGTTACGTTTAAGTAGTTCAAAGTTCTAGGGGACTGATGACCTCAGATGTTAAGTCCCATAGTGTTTAGGGCCATTGGAACCATTTGTGGCGCCTGGTGCGGGCGGATGAGGATGGGAAGGGGAAAGGATGCAATCTTTTGCGCCCCAAGACTAGGTCATTCCATCTACGATGAGGTGTTTATTTCGCAGTTCACACTCTGCCAGATCTGCCTTCTGACGAGACTCCATGCAACAGAGCAGCGCTGCCACGGCCGGCTGCACGTGCTGTATGACAAGCGTGACGCGATATGCCATTTCAGGGCACAACCTGTTTTTGTATTTCTAAGATGTTTATCCGTACATGCAGTTAGAAATATGAGTAGCATATAGGTGAAAGTGTATGTAGTGGAATAGCTTTCTTTTGTGTTATTCGGAGAAAAGCATATTCCATCATGCTTGAGATAACGTAATTTCTAAAATTAGATGTAAACAAATGTTTTAGTGTACCTCGTGACACAATATCATTATAACTTTTCAGTGTGCAGGACTTCCGCCACATGGTATAGGAGAGGTTGATTCGCTCCTTTTACACCAAGGGCAGCAGCACTTTTTTCTTTGCTAAGTATTAAAGCTTGCTGGGGACACTTAATATTATACTGCAGAATTACCAGTTCTGCAAGAAGCCTTATTTGATCCATAACTCACGAGCCTACGTGACAATGTCGAAAATAAATGGAGCCTTCCAACTCTTCTGAGCTGGCCCGCCACGAATTCCTCGCCTGTGCTAATCTCTTCACCTCAGAGTCCTACTTGTACCTGTCATCCTCAATTACAGCCCAATGTCTGTTCTGCCCTGCAGCTATTGAGCCACGTGCGAAATCGATTCTTCACCGATAGCGCGATACTTCGTCTTCGGTGGACGCTAAGCAGCCTCCTTCAATTGCGTCTCCCGGGAGGGCGAATGCGCGACCGGCTACAGTGACTTAACACCGAGGTGCTTTGGCTCTTGGTCAGTTCCGTCTTCCAGTTAGCTGCAGAAAGAGGTTCCTCGGCAGCCACAAGTGGTCGTTTCGTGGTTCCGTCAGCCTACCAGGAGTTCTAGGCACTGCGCTGCCTTGTAATCGTGTATTTGACTGCTTTCACTTATCTGAGAAACACGACTCTTGAGTTGTGACACGGCCTTGGTTCGCCTTCGCTGCTTGGTCCGTGGGTAACCGGACAGAAGAGTAGTGGTCGTATTCGGATGTGTTTCGTGCATTTTGCTTGGTCCTGTAGCGCGTATTTGCTCAGTGGTTAAGCGTATCTACCTCCAAGGGAGGGGTACCGCCAACGGCATTATTGGGATCTTTTGCCGATGTGCAACGGCAGGACTGGCCTTTCTGATGCGTATGTGTTTAACAAGTGTGCGCCACATGTTTATAGTGCACCGTCAAGCTCAAGTTCCCTAGGTTCTTTTTTACCAATCTAAATTTCTCTCTGTTCTAATATTGTTTGTCTGATACCGATTGAAACAGCTGCAGCGTAGAATACTGTTTAATAAATTTCACCTTTACGTACCTTCTCTAATTAAGTCATTAATACCTCAATATTTTAAATGGTTTCTCATTTCCTTACATACTGTTTTAACAGAGAAGTCTTTTTTAACACTGAAGTACCATTTTCAGTCTTTTAATTTTTTTAAATTCTTTGAGCTGTAACAGTCATTTATTCAGCAGCTATGAGTATGTGTTTTGTAACACAAAGGAGGTATTGAATAGAATTGGCGAGGAGTTTGTGGCACAACTCGACTAGATGAAGGGATCGATTGGTAGGACATGTTCTGAGGCATCAAGGGATCACCAATTTAGTACTGGAGGGCAGCGTGGAGGGTAAGAATCGCAGAGGGAGACCAAGAGATGAATACACTAAGCAGATTCAGAAGGATGTAGGCTGCAGTAAGTACTGGGGATGAAGAAGCTTGCACAGGATAGAGTAGCTTGGAGAGCTCCATAAAACCAGTCTCAGGACTGAAGACAACAACAACAAAAAGTAAGTGAAATATCCGAATTTCTACAGAAATTAATTTCAACTGATGGTTTCAAATAAATGTCTTTTCTGGTACAAATGTCAAGTTTTACTTCCCAGTACACTACGGCTCCCAGCTAACCGCTAGCTCTCACCTTTCAGTGTATACCCTCTACAGTACCATGAAGTTATTCCCGGCTCTATAAATACATGTTCTGTCAACCCGTTCCTCCTTCTTGACTGATCAGGCCTCCTAATTTTCATTATACTTCTATGGCATAGTATCTCAAACGCTGTAATTCGGTTCTTTTCCGATTTTTCCACAGTCTATAAACCAATTCTGTATACTGCTCTGGTCCACAAGGAATTCCGCAGTCATATCTACCTTAAATTAAGACCAATGTTTAATACTTTTTGCAGGAATGTCTGCTTTGCGTGTGCTACCTTGAGTTTCATAGCCCCTCGCTTCTTCCATCAGTTGTTATTTTGTTTCCAAAGAAACAGAATTTCCTCACATCGTCTGCTCGCTGGTCACAAATTATTGTAATAATTTTCCAAGTAATCTTAATTCTGATACGCATCAAGTTTTCGTTGTAGTTCAACTTACTCTCAATGCTTATTCAGTTCTCATTAGACTGTTCATTCCATTCACTGTGTCTTGTAATTCTTCTTCATTTTCACTAAGGGTAGGAACGTCAAGGCGAATCTTATAACTGATATCCTTTCAACCTGATTTTAATCCTAAACCTAAATCTTTATTTTATGTCTGTCATTGCGTTTTTACTGTGCGGATTGAACAACAGTGAGAGAGATTGTATCTCTGTCGTACACCGTTGTAAAGGCAAGAACTTCGTTCTAAGACTTGTAACCTTCCCGTACATAAAAATTTCCAGTACAAAATTGACTGAGAATGAAAACCGATAAATTGTGGACTTAATCAGCGCTACTTCATGGCCCTGCGAAACCAACCTGAATAAACTGAAAAATTCATACCACATAATGGTGTCGCCGGATAACGCTGTCTATATATCTGCTCCTAAATGGCACAGCTTAGTGCAATACTGTCCTATCTACTACTGTTGAAGACCATTTGCCTGAGATTTGCATTATAAAAAAAACTGACACTGCTTGTTGACACGTCTGTATAGCTGGTCGTCTGGTTATTAAACAACACATGACTATGATCTGGGAAAATTTGTAAAATATTTATGTGCGGCTGGTCCCAGAGGAGGTTCGAGTCCTCCCTCGGGCATGGGTGTGTGTTCGTCCTTAGGATAATTTAGGTTAAGTATTGTGTAAGCTTAGGGACTGATGACCTTAGCAGTTAAGTCCGATAAGATTTCACACAGATTTGTAAAATATTTAAATTCAGCTAAATGACTGGTAAAAAATTACGTTCTGAAAAACCTTATTATTGAAAGCATTTCTACAAACCATTACATAAAAAGTTGAACATTGCAAGTCTGACTTAATTAGTGCTGACAAATCACAAAAATATTTAAACAAATTCATATTAACATCTCAGAGGACAAATTTAAGCACGCGAATGGCGATAAATAATAATAAAGTTTGCCTCACACTACATTTCAATGAACTGCGCTGCACCAGCGGCGACTGCTAGTGCTCTTACATGGCTAGCAACTGTACTGTAGCGGTGAGCTACTACAACTTCTGCTCTGTAGGAGCGAGCAATTACAACTGCTGCCGACACTGCTATGACCTGCGATTCTATTGCAGCAGGGATGTTTTCTATCGCAGGCAGCGAGTGAGCAATACATCGAAATTACATTCGCTCCAATAGGGTAGTGAACGGTAAACCTCTTACATAATGAACCCCTTACAGACTTACTTTCCAAAGGAGTTGGTAACCTAATAAAGGAGCTGCTTTTGAGAATATGGTATCACATATCGATGTCACCCTACTGTCGTATCACAGCTGTCAACGGAATTGCAAGCTCCCGTCCAACGCCGATAGCGGTCGCGCGGGATCTGGAGGATTCAATCGTGCGCATCTGCCGAACCGTGCCTCCAGCAGCTCCGTACCACGAGGGTCCTCTGCCGCCACGATATAGGACGGCCGGCGGCAGCTGCTCAGCCCACTCGCGCTTGGAGACTCATCGCACCGACACCATAGTTTGTGTCTAGTGCAGTGACCTTCATCCTTCTTGACACTGTGATAATTGGATTCTACTTCTTGCAGGACTCTACTTCTTACTTCTTCGTGCGTTTGGAGAAACACATATGGTTCATATGGCTCTGAGCACTATGCGACCTAACTTCCGAGGTCATCAGTCGCCTAGAACTTAGAACTAATTAAACCTAACTAACCTAAGGACATCACACACATCCATGCCCGAGGCAGGATTCGAACCTGCGACCGTAGCGGTCACGCGGTTCCAGACTGAAGCGCCTTTAACCGCACGGCCACACCGGCCGGCTGAAACACAAATGAAGTAAATTTTCTATTTACTGTGTGTTGTGTACACAGTTCCGCGTAGTCAGCGCGTACACAACTTTCCCACTAGAGCGCGCCCGGCTAAGTACAACAGCGCAGGCGCAGCGCTCGTCCGTCTCCGCACTATGAGATGGCGCTGCCTTAGAGAAGGACCAAATTCTGCTTCCGCCGATCCGCGTATTAATATGTAGCGCAGCCAATGAGATTGCTGCTAACGTAGAACCTTTTCTCCTCGCAGATCACATTCACGCAGTGATACATGAACGCGCAAGGTATTATATCGAGTGTACAGACCTCCGATTAGTCAGTCTGCATTTCTCTGCACCAGTCTGTACCAGTCTGCATTAGTCTGTACCAGTCTGTACGAGTTCTACATTTGTCTGCGTCAGTCTGTAACAGTTTTCATTAGTCTGTACCAGTCTGTACGAGTTCTACATTTGTCTGTACCAGTCTGCGCCTAATTAGATTACCATATTCCAGTACATAGTCATGAAGATAAATGTATAGACACATTTGTCAAGTATCAGAGATATGTGTGAGAATGAGATTAACGTACCAATATCAAAGGAACTTCAGATTGTCATTTGTAAATAGCATCCAGAACCAAGTTAAGTAACTTTTATGCTTGCTATTACTTTAATAAATGTGTGTGAAAATTAATCAACTTCTTTTTAAAGTTGGTCTCCGTCAATCTGCTACTTTAAGGGTGCAAGTGGCATTTTTATCGTCTGACCTAACGGCAGAAGATAAACACGCCACGCTAAGACCACGAGACATATTGCTGACACTCGCCCACTTCGTTAGAGCGACAAGTCAAATAATCTGATAGTGTGTGTACTGAAGGTCTTACAGTACGCATACCACACTGTGTTAACTTATACGCTAAGCATTTCTGCTCCTGTGTAGCTTTCCTAGGACGACAGTTGCCTCACTACTCTACAGCCCAATTCTCCTTGCCATTGTGTAAGAAGTAGCACACGACAGAGAGAGCCAATCTCAACGTAACGATATAACATGCGACTGAAATACAATAGCAAAGGTATGAAGCTGTACTCTGACATGGGACGAGGGAATGTCACGGTACTCTAATGACAGCTGCAGTTACCAGCGATCACAGCATAAAAGGCGGGAAAGGCCGCAGGGAGAAAGGAGGAGGTAGGAAAAGGCGAAACGCGGTACGGTGCCGAACACGGTTGTTTCGCTGCGACCACTGTAGATTCAGAGGAGCTCTGGGATTCATATCGTCGACTACGGGCCACCCTAATAACAGAAAACAGCCCGGCGCGGCACGACGAGGCTCTTGTGGGAGTAAGTTTCGTTATAAGGGGGAGGAAATGCAGAACGAACTCCTGCAAACAAATGGGTAAAATAATCCGGGCGGCGCCGCCCTCCGACACGGCTGTTAGGCGCGCCCCTGGTGGCCGGCGCCAGCAACTATATTCGCGACGCGTCCGCGACGCCGGCAGCTGCCGCAGAGCGATGCGCCACACGTGTATCGGGCGCCGAATTAGTGGATATCGCCGCGGCGGGGCGGGGCAGCGGCGCCCGCTAAACAGCGCGGCCCGCTCCTGTTTACCGCTGTGAATATAAATGACGCCCTAAAGGGCAGCGGGAGCCCGGGGCCAGGGCGGAGCGGCTGAACCCTCGCGGTCTCGCTGGGAGCGTCTTCCCTCTCGCGACGGTAACGAGAGGCCGCTGCCCGCAGCGCGACGGAAACTGTACTCTTAGGGCGCCGCTCCACGCTGGGTCGCCGTAACGAAGCTAATAAAGCGAGCACCCGCTTTCCCTCTGCTTTCAGCCGCAGACTCATTTCTGTAATACTGCACTGACAGTACCTCCGCGGATAGAAAAATCATAGTTCCTCTGCATACAGTGTCTGATAACGATCACTGGACAGTGAATGCTAATTGGAGACAGAGGTATATCATCAGGAGTGCCCCAAGAAAATGTGGTAGAACCTACATACGTAAACCATATGACTGACAGGAAGAGATTCACCATTCGATTATGAACCGTGAATTTACTTTCAAAACTTTTTTCCTTCACGCAGCATGTGAAGGTAGCTGTGTGTGGACGGGTTACTCCTGTAACCGAAGTTGCAGATCTGAAGATGGTTCTAGAGGAACCGAAACCGGTCATGTGAATAAACATTTTATGCAATCAAGACGGATTATAAATAACATTGTAAAACCACTGATTGCGGTTATCCCATCAGACATTATGTCCGTTTTTGCTACGCCGAAATTGGTTTGTCAATAAAATAACAACTTAAAATTCAGATGGCTGAAAGGTATTTTGCTTAGATGGTCTGAGACTCTAATACATACAGCAAATAATTGAGCAATTACTACTCTGAGTTGAATAGGCTGGCACAGGAGAAGAATTCGCGGTGGACCACATCCAATCAGTCAAATGGAATGACGAGTCGAAAAGAATGAGCATGCACCCTGTCCAACGCCATGGCTATGTTCTGTGGCACCAGCAGACATTTTCGGGGTGGCACTGTGCCGCCAGAGGACGGCCACTGCGAGATATGTGACCGATGCTAGCTAGCGCCCCTGTGGTAGCGCTCGGAAGGGTTCTGACGGTGGATGACAGTCAGCCGGACTCAAGTAGACTGGACACATCTCCCGCAAGCAATCATCGAGTATGTGGTCGGGGCCGCAGTACACTGTCGACGGGCAATGCGGGGCGCAGAGGACTGTCGCAATGGCAGAGGCTGGAGGCTCGGACTGTGCTTAGAGATGGGCGCTCAGTGAGGGACAAGGAGCTGCTGGGCAGAAACAAAAAAAAAAGCGTATCTGTGGTAAGCCAAGTCCAATGCCCTCACCAGTTGGCTAGTATATAGACACCTGACTGATACAGTCAGGACTGACAGCTCTGTTGTGTGGTCGGCAGCCTGTTGGAGCATGTTCTCCTTTCGCCAGTCGCACACACACGTAGAAGCAACCCGGGCAATGCCTTAGGCAGAATGCAAGGAGCGCTGTCAGAGTGCTACTCGGTTAATGTTGGTTGCGTATACAATGTCAGTGTCATATCCAAAGATCCATTAAGTGAAATTATTTGCAGCTCATTTCGTCCGTAAATGTGAGTGTTGAATTATGGCTTGTGGTTATAGTTGTTAGGGATGTTCTAAATGAGTATTGTATTGCGTTTGGGACTCGCCAAAGTGAATATTGTTTCATAATACAAGCCGTTTCATATCAAAACACGCGGTGCGTGTGGTTGTGCAAACGTTAAATGAAATTTATAGTCTTGTAACAACAGTGGATCTGTTCGATACCTTGTGGTTCTTATGTTTATTCTGAATGGATCTTGTTTCTGAATCCAGGGTTCATTCATATGTATTGTGAGCTCTATATTCTTTTACTGCAGTGAATTCCATATATATGTAAAATATCCACTGGTCACTTAGACGTAATCATATGTAGATGTGTAGAACCATGATAGTCGGTGTCTTAGAGACTGAGGGGCAGCTAGAAATAACCAAGTGTGCAGTAGCTAGTAATAATTTTACTTACTTTCTGTTCCAGATTTCTCTAGTGTAATAGATTTATATTAACTGAATTGAATTATATTAGTTGTTGTTATTGTTTCAATAAAATATTTTGTGTTATTGTTGCCCTCTTCAATCTTATTTGGGCCTCAAAGGATGTTTTCTTAGTAAGAGGGTTTTCTATCTTGTAATATGGGTCTCTTTATGATATACAAATTGGTAATAAAAGATAATGAGCCCCACGTCTTCGCAACCCACAACACTATCCCGACTGCATCTGAATTGGAAAGAAGACACAGAAAATTTTGTAGGGAAAGTGAGCCAAAGACCACGTTTCATTGGCAGATCACTTAGAAAATGCAACAGATCCACTAGATAGACTGCGTAAACTATGCTCGTGCGTCCATCTTTTGCAGTACTGCTGCACGGCGTGGGCTGCTTATCAGATAGCATTACCGGAGTGTATTGAAAAAGTCCAAAGAAGAGCAGTACGTTTAGTACTATCGAGAAATAGGGTAGAGAGTGTCATTGACATCATACAGGATTTGGGCTGGACTTTATTGAAACAAAAGCGTTTCTCGTTGCGGCGGTATATTCTCACAAAATTTCTATCACCAACTGTCTCCTCCGAATTCGAAAATATTATGTTGACACCGACCTACATAGGGAGAAACGGTCATCGTAACAAAAATAAGGGAAATCAGAGATCGCACGGGAAGATATAAGTGTTCGTTTTCTCCGCGCGCGGTTCGAGATCGGAATGTTCGAGAATTACTGTGAAAGTTGAGACTGGTACTCAGGGAAAGGCAGGATTCTGTGTGGACGAGGCCGTAATCAGTTACCGTTGGTTGCTCAGTCTTTTTTTTTTTTTAATCACGTACTCTTTATGTGGAAACAATTGCAAACGAAGATGACAATAAGGAACAAAGGAACAATTATCAAATGTGACTGTTAAGACACAATGTTTAATTCAAAAAATTCTTAAGCAAGTTGCACTCACAGCTGAAGGCCTTATAGACCAGATATTCAAATTATTTGTCGGCTGAAGGCCCCAATAATAATAGCTCAAAAACAATTTGTCAGTTTAAGGCCTGGATAGCAAATTCTTAAGAACCAGTTAAACTTCTCCAGCAGATACTAAAATATTTTTAAAAAAGATAATCATCTAAATTTCACTATTAAGAGACAATATCTAGTTAAAAATTCTTAAGTCCAATTGCGTTCACTGCTGAAGCCCTTATTGACCAGAAACTCAAATTATTTGTAGTCTGAAGGCCCCAATAGTAATAACTCAAAAAACAGTTGGACGGCTGAAGGCCTGGATAGAAAATTTTTGAGAAACAATTAAACTTCTTCGAGAGTTATTTAAAGAACAATCATCAACATTTCAGTGTTAAGATATTTTGTCTAATTAAAATTTCTTAAGACAAGTTACACTCACGGCTGAAAGCCTTATTAACAAGAATTTCAAATTCTTTGTCGGCTGAAGGCCCAAACAGTAACGATTAAAAAAAAAAACAATCATCACAATGTGACCAAACCAAGATAGAAGTGGGCTTCAGACAGTGCTCCAAGGATCGACCTGGGAAAGTCGCTCAACTTAGTAAACGATGAGACAGGCAGCCAAGAGTTGCATTCACTTAACCGGATGGCAACTAATACTAGTGACAGTGACAGTTTAAACGCAGACCAACACTCTTGCAAAATCTACTTAATGTCTGATAACCAAGACAACGATGGAATAACCCAGGCAAGGCAGAACCGGCGGACAGCACTGCGTCTTCACAATCTGGTGTTGGGAACATCCAGAAGCAGAAAGAACCACTACAACCAAAGTAGTCCAAAAGGAACAAAATATCCGAACCACAATCAAGGAGGCTGTCGAACTACACGCCTTACCGGACAATAGCGGCAAGGTGAGGAAAGATACACTACTGCGAAAATAAGCTAACCTCCGGGGCAGGTAACTGGGGCGTTTGCGGCCTCTAAGCAGAAAAATACCGCTGTTTGAACTTCGCCAATAATAACACAAGGAACTCAATGAGAAGTGGAATTAATTTCGACAACTCCTAACATTCCACTCGTTGCTCTTCGTCTCAGCGACCCTGAGAACAGCAACGCGCGAACAAACAGCGTGATCTCAAAATATTGGAGGTTTCACTACCGGGTTAGTGTCCACTCAACTCAAACGTTGCTACTGCCACTCTCGGACAGACAACGCTAGCAAACGTAGTGGCGCCAGTAAACACAAGAAGATAACGAGGCGCCACTATCCCTAGTACACGATGCCAACCTACCAACGGCACCAACGCGAGCCGCAACTAGGCTAAAAAGTGGTGCGATGAACCCTCTGAGAGTCAGTTGAGTGTAATTTGCGGAGTACCCATGTAGATGTAGATGCAGAATCCCCATGCTACTTTGAAAAATATATGTTAACGGACCTGAGTAGGAAATCAATCCTGTAATATTCGAATACAATATTATAGGCCATGTAGATGTAGATATACATCTATAAATCCCACGCTACCTGGAAAAATGTAAGTTAACACACGTGAGTAGGTTCAAATGGCTCTGAGCACTATGGGACTTAACATCTATGGTCATCAGTCCCCTAGAACTTAGAACTACTTAAACCTAACTAACCTAAGGACAGCACACAACACCCAGCCATCACGAGGCAGAGAAAATCCCTGACCCCGCCGGGAATCGAACCCGGGAACCCGGGCGTGGGAAGCGAGAACGCTACCGCACGACCACGAGATGCGGGCACGTGAGTAGGAAATCAGTCCTGTAATATACCAATACAGTATTATAGTGGTGTGCACGTAAGAGAAGGCGGCAGCACGATACGTTCCGAACAGACAGAGATGGAGAATATTTTGCAGTGTTGCCAGTGAGCTTCCGGTCTCTGTGTCCACACCTCATGCTCCAGCCGTTGCCTACCCTGGCAAGTTTGGCCTATGCGCTACACTGCGACAATGATTCTGCTTCTTACTCTCGCTTGTAGAATTTGTAGGCTCTGAAGATCAACGTTTCTTAGCGTAAATCTAGTTAATTTCTCCTTTCTTTCCATCTGTAGTTAATACCGTAATAGCGAACTAAATTAAACTAGTACGGAGATCATCATTACATGATCTACATGCACCCTCAAAGGCGTGCTGCTGGAAGATGTGGTAGAATGGCGCTGTTCTCTGCAGGCTCACTTGGTACCCTGCTCCTTGCTACTGCGCATTTCCCCACTACCCGCCTTATCTTGTGCACACCACTACACAGGTTTGCTTCCTGATACAGTCCCGCCGCTTAAACAGCTAGGGGTAAGAGTGCAAATCCACATGAAATAAAATAACCGATTAACGTCAGCTGGAGGGAACGTGGAAGTCGACTTCGTTCTACGTGGAAAATTTTAGGAAGGTGCAGTTAACCTACAGACGAGACTGAAATTAATCGTTACTCGCGGCCGTCAATCTATCGATTCCCGTAAGAGATCGGGCAATGTGAGTGCATCCACACTCACATTGGCCGGTAAGCTTACAGGCGTTGATAAATGTCAAAGGGGACAGATGGCATTTATGAAGGCTCCTGTAAGCAGATAAAGGTCTGGATTCCATTGTAATTTCATTCTTCGAGAGCTGCAAGATCACCAGTGGTATCCGTCCTTTCGGACATGTCCGAAAGAACAGATACCATCTTCATACACTGTTGAGACTGCCCGAGTATCCGGAATCAGAGGAACGTTTAAAGAAAGACATCAAAGCAGCCATAGGTGTGTTGCTATGAACAGTGGCAGGACAGTGTATGTTTGTCCTACCGCTGTTCATAGGAAACCTTGACGGTGATGTACGTGTATGTACCTTCTTAATGTTGTTTGTATGTTATTACTGCAAATACCGTTTTGTTCGTCTAGATAATTTGAAAAAGTGTTCAGGTAAACTGAATCTACTCATTAATAAAAGAAAAAATCATAATCTTTTAATTTTGACTGTTTGTACGTCAAATTGGTTAACAATATATCGGAGAGGCATGCGAAACATATTCATAACTGGAAACTGGTACTCGTTAAGACAAATAATGCATCGGAAGAAACTTCCTTTGAAATGAAGAAATTGTCTCACGCTTATGATGGTCCATTTGAAATTGTGGATGCCTTACACCATAATTCTCTCTTTAAATGAATTCGAATCGCGAATAACGGAACTATCAGCTGTAGAATGGAATGGCGACAATGAAAATTTGTGCCGGTCCTGGACTCTAACCCGGATTTCCCGCACATCGCGAGCGGTCACCTTACCAATAGCCTACCTGTGCACACCCATGCATGTCCAAAAGAACTTTGAATCAGGAACCTTGCATCGTAATCAGAATAGCACAGGTACTGCAATATCGTATTTATCCGCCGATACCAGGCAAGCGACTTTCAAGTACGGCAATAGACATTGGTGGATGTACGAGTACAGGCTGTAGATCCATGGCTGACGACATATGTCGGTTTGGATCCGGCCGTGAGTCCTGCTCGGATAGCCAAAGGTATGGCGACCACTCGAGATAAGCCGGAAATGAGGGTCCGAGTGGCACTGCGGCACAAATTTTTCTTGTCGTCATTCCATTCTACAGCTGATGGTTGTCGTTATTCTGAACAGCGAATTCATTTAATGAATTTCATAGCGGCTGTAGTCGCCCCAGTGCCTGTTCCTTTGTCCACAGGAACTTTGCGTGCTAATTACACTGTAATATCTTGTAATGCTTACTGGTTCGTGGATGCAAGGCCTACAAAAGAGCTGGGACTCTGGAATATTGTTGGCTGAAATAGATAAATAAAAAATCTGAGGCTCCAGGGAATTCACAGCTTGAGTGAATAAGTGTATGGCATGCACGGAGTCCAAGCTGGTTGGAATATTATTTCATGTTATCATATTTCCTTGTTGTGATCCTCCCTCTTATTTCTATCCAAGCCCCATAACAATGATCTTCGATGAGCATATTTAAGGGAATAACAGACAGAGTAAAATAGGTTGAGTATGGTGATAAATGTTGGTTTATTTACATAACAAGTGTACGTTGGTGCCAGGGAAAATTTAAGAAATATTAAAATATGTTGATTTAATAACAAAAGATTGAGGACCGTGTATGTCCGTTCTTTGGGTAAGATTTTGAGTAAGTGAAGCGATAGTGGGTTTCAGTAGTCGAAGAAGAGCTGTTTTTTGTCATGTATTTTTACTTTGAGGTTAGTTAAAAGTGAGAGAAAATGAGGTTGAGAGATTTCAGCCTTCAGAGGACTCACATTCTTTGTGAGGAAGTGTATGGTGTAATGGTTTAGATTTAGTCTCAATCTGGACATCGCTAGATTCTGACACTTGTTTTCCACTTACAAGCATTACCTGGTCGCTAATGGCACGAGTTCCTCGTAACGGTTAGCGCAACATAATGTGGATGTACAGCCTTTTCACAGGAGGTCACATTGAAAGTATCTAACCAAAATTGTATCCTTTTATTCTGTGAAAGTATCAGTGACAAGGTTGTTCTAAATTAATTATTCAGCAAACCTGCATCTGATTGCGTCTGTGAACTTGTTTCTTGCTCTCCTCCATTTTGCCAGAAAGGCAACATGTATTTGACTCAGAAATCAAGTTTATGAGAATAATGCCGTTTGTGCACTGGCATTAAGATGGTACTGGAAAATTAACTTTTGGCCCTGATGTTTACTTGGTTCTTTCATTGGTGGGTAACTTTAGTTTACTACTCATTTTCATATTCAGTACAAGCAATGAATGTGGATTATGATTCAGGCTGTTAGATTTAAACACAATGCTGATCTCAATATACATATTGTTAAAATTTTAAGTCATACACAAAACCCACTATTTCAAACATTTTCGTAGCACGAATCACTCTTAGAAAAAAAATTTACAAAACGCTTACAGCGTCAAACCTTGGACATACAAATCCTAACTCTGAACATTATCTAACAAAAACCAATTTGAAATGATTATATATCTTCTCTTATTTACATGCTAAAGTTTCGTCAGGGGCAGCGACCTACCTTAACGCTGTCACCACACGTCTGCTTCCTCCGCGCACCTAGCTGCGACTCCTCCCTTAAAGCTGTCTGCACACGTCTGCTTCCTGCGGGAACCTACCAGAGACTCCCCGGTTTCTTTTACTGTGCGCGTCCGGCTCTCTTAACCATCAAAGATCCCTCCTACTCAAAGATATTATACTCGTTACATCTCGCGGTTGGCAACTACCGACACTTCTCTGGAGCTACCCTGGTCAGACCTTAGCACATATCCTTCAACTTCAACGTGACTGGACATTACACTAGATTTTCTATCAGATAATTCATCCGCATATGTTACCACGTTGTCATAGAATAGTCTGATGCTGCAAACTGATTAGCAATTCTAGTCATACACACATTACAAGACAGTGGTCGCGTTGCACTTTCGAAACAATAATTCGTAGTCTATGAACCACTTTTTCCATCCCAGACAGGAGGAAAAACTGGTCCAGCGGCAGTGGTAACCTTTAAGTGTGCAACGTAGTCTTATTCGCTAAGTATTCGTTAGCGCCACAACTGAAATACTAATCTCTCGTGGCAAGATCCTGAGATAGTTAACATCCTTCAGTACACATTAATGACCTTGCAGAAAGTAAAGAACATCAAAATTTTGCACAGTACGGATGTCCAGATGCGAAGCAGAAATTTACAGTGAGTATCTGCGTTCTTTGTTTATATGGTTGCCTGTCGCAAGATTTGCGCCTAGTCTGTAGGACTAATTTATAGAGGGAGGAGTAACTTATTCTGCCTGGCATCAGCCGCTGGATATCTTTGACGCTAACTCCCTGTATAGGTAAATTTACTCTCCTCCAGTTTTCAAGACAGAGGGACACGAACGAATCAAACCGCATGCGGCATTAACCAAACTTCGTATGCTAATAATCAGTCTGACTGAGTTTCCTACATTTGCGTAGATAAATGTTGGACTACTTTGGCGTGTAAACCTCAGGAACACAATACACAGGGAGACGCACAACAGTACCGGTAGAACAGGGGTTCCCAACAAAATTTTCTCGAGGACCGCCTCATCAAGCATGATTGGTACCTTGTCATATCACAGTATCAAGTACCTAGAAAAGCCAAATTAAGAGTTATTTATGTTTTCTATTGTTGGTACTTAGAAAAAACAATGACATATTCATTATTGAACAAATATTGAGCTTAAAACTTTTTCAATTTAGCCATCATTGTTATTGTTAAAGTTTTGATTATTGCTCAAAATTTTTGTCTTCAAATCTGGGTGTTTAGTATAACAAACTCCTTAAAAAATAAAAATTGACTATGAACCGAAAATGACAGGGAAAAGTTAAAACTGAGTGATTGGTCTTTCAAGTGTACTACACTTGAGATTGCATTGAGTAGACATGTGTGGAAAATAAGAAAACACTAATTTCATAAGAGGTGGTATTTATTTGAAAAATACAGTAACCACAGAGTACTCCATCAGTATACAGTTAGTTTTAATTTTCAGTTCTTTATGAGATGAGTTCAATGAGACCTTTGAGTCCATTATTTCTGAAACATTAGGTTCCCAGCTTGAAACTGTCACTCTAAAGTCCGACCGCATGTCGAGCCAATTACTATATTTGTTTTTCATGAAACGTATGGATTGTTTGCTCACACCGATATGTGGTTGCAAATGGAGTGATCTTTTTCATTGCCTTATCTCCAAGTTTCTTGTAGCCCTTGCGTGCTGATGCCCAGAGGTCTGTAATTTTATCACCGATGAAAATCTTTATCATCGAACCATAGCTGCACAGATACACAAGCTTATCTTGCTCTTTTTCAGTGAAGCCTTGGATTTTTCTATTTCTTCACATATGAAGAGATTTCGAATCCATCTGTTGTCAGGGTCAGGTTCAGGGAAATACTCTCTAAAAGTGGTGCCTAGGCTGCGTAGATGCTTGGCTACATTTGAAACGTCCCCTTAGAACAATTTCAGAATTACTGTGCTGATAAACCTCTTACATTATTTGCTTTTCAAACAGCTGAGCAAAACTGAACGAACCCAAACATTCACTAAAGTGACACACAATATTTTTAGCGCAACGCAATCTGACTTTCAAAAATCCCTACAAAAGAATGGCCCTGACTAACATTAACCTATACCTTTCACAAATCACTTACCTCACAAAAATCTTCGTTACTCAAGCTACAGCAATACAGCGAGCGCCACTACTGCCAGCTAAATAACAGATTCAAACTACGGAAGTCACTAACTACTGATAAGCATAGTTAGCAAATGAAAGATTTTAATAGAGAACAAACAATGTATTTACCTCAATAGTCATCAGAAGTCATAATATATATACATGACATCCAGTCTTACAAATTTCAAAATTCCGCCATTTCTCTCCCCACATCCACCACTGCTGGCAGCTCACCTCCAACTGCCCAACGCTACAATGGCAGACAACAATGCAAACTAGCCACAGACTGCACACAGCAGAGCCAGTGATTTTCATACAGAGCGCTACGTAAGCTTGCCAATAAGAATACATAAACAGCCTACTTACATAGCCCCTATGCTCCCCACAAAAAATTTTACAAATTGTTTTCAAAATTTGTTTCTTTCACACCGTTACATAAAGCCAGTGGACGGTCTGTATCCAACGCCTTTGTTAAAGATTTCTTACGTGAAGTTGGACACGTTAGTAAAGTCATTTCAGATAACGGACCACAATTCAGATCTGCTGTTTGGTCACGCATGCTTCGGAAATCAAACCTGTTTTTATTTCATTGTATTCAGCACATTGTAACCCATCTGAACGGATTATGAATGAAATCAATAAGCTTTGCAGACTTTATTGTCACAGAAAGCATCTGCATTGGGACAGATATTTACACTTATTTCAAAACGTGCTGAATGAAATGCCTCACAACTCCACTGCTTTACCACCTACTCTTGTACTGAAGAATGAAGAACCACCGAACAGAATCAGAGAGCTTGTACCTTTACCGAATACACGTAAACTTCGACACAAAGACATAATTGATTTAGCTATTAAAAATATAAAATCTGCAACAGACAAAAGGAGAAAATTACACGACAAAGCAAATGCAAAGAAATTATATATTGGTCAAAAAGTTCTCATTAAAGCTCATTCATTGTCACATAAGAAGAAAACGTGAGTCACAAATTCTTTCTAGTTTACAATGGACCTTACAGAATCCGACGTATAAAACATGATAATTGCGTTGAAGTTGAAACTCTGCGTACTAGGAAAAGTAAAGGTTTACACCACATTTCACATGTAAAACCGTTTATTGAAAGATAATCTGCTTTTTAACTTTGTCTTTGCCATAAGACTTTTCACTTCACATTTCTAGTATGCTTTGTCAGACTTTGAAACTGTTAACATGCAACAATGTTTTGAAGTTCACTATCCAGTCTAGAACCTAGGGAACATATTTAGACAGTATTTACGAGTGCATTGTTATAGTAAACAGACAACACAGTGTTATTGTGTGTGTACATTCTTGCTTGTTAGTTGCACGATTACGTAACAACCATAAGGCTGACATACTTAGAACACGTACCTGTACTGCTAACGAGATTTTAATGCAACATTTTGGTTTACTTGAAAATACATTCTGGATTTAAAGTACTTTCTGAGAGACACAGTGGTTAGTTTATGTGACAGCTACACGATTATATCATGACGTTACTAATGAGGGACAATTTACAATGTTGCTTTTGCGGTGTATCTGTTTTTTATCTGCACAGTTTTTCTGAATTCTTCTGTAAAGTAAAACATGTTTTTGTAGTAACTTTTGTGGTATAGCTACAAGGAGACAGCCTTTTCCATAGCACAACAGTACGTTACATCACAGTACTTTCTTCATCACAACAATAAGCGTAATAACTAAGATATCTATACGCAAAGCATTTCACTTTTGTTTATCATGAGGTAAGTACATTGACTTCTGAAGAACTTAGCTTTCGGAGGATGATAACTACGAGACTTCCACAGAGATCATCTTACAACATGACGCACAGTTTAGCGCTACAGTACACGTATTTGAGTGATTAATTTTGTACTTAAAACATTTATTTTTAAAGATATTTGAAGTACAATGATACAAAGGTTTTCCGTGATACATTTCATTCCATTGCTGTTATCTGTAACACCTGAGGGTATATTTACATTAATCCTCAGGGGGTACACGCTTACTTTGTGTATCATGTGTTTGGCAAGCGCAAGGAGCCCTAGCTAATATTGTATTTGCTTACACAACTTTATACATCGGTACCATATTTCTCTAAAACTTAAATTACACAGCTACCTGATCATTTAACAGAGAAACAAACATTTCTTTACTACGTCGATGACACATGTTCACGCAATTACACAGTTGGGTAACTTCACACTTTTGAAATTGTATTTTGTCTGTACTTTGTGAACTGTTCATAATTTTTTGGAACCATTGTGATACTATGAGAGCTTTGAATGATGTATTTGGTAAGGGAGCATGACTTTAAAGTACGTTTGAGGTAGATGACACTCTTGAAATGAGCAGAGAATTTTTGTTAGGTTTTGAAATTATTGGAGGGAGCTACGACGATTTTGAGAGTTGACTGAGGTGTTATGATGTTATTATACGATGACTATGTGTGTTATGCTGTTGCGGTATGTTTATGATCAATAAGCTGATGCTATATGAGTTATTTGAGTATGCTACGTATCTGTTATGATGAAATATTGAAGAAGTGTCGACGAATAAGGTAAGGAATAATGAGTAGTGGTTAGGGACTCTGGTTTGTGAGAAAGGTTGTTGGAAACCAAGATTCGTACTTTAAGAGTTATGAAATGTATGTAAATGCGTGAATGTATTACAATGCCACTGAAAATTTTTTGGACACTGTTATATCAATAGAATTTTGTTTCTACAGATTTGTAACACAAATTCTTGACCTGTGAAATATTTTTATATGAGACTGCCACTGTAGCGGAAACTGCTGTCATAAATATTTCCGTAAGAAAGTTAAGTGACCACCTGCACGTAATGCGTCATGGGCACCCAGCTGTGTCAGACGCCTGGAGAAAAAGCAATTAGTGTGTGCCCTTTCAGAGGCACAGGTAGAAAAAAAAGGGGAGGCCATTATCCTTGCTATTGACATTCCTTTGTAGAAAGCATCGCAAATACGACACGCTCAAACTTGCAAACATATGATTACACTGTGGAGATCTTAATTTATGGTATTTACTGAAATGCCTAATGATATGATGAGAAACATTTTACATTTATTGTCTTTCTAGTTGAGAGATTCTTTTGCCTTTGGAGACGACATTTGGCCAGTGAATGACGTTTCATGCATTGCTCTATATGGGCTATATATATTTGCTCATTTCGTTTAATATCTAGTTTCTAGTTGCACTGCAGCATTGGTTATTATAAAATTTAATAGATGTACTAATATCACTATTTTCTGTCTACAGACCCAGGAAAGAATACATTTATGATGTACTTTCTTAGAAAAAGAGAGCACAAATAGACATTTCCCTTCACAGGAACTGCATAAATAATTTTTTAAACGATTTGGTAACTTGTCTGCTACAGTCAAGTATTGTGATGCATCACTCTAGTATTAAGATGTGTCATATGTATTAGACATGGCCATCTTTAGTGTAATATTCTTTTGCTTGAGCTTTGTCATGTTTACATATAAGTTATTACATTTGCTGCTGCTGTGTGCCAGGCATAGTGCTACTAAATTTCACTTTGTATTACTCTGTTAAGCTAGTTTTACTACTGATTTATTTTTCTTGTTGCAGCACATTGGCTCAGATTAGTTGTAATGTTGCATTGCTTGGTAATTTAGATTTATTGCAGCTTGCTTTGACAATTTCCATTTTTTTCATTGCTGTTTGTATTAATTGTTTTATGCTGCTGCATGGCCTTGTCCCTTAGTTTAGCATCTAAACTCAGTAGATTTAAGTTAGCTTAAGATGGGGTAGGCTATATAAGTGAACGCGTTGTGATGAATTGGAAGAAATGCACTGAGAAGCTATAAGATAATGGTTTGGCCAAAAAAGTATTTTGAAAGAGGATATGAAACGTCCCCTTAGAACAATTTAAGAATTATTGTGCTGATAAACCTCTTACATTATTTGCTTTTCAAACAGCTGAGCAAAACTGAACGTACTCAAACATTCACTAAAGTGACACACAATATTTTTAGCGCAACGCAATCTGACTTTCAAAAATCCCTACAAAAGAATGGCCCTGACTAACATTAACCTATACGTTTCACAAATCACTTACCTCACAAAAATCTTCGTTACTCAAGCTACAGCAATACAGCGAGTGCCACTACTTCCAGCTAAATAACAGATTCAAACTACGGAAGGCACTAACTACTGATAGGCATAGTTAGCAAATGAAAGATTTTAATAGAGAACAAACAATGTATTTACCTCAATAGTCATCAGAAGTCATAATATATATACATGACATCCAGTCTTACAAATTTCAAAATTCCGCCATTTCTCTCCCCACATCCACCACTGCTGGCGGCTCACCTCCAACTGCCCAACGCTACAATGGCAGACAACAATGCAAACTAGCCACAGACTGCACACAGCACAGCCAGTGATTTTCATACAGAGCGCTACGAAACGTTGCCAATAAGAATACATAAACAGCCTACTTACACATTGATCTTGATGTGGTCAGGCGAACTCTCCTCTGATGACTCCAAGAATTGTTTTAAAGTAGAAAAGTTAGTTAGTGACTCGTTTTATATCCTTGACGCCCACATCTGACACTTTTTCACCATAGCACTAATCTTATGCTCACCTTTGAACAGGTCTACATTTATTCCTTGTAAACTCAAGTTTAACACATTCAAGTGTTCAAACACATCAGCTAAGTACGCAACTGAGCAAAGCCAAGATACGTTAGTGAGAGAATCCGCGTACTTTGTGTCAAAAAGGAAGACACGAACCTCGTCTCTAAGATCAAAAACATATTGAAAAGATCCTACCTCGAGAAGTCCATCTTACTTCCGTATGAACAAGAAGTAGCTCACGCTCACTACCGATCTCTTTACACTCTAGGATGACGCTAGACGCAGAAGTTAGCGTTCGCTAAAGCTCTACTCATGCAGGAAGCGGCCAAAACAAAAAATCTGTTATCATACGATATATATTTAATATATTTTTTTATTCTAATAGCATCTTGCGGACCCCTCTGGCATAGCTCGCGGACCCCAGGGGGCCCGCGGACCACCTGTTAGGAACCACAGCCCTACAACTTGTTTGATGCAGACGACAAAGAGCTGACTCATACGAGCCCAAGCTAAATGATTTGTGGTAGCGGGAAGAAATCAATTTTTCGTATGAACACATTCTACTGAAGTAAGCCAGACGCTGAAGAGACGAAACTACATTTTTATGTTGCACCTATGGCCTTTACTTTTGCAAATTGACAGACCAACACTCAGAGAGAGAGCTGCTTACACGTTGGCGCGGCGACGTGCAACACTTCAGAGAAGGGACACAAAGCTACAGACACCCTCCCCATTAATCAGTCGATGTTCCGAGGTACAGGAAATGAAACGTTTTTACCTTTATAGCTTTTTTGACTGACAATAATAGACACAGAGTGTAAACACTTTTCTTTCGTGGTGCAGAACTTTTGAAACATTTGATACAATGGAAATTGGAAATTTGTGGTAAGGGCTGTGGGACCAAATTGCTGAAGCCATCGGTCCCTAGGCTTACACACTAATTAGACTAACTTAAACTAACTTACGCTAAGGACACACACCCATGCCCAAGGGAAGACTCGAACCTCTGTCGGGAGAAGCCACACGAACCGTTACAAGACGCCTTAGACCGCACGGCTACCCAGCGCTGCGATTTGATAAAAGCTTGCTTAAATAATTTACAGTTGTTTACAAACTGAGGAAAGGAACCTGTGGCACTCAGTTGGCAAAACAACTGAAGGAATGAAATTCAGTTCACAGGTTGTGATATGCCGGTTAAGTCATAATAGCGAACAGGAGTCTCCTTGGCAGATTGGAAGAACGTTCTCTGCTTTATTTTTAATTTTTTAATTTTTTTAGGCATCGTTCATCTGAATGGTTTGACGGTTCCTGCCACAAATCCCTCTCTTGTGCCAAGCCCTACATCTCACACTAGCACTGGCACCCAGCGTCCTCGCTTATTTGTTGGATGTACTCCAATTTCTGACCCTCTACAGCTCCAGTAGTTACCATCGACGTCGTTTCTTTCTTCTTGCCAGTGTTTCACATATCTTCAATTCTTCGCCCATTCTGTGGAGAACGTCTTCGTTTCTTATTTTATCAATTCATCTAATTTTCAACATCCTTTTGTAACACATCCATATCTCATTCAAGTCCATTCTATTCTTTTCTGGGTTTTCTACAGTCCATGATTCATATATACAGGACGTAACTGTTAACCTTTGGAAATTTGCAATTATTCTTTCTCGAAAGTCATGTTCCCTTATTAGAATTTGTTCGAGTATAATTTTATTGTGTTACGTATTACTAGTGTGTTAGTCTCTTCAAAAGCTTTTGTGTTTCAAGTCGTACAGCTGTTTAATTTATGTTCCGCTCACAGTGACCGTTTAATGTACGTATATAAATGTCTTCCTACGTCAATTCACGAAATGTGTACTCATCTTCTTCTAGTAGCGTTTTTATTTTTTTACCCGCATAGACTGTCTACAATTAATCATATTACTGTCCCAATTCCAACATTTCCCTTATTTATTGCGATTGTTTGAATGGCATAGAACATTGTATCTGTTTAACTCCGACAGTCTATTTCCGTGACGCAGTTGTAAGGCCCTAATTTTTAAGAGATATGTAACTCGTTACCACATGAAAATGTTTAATATTAAGTTAGTGGAAACCCTATAAAATACCTTTTTCTAAGCTGCTAAATTACTTTCTGTCCATGAAATATCGTTCTCTCTGACCAGACGTAGACCATCAAGGTCAACAACGTCAACTGTTGATATGTTTTATGAAGGTGGTTTCTCATGGTCACCCATTAGTAGCACCCTAATACAAACTGAGTAAAGCTGCTGGTCCTTTCGTTCTTACATATTCTGTCGTTCCTTACATACGAAATCTAGTAGATATGACGTTAGGCGTGCTTCACATTCACTGAAAGGCAACAGTGGCATGTGCAGTCTATGAGACAGACAATCGACTGTATTTCACTTGTGTAGTTGCATATATGCTAAACAAAAAACAAAATAAAAAAGCAAGTGAAATTTAAAAGAACGCAAAATCCGTAAGGCTGGCAAAGTTTTGCAGAAGTTTGAAAAATAGCGCGTACTTCAATGTGAAAGTCTTTTAGTAATTTCCACAACGAAACTTTGTCTCGAAATCTGGCAGGAAACCCAAAGAGATTCTGATCATTCATAAAGCACACCAGCGGCAATACGCAATCAATACCATCACTGCGCGATAACAACGGCGAAGTCACTGATGACAGTGCCACTAAAGCAGAGTTATTAAACACGGTTTTTCGAAACATCAAAGAAGACGAAGTAAATATTCCTGAAATCAAATCAAGAACAAGATGAGAAATATAGAAGTAGATATCCTCGGTGTCGTAAAGCAGCTTATATCACTTAATAAAAGCTAGGCTTCCGGTCAAGATTGTATACCAGCCAGCTTCCTCTCAGAGTATGCTGATAAAACCATATTTAGCAATTATATACAACCGCTCGCTCACAGAGAGATCCCTACCTAAAGACTGGAAATTTGCTCAAGTGACACCATTACCAAAAAAGGGAAGTAGGAGTAATCTGTTGAATTACAGGCCCATATCACTAATGTCGATTTGCAGTAGGAGTTTGGAACGTATACTGTATTCGAACATTATGAAGTATTTCGAAGAAAACGATTTATTGACACATAGTCAGCACGGATTCAGAAAATGTCGTTCTTGCGAAACACAACTAGCGCTTTATACTCATTAAGTAATGAGTGCTATCGACAGGGTATGTCAAATGGATTCCACAATTTCAGGTTTCCTGAAGGCTTTCGACACCGTTCCTCACAAGCGTCTTCTAACCAAACTGCGTGCCTATGGAATATCGCCTCAGTTGTGCGACTGGATTCGTGATTTCCTGTCAGGAAGGTCACAGTTCGTAGTAATAGACGGAAAGTCATAGAGTAAAACAGAAGTACCATCCAGCGTTCCTCAAGGAAGTGTTATAGGCCCTCTGTTGTTCCTGATCTATATTAACGGCATAGGACACAATCTGAGTAGCCGTCTTAGATTGTTTGCAGATGATGCTGTCATCTACCGTCTTGTAAAGTCATCAGATGATCAAAATGACTTGCAACATGATTTAGATATCTGTATGGTGCGGAAAGTGGCAATTGACCCTGAATAAAGGAAAGTGTGAAGTTATTCCCACGAGTACTAAAAGAAATCAGCCAAATTGCAATTACTCGATAAGTCACACAAATCTGAAGGCTGTAAATTTTAATTAAATACTTAGGGATTACAACTACAAATACCCGAAAGTGGAACGATCACATAGATAATGTTGTGGGTAGAGCAAACCAAAACTGCGATTCATTGGCAGAACATTTAGAAGGTGCAACAGGTCTACTAAAGAGACTGCTTACACCACGCTTGCCCGCCCTATCCTGGAGTATTGTTGTGCAGAGTGGGATCCGTATCAGGTGGAACTGACGGATGACATCAAAAAAGTACAAAGAAGGGCAGCTCGTTTTGTATTATCGCCACAGACATCATACGTGAATTGGAGTGGTAATTACTAAAAAAAAAAGGCGTTTTTCGTTGCGACGGGATCTTCTCATGAAGTTTTAATCACCAGGATTTACCAACACTACCGCGTCCCCTGTACACTTTTCCATATAGTTCGGAGAAACGATGTCACCTGAACAAGTCGCTTTTAGTGCCACAGAACCGGTAGTGATACAGTAATAAATGACGAAATATACTGAACCGATTGTTAATAACCAAGACAAATCCATTAATGGAATTGTCCTTAGAACCAGCAATGCTGTTAACCAGTCCCTTGCTGAATTATTAACACATGTGCAAACACTATCAGTCCCTACTTCTCACATATTGTCCATTACTATGACCAACAGAAATGTGCACAGTGAAATGAATGCTTACAAGTTACTTAATTTGATGAACTGGTGTCAATTAAATTTTATAACATAAGAATACAATAACAAAAGTACAAAATACATCATTAAAGAACATAACAATACAGATAACATTTGTGGTACAGGCTTTACAAAAGAATCAAACTAACATATACATCAGTGTTACAGGAATTACGACATAAGTAAATACATAAAAGATCAGAATAATTACTGAAACATCAACTTCACACATGAGCATTAAAACAAAACAGAATAAATAAAGTCTAAGCATATTTACAAGGTAAATAACATATTATTAATGCCAATTATATTTGAGGATAACAGAATTCCTCATCATAGTGAATGTAGCTTAGTATTAGAAGAGAAAAAATTCTATGAAACTACAGAGACAGGAAGAAAACAAATACACAAGGGTACACAAACACATAGTGGGAAAACACAAAAGGAAAGAACAGGTTTTGTTTTATTGCAGTATTTTGCAAACAAAACTTTCTTTGCTTCTTGGAGATCTCCCTTCATTCATCATTATTCCCAAAAAGTCCTATCTATACCTCCATCCTGTATTCTATTCATATTTCTTTCAAAATAATTATTTCTGATTGTACAATACTCATTTGGGCCCAGATCGTTTTCATACAACTTCGCAATGCATTCTTTACCTATTCTCCATAGTCAGTTTCTTATATGGTCTACCCCTCTTAAGCTAACTTAAATCTACTGAGCTCAGATGGTAAACTGAGGGACGAGGCAATGCAGCAGTACAAAACAATTAACACGAACAGCAATGTCAAAAAATTTAAACAGGCAAAGCAATTGCAATATTACAACTAATATAAGGCAATGTGCAGCAAACAAGAAAAATAAATCAATAGTAAACTGGCTTAGAAGAGTAACACAAAGTCAAATTCAGTAACACTATGCCTGGCAAACAGCAGCAGCAAATGAAATGACTTATATCTAAACATGACATAGCTCAAGCAGAAAAAAACATTACACTAAAGACAATAATGCAGACAAGGGAAATGTATATTCACATCTTAATGTCTATGTAATTATGCCCAACACTACAATGGCAGACAACAATGCAAACTAGCCACAGACTGCACACATCACAGCCAGTGATTTTCATATAGAGCGCTACATAACGTTGCCAATAAGAAAACATAAACAGCCTACTTACAATATATATATATATATATATATATATATATATATATATATTATAAATTTACATATCAACTTCTGCATGAGCAAAATGAAGAAGGTGGTGCAAGGTGTGGTGGTAAGCAGAGATAGGCATTATACGAATAAATTAATTCCTGTCTAGATCATTCAAGCAAATTTATTCACGAATAAATTATTCGTCAGTTAAATAAGAAATAACACAGGAATGCCATCGTATTCAGCGCAAAGCCTATTAGGTTATATGTATATTATTTGCTAATGTTGAAGCATGCTTGTGTGCACAGTTTCAAGCCGTGCAACAGAACGCTCTCTTACTGCTCTACGACAAGTGAAGAACTATTTGCGTTCAATAATGACATAGCAGAGGCTCAATTACATGGCAGTTTGCAATGTGCACACGTTGTTGTTGGAGCAAAGAGGCTTAAGAACTGTTACTAGAATATTCATATCCGGATTTGACAACAGGAAAAGTGTATCTGGATCACCGTAGAATGAACTTCGTAAGATTTTTGTAGCTTATGCTCTTCACACCATATTAAATTATTGTTTCTGACTTTTTAACTACTTACGTTCTTATTGCTGGATTTCATAGTTTTAGATTCGTATTTTTAAATGTATTTTTAATGTTTGAATTATAAACTAGATAATACACACGTCAAAAAAAGTTTTGCATCACCTCGGTTCCGAGAGTTCTGGAAACTTTACAGAATATTATAATAGAGATCAACATAAACGTCATTTCCCTCCTTTTTATTGCTCATGAAAACGACACATTGCGTGTTGTACCGCCATACAGTGAGACCTTCAGAGGTTGTTACTGCTGTGGTCTTCAGTCCTGAGACTGGTTTGATGCAGCTCTCCATGCCACTCTATCCTGTGCAAGCTTTTTCATCTCCCAGTACCTACTGCAGCCTACATCCTTCTGAATCTGCTTAGTGTACTCATCTCTTGGTCTCCCTCTACGATTTTTACCCTCCACCCTGCCCTCCAGTACTAAATTGGTGATCCCTTGATGCCTCAGAGCATTTCCTACCAACCGATCCCTTCTTCTAGTCAAGTTGTGCCACAAACTCCTCTTCTCCCCAATTCTATTCTATACCTCCTCATTAGTTATGTGATCTTCCCATCTAATCTTCAGCATTCTTCTGTAGCACCACATTTCGAAAGCTTCTATTCTATTCTTACCTATTTATCGTCGATGTTTCACTTCCATACATGGCTACACTCCATATAAATACTTTCAGAAACGACTTCCTGACCCCTAAATCAATACTCGATGTTAACAAATTTCTCTTCTTCAGAAACGCTTTCCTGGTCATTGCCAGTCTACATTTTATATCCTCTCTACTTCGACCATCATCAGTTATTTTGCTCCCCAAATAGCAAAACTCATTTACTACTTTAAGTGTCTCATTTCCTAATCTAATTCCCTCAGCATCACCCGACTTAATTCGACTACATTCCATTATCCTCGTTTTGCTTTTTTTGATGTTCATCTTATACCCTCCTTTCACGACACTGTCCTTCATAGGTGGTGGTACAGATTGATGCACACACCAGTACCTCTAATATCCAGTAGCACGTCCTCCTGCGTTGATGCATGCCTGTATTCGTCGTGGCGTACTATCCACAAGCTCAACAAGGCACTGTTGGTCCAGATTGTCCCAGTCCTCCACGTCGATTCGGTGTAGATCCCTCAGAGTGGTTGGTGTGTCACGTCGTCCATAAACAGCGCTTTTCAATCTATCCCAGGTAAGTTCGATGGGGTTCATGTCATGAGAATATGCCGGCCACTCTAGTCGAGAGATGTCGTTATTCTGAAGGAAGTCATTCACAAGATGTGCACGATGATGGAGAGAATTGTCGTCCATGAAGACGAATGCCTTGCGAATATGCTGCTTTTATAGTTACACTATAGGTCGGAGGATGGCATTCACGTATCGTACAACCGTTATGGCGCCTTCCGTGACCACGTCGGCCCCACATAATGCCACCCCAATACATCAGGGATCCTCCACCTTGCTGCACTCGCTGGACAGCGACACTTATCGGTGAAGAGAACGTAATGCCAGTCCTGAGCGATCCACTCGGCACATTGTTGGGTCCATCTGTACCGCGCTGCATAGTGTCATGTTTGCGAAGATGGACGTCGCTGTGGACGTCGGGAGTGAAGCTGCGCATCGTGCAGCCTATTGCGCACAGTTTGAGTCGTCCTGTGGCTGCACGAAAAACATTATTCAACGTGGTGACGTTGCTGTCACGGTTCCTCCGAGCCATAATCCATAGGTAGCGGTCATCCACTGCAGTAGTAGCCCTTGGGCGGTCTGAGCGAGGCATGTCATCGACTGTTCGTGTCTCTCTGTATCTCCTCCACGTTCGAACAACATCGCTTTGGTTCACTCCGAGACGCCTGGACACTTACGTTGTTGGGAGCCCTTCCTGTCACAAAATAACAATGCGGACGCGATTGAACCGCATTATTGACCGCCTAGGCACCAATGAACAACAGACAACACAAGGAGTGTACCTCCTTTCTGGAATGACTGGAATTGATCGGCTGTCGGACCCCGTCCGTCTAATAGGCGCTGCTGATGCATGGTTGTTTACATCTTGGGCGGATTCAGCGACATCTTTGAACAGTCAAAGGGACTCTGTCTGTAATACGAGGGTGAGTCAAATGAAAAGCTTAAATTTGTAATAACAAATCTAAATTTTGCGCCGTTATCCTGTAAGTTGGTAAGCGTGCTACAAACAGCGTGCAGAATGGCCTGTGGGTGGTAGCATAGTGCAGATGCACACATACCGTCGCAGTATCGGCATAAATATAGCCGCCCCACTTGCGACTTCCACCAGGAAAGAACAGCGTTCCGTTATTCGGTTTTTGCGTTTTGAAGGTGTGAAACCTATTTGAAATTCATCGACGAATGAAGGTTCAATTGACACGCTTTAGAAGTTTTAAGTGCCATTGAAATATATAGGCCATGATATCCAGAATAATACAAAATGTGGAGTAGGTCACAATTTTTTCAACCTTTTTCAGTGGGATGTCCTGTTCAGAATCCCTTGTGATCTCTACCGTGTCTATTCAGGCCAGCCACCGCCCCCCTTCCCCCCACCCCCAATAACTTATTGATGGTGATGCCAGTGCTCACAGTGAAACATCGAGGTTTCGTGGAATATACCTTCAGTGGAACCCTTTAATATCTCACCTAAGTTTGGTAAATAATCAAGACTGCAATACTCTAAAGCTCCAGGATTATAGCTTACTTGCTACATAAAATGCTTCGTAATTCTGTATACGTTCTGAATATTCCTCCCATCACATCCCTTAGAAGCTGACATACGAGATGGTGAGGTTCGAATTCATTTAGGACCAACATTCAGTTAGCCGAGTCATTTCAGACACGTGTCTACTTCCAAGAGATGCAGCTAGACATCTGAATTTACTCTTTATTTGTTACAATGAGAAGAAGCTGATGAACAATTTCTGGCATTTATATTCCCCCGCCCGAAAGCTTCCCGCGTTATCCTCATCGGCTCAGTAACGCCTCCATTCCGTAAGCAGCGCGGACGGCCGGACAGAATGGAGCGGCCATTGTCGAGTCCCCCAAAATTCGTTCGGGTACTGCACAAAAGGCGATAGGCAGCGACGCGCGCAAGGATCGCACGAGTGACAGATATTTTCACAAAACGCCCTCGGGCTGGAGCCGGAAGAGCTGCGGAGCGGAAGTGACGAGGCGTTCCGGCCTGCCACAATGAGGCACTCGGTGCTCGCCAATCAGAGAGCGGCCGGCGGCCGGCGCGCGCTATTGTTCGAGCCGATAGGCCGTCCGGCAAAAACAAGCGACGGCCGAGGCTGCGCGCTGCTGATGCCGGAAAATCGTCCGCACCAGTATGTACAGGCAAAGCTAACGGGTCCAACAAAAATAAAAAAAGGGGAAAAAAGATCGACGTGGCACCAGCGAAATCATTCACAACTTGCTGTGTTAGGTAATGTTCCTCAGCATAACTCAGCCGTGATGCGCTTATAGACATTATACGGAGTTTAGACTTCCTCTTTTATGTGGAATTCACATAGAAATTCAACAATTTTAAAATTTACTCTATTTGGTTAATACGGGAGACAATTTTTGATGCTCCATTGGCGTACCGTAAGGGTAAAGCCGTTTCCCACAAATTAAGTCCAAATACTGCAGATACAACTTGGTATGGTATCTGTAAGACTGGCACTGTTTATCACAAATATGCAAAACAACATGAATTACTATCGATTATAATAGGGAAAAACAGAAATCATACTTGCGCTGCTCTTCCTGCACCGGCGAAATCATTCACAACTTGCTGAGTTAGGTAATGTTCCTCAGTATAACTCAGCCGTGATGCGCTTTTAGACATTATACGGAGTTTAGACTTCGTCTTTTATATGGAATTCACATAGAAATTCAATAAATTTAAAATTTACTCTATTTGGTTAATACAGGAGACAAGTTTTGATGCTCCGTCGGCGTACTGTAAGGGTAAAGCCGTTTCCCACAAATTAAGTCCAAATACTGCAGATACATCTTAGTATGGTATCTGTAAGACTGGCACTGTTTATCACAAATATGCAAAACAACATGAATTTCTATCGATTATAATAGGGAAAAAGAGAAATCATACTTGCGCTGCTCTTCCTGATATGATGTTAATTTAGTACTGTGCAATCTATTTGAACTATCCGATCAGGCTGACAAGATTTCTGCTACCTACGTCTTTCAAATCTTAAAGGTGGAAGCGATGAAATATAGGGAGCAAAAGGCTATTTACAATTAGTACAGAAACCAGATGGCAATTACAGAAGTAGAGGGGCTCGATAGGCAAGCAGAGTAGATAATTTTGATGTTTTGTGAAGCAAAATAACTGAAGTTGGTCGCATTAGGGAGGATGTAAAATACAGACTGACAATGGCAAGAAAAGTGTTTCTGAAGAAGAGAAATTTCTTAGCATCGAACATAGATGTAAGAATCAGGAAGTCCTTTCTGAAAGTTTTTGTAGGGAGTGTAGCCATGTATGGAAGTGAACATGAACAATGGTTTCGGCAAGAAGAGAATAAAAGCCTTTGACATCTGGTGCTACATAAAATTGCTCAAGATTAGATACATAAATCACGTAGCTAATGAGGAGAAACTAAATAGAATTGGGGAGAAGAGAAATTCGTGGCACAAGGTAACTAGGTGAGATCGATTGGTAGGACACATTCTGAGGCATCAAGGGATCACCAGTTTAGTACTGAAGGGAAGCATGGGGGGGGGGGGGGGGGTAAAAACCCTAGAGGGAGGCCAAGAGATGAGTACAGTAAGCAGATTCAGAAGGAAGCAGGTTGCAGTAGTTCCTCGGAGACGAAGAGGTTTGCCCAGGACAGAGTAGCGTGGAGAGCTGCTTTCGTGCTTACTGTGTGAGCCTGTAACGAAACGCGCTGCTCGTCTTTGAATCTTCGCCATTTTCTCCGCCAGTCCTCTTTGGTCCGACTCCCATCGCATACTGACGAGTAACAATCAGGTATGACGAGTGGTTTTAGAGCTACTTCTATTTTTGGTGGAATGATATGCTGTACCGTGTGTGCTATAATCTCTTCAACCGAACCGAAAAACTCGCCCGTAATCATTATATCACAGTTCGAAGCCAACTAAACTACCACTATCACTTCTTGTGTAAGAACCATCGCGAATCAAAACAAAAGCATTGTTTTCCGCTATTAACGATGGCACGTAGCGAAAAAGTGACTTGCGAGTAGCTCTCGACATGGTCAGCTTCTCTGAAGTATTTACTCTGTGCTTCTCTCTCTCTCTCTCTCTCTCTCTATGTGTCTAGAAGCATTCTCCAGATCACCTCCACTTACATCCCCTAGTTTACTCAAGGTTTTCCTTTCGCTTCGGCAAAGATCTACAAAACTGTGACAAAATTTACATATTAAAACAGAATATACATAGTATCAGTAGTAACCGAATCCAGCAAAGCAAATGTATTCTACGAGGGAATTTCAAAAAGGATGTTACAGATTGTTATGGCAAGCTACGAAACTTTTAATGAATGTTGCGTTACACGTCAATGTAGCAAAGGTACAAGACACTCTTTTTCAACATAGTCTCTGTAAATAAAGGTCGAAACGCTTTACCAATCATTCAATTGCTCGGCTATAGACGTCTACTCTTTGGTGACAGAGAAATTCGACAATCGCAGTTCGAACGTCCCCAAATTTTCTTTCGGCTTGCTGGGAAGATAAAAATGGCATGATGCAACATCTGTATCTCTCGTTCACTTCACCCTTGTGTGGACCCTTGGTAAAATTATTGACTATTATTGTTGATTACGTCTGGACGCAAGACTGAATTTAGTTCATATACCGCCAGGATTTCACGTTGAATCGTCGGGTAATTTAAGCACTGTCGTGGCACATGTACTTTCATTTTGGAGTGAGTTTCTAGTTGTTGCACCATTTCAGTTGCACAATGTGATGCGTCTTTCATCTTTTTCACAGCAAAACTGTCTCTGCAGGAGATCGAGAACATGCACTCTTTTATGATGATGCATCACTCTTGTTGCGCTCTAGTGGAGACGACATGTGTAACTTACAATCAGGTATCTCCACCTAAGCCTGTATTTGACTTAGGACTACAATTGTCCTACATGACACACCTATAGTCATTCTGACCCATCACAAATTCTGCAAAACGACATCTTTAGTTATCATGGCTTTTCGGTTCGTTCAAGATGTATGAGTTCTTTTTTAAAATTTGGTGCATAGATCAGTCCCTTTTTTACCTACTGAAGCTACTGATAAGAACCACTTATTAAATTTTATTGTTATACTAGTAACATGGGAATTGAAAACTTTGCGGCATAAATTCCGCCCGTGAAATCCTTAGTGGTGAAGCAGTTTTCGAACGTCCATTCCTACTTCATTGTCATAGTATCTTGCTGTTGTAGACTGGCTCTCAAATCTGCTATATCCATTAGTTTCTATGCTGTCTATCACTACTGAGTTTATACAGACTAGGCAGTAGGCGTATTGCCTTCTAGAAACACGATGGCCGGCTTGTAAATGAATTTCTTTTTTTGTACTTTTCAACCCTGGGTAATACAAATAGTATCACAACCAGTCTCTATTTCTTAGCAATTTATCTTCAGATGATTTTAGCATAAAAGTTGTTCTTTACAACGCATTCAAACTATCTGATGACGAACTGCTGAGAAGTTGAGACGGTGATGATAACATTTGTGCTACCTGAGGCTGAGAAGAAAAAAGCAAGAATTTCACTGATGATATAATTTGACAGCCTTCAGTAACAATTTTTCGGTATGTCGTCGATCTTAGTTCACTCTAAGATGTTCCCCAGGCATATTGTGGTTTTCTAAACGTCGATAGCGTTTGACTCTTAACTTTCAAAATAAGGGCTGAAAAAGTATATCTTACGTTTTCAGTACAAATCCCTGGTACATAATGTTTTCGCATCTCTCATTTCTTCTTAGTTCTTAGGGCATTTCTTATTTGCTGTTAAGAGCTACCCAAATGACCCCTCAGCAGTCTTTAGTGAAGACATAATTTCATAGTTTCCAGTTAGCTCTTCATTAATAATGTCATATCGTCGAATTCATAGAGCAGTCGATTCCTTATATAAAATTCCATATTTACTGGTGAAGATTTTTAATTAACGATATCTTAACTAACAACCACTTGGCTACTCTTGGAAATAATTTTTCAACGACCGGTTTAGTTGCCTAGAGGCCACATCATCAGATTAGACGTCGTGAAACATGACTTGAAGTTGCAAGTGGAAGGGACCGATGCCACTTCACTGTCATGAGTCACGGTGTCTGATCTAATGATGTGGCTTCTAGGCTACGAAACAAGAGCAGCCAAGCTGTTAATTGTCCAAGATGTTCTACTTACGGCTACTGTTGTCCCTCATACAAGACAATGTGTATTAATTTGTGAGTTTTCGTACAGTAGTTGATCCAATTTATTCAATTTCAACCTCATATTTCTGTTTCTTTCTTGATTTCCAAGTCTGTTTTAGTTATGCAACAAGCAAGTTCACAAACTACCATCTGGACTACTGGAAAGTATTTGAAAGAAATTTTCTTTCATCCTTTGCTGATTGCCATTCATTTGGTGTTTGTGATGTTTCCCAGCTGCATTGATACATCAGTCAGCGTACTGCTTTTATTAATAAATATCGTTTGGACAATCTGTAGAAATGCAATAGAGCGATTCTTGGGACTAAAACATGTTTAATGGAATTAATTACTGTGCGAAAGTAAATGATGTTTCTTCCTTCATTTTTAGTGTTCTGTGCCTCCATCTATAAACACGAAACACTTAAAGGATCACTTTGTTGTCTGTCTTTCTGTCTGTCTGTCGGTCTGTGCGACTGTTAAGAAACCTTTTTCTCTGGAACGAGTAGACGCATCAAGTTCCAAATTATGTCATTTATTAAGGTTTATAATCCCTTGCTGGTCTAAAGCTTCTAAGTTTGTAAGTAAATGCAGTCAAAAGATACGGTCATTTATGTCACGTATTTTGATACTCAAAAACTCACTCTTCAAAACCTAAAGGTTACTTCCAGTTGACTTATAACCATGAAAATTGGCAGGAAGCAAGGTTTCACAGCACAAGTAATGGAAGAAATCCGAAATTGTTGCTTTGTAGTTACATCGCACAAGAAAAGGTTTTTGTCATTTGTTATCCGACTTCAGATTTGAAAATCAAACCTTCTAGGAAGAATTGGAATCCTGTACCAATGTCGATAACAGGTGAAAGTCGTCAATATCATAGATTCCTGGAATGGATAAAGTATCTGTATACATAATTAAGTTTGTGTAGAGCCCTCATTGCAAAAGTCCTATTCGCGCCTGTCCAATTTTTGTTCTGAAAAACAATTTGAAGTGATGCACATCCTTTATGTACATGCTTCTGGAATCTAATAGTTGACGATATTTACTATCTGGTAAAATAATCTAAGAAACAGCTCATCAGCTCATCAGTTGCATAATTGTGCTTCATTGATCAACTGCCGGGTAGTTATAATTAAACTTTTCCTATTTGACACGTTATAACACGGAAACTAATTACCGTACGTGTATCAGACTTGATAGTATTAATGGTAAGGACGTGGGGAAGAGAAATAATGCAGAATCATTTTAAGTGAAACACTTTTAACGTGTTGCTACTGTGCGTCACACCATTATATTCCGGCACTATTACTGCTACAAAAGGGGCTTAATATAGCGCCCATCAGAGTCCGGAAGAATCTGAAAGAGCAGGATTGCATTCTGCACCGCAGAACGAAGCATGTTGGCTACCTCTGCAGCATTATTGTTGTTTTGATAATAGAGCTTCACCAATAATGCTCTGCTCCTTTTGCCCAAGCTTATGTTGACACGTCAACAAGGACACTGAGACTTGCCTGGTGTGTTAGACTACGAAACACGATGACTGCTCACGGCACCTTGTGGCCAAAGATGGAACTGGACGGTGGTGCTGTGACGCATGGCAATCGTGCACTGCATACTCTGGATATTAATGCTGCCAAATTTGATACTCGTACGGTAATTAGTTTCCATGTTATAATGTGTTAAATAGGGAAATTTTAATTATAACCACCCGGTATATGAGACGTCTTTCAGGCAACTATTTCATTTACTTGCTCAACTCCCGAACAGAATTCCATATGTAATACCAGGGTCCGTTACTACTCTTGCATCCTCCTCTGACGACGAAGTCGAAAGTCAGCTATAGGATCGTTGGTCATGTAAAATAATTTTTTGAAAGTAGCATGCTGTACCCGTATCGGGTGTTCATCCGTGCGGTAATACTGATCGGCACGTTTATGGAGTGCGACGCCGCTTCTGTGGTGTCGCTTTCGCACAGCAAGGTTCCGCGTTGCCATGGGAGCGCTCTGGGCAGAGGAGGCGCGCTCGGCCTGCGTAGCAGTCTCTCCCTTTCACTTTGTGTGACAGGGTGTGCAATTTCGATATGACAACGATAGTTTTGTGGTGACGATTCCCAAAGGGGCGACTTCGTTGAACCAGTAGGTCTCTCCAGTTCGAATGTTGGACAGCCTGTTGGATTCCTGTGGTTTTTTTATCCTTCACTTATAGGGCTGCGTGCCTCAGTCTGTAAAAATGGAACCTTTATAGGATCGCTTTGTTGTCCGTGCTTGCAATGATTTCGTCCATGAAAAGAGCGAGCAGCGAAACTGAATCTTGTGTGTTGCTTTATATTGCTTTGATCATGGTGGTCACACTCAAAAAAAAAAAGAAAAAAAGAAAAAAGAAACGCACCACGAAGAAATTATACGAATGGGAGGAAATCGGTGGATATAGTCTATATTTACACACAAGCAAATGGTTACAGTATTAGAGAAACTGGATGATTTATTCAAGAGAAAGAGCTCCACGAATTGGACAAATCAATAATGCGGTGGTCCACCTCTGGCCCTTTCGCGAGCAATTATTCGGTTTAGCACTGAATGAGAGTTGTTGGATTTCATCCTGAGATATATCGTGCAAAATTGTGTCCAATTGGTGCGTTAGTTAGGTACACGAAATCCCCAATTTGATGGATGGCTCTGACCATAATGCTCCAAATGTTCTTAATTGGGCAGAGATCCGGGAGCCTTGCTGGCCTAGGGAGGGTTGGCAAGCACGAAGGCAAGCAGTGGAAACTCTCGCCGTGTGCGGGCGGGCATTATCTTGTTGAAATGTAAGCCGTGGATGGCTTACCACGAAGGGCAACAAAACGGTGCGTAGAATATCATCGACGTACCGCTGTGCTGTAATGGGGTGGCGGATGACAACCGAAGGGATCATGTTGTGAAAAGAGAGTCAGCCCAAATCATCACTCGTGGTTGTCGTGCCGTGTGGAAAGCGACAGTGAGGTTCGGGATCCCATTGCTGTCAGGAGCGTCACGGTGAATATTCGCTGGTTATCGGGCCCTCGTATGAAGCATTACTGGAGACACTGAACTGTGATCTGAGTCGACAGTGTGGTTGCATAGTTTACACTCGCCCACGTTCAGGCTGAATTTGTTGATGTGGTGCTCTCGAGGTTTCTACATTGGGCAGTTGCTTTGGGAAGTAGTTTATTTAACTCTTTCCACCACATATCTGGGATGGTATAGCAACAAGTAATATACTATGAAGAAACAATCAACACGAGGGGTTGCGCCTGATTCAGGCATCTTCAGAGTGACTGAATATTACTATATGATAGGTAAATAAGATACCGAGCCTACAGAACGTCCCAGCAAGGCAATTATTTGTTGGGACATTCTGTGTGCTCGGTATCTCATACACTCCTGGAAATGGAAAAAAGAACTCATTGACACCGGTGTGTCAGACCCACCATACTTGCTCCGGACACTGCGAGAGGGCTGTACAAGCAATGATCACACGCACGGCACAGCGGACACACCAGGAACCGCGGTGTTGGCCGTCGAATGGCGCTAGCTGCGCAGCATTTGTGCACCGCCGCCGTCAGTGTCAGCCAGTTTGCCGTGGCATACGGAGCTCCATCGCAGTCTTTAACACTGGTAGCATGCCGCGACAGCGTGGACGTGAACCGTATGTGCAGTTAACGGACTTTGAACGAGGGCGTGTAGTGGGCATGCGGGAGGCCGGGTGGACGTACCGCCGAATTGCTCAACACGTGGGGCGTGAGGTCTCCACAGTACATCGATGTTGTCGCCAGTGGTCGGCGGAAGGTGCACGTGCCCGTCGACATGGGACCGGACCGCAGCGACGCACGGATGCACGCCAAGACCGTAGGATCCTACGCAGTGCCGTAGGGGACCGCACCGCCACTTCCCAGAAATTAGGGACACTGTTGCTCCTGGGGTATCGGCGAGGACCATTCGCAACCGTCTCCATGAAGCTGGGCTACGGTCCCGCACACCGTTAGGCCGTCTTCCGCTCACGCCCCAACATCGTGCAGCCCGCCTCCAGTGGTGTCGCGACAGGCGTGAATGGAGGGACGAATGGAGACGTGTCGTCTTCAGCGATGAGAGTCGCTTCTGCCTTGGTGCCAATGATGGTCGTATGCATGTTTGGCGCCGTGCAGGTGAGCGCCACAATCAGGACTGCATACGACCGAGGCACACAGGGCCAACACCCGGCATCATGGTGTGGGGAGCGATCTCCTACACTGGCCGTACACCACTGGTGATCGTCGAGGGGACACTGAATAGTGCACGGTACATCCAAACCGTCATCGAACCCATCGTTCTACCATTCCTAGACCGGCAAGGGAACTTGCTGTTCCAACAGGACAATGCACGTCCGCATGTATCCCGTGCCACCCAACGTGCTCTAGAAGGTGTAAGTCAACTACCCTGGCCAGCAAGATCTCCGGATCTGTCCCCCATTGAGCATGTTTGGGACCGGATGAAGCGTCGTCTCACGCGGTCTGCACGTCCAGCACGAACGCTGGTCCAACTGAGGCGCCAGGTGGAAATGGCATGGCAAGCCGTTCCACAGGACTACATCCAGCATCTCTACGATCGTCTCCATGGGAGAATAGCAGCCTGCATTGCTGCGAAAAGTGGATATACACTGTACTAGTGCCGACATTGTGCATGCTCTGTTGCCTGTGTCTATGTGCCTGTGGTTCTGTCAGTGTGATCATGTGATGTATCTGACCCCAGGAATGTGTCAATAAAGTTTCCCTTTCCTGGGACAATGAATTCACGGTGTTCTTATTTCAATTTACAGGAGTGTATATGTGACGCCATTCAATATTCAGCCCATCTCAAGATGCCTCAATCAGGCAATACGCGTCTTCGGTATATAAACAATAAATACATCTCTGCAACCAACACTGTTTATTTTTTCACCTTATTTTACTGTTAATTAAGCTGTTTTCTGTAGGTGTCAGTACCGTAGTGTTTCAAAATGACGAAATCTTGCTGTGTACTATGGGTTTGTTAATAATTTTGCAGCTATCAGTATTTATATTCTCCATAAGCCTTCCCCTTCTCAGACAACGGTATAACTACGGCTTAAAGTGACTGTGGGCAAGTGCGTGATTCTCGACGAACACGGACGTAGCAGATAAGCTTGTATGTTACTTATTACTAGGTGATGTCGTTGGTGAGGAACGTTTATCCACGCTAAGTTGCCGGATCATTGACTAACCAATTTCCCGGTGCTCTGGAATTAGTTTGCTAACTTGGCTACGAAGCAGTCGCTTTGTGCGCAAGGCTCTAGGGCAGTGGTATCCAATTTGGGGGTAATTACCCTCTGTGTGGTAAACTGAAACTTTCTAAGGTGTAAAAACAAAAGAGTTCGATTTTGCTGCCGTTACGAAACTAAATTACATTTTAAGAAGATTATTATTATTACCACTATTTCGTAAGACTATAATACTGATTACTTAGTTACCAATCCTTACCTTTTTTCAAACAAAAGAATTAATCCTTGACACAATTAGGTTGAGGTTAAAGTTCATTACATGACAGCAGGAACATCTGCTACTCATATAGTCCACTTTTAACACACAAAGTTTTTAGTTTGTGCCATACATCTACGACAGTAAATTGAGACCTACACATCACATATGCTTTAATATCTTATCGAAATGCCTTGTATAAGTTGTTGGTAGTTCCCGCAGTGAACCACAAACAGCTTCATTATTCATTTAGCACCAGAAAATCCATCTAACTTACGACACGACACAATGGTAACTTCGTAATAGTTACTAAATGATTGCAGGACCTTCACGGTGTTTTTTTTTTATTAGTTGGAGTTGTCAGACATAAAGCTTTGGTAGCCTAAGGCCTTCCAACTTCTACCAGTTCAGAAGTAAAGAGCCCAGCAATGAGGTAATTTACAAACAGTAATCGTAGCGCATGCTTTATAAATTAGGTGGCTTTTAAATGGGAGTGCAGTGTTTGGCTGAAGCAAGAGCCAATAGGGATAGGAGTGATGCAGAGTAAAAACATTTTGTAACAAGTGTCTATTGTTAGTGTGGATAATCAGCTTTGTTTTCTGAAGAGGGTTAGAGGTAGCACTAGCTGTGCACTGCTAAGTGTTTCATCAGTGTATAAAAAAAGATTTTTAGAAATAAGCAAAATCATTAGTTCATTCTATAATGAAACACCTACACAAACTATCTTTCGTCATTTTAAACTAAAAGTGTTCAAACATAATTTTTTTTCACTCTAAAATTTGCTACGGTCGTTCAATAAGTAATGACCCACATTTATTTTAAAAGCCATTAATATACATAGACAAAGGCCCTTGTTTGTGCTTCACATTTGATGTTTGTTCTGTACGCCGGTGAAGTTTCGAAGCGATCTGACAGGTGGCAGAGGCCGTAGTACAGCTTCAAAATGGCGTCTACTTTCGACTCGCGTTACAAGCAGCGAGCTGTTATTGAATTCTTGTGTGCAGAAAAATAAACCGTGGTGAACATCCAAAAACGTTTTTGTGCACTGTACGGCAATGCTGCAGTTGATAGGAGTGAAGTTGGGCGATGGATAAAGAAAGTTACAGCCTCAGGAAATGCAGAAGCAAAGCTCCATGATCAGCCACGCTCGGGACGTCCTCTCACAGGCGCTGCTCCAGACATGCTGAATCGTGAGGATGCCATTATTCTTGCCGATCGGCGCATCACAACTCCACAATTGTCTCTACAGTTGTCGGTAAGCATTGGAAGTGCGTCTGCAATGATCGAGACTACCGGACATTCAAAGACGTGCTCACGATGGATTTCACGAATACTCATAGCGGCCCACAAGATTCAAAGAAAGGCCATTTCATCGGATTTGTTGGAGTTTAAATATTCTCTACGGGCAACATATTCAAGATGACGAGAGTCTCAGCTACACAGTGAAAACATGGCTGCGCCTACAGGACGAAAGCTTTTACCCTAAAGGAATATATGCAGTTCCTCAACGTTGGCGTGCGGTCATAGAACGTGATGGAGACTACATAGAAAGATGAACAAGGCATGTTGATGTATAGTGTCACCAAATTCTTACTCTTAACAAAAAATATGTTTTGAGAAAGAAAAAGTGGGACATTACTTATTGAACGACCCTCGTACTTAGGCACTGATGTTGACACGGCCGGCCGGTGTGGACGAGCGGTTCTAGGCGCTTCAGTCTGGAACTGCGAGACCGCTACAGTCGCAGGTGCGAATCCTGCCCCGGGCATGGATGTGTGTGATGTCCTTAGGTTGGTTAGGTTTAGGTAGTTCTAAGTTCTAGGGCACTGATGACCTCGGAAGTTAAGTCCCATAGTGCTCAGAGCCATTTGAACCATTTGTTGACACCGTTAGTGTTGAGAGCTACTAGGTAATATCTGATTGCCCTCAGGTGTAATGGCCTCAGAAAGGATAGGGAACACTGCTCTAGTGTATAGTTGCACTCTGCAAAACTACGATACTTTAGTTTTGGTACAGTGCTTTGCATTGACCGTTCATTAACCTAATATATATAAATACAGTAAGGAATACAAATGCTTGCATACATGAGATTTTACATAATAGTTTACGCAAGTATCACTTCTCAGAGTAGTTAAACAGTTCAATCAATGGCACCAGCAATGACGAATAGGTGCAGATAAGAGTCTCATAGCATTTCATAAACAGTAAATACACAATAAATGAGTTAACACAAATATACACATAAATTCTTTTCAATAGTTCAATAAAAAAGTAGCACTCTTCAGAGTAGTTGACAGGAAGAAGATGCTGTGATATGCAAATGATTAGCTTTTAAGAGCATTCACACAAGGTTTGCGCCGGTGGTGACACCTACAACTTGCTGACATAAGGAAAGTTTCCAACCGATTTCTCATACACAAACAGCAGTTGACCGGTGTTGACTGGTGAAACGTTGTTGTGATGCCTCGTGTAAGGAGGACAAATGAGTACCATCACGTTTACGACTTTGATAAAGGTCGGATTGCAGCCTATCGCGATTGCGGTTTATCGTATCGCGACACTGCTGCTCGCGTTGGTCGAGATCCAATGACTATTAGCAGAATATGGAATCGGTGGGTTCAGGAGGGTAATACGGAACACCGTGCTGGATCCCAACGGCCTCGTATCAGTAGCAGTCGAGATGACAGACATCTTATCAGCATGGCTGTAACGGATCGTGCAGCCACGTCTCGATCCCTGAGTCAACAGAATGGGACGCTTGCAAGACAACAACCATCTACACGATCAGTTCGACGACGTTTGCAGCAGCATGGACTATCATCTCGGAGACCATGGCCGCGGTTTTCTTTGACGCTGCATAACAGACAGTAGATCCTGCGATGGAGTACTCAACAACGAACCTGGGTGCACGAATGGCAAAACGTCATTTTTTCGGATGAATCCAGGTTCTGTTTACAGCATCATGATAGTCGCAACCGTGTTTGTTGATATCGCGGTGAACGCACATTTGAAGCTTGTATTTGTCATCGCCATACTGGCGTGATGGTATGGGGTGCCATTGGTTACATGTCTCGGGCTCCTCTTGTTCGCACTGATGTCACTTTGAACAGTGGACGTTATATTTCAGATGTGTTACGACCCGTGGCTCTAGCTTTCATTCGATGCCTTCGAAACCCTACATTTCAGCAGGATAATACACGACCGCATGGTGTAGGTCCTGTACGCGCCTTTCTGGATACAGAAAGTGCTCGACTGCTGCCCTGGCCAGCACATTCTCCAGGTCTCTCATCAACTGAAAACATCTGGTCAATGGTGACCGAGCAACTGGCTCGTCACAATACGCCAGTCACTAGTCTTGATGAACTGTGGTATCGTGTTGAAGCTGCATGGGCAGCTGTACCTGTGCATGCCATCCAAGCTCTATTTGACTCAATGCCGAGGCGTATCAAGGTCGTTATTACGGCCAGAGGTGGTTGATCTGGGTACTGATTTCTCAGGATCTATGCGCCCAAATTGCGTGAAAATTTAATCACATGTCAGTTCTAGTATAATATATTTGTCCAATGGATACCGGTTTATCATCTGCATTTCTTCTCGGTGCAGCAATTTTAATGGCCAGTAGATTAGCAGTCCCATAACATTTCATCAGCAGTATTTGAACAGCTCCAACAGTGGCACCGAGCAGGTGCAGGCAGGAATGAGTGACATCACATCAATAGCAGCAGTTCCAACAGTAGCACCCAGAAATGGCGAGCAGGTGCAGACAGCAGTCCCATAAAATTCACCACTAGTAATTAAACAATTCCAACAGTGGCACCCATCAAAGTTGAACAGGTGCAGACAGCAACAAGTGGCATCATCTCAGTAGCAGCAGTTCCAACAGTGGCACCCAGCAATGGAGAGCAGGTGCAGGCAGCAGCAAGTGACATCTCATCAGTGGTTGAGCAGTTCCAACAGTGGCACCCAGCAATGTTGAATAGGTGCAGACAGCAACATTTACAACAGTGGCACCCAGCAATGTTGAACAAGTGCAGGTAACAGTGCATAATATTCACCAGCAATTATTAAACAGTTCATCACATTTCACCAGTAGAAATTAAGCATTTCAAAGTGGCAACCACCAGTGGTAATAGGTGTAAACACGAACAACAGATTGAATGCACACACAACTGCTTTTACAGAATTATTATCAATGCTCTTACATCAAACATACAAATTACTGTATAATAAACACACAAATGATATCAGATAATTATGATATTAACTATTACAAATATGCAAATATCAGTAAAGCTATAATATTTATTGGTGTCAGTGCAAGCCACAACAAATAAGTAAAATAATATTTAGGAGGTAGGTTGGTACCAATTATTTGGGATTAGGAAAGGAAAACACACAAACACACTCACTCATCTTTCATCCACATACTAAGTACTATTGTGTAATTGAATAGTGTTAACTGTGTAAATGCAATTCTGTCATAATTTGATGTTCAACATATCTATGAATTAGTAGTGGCAGCAGTGTATAATAGTCAATAGTAGTTAGTCAACGTCATAGTCATCATGTCAAGACCAATGTTTGCCAAGCCACATCAAAATATATGGTTGCTGAACAGCTGTCAGTTTGCCAACATATACAAACACTTGTTTCCCAAAAAAAGTATATACTGCTTACTGATTTAACAATGTGTGTGCGTAGACAATCTTCCTTCCACTGGAGTGTTCTAGTCTGCCATCTTCATCCTTCATGATCTATATAAACCAAAAAAAATACTCCTCACTTACCTTACCTCTCATCCACCAAAACTCCAATAATCATCAGCATCACACAGTCTCAATACTTCAATAATACCTCTTCAATACGTCGGTACATATAAACCTTATCACCAATATCATCTCACTTCCATAACAACTCTTTCCTCTAGTCAGTCTCCTCGAACAAGTACAGATAAAACCCTAGTGCAAACTTCAATTCATCATCCCATACAATCCGAAGACATAATGTCCACACACAACCTCTGTGTAATCCACCTGAGCCAAATCTTTTATTCATTATGAATTATAAAATACATTTTGGTTACCTTGTCCATCATAAAATACAAGAAATGCATACATGACTTCCAACACCCTTCAGTTTTAATAACTTACAGTAAGTAAGTGCGAGTATACAGTGTTAAGGAACACATAGGAATTTGAATGAATAAATCGTAATATTTCACAGTGTGTACACCACTTCAAGAATCATGGCAACACAGAAGCAAACACTTGGAGTATTTCTTTGTGTCAAGTGTCACTTGTTATTTCAATTGCTCACGAAAAATGCAGTGTAATAAATGTCAATGGTCTAAAGCTAGTACTGGTATTTCATATCGTCAGCTTGCTTTCTATAATAATTACAGCTCCCATAAGACCTCCAGTTCATGTGACTTCAATGAAGTTTCTTGATCTCATGTAGTTCGTAGAATTATAGCAGTTCATTGTCTTATCTTAAAACATAAAGCACTGAGCGTAAGCAGAACATGCAACAGCGAGTAAATATACCAATAGAGAACAGTATGTCAGAAAGTGGATGCAGCACAATCCCTACAACGAGGCTCTGCCAAGCGAACAATCTATAATTAATACCATAGTGTAACCTAAACTCTAAATTCTTACACAGTGTGTAAGCATTTCTATATACTAAATTAAAGAGTAGTTATGACAACAGAACAGAAATGTGTAAATATGCAATCCATAAGCAAAGCAGAAGTATATATCTTACATAATAAATGAGTCATTAGCATCAAATCAGCATAAGCAAATAAATGTTTATACGTAATCTTAATAAGTAAACATGAAGGCGCAAGCAGATAAATCATAGAGTATAACTTACATAAATAGCCATATCAGCACAACTAATCAGGTGACAAATATAATTTAAATAAATAGGCACAGCAGGCACATAATGGAAAATGTGACATCAGTGAAAAAGCATAGCAGCCAAGCGATGCATAATATTCACAAGTAACAACCCTGTTCATTAATAAAACATTGTCTAAATCAGCAAATGTACTCAAGCATGTCGCTTCACAAGTAAATAAATAGAGCATAAAATTTAACACAAAGTATAAATCACGTAATCGCGAGCAGCAAATTAAGTATAAAGTATATACCTAAGTAGAAATATGTTACCTGCAAAATAAACTCAATTAATAGTTACCTTTTTAGTTTATTACTTTCTTACTCTAAATTACATTCTTCCTGAAATTTTCTCGATAGCAAGTCTTCTTAATGTCAGACACGCAGAGAATTTACCTGTAGTTCTTAAAGATTTTATACAACTGTGTCCTGGAAAAACTGAACGTTAATAACATAAGTTATCAAGTCACTATAGCTTTATACTGAATTTAACCGGAGAAATTAGACTATGTATTTGTTTACGGCTGACAGTGCATTTGCACTGAGCGCTAGATCAGCTGTAGGTAAGCGTGACGTAGGAAGTAATTGTTTGCGGTTAACGGCTCCCTTGTGCGGCGCGTGGACTGACAGTCGCTTTGTGTACGCGCTGCCGCTAGAACACAGCGCGGTATCCCTGTGTTCTCTGCGTGTTTACGTGTAAAAAATGGTTCAAATGGCTCTGAGCACTATGGGACTCAACATCTTAGGTCATAAGTCCCCTAGAACTTAGAGCTACTTAAACCTAACTAACCTAAGGACGTCACACACACCCATGCCCGAGGCAGGATTCGAACCTGCGACCGTAGCAGTCCCGCGGTTCCGGACTGCAGCGCCAGAACCGCTAGACCACCGCGGCCGGCTGTTTACGTGTAACTGTTAGTTTCTCAAAAGTATGTCATTCCACAAAAATTTTAACGTTCGATATATGATGTATTCCCTTAGAGCGCCGTGATTGAAGAGTTTCTACTTCAACAGTGTTATCATGAATAATTATGCGAACTCTATATGGACCGTTATAAAGAAGAAAAAATTTTCGACACAAGCCTTTTCTTTGAGTCAAACGATGAGACTTAATTAACACCTTTTGACCAACTGACAAAGTTTTTAAACGACCTGGACGTTTAGATGATTTCTCTCTTCTAGCAGCCGCTGATGCAATATTTTGTAGAGCCAGGTTGTCAACTTCAGAATGCTGCAGTTTCCGTGTAAGTGAAAAAGGAACGATTTCAGAAATACGATTTGTCGGTGATTTATTTTTTAATGTCAATATAGGCGGTAAAGAAGTTGAATCATTTGGGAGTGAAGATACTGATCCCACGTTCTGTGATTATGATGACAATAAAGACGACACAATTTATTAATTTCCTTTATCCATCTCTCTGACGCGTTAGATTGAGGATGAAAAAGTGAAATGAAAATTGGTTTAAGCTTCCGACGCTGTAGAGTACGAAGCCAAATTTTAGAGCGAAGCTGTGATCCATTATCTGATATAACTTTATCAACATGACCCACTTCTTTAAGAAAATGTTTGATGAAAGCATTAGATACTGAACGAGCCGTTGCTATGCGAAAGGTATAAAACACACATATTTTGATGTCAATTCCACTACTACCATTGTTGTTGATGTTGTTGCGGTCTTCAGTCCTGAGACTGGGTTGATGCAGCTCTCCATGCTAATCTAACCTGTGTGAGCTCCTTCATCTCCCAGTACCTACTGCAACATACATCCTTCTGAATCTGCTTGGTGTATTCATCTCTTGGTCTCCCTCTACGATTTTTACCCTCCAAGCTGCCCTCCAATGCTAAATTTGTGATCCCTTGATGCCTCAGGACATTTCCTACGAACCGATCCCTTCTTCTAGTCAAGTTGTGCCACAAACTTCTCTTCTCCCCAATCCTATTCAATACCTCCTCATTAGTTACGTGATCTACCCACCTAATCTTCAACATTCTTCTGTAGCACCACATTTCGAAAGCTTCTATTCGCTATACTATTTATTGTCCATGTTTCACTTCCATACATGGCTACACTCCATACAAATACTTTCAGAAACGACTTCCTGACACTTAAATCTATACTCGATGTTAAAAAATTTCGCTTCTTCAGAAACGCTTTTCTTGCCATTGCCAGTCTACATTTTTTTCCGCTCTACTTCGACCATCATCAGTTATTTTGCTCCCCAAATAGCAAAACTCCTTTACTACTTTGAGTGCCTCATTTCCTAATCTAATTCCATCAGCATCACCTGACTTAATTCGACTACATTCCAGTATTCTCGTTTTGCTTTTGTTGATGTTCGTCTTATATCCTCCTTTCAAGACAGTGTCCATTCCGTTCAACTGCTCTTCCAAGTCCTTTGCTGTCTCTGACAGAATTACAATGTCATCGGCGAGCCGCAAAGTTATTATTTCTTCTCCCAGGATTTTAATACCCACTCCAAATTATTCTTTTGTTTCCTTTACTGCTTGCTCAATATACAGATTGAATAACATCGGAGAGAGGTTACAATCCTGTCTCACTCCCTTCCCAACCACTGCTTCCCTTTCATACCCCTCGACTCTTATAACTGCCATCTGGTTTCTGTACAAATTGTATACAGCCTTTCGCTCCCTGTATTTTACCCCTGCCACCTTTAGAATTTGAAAGAGCGTATTCCAGTCAACATTGTCAAAAGCTTTCTCTAAGTCTACAAGTGCTAGAAACGTAGGTTTGCCTTTCCTTAATCTTTCTTCTAAGATAAGTCGTAAGGTCAGTATTGCCTCACGTGGTCCAACATTTCTACGGAATCCAAACTGATCTTCCCCGAGGTCGGCTTCTACCAGTTTTTCCATTCGTGTGTAATGTACGCAAAACCATTAGTAGAACGAACCACTGGACCGAACAAAGTGACTGCAGCCATCTCCTTTAATCTCACTGGAATGATAGGAAACAACAGTTTTCTGTAAGAAATAGTTGGCGGCTTAGCCTTTTGACATAATTTGCATTTAGCAAGAACAAATCGAATACCTTTTTCCATATTACAGAAGTAGGAATTTCCTCGTAATTTATGAAAGCATTTTCTGGGATCAAAGTGTGCATAGCTGAAATGTTTATACCAAATCAATTTATTAACCCATCAGGAATTCAAACTAACCAAACAGAGTTGTCAACCAATTTTCGTTTGAAAGGAATATCATTACGAACTAAATAATACTGTCTAATCGCTACGTTTTCCTTTCTCCTCCACTTATCCTTAATGTCCTCCCAGACTGTATCCTTGTTTTGCTCCTTAGCGATGTCCTGGAACGAAGCCGAAATGACATTTTCAAACGCAACAATATACATCAAACAATAATTGTTTTCTTTGCAGTCTTCCTCAGCACTTTGTTTCAAACCCGTAAGTGCACGTGATAAAGCATCAGCAGTAGTATTAGAAGAACCCTGGATGTAAACAATACTAAAATCAAATTCCTGTAGATACAGTGCCCATCGTGATCTTCTTCCATGTATTAATTTTTTTGACATGAGTAATTCCAGAGCTCCATGATCGATGTAAACCTTCGTATGTCTGCCATACAAAACGATGTGAAATTTTGTGAAAGCCCAAACAGCAAAAGCTTCAAGTTCCGTTATCGAATAATTCTTTTCTGATTTAAAGAGAACACGAATTCCAAATGCAATACTTTTCTGTACTACAACGTAATCATATCATCCATCGCGTCTCTGTATCTATTGTCGTTGTCATGAATGAACGCATGTCGTCATAATACTCAGCGAAAACATCAGAAGTAAGAAACCTTAAACAATTTGTGCCTGATTCAAATTTCGTTACACACTCGGAAAATTTCAAGCATCTCGGCATTCCGGCAACAGTCAAGTTCACACTTCATTCCTTAAAGTTTAAAATTGTTTTATATGTGTTAAGAAACTCCATACCTAATATAATTTGTGTACTGAGTAACGGAACGATAATAAAAGTAGCAGAAAATTCATATCCTTGACAAATGAAATTTAAGTTGGTCTGTTGTTTGACTTCCACACTTTTTCCAGAAATAGCTCCTCGAATTGTGGTTTTAGAAACCGGTAACACAGTACAAGCAATAGTTCTTACACATATACGAAAAACTGATTCACTACTAACATTCAATGGGCTTCCAGAATCTAAAACCGCAGTGAACTTATTCTTATTCACACATACTTCAATAATAGGATGCAAAAATGCGTCTACATTATTTTCCTTTTCGTCTAGCAAAATATCTCTCATGTCTTCCAAGCGTACGTAGTGTAAAGTCGTAGTGTCATTACTTTCTGAACCGTCTATATTGCTGCCAGAAGCCGGAGCTACAAGTCATTGTCGATTGTTTGCGTCACGTCTTTGATTATTCGCATCACTTCGCGGATCAATTTCTACGATTTGCACTTGTCTCTCTGAATTTCTGTCACGTGGATGATGCTAATTAGGTCCCTCCTCTCTGTTAGATGTAAATTCTTGGTTGTGTCTGTTATTAAAATTTCTATTTTCCTGGCTATCTGCATGACTACTTCTTGCGTAATTTCGACTTGTTAGGTCTACTACCCTGGTTATTTATGTAGTAGGAAATTCTATTATTGTATGAATTATTTCTGTCTTGATGATACCAATTACTGTTTCCGTATGATTGATCATTCCGGTAAGAATTTCTGTTATTAAAATTGTCTGTGTAATATCTGTTAAAACGTCTGTTATTGCCATAAGGCTGGTATCTATTGTCCTGTCCGTTTCGTCTGTCATTTTCAAAATTACCGCTATAATGTCCGTTCCGATCATTATCCCTTTTCTCTGAAAATCTACTGCGATTACCGTTACTGAAAAAATTACAAGAGGTTCCGTCGTCGTTGTTATACTCAAGTTCTTGTAGCAAAGTCTTAAGGGTTTCAATGTCGTCTTTACATCTTCAGACTAAAGCAATGTGCCTTATCGATTGTGGCAGCTTAGTTAAACAAATACTAATTAATTCAGTCGGGCTATAAGGGTTGGAAAAGAACTGATTATTTCGAATCATGGCTTCAAAGTATTCTGCCGGCGTGCGGAACTCAGACTGTTTAAAATTACGCTCCATAATAAGACTATGTTTGACTCTGTCTTGCGTGTTTTCGGACCAATATGCCGATAGAAATGCATGGTAAAACTCATTTAAATTATTACAATCTCTAATAAGTGCGCGCATGAGCGTCGCCATTTCGTATTCTAAATATCCATACATAAATTCCAGTTTGTGACTTAGTGGCCAATTTGGCAGAAGTGTGTACATAAATTGTAACCATGAACGTGGATGTATGTCATTATTAGAATTTCGAAAGATCTTAAATTTCCGAACAGTTAAAAAGTGTTTATAGTCAAAGTTTTCCCCTCATGGCGACAAGACCTACCGCTTCTGTCCCAGTCTGAATGTCGATTATTATCAAGTTCGCGCGCCTGGCGCTCTGTTGTTGCATCTCGTAAATGATATAAATTACTTTCTTCAAAACCCACCGCTATCTGTGATTCTAAATTTCTTCTGCTGTCTTTTCCTACGATTCCGCTTTCAATTTAACTTGTTTTCGTAAAGCCTCAAATTCCCTTTTAACGCGTTCATTAAGTTTTCCCGGATTTTCAACATGTTTATTTATATTCTGGTACTCTTCTGTTTCTGCAAATGGCAATGGAGCTGTATCATCTGAATCTCTGTCCCCATTTAAACTAAGACTTGTCAATTTATTGGAAATCTCCTCAACGTTTTCCGATAAGTCACCTATTTGTTCTTTCTGTTTATTTAAGTCTACCGTAAGTGTCGCGACTCGGGTTTCAGTATTGACACATTTAGTAGTTAACTGTTCATATTGTTGTGCTAGGTTATTTGTTCTGTCATTTGGTACGGATTCCTCGATTCTTTGAAATATTTCTTCCTTATCGTGTGCACGTTGTAAATTTAACTCTGAAAATTTTTGTACTATCACGCGATCTATTTCTTCCTCTTCTCCATCCTGTTCCTTTTGTCTAATTCATGTTGAAGTTAATCTATTATTGTGAACATTCAAAATCGGTTGTACTTCATCTCTAATTTCTGTTTTAAATTTATCTTTCATGTTTTTAAAACATGTCCTTATTCGTGAGTTTAACCGTGTTTCCATTGTACCCATATCAGTTTTAATTGTTCCCATTTATGATCCCAAATTTTATATTGCACTCATCAAGTGCTGCATATTAACTGGTTCTTTTCGCCCCTAACATTTCCCGTAAAACTAACTTCCTTCATCATAGCCGTAAAGCTATCTGTGTTCGATACTATTCCAGAATCTTCTATCGTTAATCTCGTATTCTGAAAATTTTTCGATTGTGAAAAATTTTGAACTGGTTCCGGATTATTTTCCCGGCTTATTAAACTGTTTTCTACTTCATTATTCACCATACTGCTCTCCTGTGTTGGCGAGTTCGCCATGTTAACAATTTCGTTATTCTGACTATCCATCATTCTTGCCTTTTTCATCGATCGCGTAATCATTTACAAAACATACAAAACTCGTCACTATACGAAAATTACACACAATACAACACTTTATCACCAACAATACCATCTACACGAAATGCTTCCCGACAAACACGATTAACGAACAATTAAAACCTTCACAATTGCACAAAATTGTCAAACCCATATACGACATATCAAAAATTAAATTCTACAAAAATACCATCAGAAGACGACAAGACAACTACAAATGTTCAATTACAAAATCTACACGTGCAATATAGACTACAATTACTAAACTACAAGTTACTACAACAATACGACTGTCTACTATTTTTACTATCAAAAGAATTCCAAGGGACGATCCGAAGCAGCGGTCGCCACATGCATGGGGGCTTAATTAAAATTAAAAGACTAATATTAATGAATAAATGCAATAATTTTAGTAGCTGTGTGACCGGTTACGAAGTCTCGTAACCGGTTGGCCATGACTAGTATTAGCACGCAATCTGAGTGCATAAAAAAAAACAAAGAATGACAAGGAATTTCCATTAACACAATTGATTAATTAAGTCCCCTGCAACTATAAAAGTTACGAAACAACAAAGCACAAGTGTAACTGTTCTGTGTGTGGTAGTGTGATTCAACGTACATGTATCTGGCTCGGTTCTTTCTCAATACGACAAAATATTTTAAACACCATATACAATGAAGTAATTGAAAAACCAGAAATACTATAATTGCAGATACAAACCAGAATTACATGTCTAATAAATGAACACGAACCAGATGCATTGTTGACTGTACCTGTGAGCAAGAGAGATAGTCATTAAAGAAAACTGTAATACCTTTTTACCTCATTTTATACTGACGAAAATATTCCATTACACCAGCATCATAAATCAAAAGCCCATCTCCTTTCTCAAATATGTTCTGACAATTGCAAGTTCTTCCATCTATACATTACACCAATCGAACAGCGTCAACTCTCTCGCCCAGCAGAACAACAACTGCCCTCGACATCCTCTGAACTACTACTGCCCAGTGGAGGCGGCGGAATAATAATCTTTGGCGCAATCTCTGGCGCTGTGACGCAGTGTTGCCACCTTTCACTGTGTAGAACAAAAGTGTTGCGTAGCTTACGTGACCCTTTATATATCCTGACTCAGTTTCTAGATGGTTTACCGCTTCCAGTTTGTAGTGGAATCTAGTAAGACACTGATCGCATCTGGAAAGATACCGATCAAAATGAGGTAATTCTTGATAGGTATGCAACATTCCTAATGTATGGGTGACGTGGTTACGAACTGAACTGACCTTCCAGGAAAGTTACCAATCTACTCATGCGTAGGATAATCTTCAGTAGACTGTGGTAGTCTTACAACTCTACTCTAGTGCAATCCGCCCTAGTGGGCTGTTCATGCAACTTGCTTGTGACAGTCCATTTGGTCAGTGATGACTGATTTTACCTATTGTGTTTATTTTCGAAGACTGAAGTCGGTATTGCTCATGTGTGAGAGGTATTTGTTAAGATGTCTGTGAGTGGAACACTGTGGAGGGGCTAAGCTGTGGATGTGCCCCAACATTGGTGTACGTGCAGACATTATAATCACCCAGGCTTGAGGAAAAAATCAAGAGCCGCTAAATACTAAGTCATACACAAGACGCACTGTACAGTATAACAGATCTTGTTGTTACGTGATGTCATGCCAAGAGTTCCTCTAGAAATTATCGAATGATTCTGAGACTTGTAATTCATTTTAAAGAAATATTTTTTTTGAAGTCCAAAAGTTCGTATTTAAATACTGTACTGAATTGAAGTTTCACAATTGTAGTAGTGAGTTTGTTTAAGCTGAAAAGAGAATCGGCGGTTGCCAAATGATCGAGGATTTTGAACAAAAAAATTTATTTCATGGACTTCCACAGCTAAAACACTGCATGTTGGGTAAAAACTACTGCTGCAGCTGTGTGGTTACTTTATTTGATGTTCACCCGCGTTGTAGCCCTGCACACTACGTGTCGGATCCGCCAGGAAATGGTTCCGGCTATTGGCCCCGTCTACATTAGTTTATCTTGGCGTGCGACATGATTTTTAGAATGGAGTGGAATTCTAGGAATCTGAGGAAAAGTTTAATGTGAAGTGTACTCTAGCATCAAGCTGTAACCAACTTACCTAACGATATAAAAAAATTACGAAACCAGTCGTACTTTTTGAATAAGGTAATCATTCAGCTGCGCTGGGTTTTTACTCAACATGAGATTTGAAAATCCAAGGATCTTTGGTAGATGACTTTAGCCTGCTCAATGTCCTCTACCGCAAGCTCCAGAGAATAAACTGGAGTTCGTGCTGTCAGTTAAGGGCCTGAGACTTAAATGGAGTCTGTTTCAGAACACGCTGCCGGTGTTGGTTGTGAGAGTCCATTAAAGCTGTCTTCACTCAGCGCAATTACGCCCTCACTGCTAGAAAGAAGATGCACCAGAAGCTCCTACGTACATGCTAATGTTCTACTGTTCTCACGAAAACTGAATAAAGGAAGTTCATCTCTACCGTCTGAGTCAAATAAACACTGCCCTCCACTCCTTAGCCATGTACTCACCACATAATGTAGCGGGACTCATTAACATCCCAAAGGCTTCCTCACAATTACCTCTTCTAACACGTATGTGATGCACTGGCTACACACACCTGTTTGCATGGCTAAAGTAACCCAGAGCTAAATGTGTCGCCGACACAGCAAGTGAAGAGTGGACAGACTCACAATTTACCCATACTATTACACAGCAGAACGAAAAAACGTAGTTAACTCGGTAATACCAGTGCCACGATGCTTGGAAAAGGACAGAGGCAAATTTGAATTATTGTCGCTATTGAGATCAGAAGACACGGGTTAATTGCTCTCCTGGAGAAAAACAGAGAATTAAGTGGTCACGGAGTTACTGAAGGGACAGTGGAGCACTTCGTCGGAATGATTCTAGTAAAATCATGAGAAATATAAAGCAAGATGTTAATATTTGTAATTAGATACCGTGTCTTTGTAATAAGAGTCAGTTACCCCCCACCCCCACCCCCTCCCATGAACCATGGACCTTGCCGTTGGTGGGGAGACTTGTGTGTCTCAACGATAGATAGCCGTACCGTAGGTGCAACCACAACGGATGGGTATCTGTTGAGAGGCCAGACAAACGTGTGGTTCTTGCAGAGGAGCAGCAGTCCTTTCAGTAGTTGCAGGGGCCACAGCCAGGATGATTGACTGATCTGGCCTTGTAACATTAATCAAAACGGCCTTGCTGTGCTGGTACTGATAACGGCTGAAAGCAAGGGGAAACTACAGCCGTAATTTTTTTCCGAAGGCATGCAGCTTTACTGTATGATTAAATGATGATGGCGTCCTCTTGGGTAAAATATTCCGGAGGTAAAATAGTCCCCCATTCGGATCTCCAGGCGGGGACTACTCAAGAGGACGTCGTTATCAGGAGAAAGAAAACTGGCGTTCTAGGGATCGGATTGTGGAAAGTCAGATCCCTGAATCGGGCAGGTAGGTTAGAAAATTTAAAAATGGAGATGGATAGGTTAAAGTTAGATATAGTGGGAATTAGCGAAGTTCGGTGGCACAAGGAACAAGACTTTTGGTCAGGTAAATACAAGGTTATAAATACAAAATCATATAGGCGAAATGCTGGAGTAGGTTTAATAATGAATAAAAAATAGGAGTGCGGGTTAGCTACTACAAACAACATAGTGAACGTCTTATTGTGGCCAAGATAGACACGAAGGCCACGCCTACTAGAGTAGTACAACTTTATATGCCAACTAGCTCTGCAGATGACAAAGAAATTGAAGAAATATGTGATGAGATAAAAGAAATTATTCAGATAGTGAAGGGAGACGAAAATTTAATAGTCATGGGTGACTGGAATTCGATAGTAGGAAAAGGGAGAGAAGGAAACGTAGTAGGTGAATATGGATTGAGAATAAGAAATGAAAGAGGAATCCACCTGGTAGAATTTTGCACAGAGCATAACTTAATCATAGATAACACTTGGTTCAAGAACCGTGAAAGAAGGTTGTATACATGAAAGAAACCTGGAGATACTAGAAAGTATCAAATAGATTATACAGTGGTAAGACAGAGATTTAGGAACCAGGTTTTAAATTGTAAGACATTTCCATGGGCAGATGTGGACTCTGACCACAATCTATTGGTTATGGGGTGTAGATTGAAACTGAAGAAACTGCAAAAACTGTGGGAATTTAAGGAGATGGGACCTGGATAAGCTGAAGGAACCAGAGATTGTACAGAGTTTCAGGGAGAGCATAAGGGAACAATTGACAGGAATGGTGGAAAGAAATACAGTAAAATAAGAATGGGTGGCTTTGAGGGATGAAATAGTGAAGGCAGCAGAGGATCAAATAGATAAAAAGAGGAGGGCTAGTAGAAACCCTTGGGTAACAGAAGAAATATTGAATTTAATTGATGAAAGGAGAAAGTATAAAAATGCAGTAAATGCAGCATGCAAAAAGGAATACAAACGTCTGAAAAATGATATCGGCAGGAAGTGCAAAATGGCTAAGCAGGGATGGCTAGAGGACAAATGTTAGGATGTAGAGGCTTATCTCACTAGGGGTAAGATAGATACTGCCTACAGAAAAATTAAAGAGACCTTTGGCGAAAAGAGAACCACTTGCATGAATATAAAGAGCTCAGATAGATACACAGTTCTAAGCAAAGAAGGGAAAGCAGAAAGGTGGAAGGCGTATATAGAGGGTCTATACAAGGGCAATGTACTTGAGGACAATATTAGGGAAATAGAAGAGAATGTAGATGAAGAAGAAATAGGAGACATGATACTGCGTGAAGAGAATGACAGAGCACTGAAAGACCTAAGTAGAAACGAGGCCTCGGGAGTAGACACGATTCCAGTAGAGCTACTGACAGCCTTGGGAGAGCCAGGCCCAATAAAACTCTACCATCTAGTGAGGAAGATGTATGAGACAGGCGAAATATCCTCAGACTTCAGGAAGAATATAGTAATTCCAATACGAAGAAAAGCAGGTGTTGACAGATGTGAAAATTATGGTACTATCAGTTTAATAAGCCATGGCTACAAAATACTAACATGATTTCTTTACAGAGGAAAGGAAAAACAGGTAGAAGCCGAACTCGGAGAAGATGAGTTTGGATACCTTACAAATGTTGGAGCACGTTAGGCAATACTGACCCGAGGACTTACCTTAGAAAATAGAGTAAGGAAAGGCAATCCTACGTTTCTAGAATTTGTAGACTTAGAGAAAGCTTTTGACAATGTTGACTGGAATACACTCTTTCAAATTCTGAAGGTGGTAGGTGTAAAATACAGGGAGCGAAAGGCTATTTACAATTCGTACAGAAACCAGATGCCAGTTATAAGAGTCGAGGGGTATGAAAGGGAAGCAGTGGTTGGGAAGGGGGTGAGACGGGTTTGTAGCCTATCCCAGATTTTATTCAATCTGTATATCCAGCAAGCAATAAAGGAAACAAATGAAAAATTCGGAGTAGGTAATAAAATCCATGGAGGAGAAATAAAAACTTTGAGGTTTGCCGATGACATCAGAATTCTGTCAGACAGCAAAGGACTTGGAAAAGCAGTTGAACGGAATGGACAGTGTCTTGAAAGGAGGATATAAGATTAACAACAACAAAAGCAAAACGAGGGTAATGGAATGTAGTCGAATGAAATCGGGTGATGCTGAGGGAATTGGATTAGGAAATGAGACTCTTAAAGTAGTAGAAGAGTTTTGCTATTTGGGGAGCAAAATTACTGATGATGGTCGAAGTAGAGAGGATATAAAATGTGACTGTCAATGGCAAGGAGAGCGTTTCTGAAGAAGATAAATTTGTTAACATCGAATATAGATTTAACTGTCTGGAAGTCGTTTCTGAAAGTGTTTGTATGGAGTGTAGCCATGTATGGAAGTGAAACGTGGACGATGAATGGTTTAGAAGAGAAGAGAATAGAAGCTTTCGAAATGTGGTGCTACAGAAGAATGCTGAAGATTAGATGAGTAGATCACATAACTAATGAGGTGGTATTGAATAGAATTGGAGAGAAGTGAAATTTGTGGCAAAACTTGACTAGAAGAAAGGATCAGTTGGTAGGAAATATTCTGAGGAATCAAGGGATCGCCAATTTAGTATTGGAGGGCAGCATGGAGGGTAAAAATCGTAGAGGGAGGCCAAGAGATGAATACACTAAGCAGATTCAGAAGGATGTAGGCTGCAGTACGTACTGGGAGATTAAGCAGCTTGCACAGGATAGAGTAGCATGGAGAGAAGCATCAAACCAGCCTCAGGACTGAAGACCACAACAACAACAACCTTAGGAAAAAGGACACCTGTATTTGTACTTCGGACATGGCTAAGAGGATTTGTAAAGAAAGTTTCCCAGTCCGCTCAAGACAACCTTGGAGCAATTTTCATACGTCGAAGTACTCATTAAAAGTTAAACATCGCAGTTAATAACTCATTAGGAGTAAGATTACAACTATGGCTCGCGGAATCCAGCAGATTCGATATCGACTGTATCTATCGGTCTCAAAAAATCATACAAATCGAGCAGTTACATTTACTGCTTATGGAGTCGCTCTTCCAGATCAGTCCCCTTCGGGATGGAAACTATTAATAAGAAGTGGTAACACACTCTGTGAAAACTGGTGACTGTTTTTGTACCCCCATTTCTGGCGAATGCATGCGAAGTTTCCGGTCTAAATATGTCATATGAATTTATGTGTTTTAATCGAAGATAATTAGTATACAACAAATAATAAGGTTAAAGCTATGCATAATTCATATATCATCATTTACTCCAAAGAAGTTAAAAAATTTAACTTTCTTATCCGACAGACGGATCACTATAAATAGCGACCAAGGCGTCACTTCAAGAGTAAAATTGGCAAAGATTGAGAATTAACCTGTTCTGGCTTAACCACAAGCGTCGGAACGAAGAGGAAGAACGCAAGACCAGAGAAGGCGGCGAGGCGACGTCAGCCAATAGCCAGCTAAGAAGGAACGCGCCACGACTGGAGCGAACTCTGCAAGCAGTGAATATAAGTGTCGCTCCAGCCAGCCTCGGCTGGACACTAGTGGACAGTATTCGCAGAGCATTATCACGGCCTAGTAGAGAGTGCTAGGAGAACAGTTATTAGAATAGTTATTAGTTATCCCTATCCATTGCTTGTTAGGACATTTTATTTATTTATCGTATCCAAGACATCACCATTTTACAAAAAAAAAATTATATTACAATGCAAGAGAAGCAGTTATAATACAATAATACATGGTTATAAGGTAAATTAACTACAATAATATAGGAAAGTATGTAACATATAATGATAAGCGCTAAGGATGCGAAACAGAGCGATTTTCATATCCCACGTGAAGCCCAATACACTGCAGCTTGAATAGCCTTGTCATTTGCTTCAAATAGGTCTTGAGTCGAACACGGGTTGTTTAGTTTCCTGCAGACCAGTAGGTGTTGTGGGTCTTGCTGTTCTCCACACTCGCAGGGCTCGTCTGCACTGATGTAGCCCCATTTTTCCAAGTTTGCTCTGCATCTTGATACGCCTGTTCGTAGTCTATTCAGTGTTAGGACATAAACTGTAGCGAAGATCATTACTGGTTGCATGTCGTCCATCGTTTGCAACACTTATGGTAAATACAAATCAAGTATTGTCATTCTTCTTACACTACTGGCCAATACAATTGCTACACCATGAAGATGACGTGCTACAGACGCGAAATTCAATCACAGGAAGAAGATGGTGTGATATGCAAATGATTAGCCTTTCAGAGCATTCACACAAGGTTGGCGCCGGTGGCGACGCCTAAAACGTGCTGACATGAGGAAACTTTCCAACCGATTTCTCATATACACACAGCAGTTGACCGGCGTTGCCCTGTGAAACGTTGTTGTGATGCCTCGTGTAAGAAGAAGAAATGCGTACCATCACGTTTACGACTTTGATAAAGGTCGGATTGTAGCCTATCGCGATTGCATTTTATCGTATCGCGACATTGCTGCTCGCGTTGGTCGAGATCCAATGACTGTTAGCAGAATAAGGAATCGGTGGGTTCAGGAGGGTAATACGGAAAGCCGTGCTGGATCCCAACGGCCTCGTATCATTAGCAGTCGAGATGACAGGCATCTTATCCACATGGCTGTAACGGATCGTGCAGCCACGTCTCGATCCCTGAGTCAACAGATGGGGACTTTTGCAAGACAACAACCATCTGCACGAACAGTTCGACGAAATATGCAGCAGCATGGACTATCAGCTCGGAGACGTTGCCTGCGGTTACCCTTGACGCTGCATCACAGACAGGAGCGCCTGCGATGGTGTACTGAACGACGAACCTGGTGCACGAATGGCAAAACATCATTTTTTCGGATCAATCCAGGTTCTGTTTACAGCATCACGATGGTCGTATCCGTTTTTGGTGACATAACGGTGAACGCACATTGGAAGCGTGTATTTGTCATCGCCATACTGGCGTATCACCCGGCGTGATGGTATGGGGTGCCGTTGGTTACACGTCTCGGTCACCTCTTGTTCGCATTGACGGCACTTTGAACAGTGGACGTTATATTTCAGATGTGTTACGACCCGTGGCTCTACCCTTCATTCGATCCCTGCGAAACCCTACATTCAGCACCTGCATGTTGCAGGTGTTGTACGGCCCTTTCTGGATACAGAAAGTGTTCGACTGCTGCCCTGGCCAACACATTCTCCAGATCTCTCACCAATTGAAAACATCTGGTCAATGGTGGCTGAGCAACTGGCTCGTCACAATACGCCAGTCACTACTCTTGATGAACTGTGGTATCGTGTTGAAGCTGCATGGGCAGCTGTTTCTGTACACTCCATCCAAGCTCTCTATGACTCAGTGCTGATTCCTCAGGATCCATGCACCCAAATTGCGTGCAAATGTAATCACATGTCAGTTCTAGTATAATATGTTTGTCCAATGAATACCCGCTCATCATTTGCATTTCTTCTTGGTGTAGCATCTTTAATGGACAGTAGTGTGTTTATAATAAAAACTACTAATGCTATTTGCTTGAACTGTTGTATAGCATTCCGAGAAAGCAGCTTTCCTTAGGCAGCCTATATCAGATGAGTGGGCAAGACCCCACATAACCCATGATATTCGTCCACGATCTGGCGGTCTGAAAACGGTCATCTTGCATATCCTTAAATCCCTATAAAACATGCCAAACAGATGCAGTCAGTAACATTGATGTGACTGTTCTCGGCGTCGCGCACTAGCAACATAGACTATGGAATCAGGGCACACCTACAACGACAAATTAAGCAGGAACCGCTCGGCGAACTGTCCGTCACGACTTATAGAAAACGATTTCGAGTAGCAGATTAATTGTTAACGAGTTTTACAAGAACAAGGGGACCATCTAATATCGATATATCGGACACGTCAGGGATGTGATAGAGCAAGTTGTGCGCTCCTGAAAACAGTAAAAATTGGTTCAAATGGCTCTGAGCACTATGGGACTTAACATCTATGGTCATCAGCCTCCGAGAACTTAGAACTACTTAAACCTAACTAACCTAAGGACATCACACAACACCCAGTCATCACGAGGCAGAGAAAATCCCTGACCCCGCCGGGAATCGAACCCGGGAACCCAGGTGTGGGAAGCGAGAACACTACCGCACGACCACGAGTGAAAACAGTAAAAAGCTGTAGTTAAGACTTCGGTAAACATGATGTCACCACAACGTTTCTAGTGTATCGTGGAGTTCATGTCCGTTATTAGTGAGAATGAAAGTACTACCTATGTGTCTCCAGTTTAGATTGACATGGGTGTATGCTGTACGCCCAGTCACCTCCTCTCCAGAAAACACAGAATTTGTCTCAAACAAAGGTGAAAATCCTCTAGGGATTACAGAAATAAAATATAAACTTTACAGAAAGTCTATTCCCTTATTAGTAACGCGTCCCAGCACCGGCCTACAAGCCAGAAGTAGACTTGCAGTAAAAAATGCGACGCACGCCTTTAAAACAGTGAGTAAGTGTTCTGGAATCTCTGATTTATTAATTTATTTAAACATTTATTTCACCTAGAATATTAGGGCATCAGGCTCTCTGCTACATCCAACCACACATTTTTAATGAGCCAGCTTTACAAGATGTATAGTACAAGAGCAAAATACAGAGCATCCCAAGAGGACGGTCAATATTTAGGGATATGACAGGTACACTTATTTGAAGCAAGAAAATTGCGTATATGGATATGCTCTATTCCGAATGGTTTTCTTGATAAAGCACATTTAATGTACATTTGCTTTTACGCTACAGGCACACATATATGTGTCTTACTCATCTAACCTCTTTGATGTTTTGTTCCATCCGAAGTTACGTAGTTGCTTACAGCCTCTTTGCTCAGAATGTGTTTCTGCAATTAAATCAATTCGTTGAACTCACAGCTAACAGTGGTGTGTTGTGAGAGAAATAAGACAAGGGACTGAGGGTGTAGCAGAGAGAAGCATCAATTAACTGTGTTCGTATACGCACCGGCTGAAATGCCACACTAATGAAGGATACTCAGATACGGTGTATAATTACGGCATCTGTGATGTTAGTGTTCTTGCTACTATCGAAGAAACCTGTCGTCCCATTCAGACAGGTCGAATTCCTGATCGTAGGGTGTTTACCAGGGTTTTCGTAACACTGCGTGAAACAAGTACTCTTCCAAGGTTCCATTTTTCTCCCGAGCATGTTATCCAACAACCTGCAGAGGTTCGGCATCACACTGTTGAAACAGTGCAGCGTCGTGCTACTACTAGCTCACGGCTACTTTCCGCACGTATCAGTGTCCAATGAACAACAACGTATATGGGGGACATTACAGAGGTAAACCTGTACCAATATGGCATTCAGCGTGTCAACAATCTTCACATTGGCGACAATGATACACCACTTGAATTTTGTCACTGGTTAGGTGCCAGATATCATTTGCTTTCGTTAATACTATTCACTGATCAAGTCACGTTTAGAGGGAGTGGAATCAGCAACACAATGATCATTGATAGTCACAGGAAAACATACATACTATAGTGGGAACCAGTTTTCAAGTTCGTTTTCCGATCAAAGTGAGTGTGGCATAATCGGTAACATCTTGTTAGGTACAGTCACTGTGGAAGAGCGAGTGATGGGACAGAATTACTTGAATTTTTTTGGACAACACGTTTGTTGAACACCTTCAGCTCGTCCATTTGGTCATGTGGACTACAATGTACTTCTAGTGCCATGGGACGACATCAAATATTACCAAACGTTTGAGTGAACATCTCAACGGGAATTATCCTATTCGCTTGATTGGTCATGGTAGTTTAATTAACTGGCCACCAAGATCGCCAGACCTTCAGTCATTAGCTTTTTGTTTAAGGGGTTGGATTAATTGTGTGGAACACAAACAAAAACTGAAACCGCGAGATGAACTGCTTGCTCACATCTTGTACGTTGCTGCCCTAACAAAGGAACGCGCAGAGGCACTCAGACAGGCAACAAGAACATGTTATCCTAAGAGCACACAAATGCATTGAAGTTGAGGTAGTCTCTAACATTTACTATGAAATGCACAGTAGCTATATTGTGACATACACAATACTGCTTAGAGGTAAATATGTTAAAAACACACATTTTTCTATTGATACTTCGTGAAGTGCATCATGTAATGAAACTTCCTGGCGGCTTAAAACTGTATGCCGGACTGAGACTCGAGCTCGGGACCTTTGCCTTTCGCGGGCAAGTGCTCTACCATCTGAGCTACCGAAGCACAACTCACGCCCCCTGCTCACAGCTGTACTTCCGCACGTACCTCGTCTCCTACTTTCCAAACTTCTCAGAAGCTTTCCTGCGAAACTTGCAGAACCAACACTCCTGGAAGAAAGGATACTGCAGCGACACGGCTTAGCCACAGCCTGGGGGAGATTTTCACTCTGCAGTGGAATAGTTTGGGTAGCTCAGATGGTAGAGCACTTGCCCGCGAAAGGCAAAGGTCCCGAGTTCGAGGCTCGGTCCGGCACACAGTTTTAATCTGCCAGGAAGTTTCATATCAGCGCACAGTCCGCTGCAGAGTGAAAATCTCATTGCCGGCCGCGGTGGTCTTGCGGTTCTAGGCGCACAGTCCGGAACCGCGCGACTGCTACGGTCGCAGGTTCGAATCCTGCCTCGGGCATGGATGTGTGTGATGTCCTTAGGTTAGTTAGGTTTAAGTAGTTCTAAGTTCTAGGGGACTGATGACCACAGATGTTAAGTCCCATAGTGCTCAGAGCCATTTGAACCATTTTTGAAAATCTCATTCTGCATCTTTTAATGTTTACTAAATATTGTGTTCACTTGAAAATGTATCGAGTTACAAAGGAAATAAATAAAAATGTGTATTTAATGTTTTAGAAATAGGAAATACATCCACATGAAGTCTTTTTCCCGATCATTGTAGCCGGGCGGTTCTAAGCGCTTCAGTCTGGAACCGCGCAGCTGCTACGGTCGCAGGTTCGAACCCTGCCTCGGGCATGGATGTGTGTGCTGTCCTTAGGTTAGTTAGTTTAAGTAGTTCTATGTCAGGGGACTGATGACCTCAGATGTTAAGTGCCATAGTGCTTAGAGCCATTTGAACCATTTTGAAGTCTTTTGTTTCACGTGACTATTCCTGTCGTGTCCATGTACGAAGAGCCCTTATATTGACTATTCCTACTTTGACATCCTGTTTAAAGAGAATAATAGTAACATAGTGCTATGTCGTCAACGAATGCACTGTAGATTCGACTAGTGGCGGCTTCTGTGTAAGAGTACAAGGTCATGTGAACAGCCTAACGTTCGACACCTTACGGACTTATTGGATATTTTTCTTTGAATGCTGTCAAACGTACCATGGATGCTGCAGTCTTCAAGATACGACACTTACATCTACCGCGCTTGTGCTCCTCTAGACTTCGTTAGACTTGGCATGAGGGTGGCGAGCACACCTTCAGTTCTGCACGGTTTAAGGAGCTGTTGCTCATGCGCAACTCGAATGAAGTAATTTCCTTATGACGCGAGCCCCAACAGAAAGACAGACAACGGCGCTTACGTCACGAAGGTAGGCCTGAGCTCGATCGCTCGCTCGACTCAGCACACAAAATGCGTTTCTACACCTGTTAACTCGCAACTGCGCATGTACGTGCAAACGAGAATTTCATCTTCTACTGGACTCCACTATTATGGAGTCTTACTGCTATTAGTCCCACAATGGTAGAGAGTTCATGGGCCTGCTAATAAATAAGTTACGACTGAAATGGGGTACAATAAAATTAAAACCATGCCAAAATCATTATCGGTTGCATAAGGCACCACATCTTGTATGAAATGAGGACTGTTAGCAGAAGAGACTAAATACTATAAACAAGCCGCTGCACCATGAATGTCGAGAATTAACCTTAAATTTTGTTTTACAATTAGTAATCAGTAAGACTTCATAATAGCAGATGGCAGTAGAAGATGCAGTTCTCGTTAGTGAGTTAACAGGTGGTAGCACTCTGTGGCAGACTTTTATCTCCATTCGCCCCGCATAAATCCTGCTACAGAACAGCACACTTCTCACATGTGTTAATTCACTCATTATATAGTAAAACTAGGTCGGACGTCAGCATATGTTAAAGTTGTAGTGACAATAAACCTATTTTGTTAATTTCTCAATGAGTTGTGCTATATTTAGTTATGAATTTTATCATACAGCAATACATTTGGGGCGCTGACACCAAAACCTCCAGAAGTCAGACCCTCAGATCGGTATCAACCATTGGATTTCGACAGATCACTCAGTAAAGAACACATAACACAGGCACTGCTTACACAATAATATCCAATGGAACGTTACGTAAAACTTGGGTAGAACTCCTCAGAAACATTCTATGAAATCAACAACGGAACAATTATAGCGTAGCACATCGTTTAAAAGTCATGGAACGCTCGCGAGCCGCGACAAGGACAAAGTACATGTCAGCGCTCCTCGCGGCCGGCACGCGAACCTCGTTGACACTTGCGTTCTGTCAGCTGATCGCGGCTGCCAGCCGCGCGACCGCCTATAGGAACACATTTACCTGATACGTAAAAGGACTTTTTGGAGTTCGTAGTGATGTTCTTTTGGCAGTCTGCTTTCACTTCGTTAGATAAAAGCATCAAACCTATAGGGTACATTTGTGTAGCTAGGTGCGGTGTTCTGTCGGACATGTCCGATAGAACAGACACCACTCGTGATGAAGCAGCTAGTACGTTTGTAGTTTCACAGAATTAACATAAACATTAGGAACCGTAGAATAAAAAACAAACAAGTGCGGAAGTATTCTTTGTCCCTTGTAACACTCTCACGCATAATATAGTGAGGAAAGTTGTCATAATTGATGTTTGTACCCAGAAGTCGTGGTACGACAATCTAACGATCTACAAACTTATCCGCAGAAGATGTTTGGATAAATTGATCACAGTTATGATTTTCGTATGCTCCATCGTTCTGGTGTTGCTTTTAATTAATGTATACGTTTCTTCTGCTGGACGACAGCACATAGTACTAACTAAATCGGTGTTTTGGTCGACATACAACGTTCAGTACCGAACTGAGTGCCTGGGAGTCATAAGGGCCTAAAGCACTATAACTTCGATTTTAGTATTTATTTAGGCTTCTGAAATCTGTTGATCTTATAGTGAGTCAGGTTTATATGTGCTGTAGGCCCATATTGTATATATGAAAATTCGCGAAAAGCTGTATCACTCCTTTCCCTGATATTCACTTAAATGTGGGGTCGACGGCAGTGTGCTTTAAGCACTTATGGCACTCTTCACCTTATTTGTATTTTAGTCAAGTGACCACGTTAGTAGACATTACTATTTGGGTTTAAGCATCTCCACAAACGGCTCTTTGTGTTGGGACTTGGTTGTTTACTGTGTGCGAATCGGCTTTCGTATGCAGTGTATATATGAACTACGTTGTATCTATTTTAAATGCTAACAAAAAAGCCAAACTCTGGTCGTCAGTCGCATTTGCGTAGTTCAGCTGGTAGAGCGCATGCCCCCGACGAGAAAAGCTCGCTAGTTTCAATTTCGGTGTGCTTTAATCTACCAGCAAGTTTCATATCAGTCACTCCACTGCAGAGTGTAAATTTCATTCCGGAAACAGAAAAGTAAATTACCAGAAAAAGTTAGCCTCAAAGGAACTGGGGCCTCAGAAAACAGAACCTTTGAGTGAGAGAATGACGAAATCAAAGAATTCAAAAAAACATTTAACAAGGAATTGTACAGTTAGCACAAGTTTTTGTGCGGATGTAGCGTAACAATATCTGACTGTCAGCCGGAAAGTAAATCGTGAACTAATACATCTGTTAGGGGTCTTGTACATTTGTCCAAAAAAATGGAAAACCACGAAAACTCCCAATTACACAAAAATGTGGAATGGAGAGATGCAAAAGCTTATAAATTATTTCGTTATTGCTCTAAATTATATTAAATTATGTACAAAACAACAAAAAATCAATGAAAACTATTCTTTCTTTTATCAGGTAAGTTATGCATCTCATTATTATTATTATTATTAATATTATTATTATTGAATTTGTTTGGATATTAAGTGTGGTTTTCCAATTTTTCATTACTATGTTTAGGAACTGTATCAATTTAGGATCTACTTTGTATATTTCCAATATCTGTAGTAACCATGAGTGGGGTACACTGTAATAAGCTTTTTGGTAATCAATGTATGCGTAGTGTAGCGACCTTTGTTTAGTTTTAGCATGATATGTCACCTTGGCATCTATTATCAGTTGCTCTTTACATCCTCGTGCTCCTTTGCAGCAGCCTTTTTGTTCTTCATTTATGATTTTGTTCTGTGTTATATGTGTCATTAATTTCTGTGTAATGACTGAAGTTAATATTTTGTATATTGTTGGTAGGCATGTTGTGGGGCGATATTTTGCTGGGATTGCTGTGTCTGCTTGATCTTTAGGTTTCAGATAAGTTATTCCTTGTGTAAGTGTACCAGGGACAGTGTATGGGTCTACAATGTAACTGTTAAATAATTTAGTTAGATGTGAATGTGTTGAGGTGAACTTCCTTAGCCAGAAATTTGCTATTTTATCTTTTCCAGGGGCTTTCCCATCGTGTGTAGAATTAATTGATCGGGTGACTTCATGTTGCAAAATTATCACTTCAGGCATTTGTGGTATAATTTTGTATGTGTCTGCTTCTGCTTGTATCCACCTTTCATGTCTGTTATGTTGTACCGTGTTTGACCATATGTTGCTCCAGAAGTGTTCCATATCTGTTATGTTTGGTGGATTGTCTATTTTAATGTGTGTGTTATCTATTGTCTGATAAAATTTCTTTTGGTTAGTGTTGAATGTTTGGTTTTGTTTCCTTCTATTTTCACTTTTTTTTTCTTCTAAGTCGTTTGGTCAATGCTTGTTATTTCTGCTTCTTTTCATCTAATTGCTCTATAGCTTCTTGTTGTGATATTTTACCTAACCTTTTTCGTTTTCAGTCTGATATTACATTTCTTATTCATTGAATTAGTTGTCCGATGTCTTTTCTTAGGTTTTCTATTCTGATCTGTAGCCTGTGTTGCCACGCTGGTTTTGTGGGTTTCTTCTGTGTGTTGGTTGATTCTGATCTCTGCCTAGTGTGTATATTTAATGTAGTGAGTGCTCCTATATAAACCAGTAGTTGTAACTCTTCCATAGTTTTATTTTCATTGATTTTGTTGTGTATGATTGTGTTGATAGTCTATGCAAGAATGGTCTAATGTCCATATTTGTGTCTTTGTATTCTATATATGTCAACTGAAATTTTTCTTCTATGTCTACCATGTGTGTCACTCCAAGTTCTATTTGTGCTTGTTCTTGTGGCTGTCTTAATATTTCGTTTTCCTCTGATTGTTCTATTGATGCATGTTGTTCTTTGTTTGTTTGCTCTGGGATGTTTGAGTCCATTACTGTATTTTCTTCTTCTTCTGATTGCACATTATTTTGTTCCAGTATTTGTTGTACTTGGCCAGCCGGGCTGGCCAAGCGGTTCTAGGCACTGCAGTCTGGAACTGCATGACCACTACGGTCGCAGGTTCGAATCCTGCCTCGGGCATGGATGTGTGTGATGTCCTTAGGTTAGTTAGGGGACTGATGACCTCAGAAGTTAAGTCCCATAGTGCTCAGAGCCATTTGAACCATTTTTTTTGTTCTGCTTGTTGTTTGTTGTTTGATGTTTTCTAATTCTGACTGGGGTATCCTGTTATTTTTGATTATTACACGGATCTGATCAGCTAGTCGTTGTTCTGTTAAAAATTTTAATTCTGGGTATCTGGTAATAAATGTGTTGTATACTTGTGATCTTTATCCACTTGTGTTGGTTCCTAAGTTTGTTGCTATGTAATAACAGAACATCAGGTGTCGATTAACTTCATCTGACCATCTCATCCTCTGTCTTTGTTTTCCTTCTAGAGTGGTTGGAGGAAGCATATCCTGCAAAACGCCTCTATTTGTATTTAAATCATTTTCCCTGTTGCTAGCAGTGTCGTTACAATTGTGGACGGGCATAGGGTACAAGCATCGTCCCTGACCATGACAGCACTTGACCGAGGCTTCATTAGTTCTGTCCTGAACCAATTAATCACACTAAAAGGGGGTTTAGCCATAGTAGTGGTTTGTTCTTTTCGTCGCCTTTTACGACTGGCGGAACATACCGAGGCCTATTCTTTTCCCGGGCCTCCACGGGGTTTATTATTATTATCTTCTTTCCTTTCTCAGACCTTAGGTCTGGTTAAAAATGGAATGTGACGTAGACCTTGATCAAGCATGACTTCCTTTTAACTGCATGGTATATGTTACACTGCATTTAGCAACTTTCGGGTAATTGGACATGTATCAATAATTACAGATTTCTGTAGTTGTATATATACATTTGGATGTAGCTGTATTGCGTTGATGTACTGGTGGATATTGTGTGGTATGACTCCTGTAGTTGATAGTATAATTGGTATAATGTCAACTTTATCCTGATGCCACATGTCCTTGACTTCCTCGGCCAGTTGGATGTATTTTTCAATTTTTTCTCCTGTTTCTTTCTGTATATTTGTTGTATTGGGTATGCATATTTCGATTAGTTGTGTTGATTTCTTCGTTTTATTGGTGAGTATGATGTCAGGTTTGTTATGTGGTGTTGTTTTATCTGTTATGATGGTTCTGTTCCAGTATAATTTGTATTCATCATTCTCCAGTACATTTTGTGGTGCACACTTGTATGTGGGAACATGTTGTTTTATTAGTTTATGTTGTATGGCAAGTTGTTGATGTATTATTTTTGCTACATTGTCGTGTCTTTGGGGGTATTCTGTATTTGCTAATATGTTACATCCGCTTGTTATGTGATCTACTGTTTCAATTTGTTGTTTGCAAAGTCTACATTTATCTGTTGTGGTATTGGGATCTTTAATAATATACTTGCTGTAATATCTGGTGTTTATTGTTTGATCCTGTATTGCAATCATGAATCCTTCCGTCTCACTGTATATATTGCTTTTTGTCAGCCATGTGTTGGATGTGTCTTGATCGATGTGTGGCTGTGTAAGATGATATGTAGTGTTTTCTTTTTCCAATTTACTTTCTTTGTATTTGTTGATGTTATGTGATCTAAAGGGTTGTGGAAGTGGTTATGAAATTGCAGTGGTGTAGCCGATGTATTTATATATGTGATTGCTTTGTGTATTTTGCTAGTTTCTGCTCGTTCTATAAAGAATTTTCTTAATTGTCTACCTGTCAATAATGTAGGTTTTTTACGTCGATAAATCCACTTCCTCCTTCCTTTCTGCTTAATGTGAATCTTTCTGTTGCTGAATGTATGTGATGTTTCTATATATCTTGCATTGTGATCGTGTAAGTCTATTGAGTGCTTCTAGGTCTGTGTTACTCCATTTCACTATTCCAAATGTGTAGGTCAATATTGGTATAGCATAAGTATTTATAGCTTTTGTCTTGTTTATTACTGTCAGTTCTGTTTTCATTATTTTTGTTAGTCTTTGTCTATAATTTTCTTTTAGTTCTTCTTTAATATTTGTATTATCTATTCCTATTTTATCTCTGTATCCTAGATATTTATAGGCATCTGTTTTTCCATCGCTTCTATGCAGTCGCTGTGGTTATCCAATATGTAATCTTCCTGTTTAGTGTTTTCCCTTGACTGTGCTATTTTTCTTACGTTGGTCTGTTCCAAAAGCCGTATTTATATCATTGCTGAATACATCTGTTATCTTTAGCATTTGGTTGAGTTGCTGATTTGTTGCTGCCAGTAGTTTTATACCATCCTTGTATAGCAAATGTGTGATTTTGTGTTGGTATGTTCCTGTGATATAGTATCCATAAGTTGTATTGTTTAGCATTTTGGATAGTGGGTTCAGAGCAAGGCAGAACCAGAAAGGACTTAATGAGTCTCCTTGGTATATTCCACGCTTAATCTGTATTGGCTGTGATGTGATATTATTATAATTTGTATGGATAGAAAGTATGGTTTTCCAATTTTTCATTAATATGTTTAGGAACTGTATCAATTTAGGAACTTCTTTGTATATTTCCAATATTTGTAGTAACCACGAATGGGGTACACTTTCAAAAGCTTTTTGATAATCAATGTATGCATAGTGTAGCGACCTTTGTTTAGTTTTAGCGTGATATGTCACCTTGGCATCTATTATCAGTTGCTCTTTACATCCTCATGCTCCTTTGCAACAGCCGTTTTGTTCTTCATTTATAATTTTGTTCTGTGTTGTATGTGTCATAAATTTCTGTGTGATGACTGAAGTTAATATTTTGTATATTGTTGGTGGGCATGTTATGGGTCGATATTTAGCTGGGTTTGCGGTGTCTGCTTGATCTTTAGGTTTCAGATAGGTTATTCCATGTGTAAGTGTATCAGGGAATGTGTATGGGTCTGCAATGTAACTGTTAAATAATTTAGTTAGATGTGAATGTGTTGAGGTGAACTTCTTTAGCCAGAAATTTGCTATTTTATCTTTTCCAGGGGCTTTCCAATTGTGCGTAGAATTAATTGCTCGGGTGACTTCATGTTGGAAAATTACCACTTCAGGCATTTGTGGTATCAATTTGTATGTGTCTGTTTCTGCTTGTATCCACCGTGCATGTATGTTATGTTGTACCGTGTTTGAACATATGTTGCTCCAGAAGTGTTCCATGTCTGTTATGTTTGGTGGATTGTCTATTTTAATGTGTGTGTTATCTATTGTCTGATAAAATTTCTTTTGGTTAGTGTTGAATGTTTGGTTTTGTTTCCTTCTATTTTCACTTTTTTTTTCTTCTAAGTCGTTTGGTCAGTGCTTGTAATTTCTGCTTCTTTTCATCTAATTGCTCTATTGCTTCTTGTTGTGAGATTTTACCTAACCTTTTTCGTTTTCTGTCTGATATTTCATTTCTTATAAATTGAGTTAGCTGTCCGATGTCTTTTCTTAGGTTTTCTATTCTGATCTGTAGCCAGTGTTGCCATGCTGGTTTTGTGGGCTTCTTCTGTGTGTTGGATGGTTCTGATCTCTGCGTAGTGTGTATTTTTAGCGTAGTGAGTGCTCCTATATAAACCAGTAGTTGTAACTCTTCCACAGTTTTATTTTCATTTATTTTGTTGTGTATGATTGTGTTAATAATTGTTCTTGTTGTTTCGACTTGTGGATTATTTGGTGGTCTATGCAAGAATGGTCTAATGGTCGTATTTGCGTCTTTGTATTCTATATATGTTAACTGAAATTTTTCTTCTATATCTAACATATGTGTCGCTTCATGTTCTATTTGTGCTTGTTCTTGTGGCTGTCTTAAGATTTCGTTTTACTCTGATTGTTTAAATGATTCGTGTTGTTCTCGGTTTGTTTGCTCTGGGATGTTTGGGTCCATTACTGTATTTTCTTTTTCTTCTGACTGTACATTATTTTGTTCCAGTATTTCTTGTACTTGTTATTATTATTATTATTATTGACTTTTTTTTTCTCAGACTTAAGTCTGGTTAAAAATGGAACGTGACGCGGACCTCAGTCAAGCGTGACTTCCTTGTAACTGTATGGTATATGTTATATTGCATTTAGGAACTTTCGGGTAATTGAACATGTATCAATAATTACAGACTTTTGTAGTTGTATATATATGTTTGGATGTAGCTGTATTGCATTGATGTACTGGTGAATATTGTGAGGTATGACTCCTGTAGTTGATAGTATAATTGGGATAATGTCGACTTTATCCTGTTGCCACATGTCCTTGACTTCCTCAGCCAGTTGGATGTATTTTTCAATTTTTTCTCCTGTTTTCTTCTGTATATTTGTTGTGTTGGGTATGGATATTTCAATTAGTTGTGTTAATTTCTTCTTTTTATTGGTGAGTATGATGTCAGGTTTGTTATGTGGTGTTGTTTTATCTGTTATAATCGTTCTGTTCCAGTATAATTTGTATTCATCATTCTCCAGTACATTTTGTGGTGTGTACTTGTATGTGGGAACGTGTTGTTTTATTAGTTTATGTTTTATGGTAAGTTGTTGATGTATTATTTTTGCTACATTGTCATGTCTTCTGGGGTATTCTGTATTTGCTAGTATTGTACATCCGCTTGTGATGTGATCTACTGTTTCTATTTGTTGTTTGCAAAGTCTGCATTTATCTGTTGTGGTATTGGGATCTTTAATAATATGCTTGCTGTAATATCTGGTGTTTATTGTTTGATCCTGTATTGCAATCATGAATCCTTCCGTCTCACTGTATATATTGCCTTTTCTTAGCCATGTGTTGGATGCGTCTTGATCTATGTGTGGCTGTGTTAGATGATACGGGTGCTTGCCGTGTAGTGTTTTCTTTTTCCAATTTACTTTCTTTGTATCTGTTGATGTTATGTGATCTAAAGGGTTGTAGAAGTGGTTATGAAATTGCAATGGTGTGGCTGATGTATTTATATGAGTGATTGCTTTGTGTATTTTGCTAATTTCTGCTCGTTCTAGAAAGAATTTTCTTAAATTGTCTACCTGCCCATAATGTAGGTTTTTTATATCTATAAATCCCCTTCCACCTTCCTTTCTGCTTAATGTGAATCTTTCTGTTGCTGAATGTATGTGATGTATTCTATATTTGTGGCATTGTGATCGTGTAAGTGTATTGAGTGCTTCTAGGTCTGTGTCACTCCATTTCACTACTCCAAATGAGTAGGTCAATACTGGTATAGCATAAGTATTTATAGCTTTTGTCTTGTTTCTTGCTGTCAATTCTGTTTTCAGTATTTTTGTTAGTCTTTGTCTATATTTTTCTTTTAGTTCTTCTTTAATATTTGTATTATCTATTCCTATTTTTTGTCTGTATCCTAGATATTTATAGGCATCTGTTTTTTCCATCGCTTCTATGCAGTCGCTGTGGTTATCCAATATGTAATCTTCTTGTTTTGTGTGTTTGCCCTTGACTATGCTATTTTTCTTACATTTGTCTGTTCCAAAAGCCATATTTATATCATTGCTGAATACTTCTGTTATCTTTAGTAATTGGTTGAGTTGTTGATTTGTTGCTGCCAGTAGTTTTAGATCATCCATGTATAGCAAATGTGTGATTTTGTGTGGGTATGTTCCAGTAATATTGTATCCATAACTTGTATTATTTAGCATGTTGGATAGTGGGTTCAGAGCAAGACAGAACCAGAAAGGACTTAATGAGTCTCCTTGGTATATTCCACGCTTAATCTGTATTGGCTGTGATGTGATGTTATCTGAATTTGTTTGGATATTAAGTGTGGTTTTCCAGTTTTTCATTACTGTGTTTAGAAACTGTATCAATTTAGGATCTACTTTGTATATTTCCAAAATCTGTAGTAACCATGAGTGGGGTACACTATCAAAGGCTTTTTGGTAATCAATGTATGCGTAGTGTAGGGACCTTTGTTTAGTTTTAGCTTGATATGTCACCTCTGTATCTATTATCAATTATTCTTTACATCCTCGTGCTCCTTTGCAGCAGCCTTTTTGTTCTTCATTTATAATTTTGTTCTGTGTTGTATGTGTCATAAATTTCTGTGTGATGACTGAAGTTAATATTTTGTAGATTGTTGGTAGGCATGTTATGGGGCGATATTTAGCTGGGTTTGCTGTGTCTGCTTGATCTTTAGGTTTCAGATAGGTTATTCCATGTGCAAGTGTATCAGGGAATGTGTATGGGTCTGCAATGTAACTGTTAAATAATTTAGTTAGATGTGAATGTGTTGAGGTGAACTTCTTTAGCCAGTAATTTGCTATTTTATCATTTCCAGGGGCTTTCCAATTGTGTGTAGAATTAATTGCTCGGGTGACTTCATGTTGCAAAATTTTCACTTCAGGCATTTGTGGTATCATCTTGTATGTGTCTGTTTCTGCTTGTATCCACCGTGCATGCCTGTTATGTTGTACCGGGTTTGACCATATGCTGCTCCAGAAGTGTTCCATGTCTGTTATGTTTGGTGGATTGTCTATTTTAATGTGTGTGTTATCCATTGTTTGGTAAAATCTCTTTTGGTTTGTGATGAATGTTTGGTTTTGTTTCCTTCTATTTTCACTTTTTTTGTATCTTCTAAGTCGTTTGGCCAATGCTTGCAATTTCTGCTTTTTTTTCATCTAATTGCTCTATTGCTTCTTGTTGTGCGATTTTACCTAACCTTTTTCGTTTTTTGTCTGATATTTCATTTCTTATAAATTGTGTTAGCTGTCCGATGTCTTTTCTCAGTTTTTCTATTCTGATCTGTAACCTGTGTTGCCATGCTGGTTTTGTGCGTTTCTTCTGTGTGTTGGTTTGTTCTGATCTCTGCCTAGTGTGTATATTTAGTGTAGTGAGTGCTCCTATATAAACCAGTAGTTGTAACTCTTCCATAGTTGTGTTTTCATTTATTTTGTTGTGTATGATTGTGTTGATAGTTTTTATTGTTGATTCGACTTGTGGGTTATTTGGCGGTCTATGCAAGAATGGTCTAATGTCTGTATTTGTGTCTTTGTATTCTATATATGTCAGCTGAAATGTCTCTTCTATATCTAACACGTGTGTCTCTTCGTGTTCTATTTGTGCTTGTTCTGGTGGCTGCGTTAAGATTTCGTTTTCCTCTGATTGTTTAATTGATGCGTGTTGGTCTTTGTTTGTTTGCTCTGGGATGTTTGAGTCCATTACTGTGTTTTCTTCTTCTTCTTCTGATTGCACATTATTTTGTTCCAGTATTTGTTGTACTTGTTGTTTGATGTTTTCTAATTCTGACTGGGGTATCCTGTTATTTTTGATTATTACACGGATCTGATCAGCTAGTCGTTGTTCTGTTAAAAATTTTAATTCCGGGTATCTGGTAATAAATGTTGTGTATACTTGTGATCTGCATCCAGTTGTGTTGGTTCCTAGGTTTGTTGCTTGGTAATAACTGAACATGAGGTGTCGATTAACTTCATCTGACCATCTCATCCTCTGTCTTTGTTTACCTTCTAGGGTGGTTGCAGGAAGCATATCCTGCAAAACACCTCTATTTGGATTTAAATCATTTTCCAGTTGGCTAGCAGTGTCGTTACCATTGTGGGCGGGCATAGGGTTCAACCGTCGTCCCCGACCATGACGGCGCTTGTCCGAGGCTTCTTTAGTTCTGTCCTGAACCAAGTAATCACACTAAAAGGGGGGTTAGCCCTATTAGTGGTTTGTTCTTTTCGTCGTCTTTTACGACTGGCAGAACATACCGGAGGCCTATTCTTTTCCCGGGCCTATTATTATTATTATTATTATTATTATTATTATTATTATTACCCTTCTTATTATATTTGACAGTGGCTGTGGTTGTATAAACTTGTTGATAAGCATAACCGTTATACAGCAGATGCTACACATTCTCAGATTTATCTGAGTCTGAAACTTTGTGAGCACCCTTCAATTTATACTCACGAGCCGCCACTGCATGAAACGTTCATTTTCCTTAGTTTTCACACTACTTCTATCTCTAGTTTTTATAATGATACTGTTCATCATCAGTACCACAAGGGACAGATTTTCTTCTGTGGGGTAAGTTTACGAAGTCTATTTAGATACAGATGATGGTGAAGTACTTAGCTTATAAATTATTTTGTTTGAATACACTCTCGTTCTCATGATAAACCGTTCTATAAAAGTAGACGTCTTTTTTTGTAATCTATTCTCATTAACGTATCGTTTTCGATGTAAGATAACTGTGACTCAGTGTGGTTTGTGGTTCATTAGGCCTCTTGGTAACTATGACAGGTGTCTGACAGATGGCACCTCATACGCATTTGGCAAAACTACGATATCTCTCTCTGCTCATCACAGAGAGCACCGTGACTATCAGCCATTTCACTGGTGAGCTTTTGTTGTTTGCCACACTTTCGTTATGATTTTGTGCAGGTAATCTACGTGCGTCCTCTGTAAACGTGATACTGTGTTACTTCGTGCAACTGTCCTTTTTGGGCGTTTTTGTTACATAAAGTATGAGATCTTCACGGAAGTTTTGTGTTAATAATTCCGACCATTTCTGCTACGTATGTGGTAAATATTTTCAAGAAACCTGACGACGGAATATAAATGATTTTGTAAAGCAAAACTATCTGGTATATTTTCAAAAACAACAACAAGAAAAGAGCTTACGCATGGAGAATGTAAGAGGTATGAATGGATTCAAAAAGCTAAACCACCAATCTTGCATAGTTAAGATTTTCCAAATCCAGTGTTTACTTCTTATCAGACGATTATTGTGCTGATGTCAAATGTTAGACCGTCAAAGCAATAGTGAAAGTGAATTTGAGGAATGCAGTCCTAGACTGCAATGCTTTTCTCAGAGCGAGACAAACGACTTGATTTGAGATTTAAATATATATAAGAAATCAGCAGAGCTCCTTGCGTTAAGACTAGAAGTAAACATTGGTTCAGCCTGGCGTATCAATAACATCCTATAGAACTAGAATACGCGACATACTTCCATATTTTAACGAGACTTATGACATCATATATTGTAGTGATATTTCTAGGCTTTTAAATTTAATGAGTCTTCCAGTATATCAACCAAAGGACTAGAGATTTTTTCTAAATATCTCAAAAAAAGTTTTAAATGTGTGCTACTGCAAAACGGAAATAAAGTATCTTCGATCCCAATGGCTTATTCAACGACGCTTGAGGAAGAATGTCATAAGGTTAGTCTTGTTTTACAGACAATTTCATTACTTCAACATCAGTGGTCAATGTGTGTAGATTTAAAAAATGGTGAATTTTGTATTGGCTCAGCAAAGTGGATACACTAAACATCCCCGTTTTCTTTGTCTGTGGGCCAGTCGTGCGAAAAATGAACATTAGAGCAGGAAAGACTAACCGCCGAGAATGAATCTGACTACAGGAAAAGATAACATTGATCATGAACCATTGGTCAGCTGGAAAAAATTCATTCTTCAGCCACTACATTAAACTTGATCTCATAAAACATTTTGTTAAAACTTTAGATAGGAATGGCGATTGCTTCAATTATATTTGTCAAACATTTCTTAGTCTCAGGATAGAAAAGTTGTAAGCAGGAATTTTTGACAGGTCACAAATCCGTATTCTTATAAACGATGATTGCATAAACCACATGATTCACGCTGGATTATAAGCATGGACAAGCTTAGTATCAGTTGTCAAAAATTTTGGGGGGAATCAAAAAACTCATGAATATTCAGAAATAGCAGACCAAATGCTCCAGAATTACCAAAACTAGGAGCTAATATGAGTGGCACATTGCATTTTTTTCACAGTCATTTAGATACATTTCCTGACAACCTGGGCGATTACAGCGAATAACAAGGGAACCATTCCACCAGGACATCAAGGTTATAGAGGAAAGATATCAAGGCCGTTGGGATCGCCATGCAGAATAAACATTTTAAAAAAATTCTCCTTCTTTATAATTTAATTTCCAGTATAAATGGATTGCTTTTATCTCAAAAGGTAGCGTCAATTCAACAAAAATAGTATTATTTTCGTATTCAGCAGACGAAAATGACATGAAATTTACTAATAAAAACAATGCAGCCGGATCAGTGTTACCCTGTGCAATCTATATCTGTAGCGCACTTTTCTCTTTTACTTGCTTCTTTGTATCATTTGTGCTTTCCTGTTCTCATATATGCAGTGATTTCCTATTTTGTGACAGATACAGTGATATTTAATTTTCTTATTTCGATATGTACTCAAATTTTATGTAGGCCTTTCACATAAGTTGCATATACTTATGAAAATAATATTCGTTAGCATACAAAAGACGTTAGGTTTCTTTAAGAACACTAGAGGGCTGCGAGATATTTGTTCCAGAAGCATGTAACTTGAATTAGTTCCGTGACTGTGATTGCTCACAATATTTGTGACGCCATGCCAAGCAACGTTTGATCAGAAAATCTGACCTTTCATAGAAAGGCTGGAAAGGCAATCTACTTTCGCCTATACAGTTGGATCAGCAGTGACTGATAGGCCACTACGGCATCCATCACTTTGACCTGGAGCACACATTACTTAAGGACTGCTTACCAGATCAATAGCTTCACCGGTGTCAATGTACATAGGAAAATCAGTGGATACTTGAATTTTTGCGTAAACAGCGGTAACCCAATAACGGAGACACGAGATCTGAAATCCAAAAATGCGGTGTTGATATAGGAAAAGTCAAGGCTGCTACTTTTTGACGAATGCTCGTATGCAATTGTGTCGTAGATAATGAACAGACACTTTCAATGAACCGGAAATGTAAGGTTTACTATATCATTACCAATAGTATGGGCATGCAAATGTGTCGCAGATAATGAACAGACACTTTCACTGAACCGGAAACGTAAAGTTTACAATATCCGTACCAATGGTATGGCATATTTGATTAAGATAAATCATTACCAATACTATGGGTATGCAAGTGCGTCGCAGATAATGAACAGACACTTTCACTGAACCGGAAACGTAGGGTTAACAATATCCGTACTGATAGTATGGCATATTTGATTTAGATATTCAACGCCAATCATACACTATCGAATCTAAAATCGGTAAAATACAACGACTTAGCGCGTTTCGCCTGCGGAAGAAATAGAGCTATTCCGTGGCGCATGGCTGGCTATGGTAAAAATCTTACTATCGTAATGGGTACTCAGAATGGAGAAATGTTAATGTATGGACCCATGGGACTCAGATTCGCGCAGATGTCGACTGTTGAGCACCATTTTGCAAAAATTAACTGATACAGAGCTGTATACAGAAAGATAGCGAGAGCTGAGATTTTATCAGTGTAAACATATACGAGAATATGCGGAAATTTAATGGATCTCAGTTATTTTCTGAAGTGAATTTCGAAGAAGTAAATTGTGCTAAGCTTCTGTAGGAACTTAGGAAGTTTGGTTGATGATGTTTGTTGGTGAATCTGCAAGCACGATCGAGGGAATTTAAAAGTGTTTCCTATTATCAATAGAAATCTGCGAACGGCTACACACAAAAAAAATGTGGACTGAGTCGTATAGAATCAGTATCTGTGTATCCTCTACTAATTTCTAATTATGAACTGTAGAAGTTTTACAGGATAACGGGCAACGGCAGTTGTTTCTGCTCCACGAGTTCAACGAGGTTTCGGCACTACAGATTTAATATTCTGTTTAGGTTAAAATCTCATCGTCGGACAATTTCTGGCAAAGACTGAATAATATACGCTCTGTAAGACTGTGCAGGTACTATGAGAACAGTACTTGGTACTCCAGTAATTCCGACTTTCCAACTTGTGGTCGCAATTGTTGGCTTGCGAACGAAGACCATAGAGAGGGAGCACCTCTCGCTTATTCTTCTTGCCGCGTTTCTGTGGAAATCACGTGATCCTCTTCTCCACGAATCCTGTTAATTGCCTACAGACGCCGCTAAGGAATGCGTTTCCTATCAGGAACCCTTTATAGAATAAACAATTTCTGGCCTCTATTTCGAGATGACAATCTCACGTAGACCATGAGGTAGCCCATCAAGTAAAAGCGATAGTAATGAACGTGAAACAAAATTTTAAATTGTCAAAAAATTAGTCATGGTAACCCCATAAGCGGATGAAGGTTTCCTCAATAATTTCCCCTTCCGTACAAGACTGGCAGACTTAAAGGTTACTGGACGGGCGAGTGTAAAATTGCATTCCAAAATAAATATGGGGGGAGGGAGGTTACTACTACTGATACTGAATTCGCAAGGCAATTCCCGATTGTAATTTCGTCGACGGAGGTACAGTAGTTAACAAGAGGTAAAGTACACCTAAATTAGCCCGCCCGGTTGGCCGTGCGGTCTAACGCACTGCTTTCCGGGCGGGAAGGAGCGCCTGGTCCCCGGCACGAATCCGTCCGGCGGATTTGTGTCGAGTTCCGGTGAACCGGCCAGTCTGTGGATGGCTTTTAGGCAGTTTTCCATCTGCCTCGGTGAATGCAGGCTGGTTCCCCTTATTCCGCCTCAGTTACACTATGTCGGCGATTGCTGCGCAAACAAGTTCTCCACGTACGCGTACACCACCATTACTCTACCACGCAAACATAGGGGTTACACTGGTCTGGTGTGAGACGTTCCCTGGGGGGGTCCACCGGGGGCCGAACCGCACAATAACCCTGGATTCGGCGGGGGGCGGCGGAGGGGTGAAGTGGACTGCGGTAGTCGCCGTCGGTTTCTGGACCACTGCGACTGCGGCGAGGATGGGGCCTCACTGTCGTTTCTAGGTCCCCGGTTAACTTATAATACCAAACAATACACCTAAATTAAAGGTGAAGAGGGGAAGAAGGGAAAGGGAGTATATCACTGGTGTAAGCTGCATAGGGGAAATTACGCGGAATCAATGGGAACAAGTGAAAATGTGCACCGCACAGGAATTCCAAACCGGGATTTCTTGCTTGCTAGGCAGGTGTGTAAACCACGGCGCCATCCGGGACACAGCGTTATAGAGATGGGGGATCCGCTCTTGAACTAATTCATAGAGTTCAATCTTTCAAAGGAGTGAACAATCAGTGATTCAGAAAAAAAGAACGGTAACTCCAAACGTTTCCCACGGCAGAGAGAGAGAGAGAGAGAGAGAGAGAGAGAGAGAGAGAGAGACAGAGCATATCAGCAGCGCCTCTGCTGGTCAGAGCACAGTGCACGCCACACAACACAGCCAGCGCCGGCCTCTGCCCTGCTTCTACCTTGGCTGCCTGCATTGTGCAGTGCCCCATTGAATTTTGTGTTTCACATATGCCGTGCCGTCTCTGTGCGTCGTCTGCCACTTGCAGTGTCTGGCGCAGCTTAACTTCGCATCGCACTCTGTCGGCGATCGTTTCAGTCGCACGTCCTGCCCTCTGGGCAGTTGATGCGAGCAACAGGACAGAGAGCCACTTAGCGGATAACACAGGAACTACTTGCAACAACGTGCTCGCAAGGGAACGGACGATTTGTCTCGGAGCGGGTGAGTTCAACGCTCCCCCCACCCTCGGAACTCGCCCGCTCAACGCTCACCCCACTGTCTCGACTCTAGCCAGAGCGTTGAGCAAAGCGACTCAGGTGTCACTCTGGTCTCTGCGGTCTCAGCTCACGCAGTAATACAGCTCGCGGCTCGACCTGCTCGACTCAGCGCCTCTGCATCGGAGTTCGTCCCCACTGGATATTGTTCTTCGTAGTAATACCGCTATGTATATTACATTATTATGTTATGTATACATCAATTGTTTTTATTTTATTTTTATTTGTTTAAACTGATTAGATTAGGTTCCTGATGACTCCTCTTACTACAGGATTTTTATTATGGACACTCGAATTTACGCTTTAATTACGAGCAAACCGATAAACGTATGGCAAAATGTGATACACCAATATTTTCCTTGTTTTATTCTGCGTAAGGCTATATGCTGCACTTTCGTTTTACAGTCAAATTTATATTTTTTTTCTTATTCTGGTACGGATTTTGCGATTTTAGGCGTCTTCGGAAGGAAACGTTCACTTTAAAAATATATGGCTTGCGATGTATTTGCATGAGGTTAATGAAATTTTAATACATTATAGCCAAATATATTGTTAATGTAAATCTCAAGTTACAACATTTTCCGATCACCAAGAAAACCACGATAGTGCAAAATAAATCAATAATCAAAAACTTTGTCATACCGTGGAAATTTCAATAAACAATACAAAATTCTTACTTATTATCTGTGTAACTTCAAAATAGGATCAAATAAGATCAAAATACAGGTATAGTACTGGAATAAACCAAGTTTAAAGGGCAATGTGCCTTCCATTTATTTTCTATTGTAAATGAGTGGTGAGTCATGAAAAAGAGCTAATTCATTTCACGGAGTGAACAGTTCTGATCCAATCTCTGAAAAGAACAGTTTTTCCCATCTCTACAGCGTTACTGCAACTGCACGTACTATATCGGCACGCCTCACGGCCGATGCACATTAACACCTGTCCATTTTGCTCACTGTTTGCTACTCTGAGACTCCCACAGGACGTCGGACGTATTTGTGTATGTGCGTTGAAGAGGGTGGATCCATTGCTTAAATAGGCGAACCAATTATATGAACGTTTGGTCTGAAAGAACAGACACCACGCATTTACATAGGGGGTAAAGTTCGCTCCCTGCCACCGCAGATGCTCGAGGACCCGCATATATGGCGGCGCAGAGCGGTGCGTCATACTGGTGAGGCGATGGGACAGCAGATGTTTGGTCGGCCTGTTCGTGGCCACCAAATCGTTCGTGCGTCAGTTACGGTAAAGGCTATAGTTCACACTAAACACTCGTGCAAAAGGCATTAGAGGCTGCCATAGGAGCGTGACCCACAAAGGGCCATGTTCACTGGGTCTAAAACATCTCTTGAAACACAAGGAAAACCAAATGAAACTAATGGTTCCAGAGACGATTTCAAGTTTCAGATATCTACGACATACGAAGTGTGACAACGAAGTAATGAGACTGATTTTATTTGCAAGATGTGGCAACCCTGCTGGCTTGCCTAGGCACAATATCTTTGACCTTGATCTACAAGCTGCTTCTAGTCCAAGGGGCACATCGATGCATCTGCTCAGTCGTGAGTTGTGCTGTAATAAGTTAACACGTGTTCGTGTCCCTCGTAACAGAAATGGAGCCACATGATATTGCGCAACAGTATGCCATTTCTTTTCACGTTAAATTGGGTGAAAACGCGACGACAACATACGGTAGGCTTCAGAAGGCTTTTGGAGAGGAGGTTATGTCAAGAGTTCAAGTTTTTCTTTGGCATAAAATGTTTAGTGAAGACAGAACGAATATTGAAGATGAAGACCGCTGTGGGCGACCATCAACTTCACGGACGGATGTCAACTTGGCCAGGGTGCATGAACTCGTACAATCTGATCGAAGATTATCCGTGAAAATGATTGCAGAAGAACTGAACAGCAATCGAGAAACGGTTTGTCTAATAATAACTGAAGATTTGGTATGAGAAAAATTTGTGAAATAATGGTACCCAAAAATTTCACACCACAACAGCAAGAAACATGGGAAAATGTGGCAGCCGATCTGTTAGAGCAAACGGAAGTGAATTCAGAATCGTTGAGCCGTGTTGTCACTGGTGATCAAAGTTGGTTTTTTCAGTACGATCCAGAGACAAAACGCAAAAGTTCGCAATGGTGCTCAAAGGGATTACCCAGACCAAAACAAAGCTCGCACGTCAAAGTCAAAAGTAAAATGCATGTTTGTGTGCTTCTTTGATTCCTGGGGAATTGTTCATAAAGGGCGGGTACCTCCTGGACAAACAGTTAACCAATGTTACTACAAACAAATTTTAGAAAGACTTCGTAAAGGAATTCTTCCTGTCTGTGCCAAAACTGCTGATAATGCGATTCTGTAACACGATAATGCGCCATCCCATACTGCTCTGTCAGTACAGCAATTTTTAACCTCAAAAAAAAATTCACTATTACCACAGCCATCTTCTTCACCAGATATTGCTTCGTACGACTTTTTTCTATTTCCAAGAGTGAAAACGGCGGTCGAGGAACACCATTTTCAAGCAACACAAGATGTCCAAAAAACTGTGACGAGGAACTTGGAGGATATTACAGAAGATGATTTCCAGAAATGTTACCATCAATGGCAGAAGTGCTGGAAAAAGTGTGTGCAATCAGAAGGGAACTACATCAAAGGAGACTAAACTAAGCTTGACTAAAACGGTAAGTAACATTTTTTCCACATCATTCTCATTACTTTATTGTCGCACCTCGTGTATATGTGGACTAAAGTGGAGAATGGAAATTTGTACCAAGGCCTGAATTCGAACTCAGGGTTTCTGTGCTAAACACAACGCCACCCTGGCACTATCACGAACCACTGTCCACTTACAGAAGAGTAGTTCAGTTTCTCAATTAATAGCGACGTAAAATATTGTAAATCATGCTGACAGTGCCAACAAGTAACACAAAAAATACACAGTTCTCACAAAATAAGCACAAATACCTCGTCCTAGCTATAACCTAGCACAGATCTTAATATGGAAGATTCAGCTTATGTACATAAAGCACAAGTTGTTAAAAATATTTTTAGCGAAGAACTGGCGTCAGATTCTCTAAACGGAAGAGCAACGCTCACCCACATGATACAAATGGTTCAAATAGCTCTGAGCACTATGTGACAACTTCTGAAGTCGTAAGTCCCGTAGAACTTAGAACTACTTAAACCTTACTAACCTAAGGACAACACACACATCCATGCCTTAGGCAGGATGCGAACCTGCGACCGTAGCGGTAGCGCGGTTCCAGACTGTAGCGCCTAGAACCGCTCGGCCACCTCGGTCGGCCATGATACAAAAACTACTACATTTGCTAATAAAAACTTTTAAGAAAATTTTAGGAAGTTAATCATGGAAATGGAAATTATGTTACATTGTAACACAACTGAGGCTCCTTGCCTCAAAGGAATTGTGCAGGATAAGACATGGAGTGAAAAATGTTAACCACGACTAATATGACGTGACATCAGTAAAACGATAAACTTCATTTTGACATAGTCCTAAGTAACTGCCGATATTATAAGGTGATTTCAAACCAGGTCACAGAATTCCCCGACAGCGAACATATGATTCATGTGCAAATAAATTTGTGACTTATGAACAGCAGCACTGGTACGTCACACAGTACTGAATATCACGTATTTGCAACTTACTGAATTGTACAACTGTGTAGACAGTGGTTCGGGAAGGGGGCAGAATGAGAGAGTGAGACGTATTTATGCGTTCAGTATGTTAAAGATCAGAGACACCGGCTTTTCAGGATAATCATGCAGTGCTGTAAGGGTGATGATGACACATGGTTACGTCATGAACCAACTGCATCACGATTGAATGCAAAATGAGCTAACATGGAACAAAGATTTCATGTTACTGAACTGCTAACCATGGCAGGGTCAATGTTCTTTTACGTCTAACAATCAGCTCTTAAAGACGTCACAGTCTCTGTGACCGGATATTTTAAGGAAGGGTATTAACAATACTGTAGCCATTCATATAAGCATGGCCTACGGTCATTATCGCAGTTTCCGAGCGTAATTCCTAATTATTCACAGTGAGGCTAGAAAGACCTACTCAGACTCTCTAATCTAAGTAAACACGTGTGAAACGCTTTTTCAGTTTAATTAATTTTATTTTTATTGTGTTTTTTTTATTATTTAACTAGCGCAACAAATCCCGAAACCAGTTACAAATATAACTAGCCTCTTACTTGTACCAAGGTAATTCTGTCTTTAGATACCCTACGACCGAAATGCAAAATACAACAACAATAATTCAGCAACGCTGTTTTACCACTGAATCTCCGACAGAATAGTAATAAATGATGACTAACTGAAAACCTCAGCTGCCGACAGGTGTTGTTGATATACCTCGATGTGGACAGCTGAAAAATCTGTGCCCCGACCGGGACTCGAACCCGGGATCTCCTGCTTACATGGCAGACGCTCTATCCATCTTTTTTTTTTTAATCTGATGAACCGCTGCAGGAGCAGGACGACGGGTAGGGCAGGGGTCGTCACCCGAAGCCTGGCCATCCCGCCGCCACGCCCAAGCAACGTGTTCGAGTTCGAGGATCGAAGGATCAGGAAGAGGATGTAGTGGGTTTGTCGATGTTGTTTTATTTATTTATTTCTTTAATTTTTATAACATTTTTTATAGATTTATTTTTGTTTCATTACAAAGAAAGATCCTACAACCGCCGTAGCCGTGCGTCCGAGTCGTCTTCTCGTCTGTTGGGAGGGGTTCCCCGCTATTCCGTCCGTAGAGGATCAATATGCTCCAGGATTCTTCTTCATTTTCAGCGTCTCATACCCGGAACGCCCCAGTGAGCAGGAGGATCCGCAAATAATGAACCTAAATAATTTGCGAAACGAGTTCTGTACTTCGGGTGGCGGCTGAAAGCTGCATGTGTCGTCATCAATAGGGACCAAAAGTCGAGTGTGCCTTTGGGAGCATCGCAAAATATGTAGTAAACGGCCATGCCTTTTAGCCAGTTAACGGCGTTCGTTCTGGTTGATGGAAAGTATACGCTGTCGGGGCGCAATACTTCATCAGGGGAGATAGACTACGGCAATCGCCGCAAGAGTAACGCCAGCATGCGCTGCGTCAGTAGCCAACACTCGCTGGTCGCGGCACACGTCAGACGGTGTGCGTCCGAGTCAGCGACTGAGCGTGTCGGACACAAGGGGTCGTCCGTCAGGTGTATGGAATGTAGCCTCTGACGAGTAGCGAACTTCCCATTCACAACCACGTACCACAATGAACGCACCGTCGTAGGTAGAAAAGGCGTGTGTACCGCTCGCCACACCGTGTCCCAGGCAACCTCAGGATGTCTGTGGGTGACCGTATTTACAGGTTGCTGCTGTTGGTAGAGGCGATAATAGTCTTTTGTGCTGGGCTTCCGTGTCGTCGGAAGTTCTGACCGTAAGTAGCTGAAGTCAATCAAGAACTCTCTGATGTGGGTGAGTGCCGGTGAAAAGTGTCCTACAGAAACCGGGGGATCCAGAGAGTGTGGTGCCACTTTCGCTATCAGGGTGCCCGTCAGAGTGGCGTGGGCAGAGGTCCACTTGCGACGCATAGTGTTGAGATAAAGCGATCGCGCACGGTTATATACATGAATTAAACCGATACCGCCCGCGCGCTGCGGCAGCGTCAGGGTGGCGTATCGGACTTTAAAAACCAGACCGGTGCTTACGAAATGTCCATATGCTGCTTGAAATCTGTCGGCCATCGTAGCCGTCAAGGGAAGGATACGCGCAAAATAGTTCAGTTTTGAGACAAGATAGGTGTTGACATAACGTGTTCTGAGAAGCATATCCAAGCGACGCAGTTTGTTGTCCTGCAGCAGAGCACGTGTCTGGTGTAGGAGCCAGCGGTACGTAGCCGCCGCCGTGCGGCGGACATTGCTATAGAATTGCACTCCTAAACACTTGAGTACGGGCACCTTGTCAAAGAGCACCGCCGTTGTGTGGGAAAGCCCCCCTCCGACATCCATGTATTTTGTCTTCTTCACGTTGATGACGCTCCCAGCGACCGCCCCGTACTGGCGTAGCCACTGTAGCGCCATATGCAATTCATCCTCTGATCTGGTCAGGAACACCACGTCATCGGCGAATGCACCACAACGAAAGGTCTCGTCCCGCAAGGAGATACCAGTTAATCGCTGTCGTAGACCATGTAAAGCTGGTTCAAGCGCTGCAGCAAATAATATACCCGACAGGGGGCACCCTTGTCGTACTGACCGTCCAACAACAATGTGACCAGACTGATAACCATTGACCAACATGCGGGAGCGCGCTCCGTGGACCAGTCGAAGGACCAACTGTGCAGACTCCGGAGAGAGGCCCATGCGTTGCAAAACTGCGCGTAAGAAGCCGTGGTCGACGCGGTCGAATGCGTGGTCAAAATCTACGGCGACAAGGGCGCCTCGTATTTTGCAGGCCGCCGTCAAGGCAATTACGTCGCGGTATGCTCCTAATGCCGTATGAATGTTGCTGACACCACCTAAACATGTTTGATCGGTGTGGATGGCTTTCCCGATAGCGGTGTGGAGACGCGCGCGGAGGATACGGGCGAAGATCTTGTAGTCGTTGTTGAGGAGTGTGAGTGGGCGAAAGTCCTGCCACCTACAACCACCATTCGGTTTCGGGACTGGGATCAAGATGCCTTCTGTGAATTCTGTGGGGACAGTGAAATCAGGGCGGATCAGGTCTTGAAACATTTGGAGCCACTTGTCACCCATAAGGTGGTAAAAAGTGCGGTAGAATTCCAGGGGTAAACCGTCCGGTCCAGGCGACTTGTTCGGTGCTCCACGTGCCAAGGCCGATGTCAGCTCGTCGGGTGTAATGGGCAACAGCAGACTATCATCGGGTGCCACGTCCCGAGGGGCGGGAAAATCGTGCAGCAGCTCATCATAATCACGTACATATCTCGGATCTTCCATGTACAAGGTCCCATAGTGTCTGGCGAACGTGTGTGCTATATCAGTTTGTGTCACTGAGCGGCCGCACTCCTCCGTGTTTACCGCCGTAATGAGCTGACGTTTGCGGTGGCGCCTCTCGCGCACAATGTGATACACTGACGCTGTTTCGTTGGGGATATAGTCTTGCACTCGCGCACGGATGCGGACACCTTCGAGCTGCTCGGTCCTGATGCGAAGTAGACGAGCTTCGATGCGTTGTACGGACATCTGACGTTCGGGAGGCGGCGGTTGCGTCGCCAGCTCACGTAACGCTGTATAGTAAAATTCCGATGTTGCCCTTTGCCAGTTCGATCTGTCACGCCCGTAGGCCATCAAGGTCTTTCGGAGTGCAGGTTTGACACATCCCAGCCACCACAGCAACGTGGAAGCACACATGGGCAGGCGCCTGATACATCGACGCCACGTGTCAGTGACTGCTCGCCGACACGCTTTCTCGCGAAGGAGGGAGACGTTCAGCGTCCACGGGCCCCTGCTGCGTCTTGTGAGTTGTTGGGGTAAGGTGACAGTGCAGATGTACGCGAGATGGTCCGTGAAGGCCGTCGGCCAGAGTTCTGCATCACGGGTTGCTGTGCGGAGGGCACGCGAGACGTATATCCGGTCCAGACGACTGGCAGAATGGCTGGTAAAGTGCGTATGTCCACTCTGGGTCCCATGATGTAAGAGCCATGTGTCGTGGAGCGCGAGGTCACGTATCAATGCTTGTAGAGCAGGGCATGGGACGTAAAGCGGTATCTGGTCCTCGGGCCGCAGAACACTGTTAAAATCGCCGCCCACTATGTAATGGTCCATATTTCCTTGCAAAAGTGGGGCTACCCTCTCCGAATAGAAGACATGCCTGTCACCACGGTGCGAATTACCGGAGGGAGCGTAGACGTTAATGAGGCGGACTGCGCCAAGTGTGAGTGCGATGCCTCGCCCGTTCGGCAAGTACGTCGCGTCCGTCGCGTCAATGCCATCTCGGAGAAGGATGGCCGTTCCTCCTGCACCATCACCTAAGGGTAGTCTGTAGGTGGTGTAGCCATATAGGTCTAAACGCAGCTCGGGACGGACCTCCTGGAGAAGGGCAATGTCCAAGTCTGCCGCTCTGATCATGTCGTGTAACATGCGGGTCTTGACAGTGGAGTGGACACCATTTACATTGACTGTTCCCACACGGTATGACTGAGACATATCAAGTGGCGGAGGCAGTGTGCCGGTGCAAGCCCACAGTGATCTCACACACCACACAGCCATCCATCTGCATGCTGTGCATTACTGTGCCGTATGAGTCCCTGACTGGCACAGCCCTCCTGGCTCAGTGTCAGCCATGGGCTCTGGTGGAGATATCAATGTTTGCTGTGCATCATCTGCCTCCATATCGTCTGCACAATCACCAAGAGACGATTGTGATGTCATTGGGGGCTGGTCGGTTTCACAGGAGCCCACATTTTGGGAGTCGACGCAATGCGCCTCGTTTTATGGGCCACCAGATTTAGGAGAGTGTTCCTTGTCTTCAGGCACCTTCTGGTGAATGATGCCACTGGAGGCCGTTGCAATTGTGGACGAGTTAACGTAGGCGATGTCTTCCGCCGGCTTCACATCCCTGTCCTGTTCTTCAGCTGACAATCGTCTCTTCTTGTGTCGCTTGGGTGATTTTTGCTTTCGGGGCCGAGATTCGACATCCACTGGAGGGCGGGGCTCGACACAGTCTCGGTCGCTAGGAAACCCTGTGTCCGATTCCGATAGTGACGGTGGCTGGGTGCCCACGGCGCTGCGGTGGGCAGAGGCTGTAGGAACCTCTGCACCGTTGGGCTGCGGCGTCGTCGACGGCGCTGACTCTCCAACGGAGCTGGCAGCGGCTTGAGGAGGTAGCAGGTTTTGATCATCCATCACATCATGTCGTGCCGCCTCCACGTATGTTAGCGGAAGAGAGGTCATAGTGGATCGTTGGGGAAGTTCATTTCGGGGCACCTGAACGAGGCGGCGCTGCAGACACTCAGTTCTAACATGGCCTTCCTGGCCGCAGCCCGAGCAAGTCCTCGGTTGTCCATCATATATAACAATTGCGCGGCAGCCACCAACGAAAACACATGATGGAACGTGCTTCTTAACTTCTATGCGCACTTGTCGTACCCCGTTAAGGACAGGGTACGTTTCGAATGTGTTCCATTTCTCCTCTCTGTGGCTCAGAACTGTGCCGTATGGCCGCAGCGCATCAACGACTAGGTTGGCAAGAACTTCGAACGGTAGTTCAAAGATGCGCACGGTACGCACCCCCAGACCAGCATGGTCAACTTCTACCACGCTCACGTTACCGTCTGCGTGACAGAAACGAAAGCCGTTTGCAGATCGTTGGAGTAATCTGTCGCAGGCCGCTTCGTCAATCAGTTTGAGGTACACTGTGCTGGTTACAATAGACAGATGAATTCCTATCAGTTCTTGTGGTTCTATGTGCATGATGTCTCGTAGAAACCGTTCAATTTCATGGGCCTTCGGTCTCGTGTACGATGCGTTGAACGTTAGTTTGATTGTAGCTTTTCGATATGAGAACGCCATGTCGGGTCGGTACAGGTGCTATACGGCAATACAACGACGCGACAGCGCGCTAGCGGGTAAACAACAACACCTGCGGAGCACTGCCCGGCGCGCCGAGCCCGTCCGTACGGTATCACGGCTGAAAGCCGACTGTCCATCTGAGCCACTGAGGACACAGATGAATAGTGCGACTGCAGGGACTTATCCCTTGCACGCTTCCCGTGAGACTCACATTCCCAACTATCCACAATTCTACACCTATATTGTACCTTATAGACATTTGCCCAACCACTCATTACTCGCGCACGCTTTGGCTTACATATTTTTAACAATATATAGTGGTTTCACTGTAACGAAGACGCATGAAACATTAATATAATTCTACTTTTCAGACAGCATGTACAACGGATCAAATGAAATAGCTGAAGTTCCATATCAACTGACAGCTTAAACTTCGTCATTGTAGCGTGACCTTTGGACAGTGGACTGTCGACATAATACATTTGGCTCTTACTCTAGATAAAAGGTTTTAACTAGGAAACTTCCTAACATGTAATTTACAAACAGCAATGTGGAAAAATACCGGGTGGCTATAATTAAAGAGCATTTTGTTCCGGATGTCGAATGTGGGCTGTAATTATCATATGGCAGCGAAACTTAGTACATACGCTCAAGCGTTAATGCGCATCCAATTTACGCTGAAAAAAAAATTATTTCCAATTCGGCCACCAGACGGAAATCTGGCAGGTTGAATGAAAGAAAGATGCATAGAAATGTTTAAAAATGTGATGGACAAGGAATGGGACGTGACCAGAAAATGTCAAACATGTGAGATAGGCGTAATGTTGATTTTATTATTAACCGCCGCTTACACAGTTCGTTCAATATGATCACTGGAGACGTCGACAAGATGCCGCATCCATAAAAAGACGTGATAAACCGTTGCTCGCAGCAGTTCCAGTGGAATCTGAGCAACGTGATGTTGCATACTGGCCTGAAGATGAGGTAGATGCTTTCTTTTAGACAACCCCTGAGCCAAAAGTCACATGTATTCAGATCAGGTGATCTTGCAGGCCAAGCATTGGAAAATCTCTGAACATAAAACGTTCGTGGAAGGTTGCATTAAGCAAATATTTCACTAGGCGAGTGACATGAGGATGTTACCCAAACTTGCATGAAAACAGTGTTTCGCAAACGAGGACTCGATAATGTGCATAAGACACGGTACTCTTGACAGGCCCTCTGAGTGTATTCTCTTCGAAGAAGAACGGCCCGACAGTAAATGTGGTTTTGAATCCACACCGCAGAGTCACAAACGCCGAGTGCAATGTCTCTTCGTGCACAGCACTCGGTTTAACAGTACCCCCACGTTCAGCAGTTCTATGTGCTCACTGCGTCCTGTAGTGTAAAATGTGCCGCATTGCTCCACAGAATATTGCCCGGAAACATGTCGTCAACTTCGATTGGCACCTAAAGCCAAAGAGCAAGTGCAAAACGTTGCTTCACGAGGCTTCGATTGCTGGGCATTGTACGGGTAAAATTTTAAAACAGATGGCAAAATCTTTCGTACTGTTAACCATAGGATACACGGTTCTCGTAACACTATGAAAGGTGGCTACACTGAGCCACAGCGCCAGAGATCGCGCCAGAGAGTTTTGTTCCGCCGCCTCCACTGGCAGTGATTATTGAGAAGTAGCGGCAGGCAGTTCTTGCCGAGAAGTTGTGGTGGGCACTGCTTGTCATGAAGTTGGAGTGAGATGTGGTAGTAGTGAGTGTTTGTTCCATGTTTATGCAGTTATTTGATGGGAGAGATACCAGATGTTATTCTAATGGAGATATTGTAATGATCAGAGTGCATTTCGTCAATATATATGAAGGTAATAAAACGCTATGTTCTTTTATTATTTGTGTGTCTCAAATAATGCATCATTACAGGTTCAGTCAACAAAGCATCTGGCTTGTGTTCTTGTATTAGAGTGTAATTTTGGTTTTCTTGCAGAAGTATAGTATTTCTAATTTTCTTTTATCACGTCAGTATAATTGGTATTTAAAAATTCTTGCCTTGTTGAAGAAGAACCGTGCCAGATGTGTACGTTGAGTCACACTTCCACACACAGAACAGCTACACTTGTGCTTTGTTGGCTTCTTAGGTTTTATACTTGCTGGGGACTTAATTAATTAATTGTATTAACTGAAATTTTCATTTCATTTTTTGTTGTTGTTTCATGCAGTCAGATTGCGTAATAATACTAGTGAGGGCCAGCCGTTTATGAGACTTGCGTCATTGGACTAACAGCTACTAAAAGATATTTGCATTCATTTTTTATAAATAACTAAGCCCTCATGCACGTGGCGACCCTGCCAGGATCGTCCCTTGGAATTCTTCTGATTGTAAAAATAGTAGACAGTAGTATTGTCGTAGTAATTTGTAGTTTAGTAATTGTAGTCTATTTTGCATGTGTAGATTTGGTAATTGACATTCTTCTAATGGTATTTTTAAAAATTTAATTTTTATTGTCTTGTATACGCGTTTGACGATTTAGTACAATTATTTCAATTGTTCATTAATCGTGTTTGAGGGAAGCATTTCATGTAAATGGTATTGTTAGAGATAAAGAGTCATTGTGTGTAATTTTCGTACAGTGACGAGTTTTGTGTTTTGTAAATGATTACGTGATCGATGAAGAAGGCAAAAATGATGGATAGTGAGAATGACGAAATTGTTAACATGGCGAACTCGCCAACAGAGGAAAACAGTATCATGAATAATGAAGTGGAAAACAATTTAATAAGTCGGGAAAATAGTCCGGAACCATTTCAAAATTTTTCTCAATCAGAAAATTCACAGAATCCGAGATTAACGACAGAAGATTCTGGAATAGTATCGAACACAGACAGCTTTACAGCTACGACGAACGAAGCTGGTTTTGTGGGAAATGTTAGTGGCGAAAAGAATTCTGAACCATTTAATATGGAGCAGTTGATGGGTGCAATATTAAATTTGGGATCTCGGTTAGACTCACAAATGGGAACAATGGAAACACGGTTAGACTCACTGGGATCACAGTTGGGATCTGAATTAAAAACAGTGGCAACACGGTTAGATTCACAAATAGGAACAATTAAAACAGAGATGGAAACAATGGAAACACGGTTAGACTCACGAATAGGGACATGTTTCAAAAACATGAAAGATGAATTAAAGAAAGAAATCAGAGAAGAAGCACAACCGATTTGGAATTCTCACAATAACAGATTAATTGCAGTAGAGATTAGACAAAAGGAACAGGATAGAGAACAGGAAGAAAGAGATCGCGCGATAGTACAAAGATTTTCAGAATTAAATTTACAATGTGCAAAGGATAAGGAAGAAATATTTGAGAGAATCGAGGAATCTGTACCAAATGACAGAATAAATAACCTAACACAACAGTATGAACAATTAACTACTAAATGTGTTAATACTAAAACCCGAATCGCGACACTTACGGAAGACGTAAATAAACAGAAAGAACAAATAGGTGATTTATCGGAAAGAGTTGAGGAGATTTCAGACAAATTGACAAATCTTAGTTTAAATGGGGACAGAGATTCAGATGATACAGCACCATTACCATTTGCAGAAACCGAAGAGTACCAGAATATAAATAAGCATGTTGAAAATCAGGGAAAATTTAATGAACGCGTGAAAAGGGAATTTGAGGCATTAAAAAAGCAAGTCAAACAAATTGAAGGCGAAATCGTAGGAAAAGACAGCAGAAGAAATCTAGAATCACAGATAGCAGAGGGTTTTGAAGAAAGTAATTTATTTCATTTACGAGATGCAACAAGAGAGCGCCAGGCGCGCGAACTTGACAATAATCGACATTCGTACTGGGACAGACGCAGTAGATCTTTGTCGCCACGAGGCGAAAACTTTGACTATAAACACTTTTTGACTGTTCGGAAATTTAAGATCTTCCGCAATTCTAAGAATGACATACATCCATGTTCATGGTTAGATCAATTTATGTACGCACTCCCACCAAATTGGCCACTAAGTCACAAACTGGAATTTATGTGTGGATATTTAGAAAACGAACCGGCGACGCGGATGCGCGCACTCATTAGAGACTGTAATAATATGAATGATTTTTATCATGCATTTCTATCGACATATTGGTCCGAAAACACGCAAGACAGAGTCAAACACAGTCTTATTATGCAGCGTACTTTCAAACAGTCTGAGTTCCGCACGCCAGCGGAATATTTTGAAGACATGATTCGAAAGAACCAGTTCCTTTCCAACCCTTATAGCCCGATTGAATTAATTCGCATTTGTTTAACTAAGCTGCCACAATGCATAAGACAAATTGCTTTAGCCGGAAGATGTAAAGACGACATTGAGACTTTTAAGACTTTGTTGCAAGAACTTGAGTATGACAACAACGACGGGACTTCTTGTAACTTTTTCAGTAACAGTAATTACAATAGACTTTCAGTGATAGTGATCGGAACGGGCGTTATATGGGCAACTTTGAGAATGACAGACGTAACAGACAGGACAATAGATACCAGCCTTATGACAATAACAGACGTTCTAACAGAAATTACACAGACAGTTATAATTACGGTAATTCCTACCGGAATGATCAATCATACGGAAACAGTAACCGGTATCATCAAGACAGAAATTATTCATACAGTAATAGAAATTCTTACTACAGAAATAACCAGGGTAGCAGATACAACAATAATTTCAGAAGTCACAGTCGAAATTACACAAGAAGTAGTTATGCAGACAGACAGGAAAACAGAAATTTTAATAACAGACACAACCAAGAATTTGTATCTAACAGACAGGAGGGACCTAATTGGCATCCTCCGCGTGACAGAACTTCAGAGAGACAAGTGCAAATCGTAGAAATGGATCCGCGAAATGACGCGAATACTCAAAGACGTGACGCAAACAATCGACAATGACTTGCAGCTTCGGCTTCTGGCAGCAATATAGACGGTTCAGAAAGTAATGACACTACACGACTTTACACTACGTACGCCTGGAAGACATGAGAGACATTTTGTTAGACGAAAAGGAAAATAATGTAGACGCATTTTTACATCCTGTTATTGAAGTATGTGTGGATAAGAATAAGTTCACTGCAGTTTTAGATTCTGGGAGCCCATTGAATGTCATTAGTGAATCAGTTTTTCGTATATGTGAAAGAACTATTGCCTGTCCTGTGTTACCTATTTCTAAAACTACAATTCGAGGAGCGATTTCTGGAAAAAGTGTAGAAGTCAAACAACAGACCAACCTAAATTTCAATTGTCAAGGATACGAATTTTCTGCTAATTTTATTATTGTTCCATTGCTCAGTACACAAATTATATTAGGTATGGAGTTTCTTAACGCACATAAGGCAATTTTGAACTTTAAAGAAGGGAGTGTGAATTTGACTGTTGCCGGAATGCCGATATGTTTGAAATTTTTCGAGTGTTTAACAAGATCTGAACCAGATACAAAATGTTTAAGGTTTCTTACTTCTGATGTTTTCGTTGAGCATTATGACGACAATGTGTTTATTCATGACAATAATACATACAGAGACGCGATGGATGATATAATTAATAGCGAAGAACAAATTAATGAAAAGGTTAAGAAAGCTGAAGTGCCAGATGACGTTGCAAGAGAAGAGCTGCACCAAATTTTGACTTCACATGCTACAGTGTTTAGTCATCACACGGGAACTATACAAGGCTTACAACATTTATTTAAAGTAAAAGAACACACACCATTTCGGGGGAAAACGTACGCTATTCCTTTGGCTTACAGAGACAAGGTTAAGAATGAACTTCAGTACATGTTAGATCAGGGCATTATTGAGCCTGCAGTCAGTCCTTATACTAGCCCATTACACGTTGTTCTTAAAAAGGATGGGTCAATTCGCTTGGTTCTGGATTCCAGACAGATAAATAATATCATCATTCCTGAAACTGACCGTCCACAAAATTTAGATGAACTTCTTCAACATTTCCATGGAATTAAAGTTTTATCCACGATTGATATGCGCGCGAGTTTTTGGCAAATAGAACTCCACCCTGATTGTAGAAAATATACTGCCTTTTTAGCCTTTGGTAACTGTTACCAGTTTCGGAAATTACCATTTGGACTTACTGTATCTTCAGCAGCATTCATTCGTAGCTTAAATGAAATTTTACCTGTTTATCTTCGTGACAATATTACTTCATATGTTGACGACATTCTTATTGCTAAAAATTCTTGGAGTGAGCACAACAAAATTTTGGATTCATTATTACGTATTTTTGCAAGAGTTGGCATTACGGTGAACTTAGAAAAATCTGAATTTGGTCGTTCTCAGGTGAAATTTCTCGGTCACATTATTTCTACAGAAGGTATTCTTCCAGATCCAGAAAAATTAGACGCTATTCGTAATTATGCTGTTCCTACTACAAAACGTGATGTTCGTAGTTTTCTTGGTGTCTGTAATTTTCTTAGACGCTTTGTTAAATTGGACGATTTGGCCACACCTCGTTTATGTGAACTATCTGGAAATAAATCTAATTGGTGTTGGGATGAGGAAGCTCAATCAGAATTTGAACAACTTCGTGATGCTTTAGTTGCTGCTCCACTTCTTTCACATCCGGATTTATCTAAAGATTTTTGTTTGGCGACGGATTCATCATACAAAGGCCTAGGTGCACATTTATTTCAAGAGATAGAAGAAAACGGCGTTGTAGTCCAGAAAACTATTGCATTTGGAAGTCGTGTTCTCTCTAAATCTGAAAAGAATTATTCGATTACGGAACTTGAAGCTTTGGCTGTTGTCTGGGCTTTTACAAAATTTCGGACATTCTTGTTTGGCAGACATACTAAGGTTTACACCGATCATCGAGCTCTGGAATTTCTTATGTCGACAAAATTAACTCATGGCAGATTGTCATGATGGGCGTTGTACCTACAGGAGTTTGATTTTAGTATTGTTTACATACAGGGTTCTTCAAATATTGTTGCTGATGCTTTATCACGTGCACCTATGGGTTTGAAACAAAGTTCTGAAGAGGACTGCAAGGAAAACAATTATTGTTTGATGTATATTCAAGGTGTTGCGTTTGAGAACTTTATTTTGTCTTCGCTCCAGGACATCGCTAAGGAGCAAAATAAGGATCCAATCTGGAAGGACATTAAGGAGAAGTGGAGGAGAAAGGAAATCGTAGCGATTAGACAGCATTATTTAGTTCGCAAAGACATTCTTTTTAAACGAAAATCGGTCGACAACTCTGTTTGGTTAGTTTGTATTCCTGATGAGTGGGTCAATAAATTGATTTGGTACACACATTTGAGTTATGCACACTTTGGTCCCAGAAAATGCTTTCATAAATTACGAGAAAATTGCTACTTCAGTAATATGGGAAAACGTATTCGATCTGTTCTTGCCAAATGCAAATTATGTCAAAAGGCTAAGCCGCCGACTATTTCTCACAGAGCACCGTTGTTTCCTATCATTCCAGCGAAATTAAAGGACATGGCTGCAGTTGATTTGTTCGGTCCAGTGATTCGATCTACTAATGGTTTTACGTACATTTTCGTAGCAGTGGAACTGACATCAAAATATGTGTGTTTTACACTGTTACGCAAGGCAACAGCTCGTTCAGTATCTAACGCTTTCATCAAACATTTTCTTAAAGAAGTTGGTCATGTTGATAAGGTTATATCAGATAATGGATCACAGTTTCGTTCTAAAATTTGGCCTCGTACTCTACGGCGTCGTAAAATTAAACCAATTTTCATTTCACTTTTTCACCCCCAATCTAACGCTTCAGAGAGATGGATGAAGGAAATCAATAAATTGTGTCGTCTTTATTGTCATCAGAATCACAGAACTTGGGATCAGTATCTTCATATTTTTCAAAACATTCTGAATGAACTTCCTAATGACTCAACTTCTTTACCACCTATACCGATATTAAAAAATAAAGCACCGACAAATCGCATTTCTGAAATCGTTCCTTTTCCGCCTTCACGGAAACTGCGGCATTCTGAAGTTGTGAATCTGGCTCTACAAAATATTGCATCTGCGGCTGCTAGAAGAGAGAAATCAGCTAAGCGTCCTGGTCGTTTAAAAATCTTGTCAGTTGGTCAGAAGGTGTTAATTAAGTCCCATCATTTGTCTCACAAAGGAAAAGGCTTGTGTCGCAAATTTTTTCTGCTTTATAACGGTCCATATAGAATTCGCAAGATTATTCATGATAACACTGTAGAAGTAGAAACTCTTAAATCTCGACGCTCTAAGGGAATACATCATATATCAAACGTTAAAATTTTTGTGGAATGACACACTTTCGAGAAACCAACAGTTTACGTAAACATGCAGAGAGTACAAGGATACCGCGCTGTGTTTTGGCGGCAGCACATACTCAAAGCAACAGTCAAGTCTGCGCGCCGCACAAGGCAGTCGTTGACCGCAAACAATCACTTCCTACGTCACGCGCCTACAGCTGATCGAGCGCTCAGTGCGAATGCACTGACAGCCGTAAACAAATACACAGTCTTTCTCCGAATAAAATCAGTATAACGCTATAATGACTTGATGAATTATGTTATTAACATTCAGTATTTTTCAGGATACGGTTCTATAAAATATTTAAGAACTTCAGGTAAATTCTGTGCGTGTCCGACGTTAAGACGACTTGCTATCGAGAAATTTTCAGGAAGAATGTAATTTCCAAGAAGAAACTAATAAACTAAAAAAGGTAACTATTAATTGAGTTTATTTTCAGGTAACATATTTCCACTTAGGTACGTACTTTAGACGTAATTTGCTGCTCGCGATTACGTGATTCATACTTGTACTAATTTCATGTTCTATGAATTTACTTGTGAAGCGACGTGCTTGCGTACGTTAACTGATTTTGACAATGATTATTAATGAACTGGGTTGTAACTTGTGTATATTATGCATCGCTTGACTGCACTGCTTTTTCACTGATGTCATATTTTTTAATTATGTGCCTGTTGTGCTTATTTATTTAAATTATAATTGTCACCTGATTAATTGTGCTGATGTGGTTAGGTATGTAAGTTATACTTTGTGATTTATCTGCTTGCGCCTTCATGTTTATTTATTAAGATTACATATGAACATTTATTTGCTTACGCTGATACGATGCTAATTACCTGTTTGCTGCTATGCGTATGGATTGTATACTTATACATCTCTGTTTGTTGTCATAACTACTCTTTAATTTGGTATATAGAAATGCTGATATACTGTGTACAAACATAGAGTTTAGGTCACACTATTGTATTAATTATAAATTGTTTGTTTGGCAGAGCCTCGTTGTAAGAATTGTGCTGCATCCACTTGTTGACATTCTGTTCACTACTGGTATATTTACTCGCTATTGCTTGCTTTGCTTACGCTCAGTGCCTTATATTTTTAAGATAAGAAAATGAACTGCTATAATTCGACGAACGACATTAGTACAAGAAACTTCATAGAAGTCACATGAGCTGGAGGTTTTATGAAAGCTGTATAAATGTATGCCAATAGGAAGGAAGCTAACGACATGACATACCAACACAGTTATTACATTGCATTTTTCGTGAGCAATTGAAATAGGAAGTGACACTTGACACAAGAAATACTCCACATGTTTGCTTCTGTTTGCCATAATTCTTGAAGTGGTGTACACACTGTGAAATATTAGGATCATTCACACTCCGTAATCGTACTTAATTACTGAGAGTTATTCGAACTAAGTCTGTTAGAGGTCATGTATGCATTCTTTGTTTATAATTCATAATGAGTAGAAGATTTTGGTCAGATGGATTACACAGAGGTTGTGTGTTGACAGTGTGTCTTCCGGATTGTATGGGATGATGAGGTTTGCATTAGGATTTTATCTGTACTTGTTCGAGGAGACTGACTAGAGGAAAGAGTTGTTATGGAAGTGAAATGATATTGGCAATAAGGTTTATATGTATCGACGTATTGAAGAGGTATTATTGAGGTATTGAGATTATATGAAGTTGATTGGAGTTTTGGTGTATAAGAGGTAAAATAAGTGAGGTGCATATTTTTTTTTGTTGGTCTATATGGAACAAGGAAGATGAAGATAGCAGACTAGAACACTAAAATGGAAGGAAGATTGTCTACACACACTTTGTTAAATCACTAAGCAGTATGTACTTTTTTTTTTTGGAGAGAGGAAGTTGCATATCTTGGCACACTGACAGTTGTTCAGCAACCGTACATTTTGATCTAGCTTGGCAAACATTGGTCTTGACATGATGACTATGACGTTGACTTAACAATTATTGACTGTTATACATTGCTGTCACTACTACTTGATACACATGATGAACATGAAATTTTGACAGAAGTGCATTTACACAGTTAACACTACTCAATTACACAGTAGTACTTAATGTGGATGAAAGATGAGTTAGTGTGTTTTGTATGTTTTCCTTTCCTAATCCTACCCACCTATCTCCTAAATATTATTTTATTTGTTTGTAGTGGCTTGCACTGACACCCATAAATATTATAAGTTTACTGATGTTTGTGTATTTGTAATAGTAATATGACAATTATCTGATATCATTTGTGTGTTTGTTATGATTTGTATGTTTAGTGTAAGAGCATTGTAAAAGCATTTGTATGTGCATTCAAACTATTGTTCATGCTTGAACTGTCTGATTAGTGATGGTGAATATTATGAACTGTTACCTGCACTTTTCAACATGATGTGTGACACTTAGAAATGTTTAATTTCTGCTGATGAACTGTGTGATCAGTGATAGTAAATATTATGGACTGTTACTTGTACTTTTTCTACATGATTGGTGCCACAAGGACATGTTTAATTTCTGCTGATGAACAGTGTGATCAGTGATAGTGAATATTATGGATTGTTACTTGTACTTTTTCTACATGATTGGTGCCACTAGGGCATGTTTAATTTCTGCTAATAAACGCTGATGAACAGTGTGATCAGTGATAGTGAATATTATGGACTGCCTTCTGCACCTACTCCACAATGCTGGGTGCCACTGATGGACTGCTTCTACTGAAATGATGTCACCTGATGGTGTCTGCACCTACTCAACATTGCTGGGTGCCACTGATGCACTGCTTCTACTGAAATGATGTCACCTGATGGTGTCTGCACCTACTCAACATTGCTGGGTGCCACTGATGGACTGCTTCTACTGAAATGATGTCACCTGTTGGAGTCTGCACCTACTCCACAATGCTGGGTGCCACTGATGGACTGCTTCTACTGAAATGATGTCACCTGATGGTGTCTGCACCTACTCGACATTGCTGGGTGCCACTGATGGACTGCTTCTACTGAAATGATGTCACCTGATGGTGTCTGCACCTACTCAACATTGCTGGGTGCCACTGATGGACTGCTTCTAGTGAAATGATGTCACCTGATGGTGTCTGCACCTACTCGACATTGCTGGGTGCCACTGATGGACTGCTTCTACTGAAATGATGTCACCTGTTGGAGACTGCACCTACTCGACATTGCTGGGTGACACTGATGGACTGCTTCTGCTGAAATGATGTCACCTGATGGTGTCTGCACCTGTCCCACAATGCTGGGTGCTACTGCTGGAACTGTCAACTACTTGTTATGAAAGCATTTTATGTGAATATTTGTATAAACTGATTTTTTGTGTATTATTGTTTGTGAAAAGTTATAAGACTCTTACCTGCTCATATTCGTCATTGCTGACGCTATCGATTAAATTGTTTAACCACATGATATTTGTGTAAACTATTATGTAAAGTCATATGTATGAAAGAATTTGTATTCCTTACTGTATTTTATATATTAGGCTATTGTAAGGTCAGTGCAAAGCCAAAATTTTATCTAGTTATATGATATTTATGTATTAATATTATCTTTTATTTTTGTCTGTATTTTTTTTGACGAATTTGGTGGTATTTTCACCACCAATGCTGGTAAAAATACCATCAAATTCTAGCCCGTGGAGGAAGGGCATATGAAAGGTGGCTACACTTAGCCACAGCGCCAGAGATCGCGCCAGAGAGTTTTGTTCCGCCGCCTCCACTGGCAGTGATTATTGAGAAGTAGCGGCAGGCAGTTCTTGCCGAGAAGTTGTGGTGGGCACTGCTTGTCGTGAAGTTGGAGTGAGATGTGGTAGTAGTGAGTGTTTGTTCCATGTTTATGCAGTTATTTGATGGAAGAGATAGCAGATGTTATTCTAATGGAGATATTGTAATGATCAGAGTGCATTTCGTCAATATATATGAAGGTAATAAAACGCTATGTTCTTTTATTATTTGTGTGTCTCAAATAATGCATCATTACAGGTTCAGTCAACAAAGCATCTGGCTTGTGTTCTTGTATTAGAGTGTAATTTTGGTTTTCTTGCAGAAGTATAGTATTTCTAATTTTCTTTTATCACGTCAGTATAATTGGTATTTAAAAATTCTTGTCTTGTTGAAGAAGAACCGTGCCAGATGTGTACGTTGAGTCACACTTCCACACACAGAACAGCTACACTTGTGCTTTGTTGGCTTCGTAGGTTTTATACTTGCTGGGGACTTAATTAATTAATTGTATTAACTGAAATTTTCATTTCATTTTTTGTTGTTGTTTCATGCAGTCAGATTGCGTAATAATACTAGTGAGGGCCAGCCGTTTACGAGACTTGCGTAATCGGACTAACAGCTACTAAAAGATATTTGCATTCATTTTTTATAAATAACTAAGCCCCCATGCAACTACACCGACTTTAGCACTACACGGGGCACATTCTACACGGTTAGATACAGCAACAGGAACTTAGTAACTTCCATCTGTATAGGACGCTTTCTTCTTCCAGGTGTCCGCCTCGATAGTTGAGTGGTGGACTGGGTGTTGTGACGGCACGGTAGCTCAGTGTGTTCGGTCAGAGACCTGGCTGGTCTCTGTAATAAAAGAACTAAGTGCAAGGCTCATCAACGATCTTCAATGGATATCATGTGACGTCCGCTACGACCGAATACAACGAACAAAATGCAAGAAAAAAATGGTCAGCGAGACAGAATGCCATGCGAAAGGGTCAGGGTTCGATTTCGGGCTGGGCCGGAGATTTTCTCCGCTCAGGGACTGGGTGTAGCATCGTCTTCATCACTACATCATCCCCATCGACGCGCAAGTCGCCGAAGTGGCGTCAACTAAAAATGACTTGTAGCAGGCGACCGGTCTACCCACGGGAAGCCCTAGCCACCCGCCATTTCATTTCATTTCATTTCCTCTAGGTGCCACACAAAGCACAACTACGTTTCCGAATTTCATTATGATCCCCTTTAAACCATTTACTGACATAGGGCCTCTCCTCAGACCTTTGGTCGGCGATACAATCTCAATGCAGCACACTAACAGCTCAAGGTTCAAAATGGCTCTGAGCGCTATGGGACTTAACTTCTAAGGTCATCAGTCCCCTAGAACGTAGAACTACTTAAACCTAACTAACCTAAAGACATCACACACATCCATGCCCGAGGCAGGATTCGAACCTGCGACCGTAGCAGTCGCTCGGTTCCGAACTGGGCGCCTAGAACCGCTCGGCCACTGCGGCCGGCCGCATTAGCATATCTACTTGTAACACATGGTCATTCTACTCAGTTCACCAGCGTTTTGTTGCACTTTACCCAATTTACGATGCATCTCGTAATCTTTCTTACTCAGTTTCCGTATCCATCATGTCGACTGACTACTTGGATCATTTAATTACTATTACGCAGTAGGGTTGCTTGGTCAGTAATTAATGAGGACCGTTTATCGAGCAAGCAGCACTGAAAGCAGTTCACACCAAATAAGAAAGCTAACAACTCTTTCTCCACTGTGTTGTAATTAATTTCTGCTTTAGGGAGCTGGAAAGAGGCATAAGCACTTGGTCTATCTGCAACATGCTAATTACGTCCTAAAAACCAAACCACAGCAAAATCGTTAGTGTCAGAAAACAGAATTTTGTCATCTGTTGCTTTGCTGCCTCACATTCTACACTCCAGTTCAAATATATTATTGTTTTCAAAAACGGGTCAGAGGTACGGTAGCAGTAGGATCATCTTCGACAAATCTGTGATAGTAATTATACAGCCCAAGAACGGACTGTAACTCCTTCACATCTGTAGGTGCAGGGAAATTTTCAACCGCTTCTGTGACACGCGAATGTCATTACGCCTTAATAGAACAATATGTGGTCTAGGTAAAGGTAGGAGACGCTGTAAAAGGACATTACCCACTGTTAAACTAAATGTGCCCCTCGTACCTGTGATAGCACACTTTTCAGCCATTCAGCATCTTCTCCTATTGGCTGTGGAAAAAAAAACAATGATGTTATCAAGGTATACTACACAGAGCTGGTTTCAAGCATCACTTCATCAAATTTGCAAATAACTGGAAATTATCAGTTGGATTCCTCAGATCAAGAACTCTACAGAACTTATGTAGAACCTACGCCACAACCAATTCCGATTTAGAACGCAATATGACGCAATATGAATCTGATGATAGCTGACCTCATGTCCAAAACAGTGATTCTTACGGTTTCCAAATCTGTCAAGTGATTCCTCTGTATGAGGCAGGGGGGTATGTAAGGGTGCTCACCCTGACAACTTCTTACGAGTCAATGCAAAGGGACAATTCATTTCACCGTTAACAGGCTTCTTGGACTCTGTTATTACAGGGGACGCCCAAAGACTGGAGGGGCTGATTGATTACAGTGTCTAAATGTCGCTGCCCACTTTCTTCTACAGCTGATTGCAAACGCCAAGCATTTTGATATGGCTTTTAAGCTATTGGTCTTCCATTCCCTACTGAAATGTTGTTGTATTTCTAAACTACGGCTAGTAAGTATAGTATTAACAGCATACATTCTCCTGTTCATGGCCCCATTCTTCGTAAACTTGGAGGCGATCTCAAACTTCATTCTGGCTAGGCAGAACAAATAGAAAGATGGTTGAGCTCACTCTTTAATTTTGGTTGTCAGCCAGACAACTTCTCCCATACAGCGACATACAATTTCTAGTTCCTTGGCATTCAACACTAAAACACGTAGTTTGACGGAAACTCGGGGATGAGCCATTTCACCAGGATTGGTCGCGTATTTATAGTGATTTCAGTGATCGAAGTGATGTGGTTTATCACTGGATTGGATTGGTCACGTATTTGCAGTGGTGTCACTGATCAAAATTATGTAGTGTTTCACTAAATTGTACAGTTTGTGACACCCTGAAAGTGATGAAAAGAATTGCGCCCCCATTTTCGTTTGCCTCCATGTCAAAATCATATTTTCTCGCATAAATTGCCAGTTTAACACTATTTATTTCCAACAATTTTTTAATATCGCTTAACCGTAGATAACTTGTCTCTGTAGTAACTTACTCCTCTTTTGTCTGAGTTTCTCTATGTTACTCTCTTGGAAAACGTGTCAAAGCTGCTCTCGATTTTTAAAGTTTTGGTACATACATTGTACGTTCAGGCATCTCTTATTAACTTTAACTGTTCCACGTACAACTAGAAGCCATCAGTCCATGAGCACGTTTAACTAACATCACAGACGTTCTGCAGGAATGTGTTCACCTTCTCAGAAGGAGTCACCAAAGTATAGGGATTAAAAGTGGTTGCCAGAAAACTGCTCACCACCTAGAATGGCAACGCCTTTTGCTCTAATGCCGGTTCTCACCTTGCTTTCAGAGGGCTGTGTTTTCAGTGGCAAGTTCTGCGGTTCCATCAAATATTCAGGGATATGACAGAAATAACCATTCCAAGCAAAAAAGTTTAGTAAAAATGGGCTCAATACATACCTGAAGAGCTATGAGAACTTGTTCATCTTCGCTACTGTGAGGCACATGTTTTCGATTGATTAAATGCTCATGGCTCTTAAAGTATGGATTTTAGATCTCAGATTTACCAAACATTTTGCTTTCAATAAGCGTTCCTGTCATATCCCTGAATATTGATCATTCTTCCCGGGACATGCTATTGCATTTCTGGCATGTGCTTTACAGCTAATGTGTTTAAAAGATATGTGACGATTCTTATACTACAATAAAACAAGTGCAGCCACATGAAGATGAGGATAATAGCCAATAACATGTCACGTTAGTAAAACACTGTACATCAAAAGTCTTTACGGCTGGTTGCTATCCTCCTTAACTGAATAACTGTCACGGAGTCTAACAAACAATATCCAGCATGAACAGAACAAAATTTAAACCAATTATTGCCTTCATCTTTCATTAATTATGGTATATTGAGAGGAATACAGGCCCATGTGGAGAAATATCGACATTCGATCAACCTCACATGATTTGCAAACGGCGTAAGTCATGGCGGGTGAGCGAAGAGCTGATGACGAAGCCCCATGTAGGGGCGGAATACCTAGTTGGGTCTAGGTGCAGATGTAGATGTGGGAAGACTGTCTCCAAATAAAATAACGACAGATTTTTATTGTATTTTATTGGCAAGCCATCATGAACGATTGTGTTTGAAAGGAAATAAAAGGGACTCTCTGTACCAGGTAGGGCTCGTAGTTAGGGGCTCAGAGGCAGAGCCTCTTTAAAATCCATGTTAAGATGTACGTCTGAAAAATGGATTACAGAATTTAAGTTACCAGTACGCATTCCGAATGTTTCCCATACGAATTTACACAATGACAGCCAACAATTTTGGAGCTGCTGGTATCGACTGATGATTTTAGAACAGGTAGTAGTCAAGATTGCTCCTTGAAATGCTGCTTAAATTCTGTGTATGGGACGTTCGTAGGTATGATATCTGCAGAGTACACTTCTTATGGACCTTGGGGTCGAAGGCTCGGTCCCTTTGGTCCGTCCGTCCTACATCCGCCACATTGTATTTCATCTTAATCAGTTGAAGCCTATATTTCGTGAGCTTTATTTTATAATTTGCATCCTTGACTACATGCCGTTTCAAAGCACCAACACGTCGAAGACCTGCCGAATGCGCGTCGTTCTTGGTACGATTTGTCACAGTTAATGATAGTCAATGAAATACTCGTATCTTCGATTAGAGACTCATAAGATATAAAACGCGTAGCTCCGAAACTGTACGGTAACGGAGTAGATACAAGTGCGAACTTCCGGTGTTAACGTGGTACAGAGTCTGGCCTTGCCAACTTTCTATATTCACCGTCGCATTTTCCAAAAGATTCTCGGACAGTCTTATTAATTTAATATGTTCTGCAACATTAAATTTTATGTACATCTATGAGCTCTCTCTTTCTCTCTTTCTGTCTCAGGAGTGCGATTTTTCGTTTTGGTAAACGTGTCAGGGCGTATGGACTAACGAATTGCAGGGTTTATGCTTATGGTACTGCGTGATCCGATCACATTTCAGTATAAATTTTAGTTATAAATCACAATCACATTAAAAGACCTGTGACATCATGCCAACATTATTGTATGTATCACAAAGCCGTGAACCCCGCGTTTGAGCACACACAAAACATTCAGTGTCTCGAATTTAGAATTGAAGAGACGAAAACTGTTAAGTATGCAGCGAATGTAGCATATATAGGATTAAAGATGTCTTCAAAACGTGCCTTTTAGTATGTTTTGTTGTGATAAAGTGTGGCGAAATGTGACATCGAAGGATAAATGTGGTACCTTTGGGTCTTATCCTGGCGTTAGCTTTTTGTGTTATATAGTAGTTCATTATTAAAAAATACGCGAACTTTTGGCTAGAGTGTGATACTGTCACCCACGTCCCCCCCCCCCCCCCTCCCTTAAATTTTAGATATGCTGAGAGACTAATGAATAGCGTAGCATGAGTTGTAGTTTAGTCAACAAATGAAGCAGCCTTTCCCGCTATACAGTATAAACCATGACCAGCGCCTGATCCTTATGTACTATAAATTTCAGTCCCCCCAACGTTTTTCTGTCTGTATGTGAGGGTAAATGTCAGCAGCTGCAGTGCGGATTTAGATACAATTTCCACTAATCATTGGACTGATTCACGAAGAAGGTTTACTCATACAGTTAATAATTATAGCAACTATTGGTGTGTAATATACACTGACATGACAAAAGCCACGGGCGACCTCCTAATATCGTGTCGGACTTCCTTTTGCCCATAGTGCGGAAACTCGAAAGCATGGACTACACCAGCCATGGGAAGCCCCTGCAGAAATATTCAGCCACGGTGCTCCTACAGCCGACCATAACTGCTAAAGTGTTGTCGGTGCAGTATTTTGTACACAAACTATCTGTCCATTGTGTCCTACAAATTTTAGATGGGATTCATGTCGGACGATATGGTTGGCCAGATTACTCGATGAAACTGTCCAGAATGTTCTCCAAACCAATTGTGAACAATTGCGGTCCGGTGACACGTCACATTACCATCCACAAAATATTCCATTCTTGTTTGGGAACGTGAAGTCCACTGGATGCAAATGGTCTCCAGGTAGTCGAACAAAGCCATCTGCAGTCACTGATCCGTTCAGTTGTACCAGAGGACCCACTCCATTCAATTTAAATACAACCCACACCGTTGTGGGACCACCATCAGCTTGCATAGTGCCTTGTTAACAGCTTGGGCCCACGGCTTCGTGGGGTCTGCGTTACACTCGAACCATACCGTCTGTTCTGACGAGCTGAACTCGGGACTCATTTGACCAAGCCACGGTTTTCCAGTCGTCTGTCGTCCTACTGATATGGTCTCCAGCCAAGGACAAACGCTGCAGGCGATATGCTGTTAGCAAAATCACTAGCGTCAGTTTTCTGCTGCCATAGCCCATTAATATATAATTTCACCGTAATATCCAAACGAATACGATCGTCGTACATGCCAGAACAATGCAAGTAACAATACCAGTGATTCCCGCATGGGTAAAAAACCAAAGAAGAAAACCTAATTTTGCTGTAAACTATGTAGCACCGAGCGGAAAGCTGCTCACTTAGTCTGACTACTGCACCGACTGCTGTTTTAGTGCCAACGAATAAGAACTAAATCTGCAATGTTCTGCACGTTGAAAGGCGGAACGTCTTCTGTATGCATTGGCTGACAGAAAGCGGGCTTACTCTTCGGCTACTTTACGTCCGCCGGAGGTCGCTTAAAAGGTTGCAACTGCACTGCAAAGCGAGCAGCGAACAATTATTGCGCTCCAGTTCGGATACAGAAAAGTTCCCACTTATTTCCTCTCTGAAGCACACAGTTCCTCCTGAGCTCCACAAATTAAAGTCTTTTAATTTCGAAACCAACTTCCTCCTGTACATAAAAATGAAGATTAAATTTACGACCGAGGTAATAAATTCATGCGTTTCTTTATTGTGTTACAAATTAAAGTTATGTCCGCAATATAGTGAAGGGAGCCTTTAGAGCTCCAGTTTACTGCCTACTGCTGCGTATATTGCAAAAGAGTTAACACGGGTTATACGAGGAACTCCCCTCCTCTCCATGATTAAAGCACCTGCGAGTTCCGCGTTTCATAAACCAGAATTATGGGCTGCGTCCGGCCTCGACGACTGGAAATTACAGCAGTTCTCACTATTAAGTTGCTAATGAAATTGTGTGCGCACATAATCAGCAACAGTACGCCAACGATTTCGAGAAATAATATGTCATTTCACACAAGAGTCAGAAGCTGCAGCTTGCAATTTTCCGTTCCGGTATGGAGATTTAAGGTGCGAATATAAATTATACTGCTACTTGCTTTCATAGTCTACATATAAAGTATCTATTACTTCTCGCTTTACTGTGAATGCTCTTTCTACGTCCCTGATGTCGTTGACTTTTCTCGCCACAGTTTTATCTTTTAGATTTTGTGTCTGACAAATAAGCCTTAAAATACAGCAGGAAAAATGAAGCCATGGGGCAAGCTTTGTAGTTTTTCTAGTGCAGCTGACTCTGGTAACCTGTAAAATTAGCGTTCATTGTAACGTTTGCTCTGGTTTTCAGCAAAACGTATACTTTTGAGTAGACTTTCAGACTCAACCTGTTGGTGAACTATATCGATAATAGTCTAGTAAAAGTTCTTCACTATTCGAGATTTCTTTCTTATCTGAGGTGTACAGAGAATCGTTAAAATAAAATGGCAATTTAAGAAAAATTAAAAAGCGAATTGGGGAGGGGGGAAGGTGGCGTGAATTACTTGACCGACAGACTTTGCGTCAGTGTCCTGGATTAGATTCGAAAGCTCTCTGCAGTCTCTCATGGAGTGAGGGCATGTAACATTGCTGATGGTGATCCTTTTGTTGGGCTGTGTCGGCACCAGCTGTCATCCTTTCCCTTCTCTCGACATGGTGCAACGCAAACGTGTCACCACACAACCCCCCACCCACACACACACCCAAACCCACACACAATATATATATATAGATTGTAGTGTGTGTCAGGTCAGTCATCTACACGAATCAGATACATCAGATACACTTAACACACAAATCTCACATTTAGAGGAAATGCGGTATTGCGCGTGAAACATAGGAAAGTGTAGCTTATCTATAAAGAAGACGGCGAATAGCACGCAAATGTGACCCATTCTTGAGTACTGGTCGACCCACTGAGTACTGGGATCCCCACCAGGACTGTTTAAATGAAAACATCGAAACACTTCAGAGGTGTGCAAATGGATTTGTTACAGGTAGGTTTGATCAGCACGTAAATATTACGGAAGTGCTTCTTGAACTGCAATGAGAATTCATGATGGGAGACTACACTCCTTTCGTGAGGGACTATTGAGGAAACTTAGAGTACCGGCATTTGATACCGACTGTAGATCTATTCCACCGCTGCAAACCAGGTGGCTATAGTCAAATTTCAGCTACTCACAGATATCCAGTGTGCGCTGTAATTACCCTATGGTCACGAAACTTCTTGGCTATTCTAATGCGTTAATGCCGACCCGATTCACGCATAAAAAAAAAGTTGCAATTTTGGTGACCTGGTGCAGGTATGTTGCTGTACAGCATCTCATTCACATCTCCAGTGATCATACACTCCTGGAAATTGAAATAAGAACACCGTGAATTCATTGTCCCAGGAAGGGGAAACTTTATTGACACATTCCTGGGGTCAGATACATCACATGATCACACTGACAGAACCACAGGCACATAGACACAGGCAACAGAGCATGCACAATGTCGGCACTAGTACAGTGTATATCCACCTTTCGCAGCAATGCAGGCTGCTATTCTCCCATGGAGGCGATCGTAGAGATGCTGGATGTAGTCCTGTGGAACGGCTTACCATGCCATTTCCACCTGGCGCCTCAGTTGGACCAGCGTTCGTGCTGGACGTGCAGACCGCGTGAGACGACGCTTCATCCAGTCCCAAACATGCTCAATGGGGGACAGATCCGGAGATCTTGCTGGCCAGGGTAGTTGACTTACACCTTCTAGAGCACGTTGGGTGGCACGGGATACATGCGGACGTGCATTGTCCTGTTGGAACAGCAAGTTCCCTTGCCGGTCTAGGAATGGTAGAACGATCGGTTCGATGACGGTTTGGATGTACCGTGCACTATTCAGTGTCCCCTCGACGATCACCAGTGGTGTACGGCCAGTGTAGGAGATCGCTCCCCACACCATGATGCCGGGTGTTGGCCCTGTGTGCCTCGGTCGTATGCAGTCCTGATTGTGGCGCTCACCTGCACGGAGCCAAACACGCATACGACCATCATTGGCACCAAGGCAGAAGCGACTCTCATCGCTGAGGACGACACGTCTCAATTCGTCCCTCCATTCACGCCTGTCGCGACACCACTGGAGGCGGGCTGCACGATGTTGGGGCGTGAGCGGAAGACGGCCTAACGGTGTGCGGGACCGTAGCCCAGCTTCATGGAGACGGTTGCGAATGGTCCTCGCCGATACCCCAGGAGCAACAGTGTCCCTAATTTGCTGGGAAGTGGCGGTGCGGTCCCCTACGGCACTGCGTAGGATCCTACGGTCTTGGCGTGCATCCGTGCGTCGCTGCGGTCCGGTCCCAGGTCGACGGGCACGTGCACCTTCCACCGACCACTGGCGACAACATCGATGTACTGTGGAGACCTCACGCCCCACGTGTTGAGCAATTCGGCGGTACGTCCACCCGGCCTCCCGCATGCCCACTATACGCCCTCGCTCAAAGTCCGTCAACTGCACATACGGTTCACGTCCACGCTGTCGCGGCATGCTACCAGTGTTAAAGACTGCGATGGAGCTCCGTATGCCACGGCAAACTGGCTGACACTGACGGCGGCGGTGCACAAATGCTGCGCAGCTAGCGCCATTCGACGGCCAACACCGCGGTTCCTGGTGTGTCCGCTGTGCCGTGCGTGTGATCATTGCTTGTACAGCCCTCTCGCAGTGTCCGGAGCAAGTATGGTGGGTCTGACACACCGGTGTCAATGTGTTCTTTTTTCCATTTCCAGGAGTGTATTTAACTAATGGTTTAAGCAGCAGTTAATAATATCAGCAGTACATCTTTCTAACTTGTTTGACGTTTTGTGGCCACGTCCCGTCCGTAATCCATTACATACGGAAACACTTCTGACGTCCTTCTTGCATTCACAGCTCCCGATCTGCACATGGTGGACCCAATTATAAATAATTTTTACAGCGTAAATCGGTTCCGCATTAACGCATTAGAATATCTACCGCGTTTCACTGTCATACGATAATTACAGCCGACTCTGAAGCTCCGTGAATAATTGCACTTTAATTATAACCACCCGGTGTATTTCGTGTAAGGATCACAGCGACAAGGTGAGAAAAATTAGTGCTCGTACAGAGGCTTATAGACATTCGTTTTCCCCTCGCTCTGCTTGCGAGCGGAACAGGTAAGGAAATTAGTAGTGGTACATAGTACCCTCCGCCAGGCCCCATAAGGTGGCTTGTGGAATATGTATGTAGTTGTAGATGTTGAAAGCTTTCAAGTTATGTTTGTGAACCTGCCCCTCACGTCTCACAGCCAATCAGGCTGCACCAATTTCCTTTTTTAGAAATTATAATAAAACTAGTGGACAACCCGTTAGCTGGAAGGGCATTTACTGTAACTACAGCAAAAGCTACTAGCTGTGCAAATTCATTGAACAGTTGTTTGCCGCAGGGGTCCATCCTCGCGCCTCACTTCTCCTCACTTGTTTAAGTTAGATATCTCCGATAGTCTTCCAACGTATTCCACAGACCTTGGCTATTTATATGACTGGGCTGTAACTACCCAACACAAAAACATCGAAACAACTCTAAAATGCTGATTTCTGATGTAGACAACTTGAGCCAATACTTTCTTAAAGTTACAAGCTAATTCAAATGGAATTACATGTTCAAGAGACAGGCACAAAGCCGTTGATGTATATTATGAGAAAGACAAACATTGCAGTAGCGTGAATCCAAAATGTCTTTGGATCTCGCAACAAAGAACTCTTCTCTTTTTGTCAATGAGCACTTAGTAGAAACATCTGCTAACCTCAAGAGCAGAAATAATATTCTTGTAGGTTTTTGAGAGTAGTTGGGTGATAGTCGGTGTACACTCTTCAAGTAACGCCTCCTGGGTTGGTATACTAAACTGCAGAAAACTGTATGGTTTCATTCCCTGCATGTGGAACAAAAGGTACAGATTAACGATTCCAACACGATGTTACTGGTTTTGTACGAAGTGCTCGCACTTACTGGTTACCTATATTTAGTCACATTCCATCTTCTAGTATCAGACGAAAGTGTGGGCTACTATGGGAATACCAAACAAAAAAATGGTTCAAATGGCTCTGAGCACTATGGGACTCAACTGCTGAGGTCATTAGTCACATAGAACTTAGAACTAGTTAAACCTAACCAACCTAAGGACATCGCAATCATCCATGCCCGAGGCAGGATTCGAACCTGCGACCGTAGCGGTCTTGCGGTTCCAGACTGCAGCGCCTTTAACCGCACGGCCACTTCGGCCGGCTGGGAATACCACAAGCGTGTTGATAATCCCTTACTTCTCACAATGAAAGTCGCTTTTTCTGTGGAGTGAAAAAGATTAAGAGCAAGACGCCGCTTACTTATCATAGCCACGATTCCTACTGAAAATAAATTGAGTACCTTCGAGGAATGGAAATGCTGTTGGCAGCAAAAGCGTCCTCCACAATTCCTGTAACTGTCCTGGATCCAGCAGATGCCCCCTGGATTTGACCAGATTCGTGAAATTCGGAATACTCTATATCGCATCCGAACGGGCCATAGAAGATATGCAGACCACAAGTGGAGAAAATCATCGGCATCATGCGACTGTGGAATTCAATGACAGGAAGTTGCTATTGTTGTACGAGTATTAACATGTCCCACAACCGAGTAAGGTGGCGCAGTGGATACCACACTAAACTCGCATTGGGAAGCACTACGGTTCAAAACGCGCGTCCTTCCATCCTGATTTCGGTTTTCCGTGATTTCCCTAAATCGCTTCAGGCAAATGCCGTAATGGCTCATTTGAAAGGGCACGGCCGACTTCCTTCCCCATCCTTCCCTCATCTGATGGGACCACGATCTCGCTGTTAGGTCCCCTCCCCCAAATAAACTAACCACCCATGCCCCACAAGTGCCTACAAGGGTCCTTTCGGAGATTTTCTGACAGTGACTGGTGGAGTGATAAACTATACAGAAAACCTGGGTATTGGCCTTTAGCTGCTGCCATTTTTTATGCTACGTTCGGGAGCAGTGTCGAAGTGTTGATATGTGCAAGTTTAGTAATCTTTGTATATAGAGGGTGTCTCCTATGAGCCGTCGGACGCATTTTTCCTGGGGTTTCGACATTTATTTGCAGTTTGCTTGTTCATTGTGTAGCTGGAGCCGACCCAATCAAATACTACTGAAAATATGTTTCAATGTGTCAATGGAAAGCGCCTCTTTCTTTCCCGATACAAACAAAATAATTTGCAAAGCGGAATTTTTATCAGTTCCGTATTAGTATTATGTGACATTCGGTTTATCGACATTTACTAACAGGGACGGTCGAACAAGAAGAAAAAACAGCGCTCCAACAGCGCAGCAACTCGTGAGCTGCCCTGAACCACCCCACTCCACCCCACACCCCCCCGTCCTCTTGCCATTGTCTTCTACCGCCAGACAGCAACGCTACCGTGTCACTGCTGGCGCACTGGTTACCTTCTATTTATACAGTCCCCGTTATCATGTCCTGATAAAAAGAAAATTGAACTATACCAATCGGAGACCACTATATTGATTGGACACGTAAAATTCGGCCGTAAAACTCATTTTGTTTACAAGGGGAAATCAACGGACACTTTCCGATGACACTGGGTTTCGCATGTAAGACGTGCTGAGCAGTATTTGTTAGGACCGACTCCATCTATACATTGCAAAAATGAAATTGCAAATTTTTGCATGAACACCAGTAATACGTGCCTGATGACTCTTAGGAGAGAGACCTTACATATAGATATCCTTATGATTAAAAAACTCTTAATATATGATGTTGTGCCGTGCGTTCATACAGCGCCACCGCCGCACGCAAGACGCGGGCTCACCATGCACCGTGCACCAACGCTCTAGAGCACCGTGTACCAACGCTCCCGTGACATCAGCGCGGCATACTTTGAAGTAAGTTTCCTTTAATTTACGTCTATGGCCACAAACTCTTTGTTAACAGATTACCGGTTTCGACCTATAATGACCATCATCAGATCTGCAGCAAAAAATGGGAAGAATATAAATACACTCGCAGATTGTCTACAGTTTAAAAACAACACATAGAGCATAACGAAAATTACTACTTAGAATATATGCATCTGTGCGCTTTAAGGATGAAGAGGTATACCTGTTTTATAAAAACAGGCAGCTTGTTTTAAACAGTAGTGCTTCTGACAACATGACTCGTGCACATGATGTGATTTATATATATTTGACGATGCTGGTGCTGATTCTGCATTTAATATTTGACGATGCCACTATGGCTGCAGTATATTATGACATTGTTTTTATAAAACAGGTGTGCCTCTTCATACTTACAACGCACAAATGCATATATTGTCAGTAGAACTTTTCATTATGGTCTATGTATTGTTTTTAAGCTGTAGACAATCTGGAGTGTATTTACGTTTTTCCCATTTTTTGCTGCAGATCTGGCGATAGTCATTATAGACAGAAACCGACAATCTGTTAACAAAAAGTTTGTGACCATAGACGTAAATTAAAGGAAATTTATTTCATATACGGGTCACTGTTTTATTCGTTGCAATGCTGCAGTTTGTGATACTTCGAAGTGCCCGAGGAGGGGCGCCACAGGAAATGCAGCAGTCATACCGCTTGAGTCGACGGGGCCAAACAAGAAGAAGCACCACACGTCGTGGGTGGTGGGACTCTGGTGGGCTTCCTAGAGCACGGGGCAGATCTTCTCTCACCTGCGACGCTGTTACAGTGATAACGTTTACGGGAGATGAACTTTGTCTACGGACCTGGACACGAGTGATTACATTGAGTTGTGTTAAAAAAAAAAATGGTTCAAATGGCTCTGAGCACTATGGGACTTAACAGCTGTGGTCATCAGTCCCCTAGAACTTAGAACTATTTAAACCTAACTAACCTAAGGACATCACACACACCCATGCCCGAGGTAGGATTCTAACCTGCGACCATAGCAGTCGCGCGGTTCCGGACTGCGCGCCTAGAACCGCGAGACCACCGCGGCCGGCGGTTGTGTTTCATCTTGCTTTCAAACTTTCCATTTGGTAGTTAGTACCTGGGACACAACATTTGCCACTTTGTAAATAAACAAATAATGATAGGTGTATATATGGATGGCTCTGAGCACTATGGGACTTAACATCTATGGTCAGCAGTCCCCTAGAACTTAGAACTACTTAAACCTAACTAACCTAAGGACATCACACAACACCCAGTCATCACGAGGCAGAGAAAATCCCTGACCCCGCCGGGAATCGAACCCGGGAACCTGGGCGTGGGAAGCGAGAACGCTACCGCACGACCACGAGCTGCGGACTATATATATATATGGATGATAAGTTATTGTGCAGTACAGAGGAACTTGTTATGAGATGATATGTCACTTATGTATTTGCTTCCTTTTAGTTGCTCAACATTACTTAACTTCATTTCTAATAAACAGTTGTAGAAAATACTAGCTGGGTAGAAGTTATCTGAGACGTATATACTACCAGAAAAAAATTAATGCACAATTTTAGAGATTTTCAGGTCTCTAAAGATTTATTGTTGCAGTAATTCATATGGGATGCATGAAATGTTACATTTACAGATCAATAGCACAAACGGTTTCTGAGGTACCCTGTATCGACCAATACTTAAATACACTTATTAGTTGGTGGTGTAGCTTCCACGGGCGGCAACAAAGGCCTCTGACATCCAGTCGATCGTAGAGATAGCGAATATTGTCCTGGTATACTTTATGCCGCGCCTGCTCCACCTATTCACGTAGTTACGTAAAAGTTGTTGGCTGACAAGTCGCACGAGTCATTTCGCGTTCCATCATATCGCACACACGATCTATTGGAGACAAGTCCGGGGATTATGGGTGGGAGGGAAGCTGCCTCACATCTAGCACGGCACGTTGAGTTTCACAGGTAGAGTGTGGTTGTGCATTATCCTGTAGGAACAACACATCATCTTCCTGTTGTAAGAATGGCGAAATAGCGGTCTAACAACATTCTACATGAAACTTCCTGGCAGATTAAAACTGTGTGCCCGACCGAGACTCGAACTCGGGACCTTTGCCTTTCGCGGGCAAGTGGTAGAGCACTTGCCCGCGAAAGGCAAAGGTCCCGAGTTCGAGTCTCGGGCGGGCACACAGTTTTAATCTGCCAGTAAGTTTCATATCAGCGCACACTCCGCTGCAGAGTGAAAATTTCATTCTGGAACATTCCACATGTTCAGAGCGCTGGGTAGCGTCCCATCCACAAACACCAAAGGTGATCGAGAGTTGTTTTTTATTGCAGTCCAGGCCATAAGGCTTGGGGTGGGACCTGTCTGTCTTTGACAAATGCCCTCTACGAGGCAGCGCTCACCAGGACTACGTCGTTCGCTCAAACAACCATCACTTATGTGCAGGGAGAATCTGCTTCCATCGCTCAAGACCATTGCGCGCCATTCCATCTTCCAAGTGCTCCTCCGACGGGACCAGTCGAGTTGTGAGCATGAGTGGAGCACACTTTAGTAGTACCACTGTCAATAAACGGTCCGCAACAGTTCGTCCTCAGCTCACAATCTCTCTTACCTGTACTGTGGTAGCTGTAAGATCTGCCACTGCTGTCCTTACAACACGACGATCCCGGCCGGCGTTTGTGCTGTGTGGACATCCAGAACCTCGTTTACGGGTGCGAGAATGTTCATGTGACCACTAGACAACTGACGCAGCACGTTCAACTTGTGTGGCAATTCTCCGAAAGGACCAGCCCGTCACTCGGAAGGACACATTTTGAAGTTTCCTATGGCGCGAACATTCCCCGTTAAATATTAGACGCAGATGGCGCTCAGGTTGTTGACGGATGACGTTAAAACAATTATCAGTACATCTATCCCCCAGGTGACATATGCCGTCATCGGATCAAAATCGATGTCCTCTTTCCTGGTGTACTAATTGTTTTTCCAGATGTATATGGTATATTTGCACGCTTCGTATCATAACAAATACTCAATGACCCATGGCTCGAGCGAAGTGCTGAATCACCAAGTTAGTCTATATAACATTTACCCCCCATTAGGGTCCTACTAACAAATGGTTAAGCCGTTTGACCGTCATGATTTGACTGAGTTTACGTTGCACCTTGCAGATATCTTTGATATCAATTGGTGTTTCCTTCTTTGCCTATTATCTCTGAAAAAGCTGCTAATATTCTTGATGTAGTATCTCCTGCCTCGCTAGAAGACTATTTGTACTATTGAAATGTTGACACAAATCTAGTCTAGGCTTCGGACCTGTCCATTTTGTTCAAGAAAAGGTGTTTTCTTCTCTGTTTCTGTTATTTTGACATGTGACGTACGGTATACGTGTAGTGGTATATGAATAGTGTCTAATTTGTTTCCACTGTGGAAAGTCCCTACAAACGCATTATACCAAAGAGCTCTTCGTAGATGTTATAGACACGGTGCGTTAGTCTCATTTGTGTTGCCGTCATAATGTGAGATCGCAAAGATGCAAGTTGGAGAGATAATTATGTCTGGCTGATCTTAAGTTAATTTGAGTATATTTTACATTTTACTTAGCAGTGATTAATTGATACGTGCCCTTCAGTGCTTTTGTTCCAGTTAAATAAACAATGAGGACATGTTGTGCCACCTATAGGAACTAAACACTTTTATGTCTTGAAAATTTCTTATATTAGGAAATCATTTAAATTTGTTGCAGATAATTGTGTCAGAACACAACAGTTCTACGTAAACTACTTTTTAGTGATTAAAAATTAATAATGGGTTTATAGTAAAATATGAGTTAAAAAAGAAATATCATCCATTCTTCTTAGTATTTGCAGATTAATTTTCATTGGATTGAAATATAAACAGATGATAGACACACGTTGACACTGATCCTTAGACTTCACCTCATGTAATTACCAACGTTTAGTCTTGAGTAGATTCGGTGTAATACCCATTGCAGCTACATGCTGTCTACGCTAAACACTATCCAATTCCTCCCAGGCATGTCTATGATCATTAGACTGAGTGCCGTCATAATCTACCAAAATATTTCTCTGTCTTCCGACCCACGAACACCGAAGAAAACAGCCCGTCTTGAATTGATCTCGGTTGCTACCTCTCTCTGTTTTATTCCGTGTCTGAGTATGCCTCTAACAGGCAGTTGTCAAAGCTGTATTAGTTTGTTGCGTGATATACACACAAATCTAAGATTCATTAATTAACACAATATATGTTAGACCAGTTAACAAAAATTTACAACAATGGAAGATATGCACTTCTGTTAGTTCATGGATTTTTCTCGGGATCGGATAAGGAATACACTCCAGAAGTTTGTTTTGCTCCACCTACAATTGAAAAGAACCCTTAAACAGTGACGTTAGTTGGCACATGAATTAGATGGTGATTCACATCACAAAGCAGCAGATAAAAGTTTCTATAGATTTCCATTTTAAAATCGCCGAAGCAACGACACGCTATTAGTAGCTTTTCTTTCTTATGAGTTACTAGCATAGTATGATATTCTTCAAACATGTAATAACACTTCAATCCTAGCTACAGAAGTGAACTCACTTTTATGTCGCTATAAAATTTGTGTAACACCAAAATGCATGTAGTTCTTTTCAAGTTTCAAAAAATGTGGAGTCATATCTCAAGCAAAAGTTTTGAATTTCAGTTAATGAACACGGCCTGTGGAGATAGGAGAGAATTCTTACAAGCAGAGAAATTCGGTTTTAGATGAAGCAAACTTATAAAAAAACCTAAAGTAGATGCTTTTTAATCATGAAAAATGAAATATTTGTATATGCGTTGTGCCGTTGGTGCATCATCGTTCTCATATGACAATCTTTTTATCGAATAGTCAGGACCGTCGAACAATATCAACATCATGCCTTCTTTCATCTTTATCTATTTCTACCTGATTTTCAGTCACAAACTAGATAATCGTTTCATTGGAGATCGATAAGAAACGCGATATTAACTTGACATAATGATAATCAAAACATTACTAGTATTGAGCAATGCGTTGGAATTCCCCTGTTCAAGCACATCACTGTGGAAATTGTCAGTAATCAGCCATCTCATCATCCTTCCGTGCCTATTGTCACTGAAGCGGAGAAGAAGGTGAGTACTGTAACCATTTATAGGACGCGAAGGCACAGTGCGGCTGCAAGAGAAGTAGTGCTCAGGATACTAGTGCGACAAATTTTAGATTGTTGTTTTAGTTTTCGAAGTTACTACCATGTCGGCCTGACAGTAGACTTCTATCGATCTCTGAGATGGGCTGCTAGAGCCATAGCTGACATAGAGCTCTGCACGAACGCGTAAAAGATATCCTTTGGAAAAAGTAAATGTAAATCCTTGGGGAAAGACGATGTAGGTCTTCCTAAATCTTGTTGGGTAAATTTAGAGAAACTGATTTCAAAGAAGTTTGTGTGATACTTCTGCTACCACAATCTTAGTCTATATATCTTGAAGCGATAATGAGAATAACATAACAAGGGGCGTTTAGAGACATCTCGACCATCATTTCTCCCTCGCTTATTGTTAGTACGCACATAGAATAGACAGAAAACTGATAAAGTTAGTACGTAATATTTTGCATCACGCACAGTACAGCGGCCTCGGAGTATTCATACAGATTTAGATGTACATGAAGAACACAAGGAAAATGGAATGTTGACTAATCAGGCAAAACGTCAGTGGGCATTGAGGCAGTCATCCCACCGTCGCACCAACTTGAAAATATCCATATATATGAAGGTGGTTCGGACGTGTCCGAAAGAAGAGGTACCATCGGTGACCATGCAGCTCGTTAGAATGAAATTACAGTGAAATGAATACCCCTAGCAGCACACAGGCGTTAATATAAGTCAAATGGGACAATTTAAAATGTGTGCCCCGACCGGACTCGAACCCGGGGTCTCTTGCTTATAAGGCAGGCGCTCTATCGATCTGAGCCGCCGATGTCACAGAGGATAGTGTGGCTGCAGGGACTTATCCCTGGCACTCCTACCGTGATCCCTATTCCCAACTTATTGTCCAGCACTATATTCATAGTGCCCCTGCCTATTATGCACTGTTTGTGCATCCGCACAAAAGAAGATGGTCATTGAAAATATCCGCTGGGTAGAACACCGTGTCCTGCTACTTTGAGAAGTCCGTAACAGCCTCCCACACATCCTCGTCTGACAGGAATAGTCTAACCCAATGGAGGAGGTACATGATAATCAAATGGGTAGAGATCAGGACTACAGGGTGGTTGCTCGAGAGCCTTCCACTTAAGTTGGCATAAATTCTGCTTTCCTACATTTGCGGTAAGGGGACATATGTCATCATGAAGTAGCAGCAAGGACTTTGGTATTCTATTCCACAATGCTGGTTTTCGAGAGACAGGTAGACTAAACACATTCTTCATTCTCCGGAGGATGGCTACAGGTGTCTCTCGTTCGGCAGCCAAGAAAAGAGTAGCAGCGCGGTGGTTCTCTTTGGATGCATTTGGTAACAACGTCGCCATGTTCACGAGTCTGCTCTTGCAGCACACACGTCGGAAAGACAGGAATGATGCACTAATCCCTTGCCTACATGTCGATGCCTATATAACCACTTAGGAGTCGGGCTACGTTACATCCATGCAACAACAACACCCTCAAACGGAAACTTTGTGATTGTCCTTTGTACTTGAACCACACTGTCTCTCTGTGCGCATCTTCTCAGACAGTGTCCAGTTGTTTTGTGATGCCGAGAGTTGGAGCGAGCAGCAGCCTCTAACTTCGAGATGATGACTGTTCACAGTACACGGTGTTACACTTATATGTGCTACATACATATTTACGGTGGAATAATTTTACAGGTGAATAAACTCGGTTTCTTTTCATTACAAAGAGGAAAATTCTTTCATTCTTAATTTCTGCATATTAAATATTCGGTCCCGCTCTTAGCAGTGCTTATAAAATACAAAACATTGTGCTCCTTGCTCTTGGAACAGAGTAGAGGACCGGAGCAAAAGGGCTTAGTGCAGTGGCACGTGTCCCGAATCTAAGATTTCGGGTCCAGCGCCAGGTGGCTAGGGAAAACCTTCATCCCGTCTCCAGAGTGCTGCACCAGTAAAGGGAGTGGCGAAGAATATTGCAGCGAACACCTGTATCTCTTTATTTGTTTCTATAAGGGAGTTGGCGAAATATTCCGCGGAAACCAATACCGTATCTGGTCATTGAGTATTCACCTATCGTACCGGCAACACCGAGAGGGTGTACGTGTGTGCAATACGCCGCTTGCTACGGTTAGTTCTTGATAAGCTTGTCTGAATACTTTCAACCACTATAATGAAACAGTTATGTTGCTTGGCAAAGAACACTGACGAAAATGAAAAGTCTACGCCGTGAATACCTTGATCCAGCGGTACCAAACTGGTGTATTTCCATGTCTGTTAGGATTGATGAATTACGTGTATTCTCAGTATTTTCTGAGCAGAAGTGAGCCATTCCTACATATAAAAAAAAGATACGGGTACGTGACGACTACTGGGTATCTCTGACGGTACTGGAGCTTGTCGGACAGCAATTCAGCATAATGTAGGTGTAATGAAATGATTGTACAATGAGGGGTCACAACATGGACTCAGGACAACAGCGTGCCAAAAAGAGTATGCGCAGCTGCTTCCAGAGGATCTACACCACGAGAAGATCGTAAGACTGTTCAGTTCGGTTTGACTATCAACTGGAAAACTACAGCCGAAAGGAAGGTACAGATTACAGGCAGTGTCACGAGGAACAACCGAGAACTGATTATTTGAAGCTGGATTGAGAAATCGAATTATAAAGCATCGTTTACAGCTTAGACCATACCACAAACAACATAGACTTGTCTAGTGTATCATTTAGTGGCTTTATGTGGTGTTTAGCGATAGCACTTACTTCTGCTTGTAGTCCGTTGGATCGAATGTAACATGCTTGTAGACTAACTAGTGAAAGGTCACTGCAAGCAGCGATTATCCACATCCATATCTCTCTTACTCTTGGAATCATGTTGTAGGGAGTTACTGGATGTGACCAAATAACTGATTTGAAAAGTGTTCAAGTGGAACTAGCTTCTCGTCAGCATGTAGTGGAAAGAATGATAAAACGTGTTCTGACACCCTTCTCCACCACAGTCGGAAATGACAGAGTCCAGCAAGTTAATGCAAGACCCTACACGGTAGATCGTATCAAAAACGTCTTGACAAACGTGTGGTTCCTTGACTGACATGTCTAATCCTTTGCTTTGGCATCAGTTGGTGCTGTAGAGTAACGTTCAAAACATGTTGCTCCAACCCGTGAATGGTAACACGCTTGTACACTGAAGAGCGAAAGAAACAGGGACACCTGACTAACAGTGTGTAGGGCCAGTGCGAGCACGCAGAAGTTCCGCATCACGACATGACATGAACTCCACTATTGTTTGAACTAGTGTTCGAGGGAAACGACGCCATAAATGCTGCAGGGCTGTCCATAAATCCATAAGAGCACGAGGGGGTGTACATCTCTTCTGAACAGCACATTGCAAGGCACCCAAATATGCTTAATAATATTCATGTCTGCGGCGTCTGGTAGCCAGCGGAAGTACTAAAACTCAGGAGAGTGTTTCTGAAGCCACTCTGTAGCAATGCTGGACGAGTGGGGCGTTTCATTGTTCTCCTGGAGTTAAGTCCGTCGGAATGCGCAATGGACATGAATGGATGCAGGTGATCAGACAGGATGCTTAAGGGTGTCTCACATGTCAGAGCCGTAGCTTGACGTATCAGGGGTCCCATATCACACCAACTGCACACGTCCCACACCATTACAGAAACTTCGCCAGCTTGACATGCAGTGTCTATGGATTCATGAGGTTGTCTCCATACCCGTACACGTCCATCCGCTCGATGCAATTTAAAACGAGACTCCTCTGACGACGCAACATGTTTGCAGTCATGAGCAGTCCAACGCCAGTGTTGACGGGCCCAGGCGAGGCGTAAGCTTTACATCACCGCTCGAACGGGAGATGAAGGCCCAGCGTGTCCCAGCGCTCTTGCGCAGACTGTAGCACCATGTTCAAACTCACTTAAATCCTGATAACCGGCCATTGTAGCAGCAGTAACCGATCTGATAACTGCGCCAGACACTTATTGTATTATATAGGCGTTGCTGAGTGCAGCGCTGTCGTCTGCCTGTTTACAAACCTTTGTGTTTTAACGCACATGCCTGAACCAGTTTCTTTGGCATGTTGACGTCGAGGCGGTCGTGACATTGCTGCTCAGTCATGCCCCAAATACGTTCTCTGAAACTGTGTGCAAAGCGTGTAGATGGTGTAAGAGGTATGTGCTGCCTGCGATATGTAAACTATAAGAGAATCTGAGACCAAAGAGCAGTGTTGACTGCAGTACGAACTGTGTAGCAGTAGCAGTAAGTTGTTGCTAGCGAGCAGTCGCCTGTCTGCTCTGGTCTGGTGTATCCTGTTGGCTGGGCCGGTCGCAGTGCATCGATGCCGAAGCCTGAGTATTATTGTATAAGGTAAAAAAGCAGCCTCGCGCATATCTAGTAATGTTATGTGAAATCCCATGTAAATCTTTTAAAAATGTCCTAATAATAATCTTCGTGCTATAAAGTAATTTCTAAAAAAAAACATTCATTTCAATTTAAAGAATTTACTAATTTCTTCAATCCATGATTATACCTATTGTTGCAAAAGAAAAATCAGATGCTTCCTTTCATAAATGACAAATCTATCAGCCAGTATTGCACAGAGCTGTCCCGGAAAAATTTTATATAAGAGCAGATATATTCGCCGTTTTTATTGAGGTAAGAATTTTTCCTTTTTTTATTCAGAATGATCTTACAGGAGCATGACGCAGCGCTGCTGTCGTCCAAATTCTACCAGGTTACTGAATTTATTTTTTATTACGAGGTTTAGGAATTTTTCTGTTTCGAGCTTACATTAAATGGGAAACAAATTTTGTGTGGAGGTTAAATGTGAAAGCATTTCTGTACGGAGGTTATAAATGGGAACCAATTTTGTTCTGAGCTTACACAAAAATTAGAATCACTATCCATAATAATAATTATATTTATTACAATTTTTTTTGCGGGGAGGTTACACTAAAATTGGAATCACTAACCAAATATTATTACATTTTTTTATGGGGAGGTTACAATGGTTAAGTAAAAGATAACCCAGAATATAGTTAACATCTGAAAATGCGCTAATTCACAGAATAATGTATGTTGAGAGGTAAAATTGATACACATGCCTGAAATGACAAATAGTTTTACTGAGTCCAAAAACTAGTGCAAAAACTGGCCAATAAGTGAAGTTGGACACCAACGCGTCGCTCCATTAGTTTCGTTTACAAAATGAGCTGTAGTGAAAAATGGAGTCACATCATCTCCAGTCTGGCTGACAGACGACTAACGGAAGGTACAACTTTGCTGCGAGATGGTGTTCCACTCCACCGCATATTGCTTCACGTGCACATCGTTCAGTGAGGATCGCACACTGATCCACCACGTCCGTCACGCTTGGCTTCCAAAGTCCCCAGACGCCAATCCATGTGATTATTGGGGTTACCTAACGTCAGAAGTTTTCTACGATCGTCCCATCTCATTAGGGACACCAAAGGACAACATTAGAAGACAATTTTTCACCATATCTACTGATATACTGTAAGGGCTGTTCACATCCTGGTCCGTCGACTACACCTACTTCTGACATGTTGAGCATTTGATGTAAAGAACATCGCGTTGGTGAAAAATGTATTCTTATACTTATTATTACTTTTATCATATTAAGCGCCATTTGCAGATCATTTTGTGCTATTTTTTCAGTAAAAAACAATGTCAAGCAATTTCAAGCGCGTGGGTTAATTTTTACCTTTCTACCTAAATTACTCTGTGAAGTACTGAATTTTCAAACATCAACGGAGCGTTCGGTCACCCTAAATATAGTTTATATTTACAACGTCGCTTCGGCTCCTCGATCATCAGATCAGATATTAGAAATTGTAAAACTACTTTCGTTATCAGAGTCAATGATACCGAGACCCCACGTAGGGCACGTAAGTGTTTTATTCAAAGAATGTCCCGTTTTGGGACGCTTCAGTTTTCTAATGTCATCCAGTGTACGACGCACTTTCCAGTTTAAACGGTGCGCAAGATTGCTTAGCCGCGTTCAGGTCAGCAGATGCTGCAGGACATTTCCATTCCGCCTGTTCCTGCCTGCTGGGAGTAGATATACTCGAGGTAGTCGTGTCGTGTTCGTGTATTACCATAAACAACCACTATTTTATTAATATATGCATTTGAGTGCTTCATTTTCAAGCAACCAAACACTGTAAGGTTCGTCAGCAATCGGAATTCATTACGTCGAAGGTATGCATTCGCTATTGCGAAAGCGATTAAATTACAGCTGCACATTTTATTGCTGCCAAACAAAAATTTGTGCCGGACTAGGAATCAAATCCGGGTTCCCTGCTTTACGCGAGCGATCACCTGAGCAAATGCGGCTATCTGAGCACGCCTCCCGGACCGACAAACACGCCATATATCAACTAGTGTATACGTTTTGCTCTCGCACAGCTGCTATGATTGCCGCACAGAAAGAGGCATATTAGTATTGTTGCGGCCGCTCTGGGCCTGTAATACTGTTCTGAAGTACCTGTGTTTTTACTGTGTACTATACCATGTCCTTCACACAAGCATTCGTGTTTTAAGAACATTGCACAGTAAAGCGCAAAACACGGACACTATAGAACCGGAATTAATTACGCCTCATTTTGTTTTATATGAGTTACTAACTTAGCGCTCGATGCCATGCTTCCGCAGATAGTATGGCCTGACATTTTTTATTTTCTTTTTTGTTTTTGTTTTCCTGTGGTAAAATTTTATGTTGTTCACATACTACAACACCTTCTGAACCTTTCGCGATAATTAGGCCATAGAAGGGTGGACTTTTCGCAATATACTTGTGACCTAAAAGCGATTCTGTTAGCTGGTTTCTAAGGTTTTTGTTACCCATGCCTTCTGGGTTCCTGTGCTAATATTTCTATAGAAAGTTTCAGCTCCTGATATACAGGGTGAGTCACTAAGTATTGACAGCTAGAATAACTCCGGAAGTGCGATAGTAGCTGAAAAGATTGTGGGGCAAATGTTTCATGGGACAACGGGGACTACTATATGACTTCGGTGTTTTGTTGCTAGCTGGGGTCGGTTAGAGCTATAAAGGTCAACTTTGTTTTCATAAATGGGATACTTTGGTTTGGTACTTATTTTCTGATAGCGGCTATCGAGACGAATCCAATGATGTGTAACAGTAAGATCTTGGAACTTCGACGAAGGTCACAAAGGTGGCATGAACGTCCATTTACAGACTGTGGTCGAAGTGTTGACCATTGGCATCAATGCAGTCCTGCAATCTTCTTATCATGGATTCAGTAGTATTCCTTGTCACTTCGGCACTTACAGACGCACATGCTCTGACAACTCCCTCTCACTCTCATATATCGCGCAAATAGTAAATATTCGCCGAATATGGCATATCCATCTAACGTGCCATTGACACGTAAACACCATTCGAAAGTTTCGCAGTGCAACACTAATAGGAACGGTAAGACTAGTATCGTCGGATGAAGAGAATGTGAATGATGTATTCCTTCGAAGAATGAGTCGATATGCTTCTCATTTACGGAGAATGCCAACGAAATTCAGTGAGAACCAGAGACTTATACGCTGAAAGATATCCTCAACGTACTCATCCTAAACGTCGTACATTTAAATATGTGTATGATAAATAGAGAACAGCTGGATCTTTAATCAATTGGAAACATATCCTGCAAAGGAAAGTTACTATCGAGGAAACGGAAATTGGTACTCTTGCCACTGTGGTTCGAGGTCCTTGTGTTAGTTCGCGTCAAATCGCAAGGGAATCTTGCATGAACCAGAGTAGTGTTGTTCGTGTTCTGCATCGCCATAAATATCATCCTTACCACATCAGTCTCCACCATGAAATAACTGGTACGGATTGTATGCGTCGCATTGAATTCTGCCGATGGGCTCAATTCAGGAAATGGGGAAATTTGTGGTAAGTTCTTTGGGACCAAACTGTTGAGGTCATCGGCACCTAGCCTTACACACTATTTAATCTAACTTAAACTAACATACGCTGAAGGGAGGACTCGAACCTCCGACGGGGGCAGCCGCGCGAACCGTGGCACGCTCAACTTCAGATTCAGAGGATGATACATTTATTAATTTGGTTTTATTTACTGACGAGACTACATTCACGAACCATGTAAATGTTAATTTGCATAACGTACATCACGGGGCAACTGAAAATCCATGTTGGCTGCGGCAAGTTGCACACCAAAAACCGTGGTCGGTGAATTTATGGTGTGGGATCTGGAGGACAGAATTATAGGCCCGTGTTTAATTGAATGAAATCTTAACGGTAAGAGGTACACCAAATTCCTGTAAGAAACATTAGGCTGTCGTTGGAAGAAATACCTTTAGGAACAAGGAATAAAATGTGATATCAACACCATGGGTGTCCGGCACAATTTTCGCTGACGGCTAGAAATGAGTTGCAGAGACAATTCCCAAATCGTTGGATTGGACGCGGAGGAGATGTGTCGTAGCCTTCTGGTTCGCCTGACTTGACGCCTCTGGATTTTTTTTTTTTTTTTTGTGATGATTCGTAAAAGACATTGCTTATAAAGACGTTCCAAATACACCTGAAGATATGCGAGAGAGAATTTCAGAGCATGTGCTTCGATAAGTGCCGATGTGATAAGGAATACCACTCAATCCATGAAAAGCAGATTTAAGCACTGCATTGATACCAATGGTCATCACATCGAGCTCCTTCTGTAAATGGACATCCATGCTACCTTTGTGACCTTCGTCGACTTCAAAGACCTTACTGTTACACGTCATTTGATTCGTCTCGTTAGCCGCTATCAGAAAATAAGTACCAAACTATAGCATCCCATTTAAAAAAAAAAACAAAGTTGCCATCATATCCCTGATGCGACCCCAGCTAGCAACAAAAAACCAACGTCGTATTATGGCCCCCGTTGTCCCACGCAACTTTTGTCCCGCAAACTTTTCATCCCCTATCATACTTTCCGAGCTATTCTTGGTGGCTGTAGTTAGTGACTCACCCTGTATATTTCTTTACATCCAGCCGATAAGTAAAATGTCAGTTTTCATAGATTTGGCTCCAAATTTTTTAAATATAAAGAAATATTTTCTTACAATATTATGAGAAGGGAAGTTGCTACTCACCATATAGCGGAGATGTTGCGTCGCAGATAGACACAACAAAAAGACTCTCACAATTATAGTTTTCGGCCATTAATGCCTTCGTCAACAATAGACACATATACGCACACGCACACACATTCACGCAAACGCAACTCACACTAAGACTTTTGTTAAAAATTTTCGCCAATAGTTTCACACCTTAGGTGTTGCTTTTCCAAAACAGTGACATTCTTTTTTTTCATTTTTAACAGAGAATCCAAATGCGAATGTTCATAGATTTAACTTTAAAAATGCTTTCTTAATTAAATAAATTCACAGAACTTTACGTCTTCTAAATTACTCCTTACGAGGTTGAATTTCCGAAAAGAATGAATGGCATGTTTTTTTTTTAAATTCCAACAGAGACGTCAAATACCATTTTTCGTAGATGCTACTTAAAAAATGCTTTACTCGTTTCCAGTAATGAAATTATTTTAAACTTTCATCCGATATTGCACTCCTATAAGAGGTTAAATTTTCAAAAATGTTGAAACTTGTATTTCTTCACTTTTGACAGAGAAATCAAGAACCAGTTTCAACTTCAAAATTGCCTTAATAGTGACATATTTTCAAAACACTTTTTAATACACTAGTTCACCCCCTTAGGGATGGCATATCAAAAATTCCCTTCTTAAATGACGACGGCAGTATAAGATCAACATCCTCTGCAAATTACAATTTTTTATACTTAGTAGTTTGGGCTGGGCGATGATGAATCAGTGAGTACGCCAGTCGGTCGAGACACAGCGTCTGATATACAGAGATCGATTTTAGATCATAAGTAATATTTATTTTGGGTGTTACTTTAGAACATGATAGTCTTAGATTTATTATCGAGTTAAAATTTTCGTAGGAAATATATGTAGAAAAATAACACACTGCCCATTCCACAGCTGCAGATGAGGCAACCATTTTAATCTTTTGCACTTCTTTCATAAAATCTGACAGAAAGTTAAACAGGTCTGTGAACTATCGTATTTGGTCTTGGAGGAAGGCGGAAAAGAAGTGACGCCGGAAAAACTCGAGACGGACAGAAAATTTTTCTCCAGCAAGCAGTTTCCTTCGGGCTCGAGCCTCCAAAAAAATTAGAGGTCCGCATTTAAGAAATTCAGATTGCAAAAAGTAGAAGAAATTAAGCCCGGCAGCAATTAGTGGAAAATTAGTGGGTTTGTTTTCGCGAAGGCCCAGCGTCCGCGCGACGAAGTAATTGCGGGTCTGAAATTCAATATCGCCCTCCGCTGCAGGGTCGGAGCTTTAGGCAACGTCCCTCTCCCAGCGTTGCGTTGCGGTCTACCACCAGAAGCTTTGACCGGCCCTCAGATCACGTGGGGTTGGTGCTGATGTTCATTAGGGATGTGTCCAAAATAATCCGGCAAAAAACACCCGAAACACACTTCAGACATGTGAGGGCATGCAGGGTAAATCTAATGCTACCACCGTGATTTTTTTTTTCACATTCAAAATGTACAATCGATGGACTCCTTTTCCGTTATGTAAATACACAAGGGGTTTCGCGAATCTAACATACAACTGAAAGTTGGGTAGTATCGGAAACGTAAGCCATTTTGAAATTATACTTTTTTCTCGGTGTTGCTACGAAATATAACACTAAACGATACCTTGCTACATTGCTGAATACAATTATAAAACTCATTATCACAACAATACACACGGCGTTTGTAATTAAACTTCCGCTACTTGAGCCAGTGTAGACAGAACCCAAATTTGTAGAAACGACGTCCAGACTATGTACTGCAGGATTAGCGTTGTTAGTACTGTTAATGGTTTGACTTTCAATTAGGCATCGGTACCAGAACGGCGACTTAAGGGTTGAAACCCAAGTGTCAGCGTACAACTCCAGAAAGTCAACATCGGTTTGGACAATGTGAGCAGGGCTTTATTCTTACAGTAAACCTGTTTCATCATAGCAACAGGAATAGTGTTACTACTATTCACGAGCATCGACGCATTAATTCGGAGGAGTCCTCTTACCGTATCGGGGTTAAGTATCATGATTGGGAAGTTTGAATTAAAGACGGTTTGCCAATTGCTCCTGAGAGATGCCGACAGTCAACTGCGTAAGACAGTTTTTTTGTCATCGTTCTTCTGATTGTTTTGATGCCGCTAGCCACCAATTACTGTCCCGTGCCAACCGCTTCGTCTCAGAGTAGCACTTGCAACCTACCTCCTCAATTATTTGCTGGATGTAGTCCAATCTCAATCTTCCTCACAGTTTTTGCCCTCTACAGCTCCCTCTAGTGGTGGAAGTCATTCCCTCATGTCTTAACAGATGTATCATCCTGTCTCTTCTCCTTATCAGTGTTTACCACATATTCTTTTCCTCTCCGATTCTGCGTAGAACCTCCTCATTCCTTATTTTAGCAGCCCACCTCATTTTCAAAATTCGTCTGTTCCGGTTTTACCACAATCCATGTTTCACTACCATGCAATGCTGTACTCAGACGTACATTCTCAGAAATTTCTACCTCAAATTAAGGCCTATGTTTGATACTAGCAGACTTCTCTTGGGCAGGAATGCCCTTTCTGCCTTTGCTTGTCGCCTTTTGATGTCCCCCTTGCTCCTTCCGTCATTGGTTATTCTACAGCCTAGATGGGAGAACTTCTTAACTACATCTACTTCATCACCATCAATCGTGATGTTAAGTTTCTCGCTGTTTTCGTTTCTACTACTTCTCATTACTTTTGTCTTTCTTCGATTTACTCTCAGTCCACATTCTGTACTCATTAGACTTTTCATCCCGTTCAGTAGATCATGTAATTCTTCTTCAATTTCACTCAAGATAGCAATGTCATCAGCGAATCGTATTATTGATATCCTTTCACCTTGCATTTTAATTCCACTCTTAAACCTTTCTTTTATTTCCATCATTGCTTCTTGGATGTCCAGATTGAACAGTAGGGGCAAATGACTACACGCTTGTCTTACACCCTTTTTAACACGAGCTCTTCGTACTTTGTCATCCACTCATATTATTCCCTTTTGGCTCTTATACATATTGTATATGACCCGTCTCTCCCTATAGCGCCGGCCGGTGTGGCCGTGCGGTCTAGGCGCTTCAGTCTGGAACCGCGTGACCGCTCCGGTCGCAGGTTCGAATCCTGCCTCGGGCATGGATGTGTGTGACGTCCTTAGGTTAGTTAGGTTTAAGTAGTTCTAAGTTCTAGGGGACTGATGACCACAGATGTTAAGTCCCATAGTGCTCAGAGCCATTTCTCCCTATAGCTTACCCCTATTTTTCTCAGAATTTCGAACATCTTGCACCATTTTACATTGTCATACGCTTTTTCCTGGTCAACAAATCCTATAAACGTCTCTTGATTTTTCGTTAGTCTTGCTTCTTCCATTATCAACCGCAACGTCAGAACTGCCTCTCTCGCCTTTTCCTTTTCTAAAGCCAAACTGATCGTCATGTAGCACATCCTCCATTTTCTTTTCCATTCTTCTGTATACTATTCTTGCCAGCAACTTGGATGCATGAGCTGTTAAGCTGATTGTGAGATAATTGTCGCACTTGTCAGTTCTTGCAGTCTTCGTAATTGTGTGGATGATATTTTTCCGAAAGTCAAATGGTATGTCGACAGACTCAGACATTCACCAACGTGGAAAGTCGTTTTGCTACCACTTCCCCCAAAAATCGTAGAAATTCTGGTGGAATTTTATCTACTGTTACTTCTTCAAAGCTCTATTAAATTCTGATTCTAATACTGGATCCCATATCTCTTCTAAATCGACTCCTGCTTCTTCTTCTATCACATCAGACATATATCCTCCCACATAGTGGCTTTCAATGTATTCTTTCCACCTATCCGCTCTCTCTTCTTCATTTAACAGTGGAATTCCCGTTGTTCTCTCAATTTTTCCACCCTTCCTTTTAATATCATCGCAGATTGTTATGACTTTCCTGTATGCTGAGTCTGTCTTTCCGACAATCATTTCTTATTCGATGTCTTCACATTTTTCATGCTGCCATTCGTCTTAGCTTCCCTGCACTTCCTGTCTCTTTCCTTCCCCAGTGACTTGTATTTCTGTATTCCTGAGTTTCCCGGAGCATTTTTGTACTTCCTCCTTTCATTTATCAACAGAAGTATTTCTTCTGTTACCCACGGATTCTTCGCAGTTACTTTCTCTGTCACTATGTTTTTCTTCCCAACATCAGTGATGGCCCTTTTTAGAGATGTCCATGCCTCTTCAACTGTGCTGTCGATGGAGCTATTCCTTACTGCTATATTTATTGCCTTAGAGAAATTCAAGTGCATCTCGTCATTCTCTAGTACTTTCGTGTCCCACGTCTTTACGTATTGATTCTTCCTGACTAACGTCTTTAACTTTGGACTACTCTTCATCACTACTACAGTATAGTATGATCCGAGTCTATATCTGCTCCTCGGTGTGCTTTACAATTCAGAGTCTGATATCGGAATCTCAGTCTGACCATGATGTAATCTATATGACTCTACCCGTATCACCCGGCCTTTTACAAGTATACCTCCTCATTGTGTAATTCCTAAATAGATGATTAGCTATTATTAGCTGAAATTGTCGTAAGCCCATATTTTCCTGTAGCCTTTTCTTCTACTACGTCCCCTACGCTGTATTACAGTCCCGCATGACCATTAGATTTTCATCTCTACATACTTTATTACCCTTTCAATATCCTCATATACTTTTTCTATCTCTTCATCTTCAAGTTGCGACGTCGGGATGTATACGTGAACTATCGTTGTCGGTGTTTGTTATCTGTCGATTCTGACAAGAAGAACCCTATCACTGAACTACCCTTCCTTCCTATTCATAGCGGATCCAACTTCCGTTATACCATTTTCTGCTGCTGTTGATATTGTCATATAATTATCTGACCAGAAATTCTTGTCTTCTTTTCCATTTGACTTCACTGACCCCTACTATATCGAGATTGAGCCTTTGGATTTCCTTTTTCAGGTTTTTACTCTGCCTACCCCGTTCAAGTGCCCTAAAGCTCTGTCCGATCCTCCGACCTCTAAGACAGGGCCGTTGGCAGAATGAGGGTGACTTCTTATGTCGGAAGGCTTCGGCCGCCAATGCTGATTATTAATCAAAATTTAAGCGCCGGCGGGATTCGAACCCGGGACTGAGGACGTTTATTAGCAAAGACGCTACCCTAGACCAGTCCGTATCCTGTTGCTGTAGCCATGAGAATGCTGGACGCAGTATGCTGTCTTCAGGTAGTGCATGAGTTGTGTCACGACAGCTGAATATTCCATACTTCACCGTTCGAAACGTACTGCGAACAATTGTGAAATGATATAAATAGTGCTGCTGTCGTGGATGCAGATGATCGTCACATTGAGCAACGTTTGTAACCTGGGACGTAAACACGACATGCAATTAAACCCCTGGATGTTACCCTCTCATGTGGAGGACGTTGCTTCCTGGATTACGAAGTTATCCGCAGAAGCTCAACGAGCCGCCGTCAGCAGGTCCGCCTAGACAACGGCGTGCATAGGCAGCGTCAACCGCTAATGGCCCAGGGCTGCCGGGGGTGCGCGCCACGGACGATGAATTGCAGCCACATCCAGGCTGCTTGCTCGCCTCAAGGTGGGGAACACAGCGCTCGGAAGGATGGGACTCAAACACTAGTCTCCAACATGATAGACGTCGAAGGTGTGTGCCCGCCCTGAAGGGTGGTCCACGACATGGTGGTCCGTAAGGACCAAAGGGCAGCTACAGAATCGTACACGCGTACCATCAGTGACGTGGTCGCCCTAAAGAGGTAGTCACCCAGTGGGTGACTCGGCAGTGGGTGACACCTGGTAGGCCAGATATCATCTTCTGCACAAGATTCTGTAGCTTCTGGACCCTAAGTGCAGAGCAGGTGACTGACTGCATCACCGTGTACTGTGAACGGTCGTCTTCTCAAAGTTAGAGACTGGCGCCTTGTGGCACAGATCGGCATCACATACAAACGTGGATACAGTTCGAGAACATCTGGACACACACAAAGAGATGTTCCGATTCCAGTATAAGGACCGATCGAAAAATTTCTGCATTTACGTAATTCTAACATTGTGTTCGTATCAGGATCAGCAACTCAGTATAATTGCAATTGATTAATCAAGGTTTTATTAGCGACTAGTTCGAACCTTGCCCTTCATTTATAATGGTTTCTCTACGTAATAGACCTCTTCATACATCGCTTTCCCAAGGTTCGCGTGGCTCTCCCCGTCGGAGGTTCGAGCCCTTCCTTGGGCATGGGCGTATGTGTGTTGTCCTTAGTGTAAATTAGTTTCAGTTAGATTAAGTAGTGTGTAAGCCTAAGAAACGATTACCTCAGCAGTTTGGTCCCATAGGAAATTACCACAAATTTCCAAAATTACATCGTTTGCATATAACAAATTGTTTTTGGGAACATTTCTCTTGGAGAAAATCAGAGGTCCAGCTAAAATATTTTAACTGCAACTTCAGCAGTTGACGTTCGTTGGGCCTCAACACACAGTCAGTTTTATGCTGCCTCCTACCGTCATGGTATAAATGGACTGAAGATGATCACATTACGCCCGAAACCGTTACCATTACAAATAAATATTTTCTGGCGGTGAAGATTCTTCTTAATCCATTTGAAAGTATAACAGATGTCACCTGACTCTATTGCGATTACATAGACGTCTGTGTATGCTTATACAGTCAAGTAACATTTGTTATATTGATCTGGTGTACAAACCAACTGTGTCATGTACAGCGAAAGTAAGATATACCGGTAATTATTCGAGAATGAACGAAAATGTTCGAAACTAATCTGTGATAAAAATATTATTCACAACTGTGAGAGAAACCTTAATTATTACATTACGAAAAGCTTTCGCTTGACGGCATCAAAGAAGTTCAAATGTGTGTGAAATCTTATGGGACTTAACTGCTAAGGTCATCAGTCCCTAAGCTTACACACTAGTTAACCTAAATAATCCTAAAGACAAACACACACACCCATGCCCGAAGGAGGACTCGAATCTCCGCCGGGACCAGCCGCACAGTCCATGACTGCAGCACCCTAGACCGCTCGGCTAATCCCGCGCTTGACGGCATCACTGCAGCGTATATACAACGTAACGCGACTACGGTGCGGATATACAGCGTGGTCCATTGATCGTGACCGGGCCAAATATCTCACGAAACAAGCGTCAAACGAAAAACTACAAAAAACGAAACTTATCTACCTTGAAGTCGGAAACCAGATTGCGCTATGGCTGGCCCGCTAGATGGCGCTGCCATAGGTCAAACGGATATCAACTGCGTTTTTTGTAAATAGAAACCCCATTTTTATTACATATTCGTGTAGTACGTAAAGAAATATGGACCACTTTTACCGCTTGGTGATAGATGGCGCACAAACATATGGCTCACAATTTTAGACGAACCGTTTGGTAACAGGGAGGTTTTTTAAATAAAAATACAGAACGTAGGTACATTTGAACATTTTATGCGGTTGTTCCAATGTAATACACGTACCTTTGTGACCTTATCATTTCTGAGAACGCATGCTGTTACAGCGTGATTACCTGTAAATACGACATTAATGCAATAAATGTTCAAAATTATGTCCGTCAACCTCAGTGCATTTGGCAATACGTTGAAAGGTGGCTACACTGAGCCACAGCGCCAGAGATTGCGTCAGAGAGTATTATTTAGCCGCCTCCACAGGCAGTAGTCGTTCAGATGTGGTGGTGGACAGTGCTTGTCGTGAGGTCGGAGTGGAGAGTTGTTGAGATGTCGTAGTGGAGAGTGCTTGTTCCATGTTTTAAGCAGTTCTGATGGGCTAGACAGCAGATGTTGTTCGAATGGAGATATTGTAACGATCAGAGCGGTTTTCGTCAGTATATATGAGGTAAAAAAAATTCCCTTTTCTTTTTATTATTTCAGTGTCTTAAATAATGCGTCATTACAGGTTCAGTCAACAAAGCATCTGGCTGGTGTTCTTGTGTTAGAGTGTAATTCTGGTTTTCTTGCGAAATTATAGTATTTCTATTTTTTAATTACTTCAATATAAATTGTACTTAAAATTTCTTATCTTATTGAAAAAGAACCGTGCCAGATGTGTACGTTGAGTCACACTTCACACACAGAACAGCTACACTTGTGTTTGTTGTTTCGTAGGTTTTATAGTTGCTGGGGACTTAATTAATTAATTGTGTTAACAGAAATTTCCTTTCATTCTTTGTTGTTATTCTATGCAGTCAGATTGCGTACTAAAACCAGTCAGGGCCAACCGTTTGCGAGAAAGCGTAACCGGACAGTCAGCTACTAAAAAAATTTAAATTATTTGCATTATTTATATAATTAAGCCCCCATGCACGTGGCGACCGCTGCTTCGGATCGTCGCTTGGAAATCTTCTGATAGTAAAAATAGTAGACAGTAGTATTGTTGTAGTAATTTGTAGTTTAGTAATTGTAGTCTATATTGCATGTGTACATTTTGTAACTGAATATTTGTAGTTGTCTTGTCATTCTTTTAATGGTATTTTGGCAGAATTTAATTTTTGATGTCTTGTAGACAGGTCTGACAATTTTGTGCAATTGTGAAGGTTTCAATTGTTCGCTAATCGTGTTTGTCGGGAAGCATTTCGTGTGAATGGTATTGTTGGAGACGAAGTGTCATTGTGTGTAATTATCGTATAGTGACGAGTTTTGTATGTTTTGTAAATGATTACGCGATCGATGAAAAAGGCAAAAATGATGGATAGTCAGAATGACGAAATTGTTGACATGGCGTACTCGCCGACACAGGACAATGGCATGATGAATAGTGAAGTTGAAAACAATTTAATAAGTCGGGAAAATAGTCCGGAACCATTTCAAAATTTTTCACAATCAAAAAATTTTCAGAATACGAAATTAATGACAGAAGATTCTGGAATCGTATCGAACACAGATAGATTTACAGCTATGACGAGGGAAACTGGTTTTGCGGGAAATGTTAGGGGCGAAAAGAATTTTGGACCAGTTAATATGGAGCAGTTGATGGGTGTAATATTAAATTTGGGATCAGAATTAAAAACACGGTTAGACTCACAAATAGGAACAATGGAAACACGGTTAGACTCACTGGGATCACAGTTACGATCTGAATTAAAAACAGATATGGAAACAGTGGGATCACAGTTACGATCTGTACTAAAAACAGATATGGGAACACAAATAGGAACAATTAAAACTGATATGGGAACAATGGGAACACAGTTAGACTCACTGGGATTGCAGTTAGGATCTGAATTAAAAACAGTGGCAACACGGTTAGATTCACAAATAGGAACAATTAAAACAGAGATGGAAACAATGCAAACACGGTTAGACTCACGAATAGGGACGTGTTTCAAAAATATGAAAGATGAATTAAAGAAAGAAATTAGAGAAGAAGTACAACCGATTTTGAATGCTCACAATAATAGATTAATTTCAGTAGAAATCAGACAAAAGGAACAGAATAGAGAACAGGAAGAAAGAGACCGCGCGATAGTACAAAAATTTTCAGTGTTAAATTTACAACGTGCACATGATAAGGAAGAAATATTTGAGAGAATCGAGGAATCCGTGCCAAATGACAGAATAAATAACCTAACACAACAGTATGAACAGTTAACTACTAAATGTGTTAATACTCAAACCCGAGTCGCGACACTTACGGAAGACGTAAATAAACAGAAAGAACAAATTGGTGACTTATCGGAAAGAGTGGAGGAGATTTCAGATAAATTGACAAATCTTAGTTTGAATGGGGACAGAGATTCAGATGACACAGCTCCATTGCCATTTTCAGAAACTGAAGAGTACCAGAGCATAAATAAACATGTTGAAAATCAGGGAAAATTTAATGAACGCGTAAAAAGGGAAGTGGAGGCATTACGAAAGCAAGTTAAACAAATTGAAGGCGAAATCGTAGGAAAAGACAGCAGAAGAAATTTAGAATCACAAATAGCAGAAGGGTTTGAAGAAAGTAACCTATTTCATTTACGAGATGCAACAAGAGAGCGCCAGGCGCGCGAACTTGACAATAATCGACATTCGAACTGGGACAGACGCAGTAGGTCTTTGTCGCCACGAGGAGAAAACTTTGACTATAAACACTTCTTAACTGTTCGGAAATTTAAGATCTTTCGCAAATCTAAGAATGACATACATCCATGTTCATGGTTAGTTCAATTTCTGTACGCACCTCCGCCAAATTTGCCACTAAGTCACAAACTGGAATTTATGTGCGGCTATTAAAGTCCTCAGGGGATTCACTACTCTAAGTGAATATGTGCCGTAGCGTGCACAGGAACTCGAGCTGTAGTGGTGCTATTTCCCTTTTAGTTTTCTGCACTGCTGCCTACTCTTTTACTATTCTTTGCATCTATCAAAACAATTCTTCGACTATCAATCTATCTAGAGAGCGTGTAAAAAATAACCGGATATGATAATTTTACCCAAAAGTGATTTCGGAAATTACCGTTTGGACTTACTGTATCTTCAGCAGCATTCATTCGTAGTTTAAACGAAATTTTACCTGTTTATCTTCGTGACAATATTACTCCATATGTTGACGATATTCTTATTGCTAAACATTCTTGGAGTGAGCATAACAAATTTTGGATTCATTATTACGTATTTTTACAAGAGTTGGCATTATAGTGAACTTGGAAAAATCTGAATTTGGTCGTTCTCAGGTGAAATTTCTCGGTCATATTATTTCTACAGAAGGTATTCTTCCTGATCCAGAAAAACTAGACGCTATTCGTAATTATGCGGTTCCTATTACAAAACGTGATGTTCGTAGTTTACTTGGTGTCTCTAATTATTTTAGACGCTTTGTTGGATTGGACAATTTGGCCACACCTCGTTTTTGCGAACTATCTGGAAAATTCTTTATAAACGAAAATCGGTCGACAGCTCTGTTTGGTTAGTTTGTATTCCTGATGAGTGGGTTAATAAATTGATTTGGTACACACATTACAGTTATGCACACTTTGGTCCCAGAAAATGCTTTCATAAATTACGAGAAAATTGCTACTTCGGTAATATGGAAAAACGTATTCGATCTGTTCTTGCCAAATGCAAATTATGTCAAAAGGCTAAGCCGCCAACTATTTCTCACAGAGCACCGTTGTTTCCTATCATTCCAGCGAAATTAAAGGACATGGCTGCAGTCAATTTGTTCGGTCCAGTGGTTCGTTCTACTAATGGTTTTGCGTACATTTTCGTAGCAGTGGAACTGACATCAAAATATGTGTGTTTTACACCTTTACGCAAAGCAACAGCTCGTTCAGTATCTAACGCTTTCATCAAACATTTTCTTAAAGAAGTGGGTCATGTTGATAAGGTTATATCAGATAATGGATCACAGTTTTGTTCTAAAATTTGGCTTCGTACTCTACGGTGTCGTAAGATTAAACCAATTTTCATTTCACTTTTTCACCCTCAATCTAACGCTTCAGAGAGATGGATGAAGGAAATCTATAAATTGTGTCAACTTTATTGTCATCAGAATCACAGAACGTGGGATCAGTATCTTCATATTTTTCAAAACATTTTGAATGAACTTCCTAATGACTCAACTTCTTTACCGCCTATACTGATATTAAAAAAAAAAGCACCGACAAATCGCATTTCTGAAATCGTTCCTTTTCCGCCTACACAGAAACTGCGGCATTCTGAAGTTGTGAACCTGGCTTTGCTAAATATTGCATCTGCGGCTGCTAGAAGAGAGACATCAGCTAAGCGTCCTGGTCGTTTAAAAACCTTGTCAGTTGGTCAAAAGGTGTTAATTAAGTCTCACCGTTTGTCTCACAAAGGAAAGGGCTTGTGTCGCAAATTTTTTCTGCTTTATAACGGTCCATATAGAGTTCGCAAAATTATTCATGATAACACTGTCGAAGTAGAAACTCTTAAATCTCGGCGCTCTAAGGGAATACATCATATATCTAACGTTAAAATTTTTGTGGAATGACAAACTTTTGAGAAACTAACAGGTGTACGTAAACACACGGAGAATGCAAGGATAGCGCGCCGTGTTCCGGCGGCGGCAGATACTCAAAGCAACAGTGAAGTCTGCGCGCCGCACAAGGCAGTCGTTGACCGCAAACAATTACTTCCTACGTCACGCGCCTACAGCTGATCGAGCGCTCAGTGCGAATGCACTGACAGCCGTAAACAAATACACAGTCTAATTTCTCCGATTAAATTCAGTATAAAGCAATAGTGACTTGATAAATTATGTAATTAACGTTCAGTATTTTTCATGATACGGTTGTATAAAATATTTAAGACCTTCAGGTAAATTCTGTGTGTGTCTGACGTTGAGATCACTTGCTATCGAGAAATTTTCAGGAAGAATGTAATTTCGAAGAAGAAACTAATAAATTAAAAGGGTAACTATTAATTGAATCTATTTTTCAGGTAACATATTTCCACTTTGGTACGTACTTTAGACGTAATTTGCTGCTCGCGATTACGTGATTTATACTTTGTGTTAACTGATTTTGACAATGATTGATTAATGAACAGGGTTCTTAATTATGTATATTATGCATCGCTTGGCTGCACTGCTTTTTCACTGATGTCGCATTTTTTTTATTATGTGCCTGTTGTGCTTACTTATTTAAATTATAATTGTCACCTGATTAATTGTACTGATATGGTTATTTATGTATGTTACACTTTGTGATTTATCTGCTTGCGCCTTCATGTTTACTTATTAAAATTACATATGAACATTTATTTGCTTATGCTGATATGATGCTAATGACATGTTTATTATGTAAGATACATATTTGCTGCTTTGCGTATGGATTGCATATTTATACATTTCTGTTTGTTGTCATAACTACTCTTTAATTTGGTATATAGAAATGCTGATATACGGTGTACAAACACGGAGCTTAGGTCACACTATGGTAATGATTATAGATTGTTTGCTTGGCAGAGCCTCGTTGTAGGAATTGTGCTGCATCCACTTGTTGACATTCTTTTCTCCACTGGTATATTTACTCGCTAATGCATGTTTTGCTTACGCTCAGTGCTTTATATTTTAACATAAGAAAATGAACTGCAGTAATTCGACGAGCGACTTTAGTACAAGAAACGTCATAGAAGTCACATGAGCTGGAGGTTTTATAGAAGCTGTATAAATTTATGTTACTAGGAAGGAAGCTAACGACATGACACACCAACACTAGGTTTAGACCATTGACAGTTATTAAACTACATTCTTCGTGAGCAAAAAATACTCCTCATGTTGCTTCTGCCATGATTCTTGAAGTGCTGTACACACTGTGAAATATTACGATTGATTCATTCAAAGTCTTATGTGATCTTTCATACTACGTAACCGGACCTACTTACTGAAAGTTATCCAAACTAAAGGCTGTTAGAGGTCAAGTATGCATTTCTTTTATTTAATGATGGACAAGGTAACCAAAATGTATTTTATAATTCATAATGAGTAGAAGATTTGGGTCAGATGGATTACACAGATGTTGTGTGTGGATACTGTGTCTTCGGATTGTATGGGATGATGAAGTTTGCACTAGGATTTTATCTGTACTTGTTCGAGGAGGCTGACTAGAGGAAAAAGTTGTTATGGAAGTGAAATGATATTGGTAATAAGGTTTATATGCATCGACGTATTGACGAGGTATTATTGAGGGATAGAGATTGTGTGAAGTTGATGATTATTGGAGTTTTGGTGGACAAGAGGTAAGGTTAATGATATTGGTGATAAGGTTTATATGTATCGAAGTATTGAAGAGGTATTATTGAGGTATTGAGATTGTGTGAAGTTGATGATTATTGGAGTTTTGGTGGATGAGAGGTAAAGTAAGTGAGGAGCATTTTTTTTTTTGTTGGATTATATGGAACAAGGAAGATGAAGTTGGCAGACTAGAACACTCAAGTAGAAAGAAGATTGTCTACACACACACTTTGTTAAATCACTAAGCAGTATATACTTTTTTTTGGAGAGAGGAAGCATTTGCATATCTTGGCACACTGACAGTTGTTCAGTTGACTTGGCTTGGCAAACATTGGTCTTGACATGATGACTATGACGTTGACTAACTATTATTGACTGTTATACATTGCTGCCGCTACTACTTGATACACATGATGAACATCAAATTTTGGACAGAATTGCATTTACACAGTTAACACTATTCAATTACACATAGTACTTAATGTGGATGAAAAATGAGTGAGTGTGTTTTGTGTGTTTTCCTTTCCTAATCCCAAATAATTGGTACCGACCTATCTCCTAAATATTATTTTACTTGTTTGTTGTGGCTTGCACTGACACCCATAAATATTACAGGTTTACTGATATTTGTGCATTTGTAATAGTTAATGTGACAATTCTCTGATATCATTTGTGTGTTTGTTATAATTTGTATGTTTAGTGTAAGAGCATTGATAATGATTTTGTAAAAGCAATTGTGAGTGCATTCAAACTGTTGTTCCTGCTTGCACCTGTTCAACATTACTGGGTGTCACTAGTGGAACTGCTTATACTGAGATAATGTCACTTGTTGGTGTCTGCACCTGTTCAACATTGCTGGGTGTCACTGATGGAACTGCTTCTACTAAAATGATGTCACTTGTTGGTATTTGCACCTGTTGACCATTGCTGGGTGCTACTGCTGGAACTATCAACTACTTGTTTTTTTTTTTTTTTTGAATCATTGAAAGCATTTTATGTAAACATTTGTATAAACAGATTTTTTTGTGTATTGTGTAAACTATTATGTAAAGTCACATGTATGAAAGAATTTTTATTGCTTACTGTATTATATATATTAGGTTATTGAAAGGTCAGTGCAAAGCCTATTTTATCTAATTATGTGATATTTACGTATTAATATTATCTTTTATTTTTGTCTGTATTTTTGTGAACGAATTTGGTGGTATTTTCACCACCAATGCTGGCAAAAATACCATCAAATTCTGGCCTGTGGAGGAAGGGCATATGAAAGGTGGCTACACTGAGCCACAGCGCCAGAGATTGCGCCAGAGAGTATTATTTAGCCGCCTCCACAGTCAGTAGTCGTTCAGATGTGGTGGTAGAGAGTGCTTGTCGTGAAGTCGGAGTGGAGAGTTGTTGAGATGTCGTAATGGAGAGTGCTTGTTCCATGTTTTATGCAGTTCTGATGGGCTAGACAGCAGATGTTGTTCGAATGGAGATATTGTAACGATAGAGTGGTTTTCGTCAATACATATGAGGTAAAAAAAAATTCCCTTTTTTTATTATTTCAGTGTCTTAAATAATGCGTCATTACAGGTTCAGTCAACAAAGCATCTGGCTGGTGTTCTTGTGTTAGAGTGTAATTCTGGTTTTCTTGCGTAATTATAGTATTTCTATTTTTTTAATTACTTTAATATAAATTGTACTTAAATTTTCTTATCTTATTGAAGAAGAACCGTGCCAGATGTAAACGTTGAGTCACACTTCACACACAGAACAGCTACACTTGTGTTTGTTGTTTCGTAGGTTTTATAGTTGCTGGGGACTTAATTAATTAATTGTGTTAACAGAGATTTCCATTCATTCTTTGTTGTTATTCTATGCAGTCAGATTGCGTACTAAAACCAGTCAGGGCCAACCGTTTACGAGACAGCGTAACCGGACAGTCAGCTACTAAAAAAAATTAAAATTATTTGTATTATTTATATAATTAAGCCCCCATTCAACGTGTAACGACATTCCTCTCAACAGCGAACAGTTCGCCTTCCGTAATGTTCGCACATACATTGACAATGCGGTGACGCATGTTGTCAGGCGTTGTCGGTGGATCACGATAGCAAATATCCTTCAACTTTCCCCACAGAAAGAAATCCGGGGACGTCAGCTCCGGTGAACGTGCAGGCCATGGTATGGTGCTTTGACGACCAATCCACCTGTCATGAAATATGCTACTCAATACCGCTTCAAGCGCACGCAAGCTATGTGCCGGACATCCATCATGTTGGAAGTACATGCAGTGAAACATCTTGTAGTAACCTCGGTAGAACATTACGTAGGAAATCAGCATACATTGCACCATTTAGACTGCCATCGATAAAATGGGGACCAATTATCCTTCCTCCCATAACCCGCCAAGGTTCCTCTTGTCGCAGCCATCGTGGATTTTCCGTTGCCCAATAGTGCATATTACGCCGCTTTATGTTACCCCTGTTCGTGAATGACGCTTCGTCGCTAAATACAACGCTTGCAAAAAATCTTGCCATCATCCCATAATTTATCTTGTTCCCAGTGGCAGAAGTGTTCACGACGTCGAAAGTCGTTGCCATGCATTTCCTGGTGCATATAAATATGGTACGGGTGCAATCGATGTTGTTGTAGCATTCTCAACACCGACGTTTTTGAGATTCCCGATTCTCGTGTAATTTGTCTGCTACTGATGTGCGGATTAGCCACGACAGCAGCTAAAACACCTACTTGGGCATCATCATTTGTTGCAGGTCGTGATCACGTTTCACATGTGGCTGAACGCTTCCTGTTTCCTTAAATAACGTAACTATCCGGCGAACGGTCCGAACACTTGGATGATGTCATCCAGGATACCGAGCAGCATACATAGCACATGCCCGTTGGGCATTTTGATCACAATAGCCATACATCAACACGATATCGACCTTTTCCGCAATTGGTAAACGGTCCATTTTAAAACGGGCAATGTATCACGAAGCAAATACCGTCCGCACTGGCGGAATGTTACGTGATAACACGTACTTATACGTTTGTGACTATTACAGCGCCATCTGTCACAAAGCGATAAAAGTGGTCCATTTAAAACATTCATATTTCTTTACGTACTACACGAATATTTAATAACAGATGGGGTTTCCTATTTAAAAAAAAACGCAGTTGATATCCGTTTGACCTATGGCAGCGCCATCTAGCGGGCCAACCATAGCACCATCTGGTTTCGCCCTTCTAGCTAGACGAGTTTCGTTCTTTGTAGTTCTTTCGTTTGATGCTTATTTCGTGAGATATTTGGCCCAGTCACTACCAATGGACCACCCTGTATAACCAGCGAAATGTAGGCAAGGGATCACCGTAGCATTCGTCTCCTTCTGACGCAAGACAAACACCGGCAGACATCCCTCGCAGAATTAAGAATCCTTAGGGGACAGTATATCTGTCGAAAACCACGGTTGTGGAATGGTGCGCCACGTTCATGGTAACGCATATTCCCGTATCACAAATGGCTTCAAATGGTTCAAATGGCTCTGAGCACTATGGGACTTAACATCTGTGGTCATCAGTCCCCTAGAACTTAGAACTACTTAAACCTAACTAACGTAAGGGCACCACACACATCAATGCCCGAGGCAGGATTCGAACCTGCGACCGTAGCAATCGCGCCCATATCACAAATCTCGGAACCCAGAAGTTACGCTAACCCAAATAGGAGACACTCGAGCACCCGCCCTGTAGCTCTGATCTCCTCGAGTCGATCATTATGCCTCCGTTCCTCAAAAAAGTGCCTGAAGGGTTGACGATTCAGGTCGGCCGAGATTTTTCAGCAAGCAGTTACGGACTTCTTCACGCAGCAGGTCAAGGCGTTTCACTAAACAAGAAATGGCTCTGAACACTATGGGACTTAAAATCTGAGGTCATCGGCCCCTAGAACTTAGAACTACTTAAACCTAACTAACCTAAGGACATCACACAGATCCATGCCCGAGGAAGGATTCGAACTTGCGACCGTAGTAGTCTAGCGGTTCCGGACTGAAGCGCCTAGAACCGCACGGCCACCGTGGCCGGCTTACTAAACAAGTACCTTCAACTTTGTGCGTTGGTGGGATTATTGTCTCAATACTCAGATTTTACCTGCTTGATATAGCGGTTCTGGACGGTACGACCTTCAGACGAAAACATTTTGATCTCCCCTTACATCGTTTTCTTTTATTTTCAGAATTTCTTTTTTCAATCTTTATTATTATACGTGATAAACCACTACCTTATATTTGTGGTTCATATTAGTGTTACAATAATTTATTGTGACAGGTGATCTACAATTTGGAAGTAGTGTGTTAGTAACAGATCTGCTACGGGCAAGCTACAGTGTTAGTATTAACTACTATAACTACGCATTAAGGCTATTCTATGTGAACCAACTACACTATACTATCTGCAGCGTTACAGGTTATGCCTATTTGATATTGACAGGTGTCTCCAGGGGGACGCTTGTATGTGGCACCCGAATACGATAGTAATATTAATATTAATGTAAACTAAAATGGAACTAGTATACTATAAACTATGTATGTCTCTGATCGGTTTTAAAAGCGGATCGCTGACTGTATACGACCGCAGAGGCAAAGATACTGTTTCCGGTAGGGGATGGTAGTGTTGGAAAAGAGAGGGCTTGGCGAACAGTTGTAGGCAGCTGGCCTTGAGTGAATGAGGAAGTGTAGGCAGTTTTCGTGGTGTGCTTTGTGAAGGAACGAAGTGTTAGATTAACGTAGGAATTACGAGAACGTGGAATCAGAAGCCTTCAAGCAAGCATGTAAAATCAACTGCTACGTCGTAAAAAAAGTTTTAATTAATTATTTAACTTGACCTTTGACTTTGACACAGATAAGACAGGTACTGCGTTTAAACTCTCTTTTGATTTTTTTCCATGATGCAAACATTCTAAAAAATTTTACCTTCTAAGATAAAAACCTGTGAACTAGAATTTGGATACAGATAAAGTATGTTTTCTTCGTGGCTGCTGTAAGGTGAGAACAGGTTGAGTACAGAATGAGTTGGCTGCCGGAGGTTTCCGTTTCTCCAGTTCTCAGACAATGCCAGGCAAAGTCGGAGAAAACTGCAACAACTCACGATGAAGACTTAGTCTCTCCTGGCAGCTAAAGTACTCACAGTCGCCGTAAGATTTTCTGGAAAACAATTCCAGAATGAGAAGGTTGAGCAACAGTGGCAGTATGATATCTTCTGACTAACAAAACTGGTCGATTAGGAAACGTATTGAACACACAAGCTGACGGCGAAACATTGCATGTCGTTCGGGCCGTGGTAGTAGCAGATTCCCCCAGTATTGTTGATTTGCGAAGAAATCACTATGCACTGTATTGCTAAACAAACTAATCGTTTTATGAAGCCCGGGGATCGAACACGGAATAAAAGTTCGCAAACGATATTTCCTGCTTTTCACAAATTGAATTTTTGTATTCTTGATGATTGTGATTACGAGTTGTATCTCTTATGCACTTCAAAATTACTTCTATATGCAAACGTACCTGACTTCAAAAAAAACACAGTGTTCAATCGGCTTTTTCTTATAATCCAATCCAACATCTGCAAGAAAAGCTAGATGCTTTTTCTTTCACAGCAAAGAGCGTTGTCGTCACAGCAAGTAGCGTTATCATCTCAATTATTGTAGAGCATCATCGCTGGAACTCGCAGCCGAAATATTACAATAATATTAAATTATGTAGGGACATCAAGTTCTAGGAGACTGTTGATTCCAGTAGTCAAGTCCCATAGTGCACAGAGCCATTTGCAGCATTGAGGGCAGTGTAGGTGTAAAGCAAATATGGTTTCCGCTTAACCAGGGCCTTGGTAACCCTGAGTGACACCGGAATAAACGTAAACCGAGTAGGTACAAAGGCTGAGTCGATATTTCAGTTTTGCAATGTATCTGTGATTTGTTAACAGAGCTATATGTAATTTTATGATATGCAGTTAGGCTGGTTTAAATAATACTTGCTGTAAGAATCTCATTGTTTGTCATTCAATCAGTAAATCTGATGTATTTTTGACCAATGTAACTTCAATCATCAGATGTTTTGAAAAGCTAAACTTGACTTGAAATTGTTTTGAGCCAGAAAGATGATTTCTGTAACATTTTATAGCTGCTAAGAACAGCATTTATAAGTATAGAAAGGCCACTTGGAGCCTCTGATTGATATTTTCTATACAGTTGTTTTAAATTTTTTAAGATGTACATGTATTCCAAGTACAAGGCCGATTGGGGCCATTAACTTCTTGATTTCATTGTTTGGTTTTCTTAAGTAATTATGTCACAATATTGTATATACAAGGCCACTGAGGGCCATGGTATAGTGTTCTGAACCCGGGATGTTGTTAGGTTATCGTATGTCCAATTAGCAGCCTGATGCCACACTTCTTGATTTTGTCTTATTCAGAGTTCACTTTCGGTTTTGCCTATTCACTCTGATGTAAAACGTTGTTGCTTCATCCATTCTGTAATTTCATTAGGATATTGAACTTTTTCTAATCAGATAGATTAATCGATTTTGCCTTAAGCAGAAATGGTCATGTTCCACTTCCTCACCTTTGCTACATTTCATGCCTTCCGTTATCAGGTCTCCTACCTCTGTTCGTGGTATTGGAGCATTTTGTTACTGGTATTCATACTTCAACATAAGTGACTACACATACGTCTTTTGGATGTCAGAAGAATCTCCACTATGAAGAGCACTGATGATGATGGTCATCACATTACTGTTATTGTGATATTTGCCAACTGTGGTTGTTGGTAATTTGTTACCGAGTACCTCTTGAATCTCTGCACATGACTGAGGAAAATAATATGGAGTTCAGATTACACTGAATGCAATCCGCATTGGTTTCTACTAAGTTGTAGAACCTGCACAAAACAAAAAGAAATGGACTTAATGATGCAGCCACTTCAACATGCTCATAGGCTTCAGGCATGACTCTTCCTTTCCTTGCCCAATACTATACCATTATCTTGATGAGAACTGTATACTGATTTTGCCTTATATAATTTATCAGCAACATGTTTACGAGACAATTTACTCATAATGTAACCGGATTATGATTCGTACTAGTGCACCTGAGCACTCTCAATTCTTTCAAGTGTAATGATATTATACAGTTAGATTTCTTGTACAATCATGACATGTTACTTTAGAACGGTCGTTACGACTACAGTGTAAAGGTTTTATACTACTCAAGATTGTACTGGGGGACACTTGTGTGTCGCACCCGAATACGATCATAATATTAATGTAAATTAAAATGAAACTAGTATACTATAAAAGATGTGTGTCTCTGTACACGACCGCAGATCTAAAGATACTGTTTCTGGTGTGAGATTATAGAGTTGGAGTAAGAGAGCGCTTGCCGTACATTTGTAGGTAGTTGTCTGTGAGTGGCAGACAATGGTGTAGGCAATTTTTGTGGTGTGCTTTGTGAAGGCAACAAGTGTGTGATCAATGTAGGAATTACGAGGACATGTAAGCATAAGTCTTCATGCAAGCAAGGTGAAGATGTTAAATAATTAAGATTTTCGTTTTGCCAGCGTGTTAGTGTTTATGAGTTGGTTGACAGTTTGTAATTGTTGAGTAACCCATGGATGTAAGTAAACAAGCCGGCCGCGGTGGTCTAGCGGTTCTAGGCGCTCAGTCCGGAACCGCGGGACTGCTACGGTCGCAGGTTCGAATCCTGCCTCGGGCATGGATGTGTGTGATGTCCTTAGGTTAGTTAGGTTTAAGTAGTTCTAAGTTCTAGGGGACTGATGACCATAGATGTTAAGTCCCATAGTGCTTAGAGCCATTTTAACCATTTTTTTGTAAGTAAACTGATTTGATTAAAAGGCTAGGTAGAAATCACACTTTTGTATTGTTTCTAGGATTTGTTAGCACAGATATATGTAATTTGATGATTCGCAGTTATGCTGGTTTAGTGGAGTTAGACAATACTTGCTGTAAAAATCTCATTGTCAGTCAATTAGTAAATATGATGCATTTTCTGACCAATGTAACTTCAATTTTCAGGTTTTTTTAAAAGCATAACTTAACTTGGAATATAATTTCACAAAAAAATCTGTGTTAGTAATTAACCAAAATCAGTACCGCCTTCCTGACCAGGTACTACGTTTTCCAAAGAAGTTGGATTTTTCTTAAATGTTTTCATTTACCATCCAAAAGAATTTCATGTACATTCGAAAGAATTATGGCACGCATTGCACACTGCTGAGCTAGAATATTCTTTTTTTCATGAGATACCAGAACATATCGCCTACCACCGTTGCTGCTTTAGAGGTATCACAATTTAATTTATTTGTTACTTACATAGAGACCAAAGTTATCATTTTTGAACAGGGCCAGAGCATTTAGTGCCTAAGGGGTGAATGTATTTTGCAGTGATTGTATTGCTTTATTGGTATTGGGAACTGCACTGCCCAATCAATTTCGTATAAAGTTTTTGCTAGCAATAACGCAGAGTAAGCACATCACTTGCACTTACAACAAGCTACGCGATAATTCGAGTTTAGTACCCATTCCACAATTGAGACATTCATTCAACGTATCCAAAGAAAGGTTTTTAAAGAACGTTACAGTATAAACCTACTATGAGATTAATGTCCATGCCCAATGAGCAAATTCCAGTGGGCGTGCTCCTGGCTCTGTGATAGCCCAAGAGTCTTTAATTATTGCTGCATTCTTCAGTCTACCTAATACTACCTTACGACTAATTTCTACTATACTAATCCTACACCATGTTTGGTGCGACTGTCAAGTCAGGTGTCTGGCACACCCCTCCCCTTAGTCCAGAGCATGGCGGATCCCGACTGTAACGGCGGTCGGTCAGTCTACGCCCTGGAGGTACGGGATTGGTGTGACCAGGTGTGCATCTCATGTTTTGCTAATTGTCGCAAGAATTCCTGAAGAACTTTGCGTGTTACCTCGTTGGCCAGGTTATTTCAGATATGAAATGTACCCTCTTGCCATAACGTTGAAAGTGTCATGATTGCGTTACTGCTGACATAACGGAACTGCCACATCATCGTGCAGTGGACACTCGAAAACTACAGGATCGGGCGTTCTCTCCTATGCTTCACAATCACACGAAGGTGTAGCCCTCCTCTCAAACTGGCATAAATATGCCGGATTTGGTCCAAGGCTAGTGAGAAAGTGAAATAATTCCCTCGTTTGTTTGAAGTAGCTCATAGTTAACCGTGCCCTAACATCTGGCAGGAGTTGAAACGTTCTTCTTCCAGTATCTTCAGCCTTTCGTGATTCTTGCCATAATTCTATCCCCGTTCTTTTAATTGACTTCTTATCCTCTACTTGAACACTCATAATTTCACATGTCTTACCATTTTGCCCCTTTTTAACACAGAACCATGTGACTTGCTCCCTGATTTTGATGTCTAGGCGACAAAGCCCCGTTATCAACAGCAAAGCCCCTCCTGGTGATGCCTTGTAGGCCCCTACCGAACGTAACAACATATTCCCTTGGGCCCATCGCACGGTCATGGCAGGCACGACCCTCGTGAGCCTGTATGCCCAGACTCAGGGACCATAGCTCACAAAAGTCGTCAGTATACTACTGTGCTAAAGTTTATTCAGTCACGTCGGTAAATGGAATCTCTTGTGCCCAATACCCATAGGGTTACTGAACACTTCTACGGCTCTCTTGGTTACGGTCTCAATGTGCTTTGCAAAGTACCACCTGTCATCGAGGATGATTCCTAAGTGCGGCGCCTCTATACCCCGAAAAACAATTCTCACTGGCGGATTATTACTAGTTTCCCTTTTAGAAGAACATGAGAGGATTTCGTGGATGCAACCTTCAACTTCGTCTTCTTAGACCATTCCTGTAACAGTTTCGTAACTCTTTCAGTCTTTGGCTCTATATCATCGCGGTTACAGCCGCCGACCAGCAGAAGAAGGTAGTCTGCTAAGGTCACATGTAGCACATCCTCACTCCGCTTCATGCTATCCAGTAATGGGTCCATATGAATGTCCCAGAAAAGTGGTACCAATACAGAGCCCTGTGGGCAACCCCTTTGTTATTGTTTTCATTATTCTCCCGCTAAGAGATGATAGCTAGACCACCCAATCTTCACAATAACGTCTCAGAAAATCTTATAGCAGACCTGGACGCTTCTTCTCCCGCAGGCAGGAGAAGAGCAAAGATCACAACAGGTGGTCGAAGACGCCACTGATATCCACCATGATGCCAACGATGTACTTGTATGGGGCTGAGCCACAGACCTTAGCTGCCAGGGCAACTGTGTCAGACTCCGACAGCCCAGCCCCAAAGCTGAACTGCCTGTCAGTCGTCCTGCACAACACCCGGTGTGCTGCCATTCTATCAGCCAGAAATTTCTCAAAGTTTTCCCAGAAGATCCAATAGGCAAATAGGCCCATACGATTTTGTTTCTTTTAGATCTCTATCTGGTTCCTTCTTAATGATGACCAATCTTGCCTCTTTCCATATTTTTTGGAATTTATGGAGCCTAAGGCATTCATTGTATAACTTTATCAATTTTTCCACTAACCAGGGGGTGAGGAACTGCACCACCTCCAAGACAATGCTGTCTGGCCCTGGAGCTCCCCCCTTCTTTTCTCTTCTGAAAAGGGATATAGCGCCCTTTCTTCCATATAAGATGCGCTGTCCTCTTCTCTTACTTGGCACTGTCTCTATGTTTCCCATTCTTCGCTGTCATAGGGCAGCAGGGATTGGAAAAGAATCTCAGCAGTTTCCTGCCAGGATGCGGACATCCTGTCCCCTACCTGATGGCAGACAACACCTTTGGGGAGCGATCTTTTCTATTACTAACTTATACGATACTCCCCAAGAATCAGCAGCCAGTTGATTAAGTACATACCGCTCCAAGCTATGGAGTCGAACTGCTCTAAGCTCCCACTGAAGAGTTTCTTTCAACTCTCTGTATTGCTGTAACCATCTCTGTTACTTCCACGAAGCGACACCCCGCTGTGCGTCCTCAGTGCTCTAGTAGACTGGCGCATCTGCTCCAGATCGGTAGACCATGGTAACGCAGAAGCCGCAACGGCTCTCCTCCGGGTTGGTACGGCTGCCTTCATTGCTCTTGTGATGGCCCTCAGCAGTTTCTCTGAGTACTCGTCTACATCCTCCTCACCTTCTGTCAATACAAGGATGTCGATTCCCTAGCTAGACGCTCCCAATCAGTCCTGTTATAGTTTAATGGCACCTCCTACCCCATTTCCCAGTGGCACTCTCTATCACCTAGAACGAAAGTTATCAGATTATGATCGCTCGTGGTGGCCTTATGATGCACTTTCCAGTTGTTTACTGCATTTGTAGCACTAGGTTTGTACCCGTGGTCAAGGGGTAGCGTCTTCGATTCGAAATCAGAAACGTCTTCCGTCCCGGGTTCGAATCCCGGTGATATACGATTGCAGTTATCTACGGCCATAGATACAGCAATAAGAAATAGCTCAGTAGGCAGTACAATTGAAGAAGAATTGACAACTCTAAAGAAGGCTATCACAGAAGTTGGGAAAGAAAGCATAAGTACAAAGAAGGTAACTGCGAAGAAACCATGGGTAACAGAAGAAATACTTTAGTTGATTTATGAAAGGAGCAAAAACAAAAGTGTTCCGGGAAACTCAAGAATACAGAAATACAAATCCATGAGGAATGAATTAAATAGGAAGTGCAGGATAGCTAAGACGAAATGGCTGTAGAAAAAATGTGAAAACATCGATAAAAGTAATGATTGTCGGAAGGACAGACTCAGCATTTAGGAAAGTCAAACCAATCTTCGGTGACATACAATCAAGAGTGCAACGGGAATTCCACTGTTAAATGCAGAGGAGAGAGCGGATACGTGAAAAGAATACATTGAAAGCCTCTATGAGGGAGAAGATTTGTCTGATGTCATAGAAGAAGAAACAGGAGCCAGTTTAGAACAGATAGGGGATCCAGTATTAGAATCTGAATTTAAAAGAGCTTTGGAGGGTGATAGCCCTCCTAAACCCGCAGGACAGGACAAATAGAAGGAATTTTGGAAGGGGGCCAGAATGAGCGGCTCTCAGTTACACACCAAGCATAACACTTTATTTAGTGGAAACATTACAGCGCAAATTCTAAGCTCTACTATCCACTGAAAACGTCTTTAATTCTAAAACGGCTAAAGGCTGAAGGCCCATGAATTAAATACAACTGCTATAATTTCTTTTAGGGCAAAAGCGATGTAAGACTTGACTAGCCAGATAGATTAAGTTTTTAAAAGCGGCTGAAGGGCCATAAATTTAAAACAACGTAACTACAATTACTTTTCAACAGGCAGAAGGCCCAAGCTTTATGACCAAATGGTAATACTTGATAAGTAAGATCATTAAAACTTAAAGCGGCTGAAGGCTCATGCTTGAAAACAATACAATAAATTTTCAACATGCAGAAGGCCCCAGCTTTATTTTCAGACAATGTAAGACTTGCCCAATTTAGAAGAAATTGATTTTAAAACACAACTACAAGCATACAAATTCCAACCATCGGCTATGAGCTATCGGCTGTGAGCCATTAAAAATACACAATTAAACGCCAACAAGAAAGGGTTTATAGGCAACGGCCAGGGGGGCTCTGTCCGCCCTTGAAATCTTAACGTTCGCTTAGGTGAGACAAGAAGTCGGCCCAACTGTAGTCGATCCGCCGGCATCACAACCAAGAGACAGTCAGAGACCCAACGTCAAGACGACTTGCTAACCACTGACCAGTATACGAGAATTCCAAAGCCAAAACGTTACAGACATAGCCGCCCACAACCAAAAATACACTAAGCTGTCAAAAACTACACACCATGTTGGACAGTGTCAGCAGGTGAGGAAAGGACACTGCCAGAATTTACGTCTGCGACCAGGACAGGTAACCGGAACACTAACGGCCACAAGGCAGAAAATCCGCTGGTGCACTTGAATTTCAAACCAACAAATATAGTTACTTCCACCACACGGTCGCTAAATTGTCAGCAACTCGAACACTCGCTGTTGCTCCCAGGAATACCGCGAACAGCGAACCACCAGCCAAGGGAACAACGTGAACAGACGTGGCTTGGGTAAAAAAATCCCCACTCAAATTTCATGTCCTGTGTCGGTGAGCCACTAACCTCGTAGCACTCGGAGCAGCCCCCACCCTCTCCGACGCTGCATAGAGACTGCCAGCGCGCCCGGTCGACTGCGCCGCGCGGAGGCTTGTTTACTGATCCGCTCCAACCGACCGACTCACTGCCAGTATGCCGACAACATTTAAAACAAGTTGTCAGTGGAAATGACACCAACTACACACTCAGTTTGACAAACACTTGCACAAAAACTTGAACGACACTCAGCAGTGGGTGTGCAATCACGAAGACAAATCAGGAGTCGATACACACACACACAGCCAACCCATAAGCGATCGGCGAGCCAATCCACGACGTCCAGTAGGACGACCGACCGACGATCCACGAAGACCGTCCCCAGCTCAAGTGATGCGTGGCGGCAACGGTCGGGCGAGCCATGGACATCCAGGCCTCACTGCTGCTACAATCCGACTGAACTAGTGCTGCGTTCCAACTCCACGACTGGCAGGTCCGAACTGCCCTCCTAGCACGCTCCAACTGACTCCATGACAGACGACAATCGGGAAGTAATAGCAAAATGGTTCAAATGCCTCTGAGCACTATGGGACTCAACATCTGAGGTCATCAGTCCCCTAGAACTTAGAACTACTGAAACCTAACTAACCTAATGACATCACACACATCCATGCCCGAGGCAGGATTCGAACCTGCGACCGTAGCGGTCGCGCGATTCCAGATTGAAGCGCCTAGAACCGCTCGGTCACTCCGGCCGGCGAAGTAATAGCAGTGCAGCAAAGATAACACGTGAGGACTATATCGATAGGCGCTGCTGCTGCCACTGACAGGCAGACAAAGCAGTAACTCAGTGAAAACAGAAACTGAAACTAACATAACGAGGTGGCAACACGAAAAAAACAGGATGTAAAATAAGAGATGACACGAACGCGAGTCACGCACAGCTCAGACGGCTTAAGGTCAAATAAACATTCTAAAATAATTGGGGGCAGTGGCAACAAAACGACTATTCACGTTGGTGTGTAGAATGTGTGGGTCTTGCGACATACCATTTGACTTTCGGAAAAAATATCATCCACACAATTCCGAAGACTGCAAGAACTGACGAGTGCGAGAATTACCGCACAGTCAGCTTAACAGCTCATGCATCCAAGTTGCTGAATAGTATACAGAAGAATGGAAAAGAAAATGGAGGACGTGCTCGATGACGATCAGCTTGGCTTTAGAAAAGGTAAAGGTACGACAGAGGCAATTCTGAAGTTGCGGTTGATAATGGAAGCAAGCCTAAAGAAACATCAAGAGACGTTTATGGGATTTTTCGACCGGGAGAAAGCGTTTTACAGAGTAAAATGGTGCAAGATGTTCGAAATTCTGAGAAAAATAGGTACGAGCTATAGGGAGGGACGGGTCATGTACAATGTGTATAGGAGCCGAGAGGAAATACTATGAGTGGACGAACAAGTACGAAGTGCTCAGATTAAAAAGCGTGTAAGACAGCGATGTAGTCATTCGCCCCTACTGTTCAATCAGTACATCGAAGAAGCAATGACGGAAATAAAATACGGGTTCAGGAGTGAATTAAAATTCAAGGTAAAAGGATATCAATGATACGATTCGTTGATGAGATTGTTATCCAGACTGAAAGTGAAGAAGAATTACATAATCTGCTGAACGGAATGAACATTTTAATGAGTACAGTATATGGACTCAGAATAAATCGAGGAAAGACAGAAGTAATGAGAAGTCGCAGAAATGAGAACAGCGAGAAACGTAACGTCAGGGTTGATGGTCACGAAGTAAATGAACTTAAGGAATTCTGCTACCTAGGCAATAAAATAACCAATGACGAACGGAGGAAGGAGGACATCAAAAGCAGACTAGTTATGGCAGAAAAGGCATTCCTGGCCAAGAGAAGTCAACTAATATCAAATATCGGCCTTAATTCGAGGAAGAAATTTCTGAGAATGTACGTCTCGAGTACAGCATTGTATGGTAGTGAAACATGGATTGTGGGAAAACCGGAACAGAAGAGAATCGTAGCATTTGAGATGTGGTGCTACAGACGAATGCTGAAAATTGGGTGGACTGGTAAGGTAAGGAATGAGGAGGTTCTGCGCAGAATCGGAGAGGAAAGGAATATATGGAAAAAACTGACAAGGAGAAGGGACAGGATGATAGGACAGCTGTTAAGACATGAGGTAGTTACTTGCATGGTACTAGAGGGAAATGCAGAGGGCAAAAACTGTAGAGTAAACTATCCAATAGTTTATCTATTCAGTGTAAGCCGGCCGGTGTGGCCGTGCGGTTGTAGGCGCTTCAGTCTGGAACCGCGTGACCCCTACGGTCGCAGGTTCGAATCCTGCCTCGGGCATGGATGTGTGTGATGTCCTTAGGTTAGTTAGGTTTAAGTAGTTCTACGTTCTAGGGGACTGATGACCACAGATATTAAGTCCCATAGTGCTCAGAGCCATTTGAACCATTTTTTAAGACAGAGATTGGAATACATCCAGTAAATAATTGAGGACGTTGGTTGGAAGTGCTACTCAGAGGTGAAGAGGTTAGCACAGGAGAGGAATTCGTGGCGGGCCGCATCAAACCAGTCAGAAGACTGGTGAAAAAAAAAACATAGGCGTCGCAAGTATGATGCCAGTGTTCGCGCCTTCTACCTTCCTGGAGTGTATATGGGGGGACTACCAGGCCTATTGGCCACCACAAGTTGCAAGCCCATAATCGTCTCCTCTGCCTTGCTTCATCTGTATCTTTGTACTACTGAAACATAGGGGGGATTTGACATTTATGTCTACTGTGACTACAGTCTTGTGGCCCCGCAATGCCACGGTCATCTTAGTGAGATGTTACATGTGCTCTTCTATTTCATCACCATACTTAAAGTACATATTGACCATCAATAGCACCCCAGCTGGCGACTGTATATCGACGACTCTATAGTGACTGTTCGAAAGTTGTGAAGGGACTGTTACTCATAGTGCTTTATTACTTACAATTATTGCCGCTCTTGGATCGCCCCTGCTGCAGACCTCTTGACATGTTGCCGCTGCCAAAGCTATTCGCCCAGCTTGGGAACACGGCTCCTGCAGACAGAGAACTTCTAGTCTCTTCTCCTCCGCCACTCTTCGCAGCTTCTGCATTACAAGTCTACTGTTGTGCGCCTTCAACTGAACAGAGGAAAATAGGTGTGGATATGACTTTCCAGCCAATTTTTCCGCCAATTGAACGCAATGCGTCCATTGGGCAACACTGACTGTATATATATCTCGTCTAGGTCGTATTAATTTCCTTGTATTTGAAAAACTTTTTTGACTAGGGCTCCGAAATCAGTGATGAGATTCACTGCCCTACGTTGTATTCTATCAACAGCCTCCATTTCAGAGGTGACTTTTCTTCCATATTTGTGACATACCAAGGCCACATGCAGTGGTCAGGAGACCCGGCTGCTCCAGTGTGGAAAGTTGCATGGCGATCTGTAAGTTGAGGGTCCACAAAAGGGGAGTCCTGCAAAGGTCAGATCACGTTAGTGGTAGATAATGTATTGTCGTGTATCTCATATTGACCTCCCCTGTGCATTTCACCTCTCTGCACCACCGTCGATCACTCCACCACTATAAGACGCCCTTGTTGACGCTCCTTATCTTCAGTCGGCCGAAGTCCTCATCTTTGGAGGGAGCTGTTTGCTCTGTTTGAACACCAGTGTCCACCATTTCTGTTTTCATACTTTGAATCCCTGAAAGCATCCTCAGGAAGTCTTCAAATGTACCGGGTGATCAAAAAGTCAGTAAAAATTTGAAAACTTAATAAACCACGGAATAATGTAGATAGAGAGGTAAAAATTGACTCACATGCTTGGAATGACATGGGGTTTTATTAGAACAAAAAAAAAAGTTCACAAAATGTCCGACAGATGGCGGTGGAGAGCAAAATAACTGCTACCGTGACGGGTGAGAGGTACGAAGATATGTTACAGAATCGCATCATCTCCAACCTGGATGATAAACACCTGCTGGAACGTACTATGATTATGTTGGATGGCGCACCACCCCACATTGCTAGACGCATGACAGATCTCTTGCGCGCGTCGTTTGGTGATGATCGTGTGTTCAGTTGCCACTTTCTTCATGCTTGGCCTCCCAGGTCCCCAGACCTCAGTCCGTGCAATTATTGGCTTTGGGGTTACCTGAAGTCGCAAGTGTATCGTGATTGACCGACATCTGTAGGGATGCTGAAAGACAACATCCGACGCCAATGCCTCACCATAACTCCGGAGATGCTTTACAGTGCTGTTCACAACACTATTCCTCGACTACAGCTATTTCTGAGGAATGATGGTGGACATGTTGAGCATCTCCTGTAAAGAACATCATCTTTGCTTTGTCTTACGTTGTTATGCTAATTATTGCTATTCTGATCAGATGAAGCGCCATCTGCCGGAAATTTTTTGAACTTTTGTATTTTTTTTTGTTCTAATAAAATCCTATGTCATTCCAAGCATGTGTGTCAATTTGTACCTCTCTATCTACATTATTCCGTGATTTATTCAGTTTTCAAATTTATACTGACTTTTTGATCACACGGTACTTGCTGTCTGCATCTTTCCTTCTTTCGCTCAGGAACCTCCTCTCTGGCATCCTTTTTGCATTTATGGATTCAGCCATTGTCTATTATGGATAAATAATCAACCATCAAGTTTGCAGAAAATGCCTGCGTCCGTAGCATATTCTTAGGGGCCAAATTAGTTCTTGGTAGTTAAAGTTTTTTTTTTTTTTTGTTTTATTCATATCAAGATGTGCTTGTTTCTCCATTACCTGATAGCAGCGATTGTCAGCCATAAAAGTAATGATAGTGGTACAGTTGTCTTAAATGAACTTTGACTCTTCTTCTTCTTGTGTTGTTCAGCTAACGAAACAGAGTTACCAACAGAGGATAGGACAGGATATTTCAGCGCATACGTTTTGGAGCGAACGACGTACCCTACTGGGGGACGTGTGACCTGCCTCCTCTCTCACCTGGCGAAAGTGCTGTTCGCTGTGAGTGATAGCGTGCAGCGGTGCCTCCCGGTAATCAGCACATACTTTACAGTAATTAATTTGCTCTGCAACGGACCGTGAGACGACCATCGCTTCATCACAGGCCTAATCGTACATACGTATGTAGCGGGTAAAGTGCACGTCACGCAACGTAATTTCGTAACAGGAGGACTTTGTCGGAAAAGCCTGTGTGCGGGCTTTTGGTGGTGTGGCAGGTAACAGACTGTAACCGCATCAGACGGACACCTGTAATGTGGGCGGCGTATTGCGAACTTTGTTTTCTGCCCCCGTGGCCAAATAAATTGCCTTTGGTTTTGTTGGCGAAATTGATGAACTGACGCCGTAATGCAGTAACGCTGCCGTCAAAGCAGTCGGATAGAGACTAATCAGACAAAAATTACTACGTTACGCCTCTGCACCTATGGAAGGAAGGGAGTATACCCAATAAAATCTGAATTAGTTGCCGATAGTATCTACACTTTATAGGATAGGGAGATGCTTCTTACATAATTTCAGAACTAATAATGCAAACATTCATTTATATTCGAGGGCTCTAATGCTAGAAAATACCGATTGTCTCCTTAATTGATTAAACAACTACCGTTATTGCCGTTTCCACCAGTGGCACATTCCACGTATCTAGTTGACTTATCACGGCCATGTTTCATTGCTGAACTGTTACGTAAGTAACCCAAAGGGTAGTTACCATTTCAGAATTCGATACTCCATGGAATAATATCCTTCTACATCTACATCGACATGGATATTCTGAAAATCACGTTCAAGTGCCTGACAGAGGGTTCATTGAACCACCTTCACAATTCTTTATTAATCCAATCTTGTATAGCGCGCGGAAAGATTGAACACCTATATCTTTCCGTACGAGCTCTGATTTCCCTTATTTTATCGTGATCGTTCCTCCCTATGTAGGTCGGTGTTATCAAAATATTTTCGATTCGGAGGAGGCAGTTGGTGATTGGAATTTCGTGAGAAGATTCCGTCATAACGAAAAACGCCTTTATTTAATCATTTCCAGCTCAAATCATGTATTATTTCTGTTACACTCTCTCCCATATTTCGCGATAATACAAAACGTGCTGCCTTTCTTTGAACTTCTTCGATGTACTCCGGCAGTCCTGTATGGTAAGGATCCCACACCGCGCAGCATTATTCTAAAAGAGCGTAGTGTAGGCAGTCTCCTTAGTAAGTCTGTTACATTTTCTAAGTGTCCTGCCAATAAAACGCAGTCTTTGGTAAGCCTTCCCCACAACATTTTTTATGTGTTCCTTCCAATTTAAGTTGTTCGTAATTGTAATACCTAGGTATTTAGTAGAATTTACGGCTTTCAGATTAGACTGATTTATCGTGTAACCGAAGTTTAACCAGTTCCTTTTAGCACTCACGTGCATGACCTCACACTTTTCGTTATCTAGGGCCAACTGCCACGTTTCGCACCATTCAGATATATTTTCTAAATCGTTTTGCAGTTTGTTTTGATCTTCTGATGACTTTATTAGTCGATAAGCGACAGCGTCATTTGCAAACAACACAAGACAGTTGCTCAGATTGTCTCCAAAATCCTTTATATAGATAAGGAACAGCAAAGGGATTATAACAATACTTTGGGGAACGCCAGAAAGCACTTTTGTTTTATTCGATGACTTTCTGTCAATTACTACGAACTGTGACCTCTCTGACAGGAAACCGCAAATGGAGTCACATAACTGAGACGATATTCCATAAGCACGCAATTTCACTACGAGTCGCTTGTGTGGTACAGTGTGAAAAGCCTTCCGGAAATCCAGAAGTACTGAATCGATCTGAAGTCCCTTGTCAATAGCACTCAACATTTCATGTGAAGAAAGAGCTAGTTGTGTTTCACAGGAACGTTGTTCTAGACCCGTGTTGACTGTGTGTCAATAGACCGTTTTCTTCGAGGTAATTCATAATGTTCAAACACAATATATGTTCTAAAATCCTGCTGCATATCGACGTTAACGATATGGGCCTGTAATTTAGTGGATTACTCCTACTACGTTTCTTGAATATTGGTGTGACTTGTGCAACTTTCCAGTCTTTGGGTACGGATCTTTCGTCGAGCGAACGGTTGTATATGATTGTTAGGTATGGAAGTAATGCATCAGCATACTCCGAAAGGAACCTAATTGGTATACAGTTTGGAGCAGAGAGTCTGGACTTAGAATTAAATCTGACGCACATGTGTGAAGTGACATGTGGATTTATTGAAACCGAAAAAATTGCACAGAATTACTAACAGATGGCTCTTCAAATGTTCCAGAAGCAATGGTTAGCACAGCAATTGATTTCTAGCAAAGACGGTGTTCTTTATAACAATTTATCAACATGTGGGCCGCCATTTATCAATAATAGCTATAGTCGAGGGACAATGTTGTGATTAGCACTCTGCAGTGTATCAGTAGACATGGTGAGAAATTGACGTCGCATGTTGTCTTTCAGCATTCCTAATGAAGTCGGACGGTAGCGGTAGACTTGCGACGTCAGTTAACCCCACAACCAATAATCTCACGGTTTGAGGTCTGGGGACCTGGAAGACCAAGCATGACCGAAGTGGCGGCCCAGCAAGCGATCCTCAGCAAACGCTGTGTGCAAGAGATCTCTCACGAGTGAAGCAATGCGTTTTATCAGCGATGCTATGGATAACCTGACTCCCTCTCCAATTGCAGTTCATTTTGTGCATGATTCCCATGTACCCATATGGGATTGTACACGATTCCCATTTTGGTTCGCTTACATATTACTGTCCGGCGCCATTTTTAACCACTTTTTACCCTCGTTTTCTGTTTCAGTGAAGCCCCATGTCATTTCAAACATGTGTGTCAGATTTTATCTCTGTATTTGCATTACTCCATACATTAGTTCTTTGTCAAGTTTTAACAGAAATTTGGGTCACCCTGTATAAAAACGGTTCAGAGTTCCTTTTACGCACTAGTTGTACCCTTAAACAGCCGTTGTCTGCTGGATTCCTAGACCCTGGACGACGCTTTATTATGTTTCCACTACAGTATAAAATTCAATGACAAGCGTTTTCGTTTGCGTCGGAAGGTAAGCCGGTTTTGTGACATATTAAAACTTCCTAATCAGGAGCGAATTATTTAGTCTCACCTGAGTGCTTTGGTAGTTTAGTTTCGGAATCTCTGCGTATTAATCTAATTTGTTGGACACAGTTCATGCGGTTTCCTTCGTGTCTACAATAGTCTTCCGTAGCGCGTGTCGATGGTTGTTTGTTTGGTTCAAATGGTTCAAATGGCTCTGAGCACTATGGGACTTAACATCTATGGTCATCAGTCCCCTAGAACCTAGAACTACTTAAACCTAACTAACCTAAGGACAGCACACAACACCCAGCCATCACGAGGCAGAGAAAATCCCTGACCCCGCCGGGAATCGAACCCGGGAACCCGGGCGTGGGAAGCGAGAACGCTACCGCACGACCACGAGATGCGGGCTGGTTGTTTGTTTGTCTGTGTGGAGTAGTCTTTAGTGTGGATAGGGACTGTGATGGCTGGGTGCCGATGCGAGCCTAGTTGGTTCCACTTCGCTCTCAGCCAAAGACTGTGATGGCTTCGGTTACACAGCTTGAAGTTGCACTGGGTGGGCATCACTGTTGTGAGCCGGCCTTGCGGAGCCAGCGGACGCCCATCATGTCTGAGTCCACCGATCGGTCCACACCGGTTACCATCTCAGTTGCTGCTCGCGCTGAGGTTGACACCTCACCCGTGGTCGAGTGGGACGTCGCCTCGGGGCGTGGCAGGCGGCGTAAGACTCCCCGGAGAGCCACACGTAAGGCCTTCCTGGTCAGTTCGACAAATAGGATCAAGGCGCTGTCTGTGGCTGACACTGTCCCTCAGCCAGATGCAGTCGCTTGTTCTGTTTCATAGAGAACCTCTCAGCCTGCAGGATCCAGGCAAAGAGGGCGAGATTATTAGTAGCTGGGAGCTCCAAAGTTAGGCGCGTCATGGGGCGCCTTAGGGACATACCTATCAAGGAGGAATAGAAAGCCAATGCGCAATCCGTGTGCATACCGGATGGAGTCATTCCAGACACTGAAGGGATCCTTCCGGATGTCATGAAAAGGACCGGGTATAACCAACTGCTGGTGGTGGCTCACGTCGGTATCAATGATGTGTGTCGCTTTGGATCAGAAGAGATTCTCTCTGTTCTCAAGAGGCTAACAGAGGTGGTAAAGCCTTTCAGTCCTGCTTGCGAGATGTATGCAGTACTCACCATTTACAGCATAGTCGACAGGACTGATTGCAGACCTTCGGTTCATAGCCGAGTGGAGGGTCTGAATCAGAAGCTCAGACGGTTCTGCGACAGTGTAGGCTGCAGATTCCCCGACTTACGCCGTGGGGTGGTGGTGGTGTTCGGATTCCGCTGAATCGGTCAGGAGTCCACTAAACGCAGGAGGCGGCTACACGGGTACCAGATCGGTGTGGCGCCGACTAAGCGATTTTTTAGGTTACATGGTCTCAGGGAAATACAAAAGGGTCTCCAGTTTCAAAGGGTGCAGGTCGAACATTGGAAGAGCGTAGATACAGAAACCGTCGGCATAACAGTTATAAATTGTCGTAGTTGTGTTGGGAAACTACAAGAGCTCCAAGGGCTAATAGAAAGCACTGATACCCAAACAATTATCGGCACTGAAAGCTGGCTAAAGCCCGAGATAAGTTGAGCCATTCTGCGAGAATCTTAACGCTGTTCCGAAAAAAATAGGCTAAACACAGTCCGCGTTGGTGTGTTCGTTTCTGATAGAAATAGCGTATCTTGTAGAGAAATTAAGGCAGATAGTTCTTGTGAGTTAGTATGGGCAAAGTTCTTTCTTGGCAACCGGAATATAGTAATAACATAGTAATTTTACCGACCTTGCAACTCACAGGATACAACTGCTGAAAGGCTCAAAGAAAACTTTAATTTCAAACACGTACTCCACTCATACAGTTATAGTTGATGATGACTTCAATTCATCCTCGATATGTTGGCGGAAATAGATCTTTAAAACTGGAGGCAGGCATAAAACATCATTCTAAATTGTGCTAAATGCTTTCTCTGAAAATTATTTCGAGCAGTTGGTTCATGCTCCCACGCGAATAGTAAACGGTTGTGAAAACACACTTGACCTCCTAGCAACAAATAATCCTTAGCTAATAACGAACACAAATCGGGTCCAGTGATGTCGTAGCGAGACTGAATATTGTAACTCCCAAATCCTTCACAAACGAAAAGTATACCTATTCAAAGAAGGGGATACAAATTCACATGACGCGTTACTGAGAGACAAACTCCATTCCCCCCAAATCAACAGTGTGAGTGTAGACCATATGAAGCCTGAATTCAAAGAAATAGTAACGACGGAGCTGATTCTCCTTGGTACACAATACGGGCCATAACACTGTTGCAGAAACTTGGAAGAAGCAAATTTAAACGAACGGAAAGCCTCCAAGATTGTCCATGTTTCAGAGAAGCTCGACATTTAGCGAGGACATCAATGCGAGATGCTTACAAAAGTTCCCATAACGAAACTTTGTAACGAAACCTGGAAGAAAATCCAAAGAGAATCTGGTCGTATGTGAAGTATGGTAGCAGCAAGACAAAGTCAGTGCCTTCTCTGCGCGGTAACAATGGAAATACTATCGACGACAGTGCTGAGAAAGCAGTGTTACTGAACACAGCCTTTAGAAATTCGGTCAACAAATAAGACGAAGTAACTACTCCAGAATTCGAATCAAGAACTACTGCCAACATGAATAACGTAGCTATCCTCGAAGTAGCGAAGCAACTTAAATCACTTAATGAAAGTACGTCTTCTGATCCAAACCGTATATCAATTACATTTCTTTCAGAGTACGCTGATGCAATAGCTCATACGTTAACAATCATTTACAACTGTTCGCCCGACGAAAGATCCGTACCCAAAGACTCGAAAGTTGCACAGGTAACACCAATATTCAAAACATTAACGTGGATATGCTGCTTGATTTTGGAACATACTTTGTGTTCGAACATTATGAATTACCTTGAAGATGACGGTTTATTGCCACACAGTCGCCACGGATCTAGAAAACATCGTTCTTGTGACACACAACTAGCTCTTTACGTACTCGATGTGTTGACTACCATTAATAAGGGATTTCAAATTGTTTCCGTATTACTAGCTTTCCAAAAGACTTTTGACACTGTACCACACAAGCAGCTTGTCGTGAACTGCGTGCTTGTGGAATATCGTCTCAGTTAGGTGACTGGATTCGTGATTTCCTGTCAGAGAGGTCACAGTTCCTAGTAAATGACGAAAAGTCATCGAGCAGAACAGAAGTGATTCCTGCGTTCCACAAGAAAGCGTTATAGGCCCTCTGCTGTTCCTCATCTATGTAAACGATTTAGGAGACATTCTGAGCAGCCGTCTAAGGTTGCTTGCAGATGCTGTCGTTTATCGCCTAGTAAACGAATCAGAAGATCGAAACGAATTGAAATACAATTTAGAAAAGAAATATGAATGGTGCAAAAATTGGCAGTTGTCCTTAAATAATGAAAAGTGTGAGGTCATCCACGTAAGTGCTAAAAGGAATCCGCTAAACTTGGGTTACACGATAAATCAGTCAAATCTAAAGGCCGTAAAGTCAATCAAATCCGTAGGAACTAAAGGCCGTAAATTCAATTAAATCCCTAGGAATTACAATTACGAACAGTTTAAATTGGAAGGAGCGCAGAGAAAATACTGTGGGGAAGGCCAACAAAAAATTGCGTTTTATTGGCAGAACACTTAGAAAATGTAACAGATCTACTAAAGAGACTGCCTACACTACGCTTTTCCGTCCTCTTTTGGAGTACTGCTGCACCGTCTGGGATCCTTACCTGGTAGGATTAACGGAGTACATCAAGAAAGTTGAACGAAGAGCAGCAGGTTATGTATTATCGCAAAATATGCGAGATAGTGGCATGGACATGATACAGGTTTTGTGTTAGACATCATTAAAGCAAAGGCGTTTTCCTTTGCGGCGGAATCTTCTCACGAAATTTCAGACTTTCTCCTACTTTCTCCTCCGAATACGAAAATTTTTTTGTTGACGCTGACTTACGTAGGGAAGGACGGTCATTATAATAAAATAAGGGAAATCGGAGATCGCACGGAAAAAGTGTAGGTGTTCGTTTTTCGACCGCGCTGTTCGGGAGTGAAATAATACAGAATTATTGTGTAGATGGTTCGATGAACTCTCTGCCATGTAAATCAGTGTGATTTGCGCAGTATCCATATAGATGTAGATGTGCATCTTTACAGAAATCACATTTCTGGAAGCAGATTGCCTATCGCAATGGACAGATTTGTTGGCTGTTTCCTTGAGTGCATGCCGGCTCTAATTCGATTTTATGAATCTAAAAGCAGTTTCGACTGTCAGGGAAGATAGCATAACGTCTGTTGAATCTCTCGTGTATTCTTTGATACTACGGAGGCAGTAGCATCCAAGCATCCAAGATTATTCAGCTGGCTCCTCCCTCTGTGTTGCTTTGGCATCAAATCAGCTGACCACGTCCCTCTGAACAATTTGATTACGTGTACTCAGGAATGATTACCTATTTATCAGGGCGCATTTCCTCCGGTATTTGGGCAGGTATTTGCAGTTTCGTTCCTGTAATGTATAGCTGGTATCAAACCAAACAAATACTGGCCATTACGCCTTCCTGAGAGGCCCAGTCGACGGAAAGCTTTTATTTATTTCCCGTTATAAACAGAATGATTTTTAAAGCGGAGATTCGTGTGCCCAATCAGTATAGCAGATGTGGGAGTATTGCTCCATGTGTTAAATTCAATAGTCCCTGTATTACCTACCTATTACAGGTATGTCAAATGATGGGAAATATGTCTCTTTATATTCTTTAGCGTACCGTGCATGTTATCTCTTTGTCCAGTGAAGGTTGAATCACTGAGTACGTGTTCATCGGAATTCTCGAATTACGCTGTCTGAAAAACAAAGCGAAGCATGCAGAAGACATGGGGGGATGTCCGTGTTAACTTCTTACACGTACAAACCGAAGGCGAATATGTGAATGATTAGAGTTTGTTAAAAGACGGATTATAGGGTAGTTAGTGAATGCTTCGATACCACTAAAAATGGGTGTTGTGTGATGTCCTTAAGTTAGTTAGGTTTAAGTAGTTCTAAGTTCTAGGGAACTGATGACCATAGATGTTAAGTCCCATAGTGCTCAGAGCCATTTGAACCACTAAAAGTTTCGCGCATAGTACATTACCCGATCCACAGTATGTAATGGACAAAAGTTAGAAAGCATGGTTTTTATTAATTTTTTTCAGCAAATTAAACTGTATTGTTCACTTTTATACCAAATGAACCTCATTAAAATTATTTCAGATCACTTAACTGTAATTAAAAGAAAGTTACAATAAGTTAGAAAATCTAGCGTTGTGAATTTACGTGCTGTCGTAAATTTCAGCAAAATCTGTAATTTAATTCTGGTGACTGCGTTATTATATTCTCACATAAATGTCAGGAGAAGTATCTATTTTGTAATTAAACCACTAATCTATTAATAATATTCGTAAATTTCAACCTAAGACTTTAGGAACATTTAGCAGCCATCTGACGTATCTGAGGTGACAGGTCAAGGACGAAAAACAATTTAAATCAGTTCTAACTAACTTTTTCACTAACGATTATCGAATATTCTGATGTAAAAACTATTGATCCTCAGTCATTTTGACACTACGAAATTATCATACAGAACGTTAATCTGAAATTCCGTTTTGCCATTTTGTACTGTGGCTCAAATAATATCAAGAATAAAATCCAACGTGAAATGAAGTTGTGATTAAGATTTTTACGATAGGTATTGTTATTGTAGGTTTACAACCAAATTTCCACACAACAGTCAAAAGAACAACACTTAGAACTGTGTAGTCAGAATAAATCATAATTTATTGTCTTTAGAACTGTAGTAACAGTTTGTTGTAAATCATTAACTTTTAATTTTAAATCAGTAAATGTAACTGTTTTTGACAATAGGCCACAGAACATACATTATTAAGAGCGGTGCAAGCACTGGAAGACAGACGCGGTTTGACCAATGTCATGACCCAAAGTCCATAACAGTTGCTGTTTTGTCAGTCATGTTCGTAGAAGACAGTGTTTGTAGAAGACATGTGTGAATATATCCGTAAATGCTCACGGAAAATACATCTGCTATTAAAAGTACTCATCAGTATCTCGGAAAATATTATTTTAACATCCAAGTTATCATCGCGTCAGGAATCCAGGCAAATGTTCAATATACTAGTACATCCCCTAATGGACTCCATTCATGGAGCAGATTCGACAGATCGGGGCTAAGTATTCCACTGCAAAAACACCATCACTCTCATAATACGATGATCTTTCGTGATTACTGCAAAGCACATAAAAATGCCACGTGCTCATTTATGACATTGTTAGCGACAAGTGACAGAGCTGGAAAATTGCCTCATTGAGGATCTCCATTTTGCCGTTTGGTGAATCGTCCAATATACAGATATTTGTGGAATTCGAATGTGTCAGTGGCCCGATGCTGGACTATATGGAAACGTGACGAGAGCTATATTCGTCGTCAAGCTCCCAGGCGATCATGTGCGGCCACTATAAGGGATGATCACAGTATTGTGCAACAAGCACATCGAAACTAGTTCACATCCGCATCTGCCATTCGAGAACAAATAATGGACTCTTTGCAACATTCTCTGTCATCCGCATCATTGGTTGGAGACTAGTAACAGTCGGGTTATGGAATTACCGTCCAATGCATTGACTACCTTTAACACAACACACGAACGGCTATATTTGGGATGGATGGTTGGTTGGTTGGTTTGTTGATTTGGGAAAGGTGACCAAACAGCGAGGTAAACGGTCCCATCCGATTAGGAAAGGACGGAGAAGGAAGTCAGCCGTGCCCTTTCAAAGGAACCATCCCGGTATTTGCCTGAAGTGATTTCTGAAAATCACGGAAAACCTAAATCGCGATGGACAGACGCAGGTTTCAACCGTCGCCCTCCCGAATGCAAGTGCAGTGTAATAACGACTATACCACCTCGCTCTGTGTGTTTGGGATGGATCAGTGAATGAGGAGAATGGACTGCTGATGAATGACGTCGTTGTGTGTTCAGTGATGAATTGCAGTCATGCACTACCCCGAATAACAATCGTCGGTGAGTGTGGTAGCGACCTTGGGAGAGGTCTCATTCTTCCACTGTTTTGGGGATGCACAAAGGCGTTACTCCTGGCGGCAACGAGTGAGAGCCATCGGGTATGACTTTAGGTCTCGTCTGTTATTAATTGGGCGCATTCTGACAGCTCAGTTGTACGTCACTGACATCCTGCTTCTCCATGTCACCTCTCCTGCGACAGTATCGTAGCGTCATTTTTCAATATTATCCATACCTACCATGTGTCCATGTGAACTGCTTGCGAGACGTTGAGGTACTACCGAGGCCAGAAAGATCCCTACATCTGCCCCCAGTACAACATGTGTAGCCCCGCTCGAACGTTAACTCCGCCCAGGGTCAGTATAGAACATATCAAGGACCAGTTGCAACAGTTATGGTCCAGTGTAGCTCAGGCATTGAATCAGAGCATACATACAAGGCGGAGCAGGTGCAACGTTGGCTTCATAAGGCCAAGTCCTCTGTAAATATAATTTAGTTTTGTAAATACTGCAAAACATCACATACTCTCTCAACCGTTTCACTTCGTTACCTCGTCCTCTTCTACATGTTTAAATTTTTTTGTCAGTAAGTGTAGGTGGTTAATGATTGTTCTGCTGAAATCACAGAGGAATATCGGGTTCTAGCTTGGTAAACAGCTGCTGACAGATCTGTATTTTGAGATATCTTTGCTCTGTAACGCTAGAGCATAGCGAAAATATTTGGCAAGTTACCGTAGTAAACGCAAATTTCTCACAAGCCTAAGAAGTAATAGTCTTTGTTATTACTGGGCCAATAGCCCTTCATTCTGGCAGAAAATTTCCACAGAAACACAATATTGTTCTTGGCATGTCCGTTCCACCACGTGAGCCTATCAGTATATTTCGACCGATAAACAACGATTTCGTACAACAATGTTTCCAATGAAGTTTTAAGGGTGATATGTGATACGAGTTGACAAGTGAGACGACAAAACCCACGTCAACATACTCGCAATCTACAAATTTAGAGCCGGGCGCTGTGGCCGAGTAGTTCTAGGCGCTCCAGTCCTGTACCGCGCCGCTGCTTCGGTCACAGGTTCGAATCCTCCTCGGGCATGGATGTGTGTGATGTCCTTAGGTTAGTTAGGTTTACGTAGTTCTAGGGGACTAAATGTAGGGGCTGATGACCTCAGGTGTTAAGTCCCATAGTGCTTAGAGCCATTTGAACCATTTTACTGATTTAGACGACAGATTCTCTCGTGTATATATTTTATTTAATCTGAATATCGAAGTGGCAGTAACACGAGTATGGGCTGGAACGTTTCGGTGGGCAATACCGGTGATTAACCGAAACCACCGTGAGTATGTTACTACACAATTTATTGTACACGACCGGTTTCGATCTTGAAGCATTATCAGGTTGCTCAGTTGTGCCAGTATGGCAATTTGATTATTTTATAATAACGAAAGCGGTCATGGCTCGATAATTTGTGTAATAATACAGCTGTGGTGATTTTCATTAATCACTGATAGTAGTGTTAATCAGCTATCGTGCTGAATATGATGAAGACTGTTTTGGTGGGCGTGCCATCGTATATAACTAATTTGTAGATCTTGGACTTAAATTTGTATACTCGCAATAACTGAATTAGGTGTCCAGTGCTTTTTCATATTATAAAACAGAATACCCTCTTGAGAAATGCTATATGTGCAGACGCCAGGCAGACTGTGATACTGCGATTCCTTAATACAGATCTACTGTAGCTCACAGCACGGCACTCGAATATCGCATGGCACATTAACCAAAGTAATTCCAGATACGTGTGAAGCGATTTATAAGGCACTGAAGAGGGAATCTGCAAAGGTGAATAAACGTTTCGTACACTATATGGGCATTATGAACTATATTTGTTTTTCAATAATTTGATTAATGGAATTTGTCTTCCAACAACTATAAAATTAATAAAAAGTACGGAGCAGTGAAGCGCTTTTCAACTTGTCGTGTCCATGGTTCAAAAGAGGCAACGTAGAATGGAAAGCTAAGAAATAATTTTTTATTTTACAGTGATAGCACATCCTCTGTTCCGACTTGCTTAAAATCTGCCTGGCTGTTTCCAGATGTAGAGGTGGATGACTGAAGGGGTGATTGCGGACATGAAGTCGCCTGCAGCATATTGCACCCGCCCATCAACACGCAATTACTAGCATGCCATGTGTCCCTTGCCCACCAGTCACCCTAGTCGAAACAAGTTTATTAAAAAAAAAAGAGTCGGAGGAACATACCAACTTTAAAGCCATTTTTACAGACACGCTACAGAAACGTCAAATACGAGGGCTATCCACAAAGTACATTACGTTTTGGAATTAAAAATAAATAATGTATTGGAAACTTTTTTTTATTATATACAGATGAAAGCCACACTGAAATACTACTTTTCTACATAGTTGCCATTTAAATTAAGGCACTTATCGTAGCGATGGACGAGCTTGGAAATTCCTTCGTAGTAAAATTCGGCCGCCTGTGCCTTCAACCAAGTGGTTACGTCTTCTTTTGGGACAGAAAAGGTGTGATTTTTGTGGATTTCCTGGAAAGAGGCACTACAATAAAGTCTCAAAGGTATTGCCAAACTCTGCACAACCTCAGAAGAGCAATACAAAACAAGCACAGGGGAAGTTGGGCTCAAAGATCTTGCTGATTCACGTCAATGCCCGGGCCCACACGGCAAATGCCACTCGTGAATTTCTCGAATCTTTTAGGTGGGAGTTGTTTCCTCATCCGCCGTACAGTCCCGACCTGGCACCGAGCGACTTCCACTTATTTCCAGCAATGAAGAAGTGGTTGGCTAAGCAGCGTTTTGATGACGACGCACAGCTTCAAGAAGAGGTAACCACGTCGTTGAAGGCGCAGGCGGCCGAATTTTACGACGAAGGAATTTCCAAGCTCGTCCATCGCTACGATAAGTCCCTTAATTTAAATGGCAACTATGTAGAAAAGTAGTGTTTAAGTGTGGCTTTCATTTGTATATAATAAAAAAAAAATCCAATACTTTATTTATTTTTAATTCCAAAACGTAATGTACTTTGTGGATAGCCCTCGTAGCTGTAGCGACGCCAGCACTCCCAGCGGTTACATTAATTTGACATTGCAGTGAACAAAACACGAACGACTTTTATGATCAAATCTACGGCGAGGCTCTAGATTTGGTCATATTTATTTGACGACAGGCGAGATTTAACAAAGTTCCGTATTACACCATCAAATTTCTTTGACGTAGGTGTTTGACATGTCGACTTTGACAAAGAAATATGATGGTGTAATACGGGCCTAATGTATTTCATCAGTTTGCTCTCATCCATTGGAACCAGACTACTGATGATGGTTTTTACATAGGTCTTTCAGTTTCAATACCACATTGCACACCTAAAAACTGTCAAATATTCACCGTCTGTCTGAAATTTACGAGCTTCACGTATCATCTCTCTTAGAACATTGTTATCAATGTAAACGGTGCTTCAGTTTTCCAACGAAAATCTCTTGTTGCTTGGTCTTTGGTGTGTAAGGCAGGCAGGGAAGCACCAGAGGAAGGTTTGCGCGCGCAGCACGTAGGCTTGCGGGTGGCGCCACCTGTTCGGCGAGTCGTAATTACGCGTTGCGTAGCTCCGCGCACCGCTAATGATGGCCTCTAACGACCGCAGTGTTCCGTGTGTCGGCTCAGCCGCAGGAGAACTCTCCAGTTACCGTCTGCCGTACGAACTTTAGAGACAATTCAATAACAGAAGCAAATACCCTACTGCTTGATCTACTGTCTGAACGTGTATAAAAAGTTGTATTCCTTCCACTGCATTTATATTCTCGTCAGAAATTGTATGAGGTAATTGTAACATAGGAGATAAATATCAGCGTTTCTTGTACTGTAACAGAGAGGAAAATTTCTGGTTTGGCAAAGAGGTGATGTTGATATCAATGAAGCTTTGTTTTCGTTGTACTAGAAATACAGTAATGTAATACTAAAGCCAACTTGATCTGCAATATCCTTTCGTTAACGTCGATTTTGAAAACAGCCCTGTGGATTTCCTTCGAATAGATACGCTGAAATTCTGTGCCAATAATACATCCCATCTTTTGGAATGGTTTGCGCCAAAAATTCGTCCTACATTCGGAAGCTTTTACATGTATTCTGCACTTTCATTTAGAAGCGTTAGGTGTTGGTAGATGAATTTGAAAGTTGTCTTATTTCTCTTGAAGATAATACGTGAACAGGGTGTTATTTAACTGCGTTTGAAGGTGTAAGGAAAGTCTGATGTTGTGATAGTATGAGAAGAAGCAGTAAACCTATAGAAATAATTAACTTATATGTATTATACCTTTAGTTGTATGAGCAGCTTCTGTGATTACCTTTTTATCGATGTCTATTCCTAATTGTTTGACGTAACTATGATGATATACGTTATCACAATACTTAAAAGTTCAAAAAACTTCAAAAGCACACAGTCATTCCTCAGCTTTTAGTTTCACACGCCTTTACAATTTGATTCTTCCTGATGATTTTCTGAACTTTCGTCCTACTCTTCACAATTTCCAAATTTCTGATCTAAGCCTATGCTCTTTCTTGCGTAAACCTTACTATCTATAATCTGATTTTAGCATGTTTCTGCCTGATATAATTCAGTTAGCGTCTTCCCATGTATTCAGACCTTTTTCAAAATATACCACCCCCTTTCGTGATTACTGAACTGTGTTTTCTCCTTTACTTGCTTAAATTCGTTGAGGACCTCAAGAAGATTATGTCCAATGTCACTACTTCTAGCAAGATGATATTCTCCCATAACTCTGTCTTCCTCTGCTTTCCCTATTGCAGTATTGTACAGTGATGAAGAAAAATAGCATCACCAAAAATAATTAACGTTGCATAATAAAATTACTGGAATATATTTGTCTAGGTAACACATTTAAGTAATTAACATTGCAAGATCACAGGTTAATGCAAGCCATTTCAAAAGTGAAATACTGTTACGTTAAAAGCTGATGTAACCGCCACAATGTTGAATGCAAGTTTGCAAACGCGCATGCACTGTATAGTATGCGTGCCATATGTCATTTTGTGTGATGGAGTTCTATGCCTGTTGTACTTGATCGGTCAATACAGAGATGGTTAATGCTTTTCGTGGATGACGCTGGAGAGTTCGTCCAGTGACGTCCCATATGTACTCGATTGGAGACAGGTCTGGTGATCGAGCAAGCCAAGCCAACCTATCGACACTCTGTAGAGCACGTATGTGAACGAGGGTTATCCTGCTGGAAAATATTCCCTGGACTGCTATTTAAGAATGGCAGCAGGACAGGTTTAATAACCAGGTTGACGATGTTGCAGTCAGTGTGCGTGGGATAGCCACTAGAATGCTCCCGCTGTCATACGAAATAGCATAACTTCAGGTACAGGTCCACTGTGTCTAGCACGCAGACAGGTTCTAGAAAAAAACAGAAGTAATTGTTAACGCAAGAGATTAAATTTGTACCAACAGAGCCGTAGCTGCAGCGATCCAGGGTGTTGGAATTTGACCATACAAAAATGAAATGTTTGTAAATAAGTCTGCTCATAAATTTCGACCTAGATACTTTTAAAAAATATTACATATCAAAATCGAAGTTACAAAAACTTCAATAAATATGAAACTTTAAAATGTGAAAGGATAGGAGCAGCATGAACATTTGTTATGACTGATAGGAACCACTAACGTTATGGCCTAGTATCGGGCTGTAATCATAACATAAGGAAATCACTTATTCTGCTCTCAGTTCAAAACGTACAGATCACCAGTTATTGTAATTACATTACAAAACACAAATAGAATGTCGTAGCCCCGTTTTAAACGAGCCTTAGCAGTGACATTATGAAATTTTCAAATTGCAGTTACACTCAACATTAAATGTACGAACGTTCAATAAACTTTTTAAGAAAATGTCAAGTTTTTAAATTTGAAATACGACAGTTAAGAATAAATTACAAAGGTATTTATTAATTGAAATAAAAGTTTTTGAAACTACTGATATTGCATATAGGATGACAATACTTTAAACAGGAAAGAGCTAGCAAAAGACATGTGTGCCACAGTTGTATCACAAAGTATCCATTCATATATTGCTGTATAATTAAAATAGACAGGACCAGAACTAGTCCAAGTGGTCGTAGGAAAGGGAAAGAAAGAACTTCTATTGTATCCTCTGTTTTCATTTGTAATCCGAAGTGGTTCTCTTTTGTGTTGCGAAAAATTATCAGTTTATTTCATTGCTGCACAGAAAATTCCCATGGTTTGACTAATAGGCAGTAATACGTCTCTGACATGGCTGTCTAACGCACTAAAATTACTAGCACAAGCGCGTTCTCTCAAAGGCACGTTGACACCACACCTCGTCTGCGCAAGTAGTATTCTTGGCAAGATTCATATTTTAACACCAACTCTCCTTTTTTTATGAGCCCCTTATCCCAGGCGGTGACGCATACATGTGCACAACTTTTCGTTAGTTCGCAGTATCATCTTTTCGTTACACTTTTTAAATAGATTTGCAATTTTATCATGCAATGTGCCTTAATATGTGAGGGACAAAAATTTCTCTTCTTTTTTGTATCCACTTGGTGTTTTTCGTGTGGCTCTTGCCGAAAGCAATAAGTGGAACAACGTACATACATCTCTTGCTTTCTGGCCATTGATCTGAATAATTTGGATAATAGTTACTCATTCAAGTTCAAGAGTATATTAGCCTAGGTTTAATTTCGCCACCCTGCATAGAATAGTAGTAAAACTAGTGTGCTTACGCGTCAAAGGGAGGGGCCATTTCTCTCCTTAAGTGAAACACCAGGATTCAATCCCAGAGGATGCAAGGTGTTGAAAAATACGTGGATTTCACCTCCGTTACTTTAAATAAAATGATAGTATCGTCTACATATCTATGGTACAGGATAACATTTTGGGAAATTTCAGACTGTAAACTAAAGAATTTACCCTCAAGGAAATTAATGAATATGTTCGCCATTGTGCTAGCATGACCAAGATAATCACATTTATTTAACGATGCAGCTGTTCCTGACAAGTACAGTACTTAAAAAAAGGAAAAAACTAGACCGATTCGACGAATTCCACTAATGCTCCCAATCCAATTATTTGAAGTTAAATTGAAATGTCATGGATGACTGAAAGGCTCTTACGCGTCGGTGGAATACTATACATAATGAGAAAACCAGGTCACACTAAATGAGCACTGGCAGGCAATTAAGCATCTACACTGATGGAGACGAGCTCAGACCTATTTTATTTTTGATGTTGTAGTCGCTGTTGTATACACTGAGGTGACGAAAGTCATGGAATAACGGTATGCACATATACGTATGGCGGTAATATCGCGTACACAAGGTTTAAAATGCCTTGGCGGAGCTGTCATTTGCACTCACGTAATTCATGTGAAACTGTTTTCGACATTTTTATGCCCGCATGACGGGAATTAACAGACTTCGAATGCAGAATGGTAGTTGGAGTTAGAAGCACGAGACAATCAATTCCGTAAGTCATTAGGGAATTCGTTAGGGAGTGCTCCACAGTGTCAAGAGTGTGACGAGAAAACCAAATTTCAGTATTCGCACCACGGACAACGCAGTGGCCGACGCCAACACTTAACGAGCAACTGCGTTTCCTTAAGAGTTGTCAGTGCTAACAGACATGCAACACTTCTTGAAATAATTGCAGAAATCAGTGTGGGACTTAGGATGAACGTATCCATCAGGACACTAAGGGGAATTGGGCGCTAATGACCTACGACAGCAGACAACCGACGTAGCCTTTACTAAAGGCCCGACGTCTCCTGCAGCGCCTGTCCTGTGACTGTCACCACATCAGTTGAAACAGAGGCGACCTGAAAACCATGACCTGGTCACATGATGGTAGGGTTCGAGTCTGTCACAGACCGCACGAAACCATGGACTCGAGCTGAAAGTAAGACTTTGTGGAAGCTGGTGGCGGCTCCATAATGGTGCGGGCTGTGTTTACAAGGAATGGACTGCATCGTCTTGTGCAACTGATCCGATCATTGACTGAAAGTTGTTATGTTCGGCTATTTGGAGACCATTTGCCGCCGTTCATGAACTTCATATTCGCTAACAACAATACCGTGTCACTGGGCCACAATTCCTCGTGACTGGTTTGCAGAACATTCTGGACAGTTCGAGCTCAGGATTTGGCCACACAGATCATCCGACATGAATCTCATCCAAGATTTAGGGGATATAATCGTGAGGTCAGTTCGTGCGCAACATCTTCTGTTGGCAACACTTTCGCAAATGTGGACGAGCTTTAAGGACAGCATGGTTCAATTTTTCGCAGGGGACTTTCATCGGCATGTTGAATCCATGCAACGTATGGCTCGTTAAACACTCTATTGCACATTTTATGTCATTTATAGTTTGGGCCTAGACAGTTACTAATGATCAGTGTGATCTGCATAACAGGTTAATGTGTGGTTGCCGTCGGAGTGAAGATGTTTATAGGCGAATCCTACTGATTCGGTTCCGCTGAACAACAAATTAGAAGTGAAAGTGCGTAAAGTTCATGCTATTGAGTTAGTTATATTTATTTCAGTATAGAATGATAAAAAATCGTCATCTTCCTAAGTATTTAGCTCTAGTTTCTTTAAACAAAAGTGATCTACATTTTTGTTTAAACAACTCACTAACTAAATATGCATTCATGTTCCATGATTCATCATAACAAATTTTAAGGGAATAATTACTTGAATTATGTTATGTGTTATGCATTGATAAATTTCAGTGCCATTCTGGAAGTACAAAAGCAAAATATGAAAAAAAATGTAGATGATATTACATGAATGAAAATACTTTGTAAGTCTACCTTGTACCAGGACTACGTAAAGCACAAAAGAAAATTTCTGAATTAAATGGTCACAAATGTATATAAGGGATTACAAATGTTATATGTCCGTACGTACAGATACACAATTATATATTCTGTTCAGAGATAAATTCAGGAGATAACCGTTTGCGCTTGGCTTAACATTTATACACATACTCGGGAAGATCCTTTATAACAGTCCAGCAGTAATCTGCTAAAATAGTAGGGCTCCACTTTCCGGCACACCTCTTCTCAAATGCGACAATATCTTGATGAAATTGCTCCCCATGTTCATCACTTATTGCACCACAATCTTCGGGGAAGAAGTCAAGATGACTATGTAAGAAAATCATTTTCCATGACTTATTGCAACCAAGTTTTTCATAAGATGACAATATGTTTTCTACAGTCTACTTGTAATTTATTGCTGATTTGTTCCCTAAGAACTGTAAACAGACTGTCTTACAGACTGTCTTATAACATTCCCATGCATGCTTCTCATCACCTTGTATGATTCCATCAAAACTATGGGCTCTAAAAAGCTCTCGAACCTGTGGACCTACAAAGATGCCCTCCTTTATTGTGGCATCACTTAACTAAAGGAATTTTTGCCTTCAGTACTTAAACTCATCACCATCATTTTTCATTCCCTTAACAAAGTTTATAATGAGACCCAACTTGATGTGCACGGGCGGGAGCAGAATCTTTTTAAGTTTTACTAGAGCTTCACTCTTAAAGTTCTTTATACCTGTTTGAAGAGTTTTTCTGGTGAGCCATTCATGTTTACTGTTATGAAACGCACGAGCTCTGCTATCCCATTCACAGAGAAAGCAGAAATATTTAGTGTACCCTAACTGCATACCTAATAGCAGTGCAACTACTTTCAAATCACCATAATCTTCCCTTGAGAGTCATTATACTCGATTGCCTCTAGTAAACTTTTCATGTTTTGGTATGCCTCTTTCATATGCACACTATGCCCAACTGGAATAGAAGGAAGCTCATTACCTATATGTAAAAGCACTGCTTTTAAGCTCAGTCATTACATGCATTAATAGTCACTGAAGTTGAAGAGGAGGAAGACAAAAAGATCACTAAAATTGGTATCAAAATGTGTATATCCAAAATATTGCACACAAGAAAGACCACGGACAATAATATAATGCATTGTTACTAGTTATTATGACTTTGACAAAACATTATAATATTTGATTTTAAACTTAGCATAAAAATCCGTACATAATAATCTCACCGTAATAAAACAGTGTGAAATGAAAACTAGAGCTAATTTTGAATTGTCTTTGTGATATTCGCGATCAGTGCATTAGAACTGATAGCAACTGGCTATTTTCATTCGATTTTCATTTTCATTGTTGACAGTGATTCTTATCTCTGTAAATCTGAATGGGAAATTACACTGTGTGAATTTGCATGTTTAATCCTTGTGTCGGTTCTGCAACGGATTTGTATTTGTTTCGTATATGTCAATGTTAGGCTTTTGCGAGCAAGACATTCGTCGTTTCCATCTCACTGCTGAGATATTTTACATTACGGCTGCTACGGTAGTGAAGCAGCATTTAGTATTTCACGTGGTGGAGTGCTCTATTAGCTTCGACGGAAATCTCGGTTGGTATCCACAAGGAATAATATACAGAAGTATGGAAAAGAAAGTTGACGATCTGTGAGATGAGGATCAGTTGCGCTTTAGAAAAGGGAAAGGCAGTTCTAACGTTGCGATTGATAACGGAAGCAAGACTGTAGTCAAATTAGGACACGTTAATAGGTTGAGTCGACCTGGAAAAATGTGCAAGATATTCGCAATTCTTAGAAAAATACGGGTAAGGTATAAGCGTAGACGGGTAACATACAGTATGTTTCAGAAAACCGAGAAAGACGTGCGCGAATAAAAATAAATAGGATCTATTGAATGGAATGGAATGGGATGGTCTAATGAGTGCAGAATATGGATTGAGAGTTAGTAGAAGAAAAACGTAAGTAATGAGAAGTGCCATAAATGAGAACAGTGAGAAACTTAAGATCAGGTCACGAAGTAGATAAAATTAAGGAGTTCTGCTACCTATGCAGCAAAATAAGCCATAAATGACGGAGCAAGGAGGACATAAAAAGTAGACTAGCTCTGGCGATAAGGGCATTCCGGACCAGGAGAAGTATACTAGTCTAAAACATAGGTCTCAACTTGAGGAAGAAATTTTTGAGAACGTGCGTCAGGAGCACAGCATTGTAAGGTAGCGAGATATGGACTGTAGGAAAACCGGAACGGAGGAGAATAGATGCATCTCAGTCGTGTAGCTGCAGAAGAATGCTGAAAATTCTGTCTTCTGATAAAGTAAGAACCGCGGTGGTTTTCCACTGAATCGGCGAGGAACGAAATACGTGGAAAATAATGACAAGAAGAAAGGACAGGATGATCGGACATATATTAGGATATCACAAAAAAATTCCATGGTACTAGAGGTAGCTGTACAGCTTATAAACGGTAGAGGAAGGCGGGAGATTGGAATAAATCCAGCGAATAATTGAGGATAAAGGTTGCAAGTGCTTATGTGACATGAAAAAAAAATTAAAACAAGTTTTGCATGTTCACAACCACTGTTAATTTCGATCGAAAGGTTCTTGACTGACTACGGATCTAGAATTAAGTGAAACGCAACACTTTAGAGTAAGCCATTGCCTAATAGAAGGTGATCTTAATCAGTAAGCTAAATACTGGTGAACTGCTAGGGTGAGAGATTTATGTTCACTTGCATTACGGGGAAGATTCAGTGTATTTTTAGTGACGTATATGCAACTGCCTAAGATATCGTTGGTACGTAAGGAAGAGGGATCTGTGCAGACTCAACTTCGTCAACCAGAACATAAAAAACAAAAGAGAGAATTGTGACGGAACTTAGTGATATCCTTTGCTTCATGCCCTGACCAATCTCCCGCCGTTACGGACAGTTTACCTTAAGGAGGGCGAGGGACCGTCTTGAACCTCTGCCCATTCCTCTGTCCACTTTTTTACAAGACGTCGGGACAAAGTCAGTGCCTCTTTCAATGGAAGTGTTTGGCTGCAATTGCTGACGACTTTTATTCAAAATATAAGCAGTGGCCGTTATCTAATCCTGGACAAAGGACAGTAGAAACATATTGTTAGGATGTTTGTTAGAATATTTTAGGATTCCCTAATCTTCCACTTCAGCATCTCTGGCTCTATGCGAATTAGGAAAATCTTGCAGAATTTTTTTTCCTGCATCTTATGTTTGGCTGTCGACAACTTGTGCTGGCGAAGTCTAATGATGCGCTAGAGCTCCCCGATTACGGTTTGCAACTTGCCAGTCTCTTATTCGGACACAGACTTCTTCACACTAACGACGGCAGTTAAATCATCATGCAACGTCCTTCGTGAAACGTAACACAGGCCGTTTCTTACGGACGCTGTTGAAGACCTGCTGCATACCAGGCAGTCGGTTATACCCTCTGCCTTCCTACCAACTACAAAAAACACTGTCACTCATCATAGTTATCCAGATGATATTATTACATACCTCAAATTCGTGAGAGGCTGGTGGATTGTGCTCTGTCCCTTTTTTCCTGACGTCAACTACATTTGCCTGCGACCAGTTCATTAATGGACAAGAATTCCCACACTGAGATGACAAAAGTCATGGGATAGCGGTGGATTGATGTAGTATCGCGCGCACGAGGTACAAACGGCCAGTGCATGAAAGGATTTGTCATCTGTAGCTACGTGATTAATGTGAAACTGTTTCTAACGTGATCGTAGCCGTACAATGGGAACTGACATACTTTGAACGTGGAATGGCAGTTGGAGTTAGACGCATGGGCATTCCACTTCGTTAATCGTTCGGGAATTCAATATTCCGACATCCACTGTGTCAAGTATAAGCCGAGAATACCAAATTTAAGAGATTACCTCTCACCGCGGACAACGCTTTGGCCGACCGACAGCAGCGGCGTTTGCGTAGAGTTGTCATTGCTAACAGACAAGCAACCCTGCTTCAAATAAAGGCAGAAATCAACTTGGGACGAACGTTTTCCGTCAGGACAGTGCGGCGAAATTTGGTGTTAGTGGGCTATGACAGCGGACGACCGATGAACGTGCTAGCAACACAACAGCGCCTGCTGTGCCTCTCCTGACCTCGCGACCATATCAATTGGGCACTAGACGACTGAAAAACCGAGGTCTGGTCAGATGAGTCCCGATTTCTGTTGCTAAGAGTTGATGGAAGGATTTGAGGGTGGTGCAGACCCCACGAAACTATCTGCCCAATTTGTCAAGAAGACATTGTGCAAGCTGATGATTGCTCCATAATAATGTGGGGTGTGTTTATATGGAAAGGATAGGGTCCTCTGATCCTACTGAACCGATCATTGATTGGGAATGTTAATGTACGGCTACTTAGAGATTATTTGGAGCCATACATGGACTTCACGTTGGAGAGCACTTGCAACCATTCATGACTTCACGTTGCCAAACAACGGTGGAATAGTCAGCGGGCGTCAGTTGTTTGCGACTGGTTCGAAGAACATTGCGGATAATTCGAGCCAATGATTTGACCATCCAGATCGCCTGACATCAGTCCCATAAAATACTTATGGGACGAAATCGAGAGGTCAGTTCGTGGAAAAAATCTATCACCGGTAACACTTTTACAATTATGGACTGCTATAGAGGCATCAAGTCTAAGTTTTCTGCAGGAGACTTCCAAGGACTTGTTGAATCCACGCCACGTCGAGTTGCTGCACTACACCGCGAAAAAGGAGGTCCGATAAGATATTAGAAGGTATCTTTTCACCTCAATGTATTTCTCGTATATTTGCTGGTGGAGCGCGAATCGAATGAATCGCAGACGAAGATAATGTTCTTCTTGATATAGGTATAATGCATATTTAAATATGACTCCAGTATTAATTCTGATTGTGTTACAATACACCAGCAATCTAACCAAGGTCACAATTATCTCGTTAAAGTCCTTCAACAAAGCGTAAGTGCCGTTAATAATTCTATTCGGTGCACTCGGCGTAACTCATATGCACTTAAAATTACAATCGTCTTAATAACGTTAACTGATATTCCTCTAATCATCAAATTACTATAGATATGGTTAAACAAGCATTAATAGTTCGTAAAAATTCATTAGGATTCAGCATACGTTGAATACCGAAGTGCGAAGTAGTCAGTCAGATATTGCTACACTTCCGATCCTGTTCTGTCATTTAAGCTTCTAGTAAGTTCCACTGAACTATAAGAAAGGTCATTTAAAGTTCCCTGGCTAATCTTAACGCACCTAGAAGGTCCAAATTATGGATTGGCGTATCAACCAACTCTCCGAGCTAAATTATCTTAATATATCTTCTCAGAACTTATTACGTACAAATTAATCATCAACCCGTATTGATTTGACGTACCAAAACTTTTTAATGTTAACACTCAGACATCAGATACAGTAGTGAATACAGATTTATATTCATTTATTAACAATACATTTTTAGTTATTAGAAATTTGTCTCGACAGTGTCTTCCAGGTCGTTTGGTTATTGTTGGTAATCGGTTAAACCCCGATGGTGGATCATGAAACAAATGCAAAACAAACATGTCCAGTATATTATCTCATACAAATCTATAATACAAAATCATAACATATATTCTTACTTGCGTCGCTTAGCCGGATATCAGCGTTTGTTACGAGATATCGTAAACACTACAACTGCAACAGAGAATCACCCTTAGTGCCCAGGACGGAACTGTGGTGTTGCCTCCGACTTCCATTTCTTGAGTGTGCGCCAGAATTTGATGCATTAAGTACTTCTTGTAACGTTGTTGTTGATGCTGTGGTCTTCACTCCGAAGACTGACTTGTTGCAGCTATGCATGCAACTCTATCCTGTGCAGGCCTCTTCATCTCCGAGCAACTAGTGCAACCTACAGCCTTCTGAATATGCTTAGGGTATCCATCTTTTGGTCTCCCTCTAAGGTTTTTACGCTCCATACTTCCCTTCAGTACTATATTGGTGATTCCTTGATGTCTCAGAATGTGTTCAATCTACCGATCCGTTCTTCTAGTCCCAGATCTATTCAGTACCTCGACGTTAGTTACGTGGTCTTCGCATCTAATTTTCAGTATTCTTCTGTACCAACGCATTTTAAAACTACTTATTCTCTTCATGTCTAAACTGTTTATTGTCCGTGTTTCACTTCCCAACATGGCTACACTCCATACAAATACTCTCAGAAAAGATTTGTTGACACTTAAATTCATATTCGATGTTAAACTTCTCTTCTTCAGAAACGCTTTTCTAGCCATTGACAGTCTACAGTTTATATCATCTCTATTTCGGCCATCATCAGTTATTTCGGCGATCAAATAACAAAACTCGTCTACTACTTTAAACATCTCTAAAATGTTCAAATGTGTGTGAATTCCTAAGACACCGAACTGCTAAGGTCATTGGTCCCTACACTTACACACAACTTAAACTTACTTAGACTAACTTATGTCACGAACAACACACACACCGATGCCCGAAGGGGGGACTCGAACCTCCGACGGTCAAATTCCCTCAGAATTCGACTACATTCCATTAACCTTGTGCTTTTGTTGGTACTAGTCTTATATCCTTGTTTGAAGACCCTGTCCATTCCATTCAACTCTCTTCCAAGTGCTTTGCTGTCTCTCGCAGTTAATCAAAATGTCGTCGGCAAACCTCAAACCTTTTATTTGTCCTCCATGGGCTGTAATTCCTACTCCTAATTTTTCTTTGGTTTCCTTTACCGCTTGCTCAATGTACAGACTGAATAACATCGGCGTTAGTCTACAACCCTGTCTCATTGCCCTCCCAACCATTGCTTATCTTTTACACCCTTCGACTTTTGTGACTGTCAGCTAGTACCTGCACAACTTGTAAGTAGCATTTCACTGCTTGTATTTTACTCCTACTACCTTCAGAATTTGTAAGAGTATTCTAGTCAACATTGTCAAAGGTTTCTCGAAGTCTATACATATTACAAACATAGGGTTGCCTTTCTTTAACCTACTTTATAAGAGAATTCGTACAGTCAGTACTGCCTCACGTGTTCTTACATTTCTTCGGAATCCAAACTGATCTTCCCTGATGTGGCCTTCTACCAGTTTCTGCAAAGAATTCATGTCAGTGTTTTGCAATTGTGACCTGTTAAACTGATAGTTCGTTAATATTAGCACTGTCAAGACCTTCTTTCTTTGTAATTGGAAGCAGTATACTCCTCTTGAAGTCTGAGAGAATTTCGCCTGCAACATAGAGATGGGGGATCCGCTCTTGAACTAATTCATAGAGTTCAATCTTTCAAATGAGTGGACAATCAGTGATTCAGAAAAAAAGAACGGTAGCTCCAAACGTTTCCCACGGCAGAGAGAGAGAGAGAGAGAGAGAGAGAGAGAGAGACGGAGCATATCAGCAGCGCCTCTGCTGGTCAGAGCACAGTGCACGCCACACAACACAGCCAGCGCCGGCCTCTGCCCTGCTTCTACCTTGGCTGCCTGCATTGTGCAGTGCCCCACTGGATTTTGTGTTTCACATATGCCGTTCCGTGTCTGTGCGTCGTCTGCCGTGTGCACTGTGCAGTGTCTGGCGCAGCTTAACTTCGCATCGCACTCTGTCGGCGATCGTTTCAGTCGCACGTCCTGCCCTCTGGGCAGTTGATGCGAGCGACAGGACAGAGAGCCACCTAGCGGATAACATAGGAACTACTTGCAAAAACCTGCTCGCAAGGGAACGGACGATTTGTCTCGGAGCGGGTGAGTTCACCACTCCCCCCCACCCTTGGAACTCGCCCGCTCAACGCTCACCCCACCATCTCGACTCTAGCCAGAGCGTCGAGCAAAGCGACTCAGGTGTCACTCTGGTCTCTGCGGTCTCAGCTCACGCAGTAATACAGCTCGCGGCTCGACCTGCTCGACTCAGCGCCTCTGCATCGGAGTTCGTCCCCACTGGATATTGTTCTTCGTAGTAATACCGCTATGTATATTACATTATTATGTTATGTATACATCAATTGTTTTTATTTTATTTTTATTTGTTTAAACTGATTAGATTAGGTTCCTGATGACTCCTCTTACTATAGGATTTTTATTATGGACACTCGAATTTACGCTTTAATTATGAGCGAACCGATAAACGTATCGCAAAATGTGATACACCAATATTTTCCTTGTTTTATTCTGCGTAAGGCTATATGCAGCACTTTCGTTTTACAGTCAAATTTATATTTTTTTTTTCTTATTCTGGTACGGATTTTGCGATTTTAGGCGTCTTCGAAAGGAAACGTTCATTTTAAAAATATATGGCTTGCGATGTATTTGTATGAGGTTAATGAAATTTTAATACATTATAGCCAAATATATTGTTAATGTAAATCTCAAGTTACAACATTTTCTGATCACCCAAAAACCACGATAGTGCAAAATAAATCAATAATCAAAAACATTGTCATATCGTGGAAATTTCAATAAAACAATACAAAATTCTTACTCATTATCTGTGTTACTTCAAAATAGGATCAAATAAGATCAAAATACAGGTATAGTACTGGAATAAACCAAGTTTAAAGGGCAATGTGCCTTCCATTTATTTTCTATTGTAAATGAGTGGTGAGTCATGAAAAAGAGCTAATTCATTTCAGGGAGTGAACAGTTCTGATCCAATCTCTGAAAAGAACAGTTTTTCCCATCTCTACTGCCACATACATCTTGTACACCAGATGGAAAATTTTGTCATGGCTGGCACTCCCAAGGTTATCAGTAGGTCTTTCGGAATGTCGTCTACTCCATGGGCCTTGTTTCGAATTAGTTCCTTGAGGGGAGTTGTACTTGAGGGCAATATTATAGAAATGGAAGAGGACGTAGATGAAGATGAGATAGGAGATACGATACTGCCAGAAGAGTTGTACGGAGCCGTGAAAGTCGAAACAATGACGCGGGAGCAGACGATATTCCTTTAACGCAGATGACGAATTTCGCACAACGAGATTATTGCGACATAAGAAATCGACACGGCTGTTGAAGCACTGTAACTTGCACCTTCGTGTGCGTGCTTTAGGGGAGAGGAACGGAGCGACCGGCCACAGTTTCCGCGGCCGTGATAAACGCTCGCGGCCGGAACGTAGCCGTGCCGACTCGGCGGTGAAATACGCTCGCCGGCGACAAATGGCGCCTTAAAAGCGTGGCGCTGCGCCGGGACCCGGGCTTTGGCTGCGCGGCCGTGATTTCCGAGTCGCGTAACGCGGGTCAGCGGCGCAACCCACATCCCCAGTGGAGAGGCCCATGCCTCTCGCCTCCAAAGACCCTAATATCCATTCCTTTTTCCGGTTGGGCTAACTCTCGATAGCTCCTATCCGATCGGCAAGAAAGGCCGGATCTAACGGAGCTTTCCGTCCGTGCACTCATCCACCTGAATTCCCCGCCAGGCCTCATATACCGACAAGTATACGATAACCTTACTGTGTGGTTTCTTAAAGAATCGCGTTATTTTTAGTGTCTAGTGGGAAGAAACATCAACATACTGTAATTTCACCAGTAATTTGAAGAAGTAAACGAACCCCAAACCACCTTTTGCGGGGAAATACTAAAATCTTTCTCCTGTTCTGATTTTTAATTGTGTTTTAACCAGACATTTACATGAGAGTCTTTACACTATCCTGCTATCTTTGTACCTTGGAAAGATGAATTGGATTGTCCTGAAGGAAGCGTCACAATGTTAAAAACCGACGATTTATTCCCTTCTTCAAACTGATAATGAATTAGGCATTTAATCTGCTTATTACAACATCCGAAACAGTTGCATTTTCACTAAACATTCACAATAGGAAATATACAGTAAATGTCTATACTACTCACAGATTCAGAAAGCATTATCTATCAGTTTTGCCCTGAAAGTCCTCATCGTCCATTTTTATCATCTTCTGCTGTAACTGTAGCCGTTCTCATCAACAGCTCCTCATAAAATGATAGGTACTTCTTTGGAGTGTATGTAAGTATCTTGCATACTTCCTTGATCGTAAAAGAAATGTATTCGCATTTGCGAATATGAATAATTATCAGCTGTATAATGGAATGACGATAGTGAAAATTTGCGCCAGCTCGGTACTCGAACGCGTATTTCCCGCATTTTGCGACCGGTCACTTTACCGTTATGCGCACAAGTCATGGCCACCTTCAAACTTTCATATGTCGTCAACCATGTGACTAAAACCTGCACTCGTAAGTTTATTGTCTATATTTCCGTACAGTGGAGATATTTTAATGGGAAGTCGCTTGTCCACTGTCGGTGGATAAACACTGTATTGGCAGCGCCTGTGTTGTTCAGAAGTACGACGCAAAGTTCCGTCCGACGTGTATGGATATTCGAAGGAACATTACATGGTACTTGTAAACAACATAGGCACTACAGTGTCGTATCCTTGTTCATCTTGTCTTGTAATGGAACTTTTCCGTTGTCCGCTATTTATACTTTCTCTCTCTTTTTCTAGCAAGTAAGTGTTCTTCACTACACCATCAGTGAACTCAGATGTGATTAAGTAACCTTTAGGTAAGAAGTATTCTAAAATGCCTGTATTCGTAAACAGAAAATGAGAACAGTTCCAGGAGCGTCATTGTCGTCGTTGTTGCCAAAATAACACGTCTTTTAAACTATCTAGAATAGTTACTATATGATTAATTGTTCTTCAGTTACCCATAAATAAGATTATCTTTACTCAGATATCAGCCATGTCACGCAAAACAATAATCCGATACACTGCATACACGAGATTTTAAGCAGCTGAACAGCAGATACGATTACCAGTTGTTTGAGCCACCACAGCGTTGAGGGTTTATTACTCGGAACTGGGCTAAGTTCCCTTCTTCAAACAACGAATGCTTTCAAGTCCGATTAAGCAGGAACATGAATGGTTATCGTTCCGTTTTTATAATTCGCAATGTGCATCTATATGCTAACACATTTGGTGAAAAAAGAAAAAAAAATCGAGTTTTGGCGCTTGTTACCTTCTCCAGACTGCTGATTAAATTGTACAGTTGCTTACTGACACTGAACAAAGAGGCAGAGGAACGTTGATATTGGCCTCAGCTGGGGACGAATAATTAGTTTTACTGACGACGCCACTTGGCAGACGCTTACTGATACTTAATCACATAAATGCAAACTGATCTAAAGAAGCAACTTATCAACCGAAACAAATCACAATATGAGATTAGGGATGTGACAACGGTCATATTTTGGAACGTTAGATACACTGTTTCCTACCCACCAGGTTAGCTGGGAACGCTAATGCGCTGCTTCCTGAATTCGGGTAGGCGCGCCGGCCACGGATCGAATCCGTCCGCCGGATTAACGACGAGCGCTGCTGTGCCGGCTAGCCTGAATGTGGTTTATAGGCGGTTTTCCACATCCCACTAGGTGAATACCGGGCTGGTCCCCACGTTCAGCCTCACTTGCACAGCTCGCAGACATTTGAAACATGTTCATTTTATTTCATGATTTACACTAGACACTGACAGCTGGGGTACACTGATTCTGTCCCAGGGGGACAGGGTGGTGGCAGGAAGGGCATCTGGCCACCCCTTCGAACTAGCCATGGCAAATCCGACTGTAACAGTGCCGACCCTGCACAAACTTGGGGACTAAGGCTCAGGCAAAGGAAATAAATAAAGATACAGTGTTTCCTAAGGGAAAATGGACATACACTATTAAATCACTTTATTATGGCCATCTTCTATCTGTGGCTTCTACAGCTCATATCTCATAACGGATACAGCATTCACTTGGGAAGATCGCAGTCGCAGGCTGTCTGTAAACATTTCGATGCTGTTAACGGTAAACAGAGGCCTTTATTTCACTCACGAAAAGGGGCAATGCCAGACTTCAACCAGGGGAATGTATGTCCATATCTACATGATTACTCTGCAATTCACAATTAAGTGCCTGGCAGTGGGTTCATCGAACTTTAAGAGAACAAAGTTCGTGAACAGATCATGTAAGTTCATAGTTAAACTTCATGGGCCAATAATTCTACTTACTTTCGATGTGAATTCAAGACTGTTCAGCATACTGTGGGTTGAGGAGAGTGTTAAATCCTCGGTCACTTTCCAAACTTTCGCCTTCAGTCACTTCTTTAATAGAAGTTTAATACATTTATTTTATTCCACTTTTCACGGACGGAATTTACTTTTTATGTTCTGCACCCTTTTTCCGAAACTACAAAAAAAAAAAAAAATGCTCTCGAAAATTAAGCTTTTTCCAATGTGAAACTCGATGTGCAGTAAATCTTGGTCACGTGCCTAGGAACAAATGTCACATATTTTACTGAAATTCAGATGCTTTTCAATATTAGTTGACCCGTCAGAATAATTCTCACTCTGTCGTGATCAGCCACCGATGTGAAATATATATTAACGAAGAAGCAAGCTAAGACAAGTATTTATTAATAAAAGGCATTGTATTTTGAATAGTATATTGAGTTCTAGGGGACTGGTGACCTCAGATGTTAAGACCCATAGTGCTTGGAGCCATTTTTTTCTGGTTCGTTTTCCGTCTGGTCTCCGGGAGGCGTTCTTGCGCCGCGTCTTCCTGTTTGAAATGTCTGCGAGGTGGGTGAGGGCGGAACGAAGAGTCAGCTGGGATGAGGAGGATGTAGGCTTGGGGAAACGTGTAATCCCACGCATCTGTAGTCGGTGTTTTGACAGATTCGCTCTGAGAGAACCGTTGCAATGAGAATGATTTTGATGATGATTAGCTGATTCCGGCGCGCTCAAAGCGCAACTCTTTCCCGTTGTTTAGCCCAGTTTTGTGATCTTGTTTGGTGTCGTTAGCGTGCTCTGTTGTTACTGTTCTGCCCTATGTGATCTTCCCTTAGTTTTGAATTTGTTCTTTCCGAAGTTTGTGTGTATGTTTGAGAATGGCCGCTCGGTGTTCTGTGAGCGCCCTGTGTTGCTTTCCTGAAAAGCAACTTAGATGTGATCCCCGGTTTAACGATTTTGGTGACAGTTTTTTACTGTTTAGTTTTAAAATACTACCGTTAGCCCTTTCACTGCCATGCACAACACTGGCGGTCGAGCCTCGTCTGCTTCCAACATGCTCGCTGTTTTTCGGATTTCTATTTTGTTCTGGTCTTAGGACTGACTCTGGATGAGTTGTGAGTATTTATTTACAATATTTACACTTCGTTTTCGTGTGAGGTACGCTTTTATTATAATGTATATACAAATAACGACGTTTACAACAGTGACATACTTCTACATTCTCTCAAAGTAGAGTTGAACAGCTTTTTAAAGCTGTAATTGTGTGTGATAAGATTCGAAGCATGGATAAATGGTTCAAATGGCTCTGAGCGCTATGGGACTTAACACCTGAGGTCATCAGTCCCCTAGAACTTACAACTACTTAAACCTAACTAACCTAACGACGTCACACACATCCATGCCCGAGGCAGGATTCGAACTTGCGACCGTAGCGGTCGCTCGGTTACAGACTGAAACGCCTCGAAGCACGGATAAGCACAAAGTTACATTGCATTCACTACAGCACCACTTTGTTTCCTAACACCATTTCGACCACAGACTATGCATGTCTTGTACTTTTCCCACTGGTCTGGTAAATGTGTCGACACGTTTTGTCTTGTACGCTACTCTTGACGTTTAGCACCAGTTTCTCTCTTGCGATCGACATAATAATTTGCAAAACTTTCTCTAATTACATTGAGATGAAACTTTTCGCACTTCATTTACGTCCCATATTTCCGGTGTAAGCAAAAAGCATGGAATATTGCCATGTCCAAAATATGGAAAAACAATTTCCCGTACCACTTAGACGACTTAAGTGTCTTTCCACTGTTTTTATTATGTAAGTAGGCTGTTTATGTTTTCTTATTGGCAACGTTACGTAGCGCTCTGTACGAAAATCACTGGCTGTGCTGTGTGCAGTCTGTGGTTAGTTTGCATTGTTGTCTGCCATTGTAGTGTTGGGCAGCGGCAGCTGGATGTGAACAGTGCGTAGCGTTGCGCAGTTGGAGGTGAGCCGCCAGCAGTGGTGGATGTGAGGAGAGAGATGGCGGAGTTTTGAAATTACATATATTACGACTTGTGATGATATTAAGGTAAATACATTGTTTGTTCTCTATTAATATCTTTCATTTGCTAACTATGCCTATCAGTAGTTAGTGACTTCCGTGGTTTGAATCTTTTATTTAGCTGGCAATAGTGGCGCTCGCTGTATTGCAGTAGTTCGAGTAATGAAGATTTTTGTGAGGTAAGTTATTTGTGAAAGGTATAGTTTAATGTTAGTCAGGGCCATTCTTTTGTAGGGATTTTTGAAAGTCAGATTGCGTTGCGCTAAATAATATTGTGTGCCAGGTTAAGCACAGTCGGATTTGTGAAAGGTATAGTTTAATGTTAGTCAGGGCCATTCTTTTGTAGGGATTTTTGAAAGTCAGATTGCGTTGCGCTAAAAATATTGTGTGTCAGTTTAAGCACAGTCTTGTATAAATTGTTTTAAGGGGACGTTTCAATTAGCATGTCACATCGGTCGACTAGTACCATTGATTTATTGTACTTAATTAGCCAACTCGGTTTCAAATTCAGATCACCAGTCTATCAATCTCTTTTTGAAGTCATATGCATTTCAGCTTTGTGGTACGTTGATAGCATCCAGACTCCCTCTTTGTCCTGTCACTTCAGAACGATTAGCTTTCATGATTCTGAAGATCGAAAAGTTGTTTCTCCTTTCTCTAGTTTCTCCTCCATTACTGACATTTCTTTCCGTGTTCGCCTAACTGTCGGTGGCGGATTTAAAAACAAATTATATGCGCATACACCCACTCCCGCTCCCCAGGAAAAGGATGCTTTAAATAATAACTATTACCCGACCACTTAACAATTGCCGTTTTGGGTGGGAGTGCTGTCAGATGTTTCCGTAGTCTGCTATTCGTTGTTCTGAAAGACGCGTCAGCGGTCTAGTCCCGCTCAATCAAAATGCAATATGATTCCTGAACTGTATTTGGTGTACGGCAGCGGATAAAACAAACTTACAACCGCATGGTGTTAACACATACTTCTGTCGAAAGACAACAGAAACGATCACAAGGAAAATAACTTTTCTTTTGTGGCCTAAAAATTCGGCAGAGCATGTAGTAGACAACGGATTTTTTATACATTCACTTTTAATATGTTCTTTTACACGAAACCGTCGAAAATGAAGATAAAAAAGTTGTGTTACGATCTAAAAATTGAAGCGAACAAGTCATACGTCAGAAATTAATACGTACATTGTAACCTCCCCACAAAATAAAATAAATAATATTATGAATATGATTCAGATTTAGTGTAACCTCCCCACACAATTCTTTTCTCATTTGTAACCTCCCTACAAAATTCTTTTCACATTAACCTCCACACAAAATTCTTTCTGATTTAATCTAAGCTCAAAATTCATTCACATTTAGCGTAACCTCAAAACAGAAAAATTTCTAAACCTCTCAATTAAATTGTCGCTCACTTATGACTTTTCAGTAATTCACTGTGAATTTAACCTGGTAAATTTTGGACGACAGCAGTGCAGCGTCATGGCCCTGAAAGATCATCCTGAATAAAAAAAGGAAAAATTCTTATCTCAACGAAGTCGCCGGATATATCTGCTCTTACAATAAATTTTTCCAGCACAGCTCTGTGCATTGCTGACCGACCTATCTGTCATTTATGAAAGGGAGCAACTGATTTTTCTATTGCAATAATCGGGATGATCATGGATGGGACAAATTAGTAAATTATTTAAATTGAAATGAATGGTTGTTAAAAGTTACTTTTTATGAGGAAGATTATTATTACGAGAGTTTTAAAACATTTACATACGACTTGAGATAACATTACTACATATGCGCGAGGCTGCTTTTTTACCTTATACAATAATACTCAGGCTTCGGCATCGCTGCACCGCGGCCGGGCCAACCAACACGATACACCAGACCAGACCAGAGCAGGCTCCAGACCAGACAAGCAACAACTTACTGCTTCAGTTACACAGTTCCTACTGTAGTCAACACTGCTCTTTGGCAGAGACCTTGCATATCGCAGGCAGCGCATGAGCAATACATCGAAATTACATCTGCTCGGACCTCTTACAACATTCACAGAGACGCGTTCAAAATTAAAATTAAACTGTCGTTTTACGATCTAATAACTTTAATGTGTAACAGAGAAAGAAAATACGTTAGGTATTAATACGTGAATCTATAGGAAAGCGTAAGAAATGAAAATGAAATAGAGATTTCGGTGCACGATCTAATAACGAAATACAAACGAACAAACACAGAACTGGATTTGCTATTACTTAATTTTACAGACTTGTGTGGAAAAATCTAATTTGTTTTATAATCTAATAGTTAACGTGTAAACCATTAGGGACTGTGTAGCTCGATGATGCATAATAAGCATACACAATGCCTTTAATCCATGTCAGGGCTTAAAAGTTTGGTACTGCTGCTACTGCTCTAACCATAGCTAACGGTATTAGCAAAGTTTTTACCTGTTTATCGATAGAACTGAACTACGTTATTTATTAACACTTTTTCATCTGAGCGTACTCTCCGATAACGTATATTTCCGCGATAACTATACATTTCAGTTGACGTCAAGAACACTCATCAGTTGTAATACACTACTGTATCAATACGACTTGACTTACAGCACCGAGTGGCGTGGGACATTCAGGTACTGTTTAGTATTGTCGCCGCGCGGTGTAGCCTCGGGGTCAGAGGCGTCTTGTCACGGTCCGCATGGCTCCCTCCGTCGGAGATTCGAGTCCTCCCTCGGACATGGGCGTGTGTGCTGTCCTTAGCGTAAATCAGACTTAGTAGTGCATAAGCTTAGGGACAGATGACCTCAGCAGTTTGGTCCCATAAGACCTTACCACAAATTTCCAATTTAGTATTGTCGAGCGCCTTCAGTTACGTCTGCACATAAACGAGGTTTAGTTCTGCGTTCTGCCATTGGCAATTGTAAAATAAACAGGTAATACGTACATTGTAAATCCAATGAATGTGCTCTAAGCTATAATGAAAATCACATTATAATCTTAAATTTTTAAAACTAATATGAATAACCAAACAAACTCACCAGTCACCAAAGTTTGCGTCTGGCTTTCACAGCAGTAAACACGTTGATCATATCTTCATAGTTCAGACGGTTTTCAATTAGGAGGTTGGCTTCGATGTGAAGAATGGACAAGGCGTTTGATCTCTCCTCAGACAACGTAGAAAGCCGAAAATGAGCGTTCTACAGAACAATCTGTATGTATTATACATAGAAATATGGTAAGAGCAATGTGAACATTCGGAAACACGGACTGTAACGTCTCTTTTCATAAAAATGTACTCATTTCAACTGGTATTTCACTAATCTCAGAAGATTTCAAAAGCTCCGCAAAATGTATACATTCACTAGGGAAGAAACGCTCTAAATATGTGTCATATGACGCTTGGAGTTTTGCTGCTAGTTCAGCAATATCGCCAGGTGAACTGTTCTTAAGGTTACTAATAACTGTCAAGGAGTCCAAAGTGTTCTATAGCTTTCCTTCCTCCTCACTGATTCGGCGTACAAGTTGTCGAGTACTGGTAGAAATGTTTCCACTGTAAATTTTTCCCTTCCAGTCAGAAAAACATCTTCAGAGTCCGCTTTTCCGTCATCATGAAGTTTGTGTTTTCGTGATCTTTTATAGGTGCATTCATAGTCTACATCACTCACAGTCTCCATGGATTTATTTTCATAATAGTTGAACATGCCACGAATAGATGCAATAAATGCTATAAGTGATACATATAACTCATGCACTATTTTAGTATCAATATTTACACTTTACAATTTCGGATTTACACTATTAAATCTCTGGAGTATGTCCTTCCAAACTGTCATCATGAATACTATTTCTAGATTGCTGAGTTGATTCAATAAAGCTGAAGCCTTATTTCGCCTAAGTGGTTTTTCAAACGTATTATTGGCAATACGTGCATTTTTCATGTAAACATACTCACGCTTCCACTCTTTCTGACCAACGTGTTTTTTATGAACGTTTTACTGTTTTGCTTCCTGGTTTCATGAAAGAAAGAAGTTTATCCCAGCGCTGTATAGAAGCAGAGAAAAAATTGTAAATGTTTTGCACTACACCGAAAAGTAAACACGGTACCCGACAAAGCTTGCAGCACTAGTGCCGACTAAATTCAAAGAATGTGCTGCACAAGGTGCATAATGCACTTTCGGAGTTCGTTCTTTAATGCGTGCCTGCAAACCACTGTAGCTTCCTAATATATTGCTTGTGTTGTCATATGACAGGTCTCTGCAGTTAGTAATATCAATTGAATTTGTAGACAGGACTTTTAGTATAGCCTCAGGCAAGTTTTCGGACTTGTGTCCCGGGTTTGGCAGAAACAGAAGGAAACGTTCAACAGGTTCTCCATTCTCGTTCACATACCTTAACATGTGAGATAATTGATCAATATGAGAAATTCCCATAGTATAATCTATTATTATAGAGAAATATTTGGCCTGTTTTATTTCACTCACGATAATTCTTTTTATTCGTTCAGAAAGAAGCTCTATTATTTCATTACAGATTGCTGAAGAAAGATAAGATGTATGTCCATGTCCTGGATTTCCATATGCTTCAATGTGCTCTGCAACAAAACATCAAACTCAGCTGTTAGTTCAAGAGACGTCATAAATTGACCATTATGTAATGAATGGACTCTTTCAACGTGTCTACGTAGGGGCAGTACACGACTTGTTAGCTTCTTCATTACTGCAAACACCCTTTTCAACACACTGCGGCAGTACACTTTTTCTGCCTCAACATACGACTCGAAATGGTTTTCTGTTGTTCCAACTGCGTTTTTTACTTGTTAAATGTGGTAATTCAAAATGATTGTGTTCATGTGATTAGTCACGGTGAGGTAAAATATTATAAAAACTTTTCCAATTTGCGATACCATTAGTAGCAGTCGCGTGGCGTTACCTCCGAACAATTTACGTGGTGTACAGCACCGGTGCTACAAGAGTATACTAGAAAATCACGCAAAGTTGATTCACCATTTAAAAGTTTACAGTAAAATACATTTTTGTTCAAATATCTGTTTTTATCGCCTATTGGTCTTCTTGAATTAGAAAAATCACCGTTACAATTTTGTTTAATGCCACGTTGTAAGAGAATGTCGATTGTTGATTCATTGACACACCATTCTGCAGTATCATCACTAACGAGGTTATTTCTTTTTGTAATGTCTGACTCGACACTTAGTTCGTTGACTCGAAACTTTTGTTTCATCTGTGTTTACTTCTCTTAACAACAGCTGCAATTTCAGAAATATCATCCGTACTACATTGTTGCCTGTTTCTCTGTTGTCAGTGAACAGTAGAAGCACACCTGCCACCTGGAATTCGTCTCGTAATGAAAACGGGACAGTCCCTTTTTCGGCTTCTGTTTCCCACGTCGCCGGAATTTTTGCTGGGACGCAAATATGTTCTAAATATAAATCACACTGTCTTTCTAATTAAAATAGCATTTGCACTTTCTTGCAGTCAGCTGGGCTGGTTCGATTCTTATGTCACTTATTCTCATAACATTTTAACGGTTTCTGTAGACAGAGAAGACAGACTACAAAGCAGAAATAGTCTTGTTGGCAGTTGATGTGGTGTGTTGTCATTTGTGTGAACAATGCTGTTATGTCTACACGCAAATGCACCTTTTGTCCCAACATAAAATAAAAATAGCCTTTCCTCGAAGAAAACAAATTTTAGTTAAGAAGTTTAATATAAAGTTCGCAATTCCACGTACCGTTCAATTGCACAGAGTGGAAACTCTGATATCGTGTAGGCTGCAGCTCAATAAATGTTTTTCGCCAAAAAGTAACTAAGTAAATAAACAAATAACATTCTTAAACTATTGTGAAGTGCTGCTAATGTTCTTTTCGTATGAGCATGTGTTGAAAAATGTAAACCATTCCCAGTATCAACATGTTTTGTTAAACAGGTGCCATTAAATCAAAGCTGAGATATTGAAAACAACTGAGCTTTCACATTAGTAACTGTAATGGAGGGTTGACTTGATACTTCCCCGTAATTTCTACAAGAAATTTAAGAATAGTCAGCTTTTACATATTGAGGCCCACACATGTTACAGTATTTAAAAACTGCTGACCAGTTTATCACAGATTTTCAGGGTCCTGGTATTTTCACGTGGAAATTATCGTAGGGTTAATTAGAAGGTAACAACATTCTCGGAATAATAACGTTTCAAACACTCTACTGTAGATTTCTGTCCTGGTAGCTTACTTAAAAATATTTTGAACAATCATGAAAATGGTACCAGACAGAAAACCAATCTTAAATTTCCATTGAGTCACCAAGTAAACTGGGCACGAAAGCCGTTCTTTCTTCAACCTCCGTCCGCTTAGTATAGAAACTACGCGAGCCGCAGAGAGTGGACATGCGCTGTAGGCCACTGCGCAAGTCCCGCACTACACACTCCGCCATTACCGACCTCAAGGCCTCAGTCTGCATTGCACGACAGCCACATAAACATGGCTGTCGTCGTTGTTGCTCCCGCGAAGTGTGAATTACGAAGTGTAAATCAGATTCTGCAAGCAGAAGGGAATAGTGCAGCAAAAATTCATTGGAGAATGAGCCGAGTGTACGGTGGTGACTTCATGACTGATGGTGTTGCGCGTGAATGGTGCCTAAATTTTAAAGATGGTCGAAATGACGTGCATGATGAAGGGGGCAAAGAACGCAAGTCTGTCGTTACAGTCGGCCTTGTTGAACGAGTTGACTGAATGGTTAGAGAAAATCGCACGTTCACCATAACTGCTTTGTCTACGGAAATTCTGGAAGTTTCAAGATCTGTCGTACACTCTGTCGTTACTGAACATTTAGGCTACAAAAAACTTTGTGCTCGTTGGGTTGCAAAACTGATGAAGGACGCCCAAAACAGGCAGCGAATGGCATCAGCTTTGAATGTCCTTGACTCATCATGATGAAGGAGAGAACTTTTTAAAATCAATTGTTACTGGAGATGAAATATGGATCAAATGGGACAGACTGAAATCAGAACGATAAAAAATGGCTCTGAGCACTATGGGACTTAACTTCTGAAGTCATCAGTCCCCTAGAACTTAGAACTACTTAAACCTAACTAGCCTAAGGACATCACACACATCCATGCCGGAGGCAGGATTCGAACCTGCGACCGTAGAGGTCGCGCGGTTCCAGACTGTAGCGCCTAGAACCACTCGCCCGCTCCGGTCGGCAAACAAAACGACAGTCACAACGATAGATGTATCCAAATTCACCATACAAGTCAATAAAATTCAAAAAAACTTTCAACAAGAGAAAGGTTTGGGCTGCCGTGTTGAAGGACGAAAAAAGTTGTTTTGCTTGTAGAGTTTATGCAACCCGGAACCACTATCAGTTTTGCTGCTTATTGTGAAATTTTACGACGTTTGTGGAGAGCCATTCAAATCAAAGAGGAATGCTGACTTCAAGAATTGTGTTGATCCATGACAACGCTTGTCCACACACTGCTGGCACAATCCAACGGCTGCTTGAACAACTTCAGTGGGACATTTTCGATCATCTGCCGTACAGTCCTGACATGGCACCCAGCGACTTTCACCATTTCCCTGAACTGAAGACGTTGTTAGGAGGGCAGCACTTTCAAACCAACGATGATCTTCAAAACAACGTCAATGTCCATTTGAAATCATTGGTGGCAACATTTTTTGAAGAGGGCATTGCAAAGCAGGTACGATAAATGTCTCAATCTTTTCGGTGATTATGTTGAAAAGTAACCATAAGTGTACAAAACTTTGGTAATAACATAGTTGTTTTCTATGAACTTGTCTTTTATTTATAGGCTGTTGAAAAAAAAGTAAAAGAAAAAAAGAAATGGTTCTCGTATATTTCAAGCTTCTATTGTCGAATTTCGTTCTTAAGGCTTATTTAAACTAGCAAGTTGTTCAAAAATATTAAGAAATTTTGTCATTTGTTAGCGCATTTATTTTAAAACGTAAAAGGTTAAAATGAGTACAGAGCAAAAAATGCCGCCACCCTTAAGCTACCACCCCTAGCCCCTTGCCTAGTGGGCTTGTATGTAAATCCGATACTGTTAACTGTACCACAAGCGTTTATCACTCTCTCATACCACCAACAAAATAGATCTGGGCCAGTATACCAGTTGTTGACAAACAGCGTATGTCCTTTCTCCTAGTAAGGCTGGAGTAATGTGGCTACTGTATTTCCAGACACTCTAATACAATTATTATCAATGTCTGTTTGGGCGCCAACATAAACAATAAAATCCAGTATATAAATTATCTCGCAATCGCTAATTACAAAAATTTTAATTCCAAAACTACTTCTCTTTGCTGGAATATATTGCTTTGCCTTCAGATGGCCTTTGAACAGCATCAGAGATTCATCTGTACAGAGTTTCTCATAAAGATAGAAAGATTCCTTGAACAATTTCTTAAAATGTTCTACAATAGGCCCAATTCTCGACAAGTAATCCCCACTTAGGGGCTAAGTGTTGTGGAAATGCAGTAAATTCAACAGAAAAGAATATCAGTCCCTGGAGAATACTTTGGAAAAATGTTGTTTCCAGCAAAGGATCTGACGATGAATATTCATCCAGTTTTAACTTTTTGCCTCTAGCCATCAGAAAGGAAATCTCTATAAAAACAAACATTTCTGATACATTTAGGTCACTCCACTTCTATATTCTAGAATTTATCTTTGGTTTTCGGTTGGCTGATTGATACGTGTAATACGTATTTGTTTCCTGGCAAATAATTTCAACAATGTTTGTGTTTACAAAAAGTCTAAAGAAACAGAGGCAGCTCTCATTTTCACTTACGTGAGCTTACATTCCTGGTGAGAATTCATCGAACTGATGCTTCTTTGGATTTATGTTTTCCCATCTCTATTTGTTTTCTGTTGACCTCGTGGGTCACTGCACGTCTTCATTTCAAGAAGATGAACTTTGAATAGAAGTACCCAGCTACGGAATTCCTCTCGATGTCGTAGTAATTACAGATGGAGATGAATGAGAATCAGTAACGTCACTAGAAGGTAAACTTCGTAAGAGAATCTTCTTCATCCGACCCGTTGTCTATTGATGAGTACAGCGATTCTTCAGAGTCACTCTCCATCAACATCTGTATTATCTCTTCAGAGGTGAGGAGATTTTTACATGCCTTCACAATACATAAATTCACTATACAAACACAAGCAAATAATAGCCTAACGATGTCTGAACGAAGAACTGAGTCTCGCAGAAAGGCACGAAACTACAGCTCGACAGAAATCACAGTAGCGTCATCTGTTGTGTCTAAAGCAAATTACTCGTACAACTGCTGCTGTAAGGGTCCACCAAAAGTGCTGAAGTCGACTTCAAATGTAGTGAAGCTCCGTAGAGAGCCAATATAGGGAGACAGTGGCCAACCGGACGATACGGCGGCCATTTTTCTGCCAAACTGCGGGCGGGACTTTTGAATGGCCAGTAGTGGAGTACACACTCACCGAATCAAAAGCACAAGACAATATGGAGAAATAATTCGTTAAATGCCTTTCTTTACAGCTATAATATACTCATAGTAGCCTACTACGTACAGCACAGGAAAATTTGAGGCAGTGGCTGCAAAAATTATTCGTTACTTGAATTTCTCTCCTTTAAAGTTTGTTTACTAGACATATTGCAATGAAAGTAACATAAATAAAAAAATATAGTGTATAGCATTTGTTTTGTATCGGAAGTGCATAACGCTAAAGATTTAACGTACCTCTATTACGTCAGTTGAATGAAAGTCGTAAGCAGTTGTTTCCTAGTGACACGCAAAAAGTGTGAGACGTATTAGTACTTCTTGTCACGTCTTCAAACTTTTTTCATGTCACAAGCAAACACCTGCTTACGAATTTCTTTCATATATATATATATATATATATATATATATATATATATATATATATATATATATATATATCGCTACTGTAATAACGACCAAATATAACAAGAAAACTACCGTATCCCTTCTACCCCACAGTAAGTAGGCCTATTAAAAACTGTCTTCAAGAGTACCTACAATTATTTACTACGAATAATGTTTCAGCAACCACGACAACTGCGGAAAACGTACTTGCAACTTGCCTGCGTCAACAGTCAGGCAATAATACTGAAACCAAAATAATGCCTAGTGTTCTGATTCCGAGTGAAATAAAGTTTGACTCTATAAAGTCGAATGAGCATGGTACAACAATTACAGGAACTTTCCGTTTCCACCAAGGACTGTCAGAAATTGGCTTCAGAAAACTTGTGATGGTACCAGTATGCACGAACTGTTAAAGAAATAAGAGCTTAAAAATGCAGTAAATTGTAATAGGCCTACCTGTTATTTTAAAAAACTGAGACCTTAAAATCAGAGTTCTCTGAGCAAAGTGAAGAACCAAACATTTTTACAGGCGTAACTAATAAATATTTCGGATACTATATACCATTAAGAAAGTTGTACTTGGACTTTATTACAAGAGTTACTCATTCCTTCCTGACTGGGCATTTCAGACTGCAACAAGAAGTTACAAATTTTGCCAAAGATTACCCAATTCAAAATATTCTTGTTTCTAGTACAGTCGATATTTGGAACCTCTCTTTCTCACAAATATGAAACGGCAAGTTTCAAATTTAATATATCAGTAATGAGTAGCCGCCTGCAACCAATGTATGTTTCCAAAAGTCCTCTGAACTTCAATTCAACTCAAAAGCACGGCGAACAAATAAAGCGCGAGAGACGTTTGACAGAAAAATAGCGCCAAAACTAATCAATCAATCACGGGCAACTTCATTTATGGCCACTCTCTCTGTATACAGGCTCTCTAATGTTCCGCATACTGAAACACCATCTGTCACTGTTAGAGGAAATGATAAGGTGTGGCCAGAGTCTCCCAGAAGTGGCGCAAACAAACAGACATGTTATTCCAGAACAGCTACACAATAGTCCAGCGAATGTATCAGAACTTTGAGAGATTGCAGGGCACTCTCACTTCTGATACAGTGTTATGCTTCTTAATTTTTTAGGCAAGATGATCTTTATTACTTGGTTGCTATACTGGATACCATCTGACTACACTCATATGCTGAAATGGTCGGCAGAAGTTACCACTCTTGCACCCCATCCTCCAAGACGGACAACCCTTTCCTGACAACCTCAGTAAGGCTAACCACTTTGCTTCCCACCTATCCAAGGTCTTCTCCATTCCTGACGATCCCCATTTTGATTATCCCTCTTCCCCACCGTCCTTGACCATACTGATATCTCTGTCCCCCGCTCGCCCCTAGCTTCCAGTACTTGGATCGTTTACCCCCCTCAGACATCAACACTTACATCACCGCACAAGACATCACACTCGTCCTCCACTCCAAACGCAACACCACCCCTGGTCATGATGGCGTCACCTAACGGCACCTCAAGGAATCCCCCCCCATCCTTCCTGTCTGTCCTTGCTACCTTTTACAATGTCCTCCTCTCCACTGGATTTTACCCTGACCTGTGGAAGACTTCCCGTGTCCTACTGTTCCCTAAACCTAACAAACCCCCTCTGATACCTCTTCCTATCGTCCCATCTGCCTCACCTCCGTGTTCAGTAAGGTCTTCGAGGCCATCCTCTCTCACCGTATTCACCGCCACCTTAACCAGCACCACCTCCTTCCCCTTACCCAATTTGGCTTCTGGCGTTCCTTCTCCACTGACGACCAGCTCCTTAACCTTACCAATCTTCTTTCCCTCCAAATTAACTCCTGTCGGTCTGCTGTCTTTGTTTCCCTTGATCTCCAGAATGCCTATGACTGTGTCTGGCATCCAGGGCTCCTCTTCAAATACCGGACCTATGCTCTCCCCATCAACTTCGTCCGTCTTGTTGCTTTCTTCCTCTCCCATCGTCCTTCCTATGTGACTATCCACAATTCCTACTCCTGTACTTTCTATCCCTCTGCCGGCGTACCCCAAGGTTCTGCCCTTTCCTCTATCTCCTGTACACTGCTGATATGCCAAAACCTCCCCCACCTGTTCGTCTTCTCCAGTTTGCTGATGACACTGCCTTCCTAGCCCTATATCCTACCCTTCAACGGTCCCAACGTACCCTCCAACCCCACCTTGACCAATTCACCACTTGGTGCAACCAGTGGTTCCTCCGTATCAATCCCTCCAAGACCCAGGCGATCATCATAGGCCACACCACCCTCTCCTTCCGCCTCCATGATTTCTACCTCACCATTTATGGCCATCCTATCCACCTCACTCCTACCATCAAATACCTTGGCCTCACACTCGACCGCCACTTCACCTGGACTCCCCATCTCCTTACCATCCAAAACGAAACTCACAACCGCCTCTGCCTCCAGAAACTGCTGTCCGGCCGGACGTGGGGTCTTCATCCTTCCACCATCCTTCACACCTACAAATCCTTGATCCGCCCCATCCTCTGTTATGCCAGTGTAGATTGGATTTCCGCCCCTCCCCAGTTCTATAAAGCCCTCCAAATCCTCGAACGCCATGCGCTCCACCTCGCCTTCAACATCCGCCTTCCATCCCCCACGTGCATCCTCTACGACCTCATCCCCTTCCCCCACCTTCTCCTTTCCCTTGAACACATCCACACACTATATATTGTCCGCCGCCTTGATCCACCTCACCCCTTCCTGTCCACGCCCAACAAGTTGCCGCGCCTTTACCGTTGCGTCCCACCCTCTCTCCATCTACACACCCTCCATCTCCTTTTCCACCGCAACTTCCACCGTCTACACCTCCTGGATGATGAGCTTCGCCTTGAGATCTACCCTTCCTACCAACTCTAACCCCATCTTCCTGCCTCTTCCTCAGGGCTCCCTCTGCTCCCCCTCCCTCCTCCTGAGCGGCTTCCCCCTCCTACTCCCCCTCCCTCTCTTGTGCCCCCTTTCAGTGTACCTGCACTCCCCCCTGCCCTGTCTTCCTTTTGGTCTCCCGCCCCACGTGTCTCCTGCCTCTCCGTGTACCCACTGATGCCCCTACTCTCTTCATCCCGCCGCTTCCCCTGCTGCCTCTTGCTTTCCCCTCCTTATCCATCCTCTCTGACTTTCCCTCGGCAGGTCCCACCTGGCAGTTTTATTCTTTCTACTGGACCTGACCATTATTTTGCAGGACAATGCTCAAGCAGATACAGTGCGAGCCATTACTGCTTTGTTTAACTGATGGGACTGCTAAGTGCTATACCACCTACTGCACTCCCCTGACTTACACCCTCGTAAGTTCAACTCGATTTCTAATCTGAAGCATACACTTCACAGCATTCGCTTCAGAAGTGCTACAAATTCGTCTGGCAATAGACCGCGCTGCTAGAACTATCAACACAACTGCCACTGCTAAGAGTATCCTATGACTTCCACATAGCTGGCAACGGATTATACACAATGGTGGTGACTACTTAGAAGATCGGTGAAACTTTGAAACACGTATTTATTTTCTACAAGCTGTAAATAAATAGTTGCCACTATTAAAGTTCCAACCCTCGTATTTGTGAAGGCATGAGGCTTTTAGCGACTTTGTGGCCATACTTTGGCAAGTTCGATATGGACACAAAATGGGAGATAACTATCTTTTTATGGAGGGCTATGTTTCCATCCAGGTCATGCTTTTAGCAAAGACACGGGGTTAACACATGGGAATGAGGTCGTGAAGCTCAATTTTTTTTTCCTTTTCTCCCAATTAATTTTTAAAGTCGCTGGTTGGTCAAATCTGTGTATGCAAAGCAAAGGGCGGTCTCCCATCTTCGAATGTGGCGCTCCAGCTCTTGATTGGCTTGTGCTAATGTGGGAGTGGTCTAAGATGTAAATGTGCTATGCTACCGACATTGCAAGGAAAGCTGAGAGGAAGACTAGAGGACACTCTGGTACTGGCACTTCACTAGTAAAGAAATGCATGTCTTTACCTGAACGGTGACACTTGTGTCCTTTGCTAGTGTGCCACTTAGAGCCTGTGCCAGTCACCATATGACCCATCAGAGGTACTGCTTCTAGCATCATACACACAATGAGTGATGCGTGGGTGTAGTTATCCGTTTAGAGCTGGCCATCTAAACATTTGACACGTCCTGTCCAACATAGTCATGGCACGCAGTCAAATTGATTTGGCAGACCAGCAAATGGGTCCACCTACACACTGGAATTCACCGGTGTTTCAGAGGCTCATAGGGAAGTAACTGCATTCCTAATTAGCCGAACGCGTGACCGCGTAGTTGCATTTTTTCGGGCGCTGGCCGTCAATAACAGATTGATGCCATCCATGACTCCAGTCACCGACCACATCGTGGTTTGCTGCCATGACCTGTAGAAGTGTAAAGTATTTTCCGCTATGGCGTAGGGCTCTAATATATGCCTCTCAGCACCGGAACCATATTTTGCTTTATGGAACAGTAGAGTATAAATGGTTGATAGCGTAGTTTTTGGTCCATACGATGGATTCACATGTATGAAGTCGGGTAATGTCATTAGTTCTGGTTAGTGCCAGCTGATCACTTTGTTTATCATCGACCGCATATCATTGAAAGCGTTTGTCTAATAAAAAAATGTTTGTGTGCCATTTCTTTAGCTACTCCTTTTTTGTCTCGTGATGTTAATAATGACTAAATCTATTGTTATTTAGATCACAACTCCTCCCATTGTTCTGATTAACATTACCTTTGTCATTTTCATTAAAGTTTTGATTACAATGGAAAGTTGGAAGCTGGCAATTGACGACCCTGCCAGGGTTTAGGTCCTTGGCACTTCTGTGATGCTGTCATTTAGCGTCCCTCCCAAACAGATCCACATTATGATGAAATAAAAAGGTGAAATTTGGTTCATTAGTATGTTATACTTAATTCTCTGATTGTGTTGTTTATGTGTTTATTTGTTTTATTTACAGTACATTCTTGCCAGTGACTTCTGTGTCATTTGTCAACTGTTTTCCCGTCATTTCTAATGGCTTTGTCGTATTATTTTTGTGGTGTTTACTATTGTATTTTTCTGTATTTGGTTGTTTTTGTTTCTGAGTCTCGTGTACTATTGTCATAGTCTCGGACTGCAAAATGCTTTCTAACCTTTGTTTATGCCATTGTATTGTATTGCGTATATCTTGTGAGTTACATGATATGGTTGTCCACGTGTTGTATGGATAGTTATACTTTGTGTGGGGAGAGAATTTGAATGATAACAATAAGCAGGGTACGGAGACAAGTAGACTTAGAGCAAGAAAATAAGCGTTCGTCATAGAGTGCAATGAAACGGTAGAGGAACAAAAGACAAAACCGATATGGCTTTTCCTGAAGGGACAGACAGTGTCAGATCGCGTGTGATAGAAGATGTGAGCGTACCACAACAGATCCAAGCACAGGTTAATTTTAGAAATCCGGACATAGAAGACAGGTTCGTATCAGAACACAGTTATGCGGGAGCACTGCAGATATCAAATATGAGTTTGGTCGATGACTATACTGAGGAAAAGGAGGAGGACTTCAGTCGGGTGGCATTTTTAATGGGAATGGAGAAGAAACTTGTTGGACTAAAACGAATGGAGAAGAAAATTATTGAGATGAGGGCAGACATAAAAAAGTATCGGTGCTCAGGTAAATCAGACGCGAGAGGAACACAAATTATGGGCAAGTAAATTCCAGGAAAACCCACGTAAAGTAAACAGCAAAGCACATGATGCCAAGAAGACGGAAGAGAGCGCCAAGACAGCAGCCACTTTCATAAGGCGAGTAGCATCTGAAGCATTGAAAACGAGTAAGTGCACAGAACTGCAAGGACAAGAGGCAGTGATCAATTTGAACAAGAAAGTCGAAAGCGTCGAAAGGCGGCAAAATGACGAGGAGTAGCCCATCGACAAGAAAATACGTGAAGCTACTGATTTTCATGCGGAAGCGGCCATGGAAAAATTAGACTCTGAGCTGCGCAAATTAGGGACTGGTTCGGACGTGACAACTGCAACTTCAGTGAGCGACACTGAAGAGGTCCGGACTCTCCTTCCGTTCAGATCTCAACAGGAAGCTATCAACACGCGTATGGGGAAGAAATTGGATGAGCGCTAAGGAAACAATTTCAAATGCCGCCAACCACGAACGCAACAGAACCAGAAACAAATCCGGACGGGACGGGTGACTAGATACCGTTATCAGCGAGCAGAGACATGGTTAGATGAACGTCGCAATTTGTCGATGCCGTGGAGGGAGCAGAAATGAGGGGACGTCAAACAAGGACATCCAAAGGACTGATATTTTCCGTAGGAAAGTCCTCGACGCAACGCCATTTCATTTTCAACACTTCTTACAAATCCAAAAATTCGACATTTTCCGAGATGAGGGTACCTTTACTCACCCACGAACTTGGATATCACACTTTGACGTCTCTTTACCTCCAAATTGGCCTTTAAGTTACAAATTAGACTTTATTTGCGGACAATTGCACGTGTTAGTTGAGGAGAAAATATCAGCGACGTGTGGAAGTTACCAGGAGTTCAAGGACAGCCTCCTAAATATTTACTGGTCCAAGGAGACGCAAGACCGCATAAAGTACGGGATAATTGTTGTCAAAGATTTCGAGAGTTTAGCCTACGAAAGCCCAGTCAAGTTCCTTGATGCTATGACTCACAAGAACCAGTATCTTGACGTACCATGCTCTACCGGTGAAATCAGACGTCACTGTTACACCAAACATCCGTCAACATGTCAAGAAGTTCTCGGGTATCCGACCGGGTAGCGTCGTAATTTCTCCACAATATCACATATCAAGAAGTAATAATTGTGTAATGTGAAGCTCAGTACTTCCGGTAACACTCTTTACGAATTAGAGTACGCGTTCCGAGCAGAGAATATCAGAGAACACAGAGGAAAGTCTGACAGATACGTCGCAGGCCCTATGTCGAGTCCACAATATAACCATTACAGTAATAGGAATGAAAATGTACGGAATGGAATGCCTTACGGAAACCATTCACGGTCGGGAAATTTTGGGAGTAGTGAAATGGAACAACGAAGAGACTGGAATGGGAACCGAAATAGTTATGTACTACGCAACAGAGGCTGGAGTGGAAGGACGAATTAAAGCTACGGACCACAAAACAACGGATGGCGAAACCATGGCTCGGGTTTCAATGATAATGGAAGATGTGCGCGAATGAACAACGGAGTAAACGGAAGTAGAGGTCAGGTCAAGGAAATTGAGATTTGGGGACCGAACGCAGGACGAGGGGTGCGAGGAAATGTCAACCATCAGATGGTTCAGATGGCTCTCAGCACTATGGGACTTAACATCTGAGGTCATCAGTCCCCTAGACTCTTAGCACTACTTAAACCTAATTAACCTAAGGACATCACACACATCCATGCCTGAGGCAGGATTCGAACCTGCGACCGTAGCAGCAGCGCGGTTCCGGACTGAAGCGCCTAGAACCGCTCGGCCATAACGGCCGGCTGTCAACCATCGTTAATGACTAGTTGAATAGGCAGAAGAGGCACGAAATGCACCTGCAACTGAACTCGAACCCAGCCTCACCAGTCTTATAAGATACGACGATTTAGAGGAAACGTTGCTGGAAAAATCCTATTCTGAACAAGCCACAGACAGTTTAACGGTTGGTGACAGCCGAACGTAAGCATAGTAGCGTAAGTTTTGTTTAGTCATAATAGTGTTAAAGATAACAATCATTCCCTTAGATTTTTATATGATTCACCACGGTAATTAACATAGGAACTTCTCCCATTACTGCTAGTCATAAGAATGAGGCATTGTTAGAATTTCACTCTACAAGTATTTCTCCGGAACATGTATCAGTAAACGCCTTTGTACGATCTGGTACATAATTTGTAGTATAGTCTGTGAGAGGGGCATCTTTAAGATTATTTTTCGAGACCCATGGAGGTATTTTGCAGGATGGTGGTGTATTGTCCACGCGAGAGGCGTTTCGCTGGGGTTTGTGACCATTGCCCAGTGCAATGTATCTTCGCTGTGGGCTGATTTTTGTCATCGCCAGTGGGGCGATGTATTCGTGGTGTGTTTTTGTCTGTGGATGTCGCCTTTCGTGCGATGTTTCTTGCGAATGGGATATTTTATTCACGTATGGTTACACAGATGAGATATTGCGTCTGATGCGATTTTTGTTCACTGTGGTTTTTCGCTAATGGTTTTGCATTTGGTTTTCCGCACTATTGTGCGATGATATTCGTGTGAGCCTTCATGAGGGCTGAGTGGTAGATGTTGGGCGATAGTTTGTACTATGTGGCATAAGCACGGAATGTGCGAGTCACTTTGGTATGTTTTGTGCAGAGTGAAAGAGGTGCGCCATCAGTTTGTAAGAAAGAGGAGAACAGAAGAAAAGTAGCTTTGTAGTCAAATGTTGGGTAATAACATGTGCTTCTTTAAGTTTGTTTCCTGAGAAAAAAATTTGTCAGTTTCAGCATAAAGAGAATTCTTCAGAATAAAGAAAATTTTTCAGAATAATTATTTTGCCAAATAGGAGAGATAGAGAAGACTGGTGATGTCGGCACTCATCGAGATTCACGCCATACACCAGCGTTAGTGACACCACAATGACAAAGTAACGCGAAGTCTAGTACCTTCAGTCTTTCATATATCTTTTTTTTTGGTAGTTGTGTTGCATGAATAAGAAGTAGACTTACATGTGTAAAAGTGAAGTGAATGTGTAGTCTAAGCTGGCTTTGTACTTTGAGTTGCATGAAAAATTGTGGGAAATTAACACTACACTATCATACATTACAATATCTCAAGAGTTAGACACAGAAAATTATTCATTTAAGATTATTGCTGCAATAAAATCAAAGAATACGTTCAGAACAGACTAAGATTTTATTTTTGTCAAAAGAGCTCTGTAAACAATTTTTTTATTCTTTTCGTAATCATGTGAAGCAATCCTTTACAATTTCGTTATAGTTTTCACTGCATTAATGCTATAAACATATTTGTAAAAACATGGTACTAAGACGTCATGTAAGCATTATGCAGACTACGGCATCTGAGTGGATGACGACGTATCAGGCAGTTGGAGAGGTCGCTGACAATGGAGCGGCTGTAGCAGCTGAGCAGATGGGCACCAAGGACTGAAGCGGCAGTTAAAGTCTCCTGCCAGTCTTGAGAGCTGGGGGTGGCGCAGCAGGCGGTGGTGACCCACATAGGTACCGCAGGGGACCTGGTCGACATGTTGTTATCGGGCTGCGTGAATGGAGGCAGGTGCGGACATGCGTCTTCACGTCATGAGCTGTCAACGAAGTGCTGGTGCCCTGGCGGCACGCGAGCACTTTCACCGCCGCTTCCGACTCCAAGGTCTCGAAGGCCCTACTGCTGAATGTAAGGGCGGGTGTGTGCCACCAGGCTGGGGATGCAGAGCGCTGAATGGAGGTACACTCTATGACATAAAACTCGACCGGCGGCCGGCCGCTTCAGAGGCTAAGTCCGCGCCGATCGCGACATGGGACAAAAAAACTGGCCAACTCGCTAATTCTCTAAGTCCGGTTATCTGCACAACCTGGCAACACTGTAGACTGTGGCACTTCCTGGAGGAAAACTTGTCCCAAGATAGAGAGACTCTAGGCTGATTACGCCTGTGGTCTAGCGGTAGCGTGCGTTGTTTCTGTTCATAATGTCAGTGGATCGAGAGCAGCTGGCATAAAATATTTTTATAGCCTCTTCTGTCTGAATGCTGAAGACGTGAATGTAATGGTAGCGCAGATTCAATCTATTTCGCTTTGTGACACCCCGATATCAAAATTTTATCTAGTAACGATTTTGTGGCAGATTTCCTGCAGACTGTCCTCCTCTGGACGCCGTATGCGGCAAAGCTCCGGGATCCATTTGCTGGCTACTGGCAGCGGCCGTGGCGACAGCAGCGGCGCTGCACTACCCCGTTCTTTATCGAAAGCGCCTGCTACCGCTCATCGCTTTTGATGATTTAAAACGCTTTATTATTAAATGTTGCTCCACAGAAAATTTCTACAATTTCCATTCACGTTCAAAAGCAACGGAGACAGACGCCCTGATTAGTAGGCGGGTAATCGGCAAGAGCTGAGTATGGCCCGAAATTAATTTTATAGACTGGGACGAAATTAAACCACCTCACTACATTCGATGAATTTATAAATGCCTCATACCTCGTTTCTTTTCCTTTCAAACTTAATTATTTGTGCAACTTTTGGTCAATGTTTGGATGTTTTCGTCAAGCCAGAGTGAGCGTCTGTGGTGTAAAGTGTATTACAGTTCTTGTTTCATTCCTTATGGTAAGTCTATGCGATAAATTGTGTGAATACCTTGCAATGCATGCTCTGTAGCAGTGCAGGCACACTGCACATTTGGAGTTCCATGTATGGGTTCATGAAGTATTTATTGTTGATCGGAAGTGATAGTTAAGGTCATCAGATTTAAACCAGAAAAATTTGTCGTTTTGAAGGTTTCAGAGAACGGAAAGGAATTGCTAACGCCGGTGTTAGAAAACGTCTACAGTTTAATGCTATTGCAAAAATTTAGAAGATGGGAACTATATTAATGAACATGTGCACTTCATAAACAACCTTCTGACATGTTAGACCTATATGACGAACAAAGCTCAAATTTATATCGTTGAGAGTCGGTTTGAATCGTTTCAGGACCTATTTTACAGTGAAGCACCTTGGAATTTGCAAAGCAGAAATCCATGATATTAACTTAATTTACTAAGTCGAAATCGGACGAAGATTGATGTTTAAAGGCATTCTTCAGATTTCGCATAAGAAATTTTTACCAGCAGTTTGCAACTCCATTAATTATAATCGAAAATAAAAGGTTGTAGTCAGCGGCTTCTACCGTGATTCGAACTTATAGTACAAGCACTGCAACGCACAAGGGAACCTCTGAGCTAACGACACACTGGCGGCCAGAGGCGGACTATAGTCACTGCGATGTTTCTCATTCAACATAAAGCATGTGAGATAAATTTCCGTAACGTTCATAATCATCTAAAAATACAAACGAAGTAAAAATACACCGGAAGCTTATTCGAATTGAATATAATGCAAGATACCAAACGCTTTGCACCTCGATGTCGAATTTGTCCACTTGCAATCGTTTGCAGCATGCACATAGAATGTCATGATTACCACGAGAATGAAGAAATATGTTGGTAAGGATGGAAGCAAGAAGAGACGCAGTCAACAAATATTCTATTCCTCATGGCATTCATTTCATTTGACACGTAAGAAGAGGTAAAGCGGGAATTTACTTTCGTTAACACGAAAGATATGCCGCACATATTGATAACGAGGAAGTCTGCGTCTTCATACGTTTCCTCCTTGAAATCTGTATGCTCTATTATATACTAAGTAGCCCGATCATTGTTTCAGTAATGTTACCCTCTTGTTTGACCCCGTAACGATGAACAGATTCCAAATGCATGTCTCTGCGTGAAAGTAGCTGTTCGAACCCTTCCTGGGTTGTTTTTTGTGTTTTATTGCTTGGAATTCCTGAAGCAGACCACTGTGCCTTCCCCCCTCGTGGGTTAGGTCTCAAAACTAAACCGCTTTGTATCCAATGGCATAATTTATTCATACAGCATCAGCATAAGACTCTTGCGAGTGAGAGAATGACAATAACAATCGTAACAAGAACAAGCAAATAATGAATGATGTTTATTCCAACGCAGAACGAGAATGGCTTTAAATATAAAAATCTATATCTATATCCATATCTATTGATCTTTGAGTTGGCACAATGCAAATATATTCTTAGCATTTAGTTACTGAATTTAGTTCTGGATGTTTGCAGAGAAAAGGAAAAGTCGGTACTTCTCGCTAGTGTAATATAATGTGAACCAGCAACTACCCTTTCCTTAGAACACGACTCAAGCAGGTCCTCAAGTAGGCACTGCTGCATTCTGTTCCCTGACATTGCTCTGATGACGGTTAATGCAGATAGTTCCGATTATGAAATACAAAACGTATTGCAGGTTAGTTCCTAGGATAGTAACATTAAATTTGCGTTGTAGACGGCACATGAACGTGACGACTATCCATATTACTCATCAATATAAAAAGACAATATTTTGGGAATTTAGCAGGATTACTCAAAATGAATTCTGAAATTGGGTGACTGACCGCACAGGTGCTAAACGTCGTCAAGAGTATACGATGTCCTAATCGCATTAGGAATATGAAGATCGTCTTCGACAGCTCGCAACTTTCACATTGCTATCTCCACCCTACTCCAGACAGCTCTCGGTGGAGTTGCACTACGTTGCCGATGTTATGGAAGGCCTTCAAACCGACAACAGACCACATATTGAAAAATACAAGCGAATTCTCTTGCAGCGTAAGCTTATTGTAACTAATCTAAAAATTATTGGAGAGTAACATTGTCCTATTCAAAAAAAGTAAAATGTTACACACTGTTGACGTCAAACGGACATTATCTATGTCCTGTCTTGTGTCCTACTCATCTATAATATCAAGTGTACTATGAAAACGATTATATATAATGGATTATAAGGTAATGCATTGATACCAGATGGTGGGGGCCGGCCGAGGTGGCCGTGCGGTTCTAGGCGCTTCAGTCTGGAACCGCGTGACCGCTACGGTCGCAGGTTCGAATTCTGCCTCGGGCATGGATGTGTGTGATGTCCTTAGGTTAGTTAGGTTTAAGTAGTTCTAAGTTCTAGGGGACTGATGACCTTAGAAGTTAAGTCCCATAGTGCTCAGAGCCGTTTGAACCATTTGAACTATTTAACACAAAATGACATTAAAAATTTAAGTTATTCACGAGCAGCTAGTTGAGAATATGTATGAACATTAAATGACACGACGAACCGTCTTGTTCTGCATATGGATTCAAACCCAGCTCATGCAGACTAAGCAAAGATTTCGTGACTGACGGAAACTAACAGTCATTCCTGGTTAGGCATACAGAGAGTGATATACCTCGATTTTAGACAGTATCAGTTAGCAAATATCAACTTTAAATTGCATAACGCAAACATTTTTAACAGACGCGAATTCCTACCCAGCATCTATTGTCCCTGTTAACGAACTACGAGAGATGTTAAATATTGCTTCTTCACAAGTAACTTACTTGAAATGCCGTGAGGTAAAGCTGTGTGTTGGACACGGATTCGAACCCGGAACCTAATCGGATTGCTATCGAAGCACAGTCAAATGTGACATATCGGAATTTCGCGGCAGTAACTAGATGTTTTAACTGAAATGACGAGACGAAACATTAATTTTTTCCTTCCCAGGACTCCAACCCGGCACCTATCGCTGTTATATTCTAGAGAAAACTAACGTTAAATATGGGTTTGTTGCACCAGCAGTGACATGTGAGCATGTTTGAACTGAAATAATATGACGAAGAGTTCAGCGCTCACTGGGAATAGAGCCCCACACATATCGTTGTTGACTACACACAAAGAGACGTCAGCTACCGAAGTTTTCTCCACCAGCTGCTCAGAATAGCATCTTGAACTTACAGTCATCTCGCAAATAGTTCTGTGTCTCACTGGGAGTTAAAAACGTCGGATATCGTTAGTGTTGACAGCGAATGAAAATACATTAAAAATCAAAATTATTATCCACCAGCAGATAGGTGTTCTCATGCTAGAGCTTGATAATACATAATTAAATCTTTAGTGCCGGGCCAGGATTCGATTCCATTCACGCATAATATGTGAAGGTGTTGAGGAATCTGCAGTTTTGAACAAACAACAAATTGTAGCCGAGCTGTATTGCCACGAAGGGATCAAATTCCGCGTTAAGGGCGGTCTGAGTTGCATTCCCAGTTCAGAACCAATTTTATCGACATACAGAAGCTCAAATAGAAGATGGAATAAGTGTCCTGTGACCATACATAGCGTTTGTGTCGTCACTTGAAATAAATAACTAGTATAAGAAAGGTTACTGGTGATAGAGTTTCTACATGTCGCCACTCCAGACTTTATTGTGGTTCAACCTACCGTCTACTTGGTAAAGAAGGAATATCATCTTTAATGTGAATTTTCAGACCACGCAGCCATTATATCTCCTTCACTTGGTGTAGCCAGGAGAGAATGGAATCTGTCTCTCCCTATCTAAAATCATTGACAGAAGTGGGAATCGAGCCCAGACCATAGGTATAACAACCTACCATCCGTCCAACAGACCACGAAATCCTCTTCTCTGCGAGTCATTTTTCTATCGTAACGCAGTTGCGCCGCACTGGATGAGAATTCTGACACACAGGCTCCCTGTAGTAATTTGCAGCATGTTCAGTAAATTCATTTACTTGGTTGACCGAATCACCATGAACTAGCTGCCTCGGCTACCCAGTGCATACATTCGACTATTTTGTAATCACAGAAATAAAATCACGTTACTGCCACCTACACACAACTGCCAACATTGTAGGATGCAGAAGTTTAAATAGGAAGTGTTCCTTTCCACTTGAGCTATTCTATTGCGCTATCTGTTACTAGAAAACGTCGTTCAGTCCAAAAGAAAAGCTGTAACTGTTTGTCTCTCAGAAGTCAAGACCTGGCCATATGCATAATCTCACAGTGCTGTGGAATCCAAAAGTTCTGGAGGAATAGTTGCCGAGCTCTGGAGCTGTTGTAGCTACGTGTCAGCTTGTAGCATAGATAAGATGTCGCGAGTTCGAATACATTCAGTTTAAAAATTTGGTGCTGGACTGTGATTCGAATTCGTATCTCCTCTTTCGAGGATATGAATCTCTCGGAACAGTATAGTTCAGTCATTTCGTTCCTTTTCCCAAGGCTGCAATCTTCTCTAGGTCTCCTCCAAAGGTAAGTATGTGGGTCTGAAACCTGATCCAGTACAAAAATATTCATAATTTCATTTCTAGCTTTATCAAGTGCACACCCACCTGCTAGTGAAAATTAACGCGCAATTTCAGTGTCTGTTCATGTGTTGCTAACAATCGCAACAGGTGTCGTTATTTCTGGTCAAACACACACACATCTTACTGTTCATGAGTAAGCAACTGATACTTAAGCTATATTCGTGGATGCACTGTAGGTGTGCAGTTCGATTGTCGCTTAGGCACAAAAGTCTGTTTCCTTATTTTAGATTCAGACACCTAGCGGCTCGTAAGAAAAACCGATACGTAACATTTGATTTTTCTTAGTTAACAATCGGATTACGTGTTGGGTTCGTATCTCCGTCACAGAACTTCACATCATGCACTTCATCTCTAAATGCATGCACACTTTGTTACTTCAGAATGGAGGTATATCAGACATCTTTCGTGATTAGATAACAGGGATGAAAGAGTCTTGATAGGAGTCACGGTTTATTACAAAAATTGTCGTCTTTTATTTTCAAGTTTAGATTTGGATACTGGTATTGGCAAAACTTTCGGTAATTCATGACTCTTCATGGCTAATCATCAATATGATGTGATTAGATTAGATTAGATTACATTAGATTAACTCTTGTTCCATAGATCATGAATACGACATTTCGTAATGATGTGGAAAGTGTCATTTTAATGAAAGATTTCTTTAAACACCATGATTCAATTTCTTTACAACAATTTTTTACACTCTCTCTCATTGCTTTTTATTTCTCTCTCTCTCTCTCTCTCTCTCTCTCTCACACACACACACACACACACACACACACACACACACACACATTCTTTTTTATTTTTATTTGTATGTTGTGCTCGACTATCGGCGAGGCACGAAAACGCCTGTGAATGACTTTCTTAGTTTTGAGTGCACTTACGAAAGAAATATAAAAACAACAATGAGAGTTACTGATTTATGATGCTCAGTTTGCAGTCAGTTCTGAGTATTATTAGTAACTACGCTCCAGTCCCTAAACCTAGTTACAGAGAGCGAATCAGACGCATTACGTATTCCAGGCCGTAGCAGCCGCGACTTGGAGACACCAGCTATGGTCACTTCCCAGACCGCTGTAGGATCACATCGGTTCGTCTTCTTCCTGCTGGTACTGTAACTGAGATTTGGCAACAAGGCAACGTATGTTTGGCAACTCTGTGATCGACGAGTTACTTCCTGGTGTGCACGGAATAAAGCCTCAAAGTTCATTTGATTTTACCTGTCATTTCCATTGAATAATCTGAGCTATTATAGCTTGAAGGGTAACAAAAGATTGAAAATTTACGGTTTTCAGCCCAGGAAAGTCGTTGCAGGTGGAAATCGCAACTAATCTCGACCTTTAAATAGCGGTTTACGAGTTCTAGTCACTATTGCCGTCGTAATAGGAAGCTGAGACCCATACCTCCTCCCCAGCTCTGTGGTAACGTGCTGACCTGTGAAACAGCGTCTGTTACGGTTCGCAGTTCCAGTCTCACTGACTGAAACGTTTTTATCCCTTCTCTGAAAGAGCTACAAGCAGTCAGATCAAACATCAATAAGGAAATCGCAAGAAAATGCTTTCAGCTCATAGTGCAATGTTGAAAAACTTACAATGCTGCACAACAGGTAACGCCTGTTTTCGGTGCTGACAAGCGAATTTTGGGTTTCTAGGAATACGTAACTATATTTATGAAATGCCACATTTGCATACCTCTTGAGTATGACACAGCATACCAATTAAACACAGACCCCATCAAAATCTAAGTGAGTAGTATTTTACTAATTCGTGTCGATAGAGGCATGCTTGTGTACAGATACTTTCGTCGTAAGGTTATCATGGTTAGTTTTATTTCATTTCTTATAATACAGTGCACAATTTTCGTAAGGTTTCCTTTAGTGTTGTTAAAACAATAGTAAACATGAGAGAGAAATTAATCATCAACGATATATGCGAATTCTCTGATGTTACCTATGACAGTCTGACAATGCACATGCAGTTTATTGATTACATGCATGTAGAAAATTTGTTCTGAGTTAAAGCTGTCAATCAAAGTTTGAAGAAGAATAAAATATCACTACCACACGACGGCTAATGTAGAAAATACTTTTCTAACATATTATGGCACGATGCGCTCTCCCTGCACATCTTCGATCTGCTGCCTGCTGTCTATTAAACCTGAATAGAACAAAATGTCACAGTAGTTAGTCCTTTTTCCGCATGCGACTACTTTGGGTCGAGAAGTGAAGGGAATTATGTTCAAAGTTCCATTAGATTGATAACTTCAGCAGAGAGCAGAATTGCGTTTTAAAAAAATGTACCACTGAATGTATTCGAACTCGCGACATCTTATCTATGCTACAAGCTGACACGTAGCTACAACAGCTCCAGAGCTCGGCAACTATTCCTCCAGAACTTTTGGATTCCACAGCACTGTGAGATTATGCATATGGCCAGGTCTTGACTTCTGAGAGACAAACAGTTACAGCTTTTCTTTTGGACTGAACGACGTTTTCTAGTAACAGATAGCGCAATAGAATAGCTCAAGTGGAAAGGAACACTTCCTATTTAAACTTCTGCATCCTACAATGTTGGCAGTTGTGTGTAGGTGGCAGTAACGTGATTTTATTTCTGTGATTACAAAATAGTCGAATGTATGCACTGGGTAGCCGAGGCAGCTAGTTCATGGTGATTCGGTCAACCAAGTAAATGAATTTACTGAACATGCTGCAAATTACTACAGGGAGCCTGTGTGTCAGAATTCTCATCCAGTGCGGCGCAACTGCGTTACGATAGAAAAATGATTCGCAGAGAAGAGGATTTCGTGGTCTGTTGGACGGATGGTAGGTTGTTATACCTATGGTCTGGGTTCGATTCCCACTTCTGTCAATGATTTTAGATAGGGAGAGACAGATTCCATTCTCTCCTGGCTACACCAAGTGAAGGAGATATAATGGCTGCGTGGTCTGAAAATTCACATTAAAGATGATATTCCTTCTTTACCAAGTAGACGGTAGGTTGAACCACAATAAAGTCTGGAGTGGCGACATGTAGAAACTCTATCACCAGTAACCTTTCTTATACTAGTTATTTATTTCAAGTGACGACACAAACGCTATGTATGGTCACAGGACACTTATTCCATCTTCTATTTGAGCTTCTGTATGTCGATAAAATTGGTTCTGAACTGGGAATGCAACTCAGACCGCCCTTAACGCGGAATTTGATCCCTTCGTGGCAATACAGCTCGGCTACAATTTGTTGTTTGTTCAAAACTGCAGATTCCTCAACACCTTCACATATTATGCGTGAATGGAATCGAATCCTGGCCCGGCACTAAAGATTTAATTATGTATTATCAAGCTCTAGCATGAGAACACCTATCTGCTGGTGGATAATAATTTTGATTTTTAATGTATTTTCATTCGCTGTCAACACTAACGATATCCGACGTTTTTAACTCCCAGTGAGACACAGAACTATTTGCGAGATGACTGTAAGTTCAAGATGCTATTCTGAGCAGCTGGTGGAGAAAACTTCGGTAGCTGACGTCTCTTTGTGTGTAGTCAACAACGATATGTGTGGGGCTCTATTCCCAGTGAGCGCTGAACTCTTCGTCATATTATTTCAGTTCAAACATGCTCACATGTCACTGCTGGTGCAACAAACCCATATTTAACGTTAGTTTTCTCTAGAATATAACAGCGATAGGTGCCGGGTTGGAGTCCTGGGAAGGAAAAAATTAATGTTTCGTCTCGTCATTTCAGTTAAAACATCTAGTTACTGCCGCGAAATTCCGATATGTCACATTTGACTGTGCTTCGATAGCAATCCGATTAGGTTCCGGGTTCGAATCCGTGTCCAACACACAGCTTTACCTCACGGCATTTCAAGTAAGTTACTTGTGAAGAAGCAATATTTAACATCTCTCGTAGTTCGTTAACAGGGACAATAGATGCTGGGTAGGAATTCGCGTCTGTTAAAAATGTTTGCGTTATGCAATTTAAAGTTGATATTTGCTAACTGATACTGTCTAAAATCGAGGTATATCACTCTCTGTATGCCTAACCAGGAATGACTGTTAGTTTCCGTCAGTCACGAAATCTTTGCTTAGTCTGCATGAGCTGGGTTTGAATCCATATGCAGAACAAGACGGTTCGTCGTGTCATTTAATGTTCATACATATTCTCAACTAGCTGCTCGTGAATAACTTAAATTTTTAATGTCATTTTGTGTTAAATAGTTCAAATGGTTCAAACGGCTCTGAGCACTATGGGACTTAACTTCTAAGGTCATCAGTCCCCTAGAACTTAGAACTACTTAAACCTAACTAACCTAAGGACATCACACACATCCATGCCCGAGGCAGAATTCGAACCTGCGACCGTAGCGGTCACGCGGTTCCAGACTGAAGCGCCTAGAACCGCACGGCCACCTCGGCCGGCCCCCACCATCTGGTATCAATGCATTACCTTATAATCCATTATATATAATCGTTTTCATAGTACACTTGATATTATAGATGAGTAGGACACAAGACAGGACATAGATAATGTCCGTTTGACGTCAACAGTGTGTAACATTTTACTTTTTTTGAATAGGACAATGTTACTCTCCAATAATTTTTAGATTAGTTACAATAAGCTTACGCTGCAAGAGAATTCGCTTGTATTTTTCAATATGTGGTCTGTTGTCGGTTTGAAGGCCTTCCATAACATCGGCAACGTAGTGCAACTCCACCGAGAGCTGTCTGGAGTAGGGTGGAGATAGCAATGTGAAAGTTGCGAGCTGTCGAAGACGATCTTCATATTCCTAATGCGATTAGGACATCGTATACTCTTGACGACGTTTAGCACCTGTGCGGTCAGTCACCCAATTTCAGAATTCATTTTGAGTAATCCTGCTAAATTCCCAAAATATTGTCTTTTTATATTGATGAGTAATATGGATAGTCGTCACGTTCATGTGCCGTCTACAACGCAAATTTAATGTTACTATCCTAGGAACTAACCTGCAATACGTTTTGTATTTCATAATCGGAACTATCTGCATTAACCGTCATCAGAGCAATGTCAGGGAACAGAATGCAGCAGTGCCTACTTGAGGACCTGCTTGAGTCGTGTTCTAAGGAAAGGGTAGTTGCTGGTTCACATTATATTACACTAGCGAGAAGTACCGACTTTTCCTTTTCTCTGCAAACATCCAGAACTAAATTCAGTAACTAAATGCTAAGAATATATTTGCATTGTGCCAACTCAAAGATCAATAGATATGGATATAGATATAGATTTTTATATTTAAAGCCATTCTCGTTCTGCGTTGGAATAAACATCATTCATTATTTGCTTGTTCTTGTTACGATTGTTATTGTCATTCTCTCACTCGCAAGAGTCTTATGCTGATGCTGTATGAATAAATTATGCCATTGGATACAAAGCGGTTTAGTTTTGAGACCTAACCCACGAGGGGGGAAGGCACAGTGGTCTGCTTCAGGAATTCCAAGCAATAAAACACAAAAAACAACCCAGGAAGGGTTCGAACAGCTACTTTCACGCAGAGACATGCATTTGGAATCTGTTCATCGTTACGGGGTCAAACAAGAGGGTAACATTACTGAAACAATGATCGGGCTACTTAGTATATAATAGAGCATACAGATTTCAAGGAGGAAACGTATGAAGACGCAGACTTCCTCGTTATCAATATGTGCGGCATATCTTTCGTGTTAACGAAAGTAAATTCCCGCTTTACCTCTTCTTACGTGTCAAATGAAATGAATGCCATGAGGAATAGAATATTTGTTGACTGCGTCTCTTCTTGCTTCCATCCTTACCAACATATTTCTTCATTCTCGTGGTAATCATGACATTCTATGTGCATGCTGCAAACGATTGCAAGTGGACAAATTCGACATCGAGGTGCAAAGCGTTTGGTATCTTGCATTATATTCAATTCGAATAAGCTTCCGGTGTATTTTTACTTCGTTTGTATTTTTAGATGATTATGAACGTTACGGAAATTTATCTCACATGCTTTATGTTGAATGAGAAACATTGAATGACCCGTTTTGCTTTCCCTACGTTGAAATGATATAATCTCGGCGTCAACAGCCTTCTTCCACGCCGGACGCTGAAACTTGTATCATTCTGGATTAATGATAATTGAATGTCTCATATGTATACATAGCCCACAAGGCGACGTCAGAAACCATCAGGGGAGAACGCCGCATAAAAACCAAACGTGCGCGCGCGTCTCCACTCTGAAGAACCGTATCGGAGAATCACGGCAAGCATTTTGCTGAAGAGCTGCCTCGTCAGAAAGCCGAGAAATGGCAGCGTCATAGCAAGTATTTGTCAACACTCTGATAGTGCATTTACTTCCGGGTGTAGGTCGGTATTACCTCGCTAAATTCACTTGACGTTCGTTTTCCACATCGAAGACTCGTACGATATAATCCACTGCAAGATGACACAATTAGAAAGTATATTTAATTTCTGGACTCCAAGAACGGCGTTCTTCACATAAGTAACACCTGTTTGTGTGTGCATTCGGGAGGACGACGGTGCAATCCCGCGCCCGGCCATCCTGATTTAGGTTTTCAATGATTTCCCTAAATCGCTTCAGGCAAATGCCGGGATGGTTCCTTAGGAAGGGCACGGCCGATTTCCTTCCCCATCCTTCCCTAATCCGAGCTTGTGCTCCATCTCTAATGACATCGTTGTCGACGGGACGTTAAAACAGTAATCTCCACCTCCTCTGTTTGTGTGTTTAAGGTTGCGTTTTGAGGCTCAGGAAACATCGCAGTGACTATAGTCCGCCTCTGGCCGCCAGTGTGTCGTTAGCTCAGAGGTTCCCTTGTGCGTTGCAGTGCTTGTACTATAAGTTCGAATCACGGTAGAAGCCGCTGACTACAACCTTGTATTTTCCATTATAATTAATGGAGTTGCAAACTGCTAGTAAAAATTTCTTATGCGAAATCTGAAGAATGCCTTTTAACATCAATCTTCGTCCGATTTCGACTTAGTAAATTAAGTTAATATCATGGATTTCTGCTTTGCAAATTCCAAGGTGCTTCACTGTAAAATAGGTCCTGAAAAGATTCAAACCGACTGTCAACGATATAAATTTGAGCTTTGTTCGTCATATAGGTCTAACATGTCAGAAGGTTGTTTATGAAGTGCACATGTTCATTAATATAGTTCCCATCTTCTAAATTTTTGCAATAGCATTAAACTGTAGACGTTTTCTAACACCGGCGTTAGCAATTCCTTTCCGTTCTCTGAAACCTTCAAAACGACAAATTTTTCTGGTTTAAATCTGATGACCTTAACTATCACTTCCGATCAACAATAAATACTTCATGAACCCATACATGGAACTCCAAATGTGCAGTGTGCCTGCACTGCTACAGAGCATGCATTGCAAGGTATTCACACAATTTATCGCATAGACTTACCATAAGGAATGAAACAAGAACTGTAATACACTTTACACCACAGACGCTCACTCTGGCTTGACGAAAACATCCAAACATTGACCAAAAGTTGCACAAATAATTAAGTTTGAAAGGAAAAGAAACGAGGTATGAGGCATTTATAAATTCATCGAATGTAGTGAGGTGGTTTAATTTCGTCCCAGTCTATAAAATTAATTTCGGGCCATACTCAGCTCTTGCCGATTACCCGCCTACTAATCAGGGCGTCTGTCTCCGTTGCTTTTGAACGTGAATGGAAATTGTAGAAATTTTCTGTGGAGCAACATTTAATAATAAAGCGTTTTAAATCATCAAAAGCGATGAGCGGTAGCAGGCGCTTTCGATAAAGAACGGGGTAGTGCAGCGCCGCTGCTGTCGCCACGGCCGCTGCCAGTAGCCAGCAAATGGATCCCGGAGCTTTGCCGCATACGGCGTCCAGAGGAGGACAGTCTGCAGGAAATCTGCCGCAAAATCGTTACTAGATAAAATTTTGATATCGGTGTGTCACAAAGCGAAATAGATTGAATCTGCGCTACCATTACATTCACGTCTTCAGCATTCAGACAGAAGAGGCTATAAAAATATTTTATGCCAGCTGCTCTCGATCCACTGACATTATGAACAGAAACAACGCACGCTACCGCTAGACCACAGGCGTAATCAGCCTAGAGTCTCTCTATCTTGGGACAAGTTTTCCTTCAGGAAGTGCCACAGTCTACAGTGTTGCCAGGTTGTGCAGATAACCGGACTTAGAGAATTAGCGAGTTGGCCAGTTTTTTTGTCCCATGTCGCGATCGGCGCGGACTTAGCCTCTGAAGCGGCCGGCCGCCGGTCGAGTTTTATGTCAAAGAGTGTACATACGTGTCTGTTGACACGGCGATAAAGGGAGGTGGTTCACCTCAAACCTGTGCCCATATGCTGCCAGGGTCATCCCACGAACGTCTTCGACAGCAGTAACGCATTGCCGACTACCACGTCATCCAAGATGGTCAGTAATCGAGACGCCACTGATTGCTGGCCACAGACAAGGTCCTGCCACACTGAGGGTACTGCCTGCACTGTATACACCGAGTAAAAGGTGTAACCCATCCTGCAAACTCATGGAGTATAGCTGCCACATCTAACCTGTTACATGACATTTACAATGCTGTGTTTACTCCTTGACAATTCTAAATTTAAAAATCGGACTCCCTAAGGGCCTTCGAGAAAGGAGCTATAGGAGGTATTTGTTGTTTTCAATTGATTCGTTTTATATGTGCCATACTGATTTCATTTCTAGAAGATTACATGTATTTTCTATGTTCTCTTACCAAGTTTTGTTTTCTCCTAATGATGTATTTTTTTTGTTTTGTGTAAAGATGCACTTGTTTTATGTCACTTATACGTTGTTTCGTTGTGTTGAAACTTACATCTTTGCACTAAAGGAACAAACTGACACATGTTAAAGAAATCAGCTGAACAGATGACACATCCAAAATGTACACTAAGAATCTTTTATATTGGGTGAATGTGAGAACGTTTGTGATCGATGTTCTGTCAAGGAATGAATGCAGCCATGTGTATAATTGAGCAGGGATAGTAATTTAAGAACCTTCAACATCGCAGCGCGTCAGCAATCGTTGGTTAATATATTTAAAAACTGGAAACCCGCCTCGATTTTCCATGGGGCAGAGAATCCTCAAGGCAACATTATTATATTCCGGTTGGGGAAATAACATTCTCCGGACACAATTTCAGGATGAATAAGTAGATAAACGTACCCTGTAACCGTTTAGTAATTGTCATAAAAGTCTGGGTCTATAAGAATATGACCCAATGGTATGCCCATCACATTTTTATTTCTCACTTTAAATTTGTAGGCATGCAGAAGAGTGTATGTATAACTCCTGGTTGAATGTGGTAAAGGTAGGGTATAACATTATGCTGGGGTTTATGGTGAACATAGATCGATTCATGTTTATTTCTTTGATAATGAGCTAACTAAAGCGTTACAATTTATTCTGTTCTCTGACACACAAACCAATTTAAAGTGTGACACTCCCCAAGAATAGATATGAGAGGATGGGGAGGTTGTGAGAGATTACACGGCACTCTCACTTCTGATATAGTCTTACGCTTCTTAATGTTTTTAAGGAAGGTGATCTTTATTACTTGGGTGTATACTGGATACGATCTGACTTCATTCATTTGCGGAAATGGTTGGAAGTAGCTAATGCTCTTGCTTGTGTGCACTAGTGAAGGAATAACGGTGAACTTTACTTGCATTCAAAAGAAGAGGGTGCCGATTTAAACAACAGCATTAAAAATGTATGATCGCTGAGGGCTCAGGGGAGCGTTTTTTCTGCAGAACCTGGGTGAAAACGTTGGGGAGTGCCCAGTTGTGCAAACACGTTGGACGGCGCCTGTGGGTCAGTGGCCGCATCCAGGTAGGCTGAATAGTGCTGATGAGTTGCTGCTGCTATAGGCAGAGCATTGATTACCAGCAATAAAGTACAGGATGGGCCCTTGTTAGGCAGGATGCTGATGAGACGACTATGTGTTCCTGCGAATGACTGTGGGATAGATAAGTGTCTCTCAGACGTCCAGACTCTGCTACAGAACATATTTGTGAAGGCATGAGGCTTTTAGTGTGTTTGTGGCCATTCTTTGGAAAGTTCTAAATGGACACAACAGGGCAGATAACGACTTTATTTTGGAGGGCTTTGGTTCCATCCAGGTCATGCTTTTAGAAAGACACGGCGTAAACGAGTGAGAAAGACGGCGTCGCTGTTTGGTCAAATCTGTATATTCAAAGCAAGGGGCAGTCGCCCATCTTCGAATGTTGCGCTCCAGCTCTTGATGGGAGTAGTCTGAGATGTAAATGTGCTAGGCTACCAACCTGGTGAGGAAAGCTTGTACTGGTGCTTCGCTAGTAGAGAACTGCAGGTCTTTACCTAAAAGGCGTCCTTTGCCACGTAGAGTCTGTGCCAGTCGCCATCTGCACCATCAGAGGAACTGCTTCTAGCATCACGCAACAAGAGTGATGCGTGGGTGTACTTATTTGTTTTGAATTGGCCATCGAAACATTTGACAAATTCCGTCACACATAGTCATGCCATAGAGTCAAATTGGTTTGGCAGACCAGAAAACGGTTCAACCTGCTCTCTGGAATCCACCGGGCTTTCAGAGGCTCATAGGGAAGTAACTGCATTCCTAATTAGCCAGATGCGATACCAAGTACTTCCATTTTTTTGGACGCTGCTATTAATAACGGAATGCAGCCATCCATGACTCCACTCGCCGAGTGCATTGTGGTGTGCTGCCCTGAACTGCAGAAGGGTAATGTATTCGCTGTTACGGCTCAGGGTTCCAATATATGCCTCGCAGCACCTGGTCCTTTGGAACAATATTTTTCTTCATGCAATAATATAGATGGTTGATAGTAGCGTAGTTTTTTGGCCGTACTACGGATTCACATGAATGAAGTCAGGTAAAGTGATTAGTTCTGGTTAGTGTCGTGTATTGATCCCTAACTGATCACTTTGTTCACCATCTACACCATATCATTGAAAGCGTTTGTCCAATAAAAAGATGTTTGTGTGCTATTTATTTAGCTACTTCCTTTCTGTTTTGTGATTTTAAGAATGAATAAATCTATTGTTATTTATATCACATCTGCTCCCAGTATCCTGATTAACATCACCTTTGCCATTTTCATTAAAGTCTTGATTACAATTGAAAGTTGGAGCCTTGCAACTTCTACAGCAGTCGGCAAAACCTGGGGCACGGCAGTGCTGAACAGCTGTGGCAGCCAGCCGCACCCAGAGCACGATGTGTAAGGACTGCTGTAGCAGTCAGCCACAGTCAAAGGGTTAGGAGAGCTATTTTTCGCCGTGGTGAACCTTCTCCCTTAATAGTGTATTTCCTTTACAAATGATGCTTAACATTACCTCTGTCACCGCCTGTGGAAGCGGTGAGAATGAGACGGCAGTCGTGGGGTACTGGTGTAGTTATGAACATTTATCGTTATCTATATTTTAGATTCTGATCTGGCCAGATATTAGTATATCGGATGAGCTGCCAGAGAGGTGTTGAATTTTCTGTGCTGCGATCTTGTAAGTTATATAAAATTAATGAAAAACAGCCTACATCGCAATGGCTGTTTTATTTAAAATGACCGGTTTGGGCCTAATTTAGGGCCATCTGCAGAATAGTACCATCAGCTGAAGTTAACGATGTCCAGAACAGTCAGTAGACCTCATTCGATGAGACTGTTCACTTTCAGGACTGACAGTCTGGACATCGCCATCTTCAGCTGATGGTGCCATTCTGCTGGTGCCCTAAGACTAAACCGAACTCAATCATTTTAAATAAGATAATCATTACGATCTAAATTGTTTTTCATTAATTTTAAATCCCCATTTCTACGGAGTGAGCCTAGTACGAGAAGTAGAATGTGTTGGAATCATTCTGGACAAGTTACTATTTTGTTTATTAAAATAAAAGAAAACCAAATCAAAATTTTACACCTAACTCAAAGAACCCGTTTACAATAGTCATATAGCAAAAGTTAACAACTACAGAAATGAGCGTCACAAAATTTGTGGTGCCCAAGTGTCTGCGTCTAGCGTTACCTCACATGAAACCGTGTGAACACATTCTGAAGCTTAAGAAATATGTAGCTGGAGCGGACTGTGGTTTCAGCCCGTTATTAACCTACTCGGATGTGTGAAACTACTATAAAATCACATCAAGTCTGGCCGGTACATCGGCCCTCGTCGTTAATACGCCAGGTGGACAGCACCGGGGTTGTCGCGCCACACCTAATCCCAGAAGCGGCGTACAAGTGCTCTCTGCTAACCGGATGCTGTAAAAATAACTGTCATTGCACGCAGGGAATCTCTCTTGCCCAAATGCAGTCAACTATTTCTACCCACAGTACAAGAAAAACTAATGCAATATTTAGACCTGCTAAATGTTTGCTACTTTGATGTAGTACAACGGGTCACAAGTAGTTGAAACACCAGACAACTTGTGCTAGCTATTGCAGAATATATTTATGTAACATTCAGCTGTACAGCCACGTCAGTCCCTCCTATGCTCAATTAGGATGGGTGCGACTAGATGGCTGACGTGATTTACCCGTGTTCCGGTTTCTTCATCTACTTCTTTGTCACTGGCGGCCTCAATATGTCCTCGTATATCAAATATCTATTATCATTCAATATCTGCAATACAAAATTTGATATGTCCAGCATCTTGCATGTACCTGTGCATTACACAAAGTCTTACACCATCTGCTTATTCATTTTAGTCACAATACTATGGAGCAAATTGCCAGTAACCTGCGTTTCATCCAACCACACACTGCATCAAGAGTAGATTAAATGGGTAACTGTTCCACCTCGGTATACGCCAGTCGTCTTTCATCTGTCCAACAGTGAATCAGCGTTTCTGTGACGTTGTACGCACTATCCACGCTTTCCTCATCCATACATATTTCCGTCTTCTTTCTTCCATCTCATTTCTTAACAACACTGCAGCGCCTGTGTTGTTAAGAAAAATAATGTAATGCTCCTTCAGACAAGCGTGCATGTCCAAGGAAACACTACATCATCCTTCTGAAAAGCACAGGCACTTCAATATCATAGCAATTCACCCATATCAGGCAGCGACTTTCAATTAATTAGGTCACCTTGCTGTAGAGAAATTATACACTCCTGGAAATGGAAAAAAGAACACATTGACACCGGTGTGTCAGACCCACCATACTTGCTCCGGACACTGCGAGAGGGCTGTACAAGCAATGATCACACGCACGGCACAGCGGACACACCAGGAACCGCGGTGTTGGCCGTCGAATGGCGCTAGCTGCGCAGCATTTGTGCACCGCCGCCGTCAGTGTCAGCCAGTTTGCCGTGGCATACGGAGCTCCATCGCAGTCTTTAACACTGGTAGCATGCCGCGACAGCGTGGACGTGAACCGTATGTGCAGTTGACGGACTTTGAGCGAGGGCGTATAGTGGGCATGCGGGAGGCCGGGTGGACGTACCGCCGAATTGCTCAACACGTGGGGCGTGAGGTCTCCACAGTACATCGATGTTGTCGCCAGTGGTCGGCGGAAGGTGCACGTGCCCGTCGACCTGGGACCGGACCGCAGCGACGCACGGATGCACGCCAAGACCGTAGGATCCTACGCAGTGCCGTAGGGGACCGCACCGCCACTTCCCAGCAAATTAGGGACACTGTTGCTCCGGGGGTATCGGCGAGGACCATTCGCAACCGTCTCCATGAAGCTGGGCTACGGTCCAGCACACCGTTAGGCCGTCTTCCGCTCACGCCCCAACATCGTGCAGCCCGCCTCCAGTGGTGTCGCGACAGGCGTGAATGGAGGGACGAATGGAGACGTGTCGTCTTCAGCGATGAGAGTCGCTTCTGCCTTGGTGACAATGATGGTCGTATGCGTGTTTGGCGCCGTGCAGGTGAGCGCCACAATCAGGACTGCATACGACCGAGGCACACAGGGCCAACACCCGGCATCATGGTGTGGGGAGCGATCTCCTACACTGGCCGTACACCACTGATGATCGTCGAGGGGACACTGAATAGTGCACGGTACATCCAAACCGTCATCGAACCCATCGTTCTACCATTCCTAGACCGGCAAGGGAACTTGCTGTTCCAACAGGACAATGCACGTCCGCATGTATCCCGTGCCACCCAACGTGCTCTAGAAGGTGTAAGTCAACTACCCTGGCCAGCAAGATCTCCGGATCTGTCCCCCATTGAGCATGTTTGGGACTGGATGAAGCGTCGTCTCACGCGGTCTGCACGTCCAGCACGAACGCTGGTCCAACTGAGGCGCCAGGTGGAAATGGCATGGCAAGCCGTTCCACAGGACTACATCCAGCATCTCTACGATCGTCTCCATGGGAGAATAGCAGCCTGCATTGGTGCGAAAGGTGGATATACACTGTACTAGTGCCGACGTTGTGCATGCTCTGTTGCCTGTGTCTATGTGCCAGTGGTTCTGTCAGTGTGATCATGTGATGTATCTGACCCCAGGAATGTGTCAATAAAGTTTCCCCTTCCTGGGACAATGAATTCACGGTGTTCTTATTTCAATTTCCAGCAGTGTATAATGTGTGTAAAAGTGCAGGTTGTGATGCTTGGGAGGCGCCATATGGAAATTTGGGTCTGGCCGTTGGCCGTTTACGGATAGCCACAGCGGTTAAGGAGTTTCTCTGAGGACATCAGGTATGTCAAGGTTGATCTGCTGAGTGAGCAGCTGCAGAGAGAAAGTGATGTTTATTGCCAAATGATGAGATGCCACCCCCGAAAGCCGACTATATTCGATGCCTTTGCGGTGGCCTGGCGTTGGATGTACGGTGTTTTCAACGATTCAGACACCAGAGCGGTCTGATATTTGATGGTCACCCACAAATATATAAACCGCCACAGACACCGTTCCATACGTATGACATATTCTCCATTATGTCCCCGGTGCCATCACCTGATGCGGCACTGGAATGTGGATCTGCTGTGAAGGTGTGGAGTTTGACAAGACTGACGTTGGTCCTCATTCAGCGAACGACCCCAACATTAGTGACTCCCACATCGCTTCTCATCCAGGATATGACGTTTTATCCACTTACTGAGACGAATGCAGTGATATGAATCAAGAGTTTGACCATATTGCATCTTATCTGGGGTGGTGGGCAAACACTTTCTCCAATTTTGGACCTCCCTGTTCGAACGACTCATTCGTCTACGTCGCCACTCGCACCACCTCCAAAACTTTCCTAATTATCTAGATGATGTCGTCTTGGACCCTCAGCACAAGTGGGGTGTGCCGGGTATGAGAAGTTAACCTTACGTGCATGTCAGTTTTACGAAACTGACCGGAGCAGGTGACAGAACCACACGGACCCTTTCATTGTGAAGACGTGCCCAACCCCAATGGTGGCTTAGAGAAATGTTGATCGGTGGTAGCTGAGGGTGTAGTGTGTAATGTTGGTTCCGCTGGAAGGGTGGTCTTTCCGTTTTACTTATGCTTTAATTTGGCTTTTTGTTTTTTAGTTGCTTTCTTTACCGCTAGAATGGTACCGGTGGAAAAAAGCGGGAAATCTGCGATCGAGTACCAGTCTGGCATAAAGTTTCACTGTCGTAATACCCTTACACAGCTGATGTTGTCCGTATTTGCAACTGCGATCACGTTTCTTATATCATTTCGTAACCTCAACCCTCAAATTGTCGCATTTCTCCAGATTAGTCAACTTCTGCTCAAATTTACATTCCTTCAGTACTGCTGCAATACAGTTCAGTTAGAGACCATAAAATACCTTCGATAAGACCATTAAGAGCAAACTACGTCTCGGTATGTCAATAAGAAAGACATTTCTGAAATGCAATACATTGATTATAAAGTCTATAAATATTATTATTATTACGCGCCGTTTATCTACTAAGTATACTGTACTGCTAACTCACTATCGTTAGCTTTAGGTGCAAGAGAGAGCCTAACGTCTCTTATATTGTCAGCTTTCTGATGTCACTTTAAAGTGCTGTTCCCGCTGATCGTATCTCTCAACTTAACACCAAATGGATGCTCACTTTGAAATTTCACGGTTTCTAGTTCACCACTTAATCACATTAATATTTAGCTGAGGATCAGCTAATATTGCCCATAGCTGCTAACGCAGGTACGCACAACGGAAAACTGAAACTAATTTACAGCACACTATCATATACGATTTTCTCTCGTATTATCTCAGTTACTTGTGGCCCATGTCAAACGTGACATCACTGGGTGGATTACCTTCAGGAGGGCAGAGAATGATGGCCTCTTCGGCGTCAAAATGGCGAGCGTAGCTGTAAGGCGTTGGTGGAGTGGGAGAGGGGGGGGGGGGGAGGGGAAGTCTAGCGGCATCGTTAGAGTCGCAGCCGGCGGAAGCTTATTGGCGTCGTTACTTCCGGTAACGGCGTATCGGCGTATCTCGTTACCGGCTGCTCGCTGCCCGTTTCGCAGTGCCGCCTCATTTGAGGCATTACGACTTCAAAATATTTCACCTTAATTATATTTTCCGCCGAAGCGCCGAGTGTAATTAGTCATTACTGATCCTGCGGTGAAACGAAACCTTCTCTGTAGTTTTCTAATGATAGTAATTGACTTCATTATTCTGGTAACTTAACACAGTGAAGACGTGAACAATTAAAATTTTCCGCCATTTTGTTCAAGCTGGCGCTGGGATGATGCACACTTCAAAAGTCTTGCTTTCGGTGCTGCCTGCGTGCCCTGCAAACTGAACAGCGTTCTCAGTGTATTTTGTCACGAAGCCTATGTTTAACAACTGCCCTCAACGAAATACGCAGTAAAGAGCCCGCATTGTAACTATTTCTGTCTTTCTGCTGTCACTGTTTCATACGCTTCACGACTTATCATTTTTTATAATTTCTTCCTTGATGACTCAGCTATTGACGTAAAAAGCTATCTGTCTTGACTGACCTTCTTCTAATAAAGGTTGTGTTTTGCTCTGTTGTTTGTCTTGATCACGGGGTCCCGGGTTCGATTCCCGGCCGAATATGGCGTTTTCTCCGCCCGGGGACTGGATCTTTGTGTTGTCCTCATCATTTCATCATCATTCATGAAAATGTCGAGATTGCACTGACAAGGGAACCTCCCCATCGCACCCCCCTCAGATTTAGTTATAAGTTGGCACAGTGGATAGGCCTTGAAAAACTGAACACAGATCAATCGAGAAAACAGGAAGAAGTTGTGGGGAACTATGAAAAAAATTAGTAAAATATACAAACTGAGTACTCCATGCGAAGACATGCAACATCAAGGACAATGGGGGTCAAGGAGCGCCGTGGTCCCGTGGTTAGCGAGAGCAGCTACGGAACGAGAGGTCCTAGGTTTAAGTCTTCCCTCGAGTGATAAGATTAACTTTTTATTTTCAGTTTATGTGACAAACTCTTATGTTTTCATCACTTTTTTGGGAGTGATTATCACAACCATAAGACAACCTAAATCGGGCAAGGTAGAAGAATCTTTTTACCTATTCGCTAAGCGTACAAGTTAGGTGGGTCGACAACATATTCCTGTCATGTGACGCACATGCCGTCACCAGTGTCGTATAGAATATATCAGATGTGTTTTCCAGTGGAGGAATCGGTTGACCTATGCCCTTGCGATCAAATGTTTTCGGTTCCCATTGGAGAGGCACGTCCTTTCGTCTACTAATCGCACGGTTTTGCGGTGCGGTCGCAAAACACAGACACTAAACTTATTACAGTGAACACAGACGTCAATGAACGAACGGACAGATCATAACTATGCGAAAATAAAGAAAGTAAAATTTTCAGTTGAGAGAAGACTTGAACCACGGACCTCTCTTTCCGCAGCTACTCACACCAACCACGGGACCACGGCGCTCCTGAACTTTCAGTCTCCTTGATGTTGCTCATTTTGCGCATGGACTACTCAGTTTGTATATTTTACTAAGTTTTTTCATAGTTCCACACAACTTCTTCCTGTTTTCTCGATTGATCTATGTTCAGTTTTTCAAGGCCTATCCACTGTGCCAACTTATAACTAAATCTGAGAGGGGTGCGATGGCCGGCCGCGGTGGTCTAGCGGTTCTAGGCGCGCAGTCCGGAACCACGCGACTGCTACGGTCGCAGGTTCGAATCCTGCCTCGGGCATGGATGTGTGTGATGTCCTTAGGTTAGTTAGGTTTAAGTAGTTCTAAGTTCTAGGGGACTGATGACCACAGATGTTAAGTCCCATAGTGCTCAGAGCCATTTGAACCATTTTTTTTGGGTGCGATGGGGAGGTCCCCTTGTGAGTAAAGATTCGGAATTTGTATGGGCGCTGATAACCGCGCAGTTGAGCGCCGCATAAACCAAACATCATCATCATCATCTTCATCATCTGTTGTTTATAATAAAAACTTAATAAGACGGCCGTGGAGTGGGAGGGTTAGCCCAGCAACAGCAACCTCATTCACAGTTTGCACGATGACGATAATATTAGTACAAGTTTCACCAGTGAATGCATGGACAAAATTAAGCAGATTTCTTCCAGTACGAAATACATGAATGAACTGCTGTTTACACAGTAATCATTTTGTAGTTAAGAAAAATACACCAAACACTCGGTAAAGAAGACGTTCATAATATTTTAAATAAACTTCACAACAGAGAGAATATGCGCCTAGCTCTTACTAAACAATCTGTTAATGACAGTTCATCATTTCAAAACAATGTAAATGAAATTTGCAGTTTTAGAAAATAGGCACCTGGCGCTTACTAAACCGTCTCTCAATAAGAATTTAATTTTTCAAATTTATTTGAATAATATTTACAATTTTAAAAAAATTGGTGCCTGGCGCTTACCAAACTCTGTTAATAAACTTCTCATTAAAAACTGTAATTAACAGACATATGCTACAGCTCTTGCTAAGTCTTTACTGATAACAATTCAGGTGACAAGATATTTAAGACAAGATATTTAAGACCTAACCGCGCCACGTCGCTCAGCAAACGATTAATTAAATATCATCAGGTAAGGGCGAAGTGAGCTCCGAACTTTAAATGTTAACAGCCAACTGAATAAAGTCAGATGTGCTTAAGAAAGTAACATTCTTTATTTTTTTTTTTGAGTCATCACTCTTTGACTGGTTTGATGCGGCCCGCCACGAATTCCTCTTCTGTGCTAACCTCTTCATTTCAGAATAGGACTTGCAACGTACGTCCTCAATTATTTGCTGGATGCATTCCAATCTCTGTCTTCTCTTTTGTTTTTGCCCTCTGCAGCTTCTTCTAGTACCATGGAAGTTATTCCCTAGTGTCTTAACAGATGTCCTATCATCCTGTCCCTGTCAGTGTTTTCCAGATATTCCTTTCCTATATGCTTCTGCATAGAACCTCCACATTGCCTGCCTCATCAATCCACCGCGTTTTCAACATTCGTCTGTAGCACCACATCTCTGTTGCCTAGGTCGGAGAATTCCTTAACTTCACCTACTTCTTGAGACTGAATCCTGATGTTAAGTATCTCGCTGTCCTCATTTCTGCTACGTCTCATTACTTTCGTCTTTCTTCGATTTACTCTCAATCCGTATTCTGTAATCATTAGATACTTTATTCCATTCAGCATATCCCGTAATGCTTCTTCACTTTCACTCTGGATAGCAATGGCATCAGCGAATCGTGTCGTTTATGTCCTTTCACTTTGAATTTTAAACCCGGTCCTGAGCCTTTCTCTTATTTCCCTTGTTGCTTCTTTGATATAGAGATTTAACAATAGAGGTGAAAGACTACATTCCTGAATCACATCCTTTTTAATTCGACCTCTTCGTTCTTGGTCGTCCACTCTTATTCCCTCTTGGCCCTTACACATATTGCGTATTATCCGTCTCTCCCTATAGCTCACTCCTCACATTTCCCAAAATTCCGAACAACTTCGACCATTTTACATTGTCAAACGTTTTTTCCAGGTCGACAGATCCAATAAATATGTCTTGAGTTTTCTTTAGTCTTTCTTCCATTATCAACCGCAACGCCAGATTGGCTTCTCGGATGCCTATAACTTTCCTAAATCTAAACTGATCCTCATCTACGACAATCTCAATTTTCTTTTCCCTTCTTCTGTATATTATTCGTGTCAGCAACTTGGATGTATGAGCTGTTAAGCTGACTGTGCGATAATTCTCGCACTTGTCAGCTCTTGCACTCTTCGGAGCTGTGTGGACGATATTTTTCTGAAAGTCAGATGGTAGTCACAAGTCTCTTACATTCTACACACCAACGTGAATAGTCGTTTTGTTGCCATGTCTCCAATGATTTTAGAAATTCTGATGGAATGTTATCTATCCCTTCTGCCTTATTTGATCTCAAGTCCTCCAAAGATCTTAAATTCTGATTGTAATATGGGATCATCTATCTCTTCTAAATCGCCTCCTGTTTCCTTTTATATCAGATTAGACAAATCTTCCCCATCATAGAGTCCTTCAATGTACTCTTTCCAGCTATCATCTCTTTGGTCTGCATTTAACAGTGGAATTCCCGTTGCACTCTTAATGTTGTCACCCTTGCCTTTAATTTCACCGAAGGTTGTTTTGACTTTCCTATATGCTGAATCCGTCGTTCCGACAATCATTTCTTTTGCGATTTCTTCACATTTTTCACGGAGCCATTTCGTCTAAGCTTCGCTGCACTTCCTATTTATTTATTACCCCAGTGACTTGTATTTCTGTATTCCTGAATTCCCCTGCACGTTTTTGAACGTTGTTCTTTCATCGATTAATTGAAGTAGTTCTTCTGTTTCCCCTGGTTTCTTCGCAGTTACCTTCTTCATTCCATCTTCTATGATTGCTCTTTTTAGAGAGGACCTTTTCTCTTAAACTGTACTGCCTAATGTGCTATCCCGTATTGCTGTGGCTATAGCTTTAGAGAACTTTAAGAGTGTCTTGTCATTTCTTAGCACTTCTACACCCCTCTTCTCTGCGTTATAATTCCTCCTGACTAATCTCTTAAACTGCAGCCTACTGTTCATGACTGCTGTCTTGTGATCTGATTCTATATCTGCGCCTGGATACGTCTTACAATCCAGTATCTGATTTCGGAATCTCTGTCTGACCATGATTTAATCCAACTGAAGTATTCCCACATCACCCGGCCTTTTCCAAGATTTCCTTCTTCTCTTGTGTTCCTTGAGCAGAGTGTTAGCTATTACTAGCTGAAATTTATTAAAGAACTAAAGTAATCTTTCTCCCCTCCCAAACCCACATTCTACTGTAACCATTTCCTCCGCTCCTTCCCCTATTACTGCATTCCAGTCCACCATGAGTATTAGATTTTCATCCCTCTTTATGTGCTATATTAGCCTTGCAATATCTTTTTATAATTTACCACTTCATCTTCAGCTTGCGACGTTGGCATCTATATCTGAACTATCGATGTCGGTGTTGGTTTGCAGTCGATTCTGTTAAGAACAACCCTATCACTGAACTATTCACAGTAACACTCTCTCTGCCCTACCTCGCTATTCATAACGAATCCTACTCCCGTTATACGATTTGTAGCTACTGTTGTTATTACCCTATACTTATCTGACGAGAATTCCTGGTCTTCTTTCCATTTCAATTCACCGACCCCCTACTATATCTAGATTGAGCCTTTGCATTTCCATTTTCAGATTTTCTAGCTTCCCTACCACGTTCAAGCATCTGACATTCCTCGCCCCGAATAGTAGAACTTTATTCTTTCTTTGGTTATTCAATCTTTTTCTCAGTCCCCTCCGAGGGATCAGACTGGGGGACTATTCCGGAATCTTTTTTCAATGGAGACATCATCATGACACTTTTCCAATTTCAGGATACATGTTGTGTGTCTTTAAAGCAGTGGTTTCCATTGCCTTCTGCATCGTCATGCCGTTGTTCGTTGTTGAGTCTTCCACCTTCAGGGCCAGTTTCTCACACAAAGGATAAGAGAGTTCCCTGAACCTCTGTCTGCTCCTCCACCCTCTTTGACAAGACCGTTGGCAGAATGAGGGTGACTTCTTATGCCTGAAGCCTTCGGCTATCAGTGCTGATTATTAATCAAAATTTAAGCCCTGGCTGGTTTCAAACCAAGGACCGATGACGTTTTGAATATAAACGAAAGACGCTACCCACTTTTTTTTCGGTATTGTCCGTTGCGTTTGGTCTGGGCGGACGTCACAAGACATCTGTTCAAGTTGATCGTTGATTCTTTTACTCAGTATTTTTATTACAGAATACAATAAAGTTATTATTGCTTTACAGCTGAGGTCGCGAACCGTCAGCAGACCGACGTGACTCGGCACGTCGGTCGGTCGGTCGGTCGGTCGTTAAGAGATCGGCGGCAGAGCCGTGGTTCACCAGGGCAGTGGAGACGCACGCTAAACTCTCTCCCACTAACCACGGAAATGACACGGGCCCACGGATGGACCGAACTGCAACAGAATAACATTCTAAATCAAGAAATTGTTGAACACAAGAATGAACAGTTATAAGTGTGGAACAAACAAACTCCCCTTCAGGTATGTGAGAGTGACGTCCCTACATGGTCCACTCACACAGTGTCTGTACACAGTAGTAGTTGCTTTGAATTTAAGCTACACGAAAGTGGGAACTCTACCACAACTCAGGTAATTAACATTGTTCCCAGAACAGCAATAATGGTAATCAAACTTCATGTGGAGTTACATAGTTAAAAAGGCACAGCAATCTGTCTAATAGACACTACGATATAACGTTTTGACTCTCACATATTATACTGCTTCAGAACATTGGTTGTCTCAATGGCAGCTTAAAACTCATCAGATGATAGTAGAATTCTTGCCCAAATCTCCACTAGAACTTCAAAGCAGTACAGGACGTTATCCTTTACATGCAAACATGCACTTCTCAGACGCAATGTCTCACCAGATTCAGAAACATGAATTGGCCAAATGGGTTGCCGTTCTCAGCATCCGACATCCACTCCAAGTTCTTAACTGCCTGCCTTCTTTACAGCGTGGCGCCCCCTTATCTGTACGGGAAATATTTGAACTCAAAAAGTTCTTTAAAAGGAGCCTTTACCATCTATTCATGTCACTAATCTCATTACCCGATACTTCTCACGTATTGATCATTGTTGAACTAGAAACGACATAAAAACCTAATTGAAACTGATTACTATAGACACTTTAAAGGTAAATGGCACCACCTATCTGAACAGAATTACATTGTCAATGGAAAAAACGTTATGTATAGATTAATTTCGTTTGTCTTTTCACGATACAGTCACAAAAACATTATTCAGTACGATAACCGTTTTCGACAAGCCACTGGTCATCATCAATAGTTATTATTTCGAGAAATAAGTAAATCGGAAGAGACTGAAAAAATCAGACAACTAGTTGCAATACAAAGCTTTATTAGCCATTGGTCTAGGTTTCGATATTTCTATAAATATCTTCTTCAGAAGGAGTGAGCCTTATTACATCACATGGTGGAACAGTAGATCAGCTGAAGCAGAGCGGCCCTTGTCATATATTAAATTGGCAAATTGGTTTTGCAGCCATGTTTAAGATTTAGAAATAAGTAAATCGGCATAAGGACGTCGTGGTACAAACTTGGGAAAAATGACACACTGTCTTTCCAGATGGTGTCACTGAATGTTGATCTGCCTCACCTTCATATCTCTATCACAGACTCAGTTCACAAGACAGAAACTGATTTCGACCAACCATTAGTCCTCACCAGTTGTCATGGTGACCACTGGCTGTTCGAAACCAGTTTCTGTCTTGTGAAATACGTCTGTGATCACATCGTAAGAAGATAAAAAACAGAACTGTGTGTGTTTATCTCACGGAAGACTAGGCGTAACAAAAATTACACTGCCTGACAAAAAATGCGTTACCCATAAGACGTAGTCCAATGTCAATGTAACATCATACACGCACACACCATCGCCATTTACAAACCAACGACCACGAGAGTGCATTAAGGTTGTTTATATTTAGTATGGTTACTCTGGCCTGGTAGGGTATGCAAGGGGCGTGAACATCATCAGATGTTCAGTGGCGTCAGGTGTTCAGTGGTCAGTCTGAAGGAATGAAAATGCCGTGTACTCTTGTGAGACGCTGTTATCAGCACCTGACAGTTTGAAAGGGGCCTCACTGTGGCTTGATTTAGTCGGCTGCTCGAACCGTACAATATCTTCATTTACGGGGGATTTAGAGTATGACACAGACATGGACAGCGTGAATACGTGATGGCAGGCATATTTGTCGTTTAGCTTTCTGTCTACCATTGCCTCATTGTGCAACATGCAAGCCGTAACCTCTTAACATCTGCACCCGTAATTTGAAAATATGGACTCGCTACAAGATTCTGTGTCATTCCACATCACTTATCGGACACTTGAGCAGTCGGACTAGCGACTTACAGTCTCATGCGTAAGAGGCCATGAATAATACAACATAAGCGGCTGCGTTTGGAGTGGTGCCGTGACGGAAGCATGGTCTGCTGATGAATCTCATCGCCTTGTGTTTAGTGAGCAGCTATTGTTCTGCATTAACCCGGATGACTGTCGATGAATATGGAGGGAACCTGGGGAGAGGCGCCACCCTTCATCGTTTTGGAGAGGCACAGCGATGTTACTGTTGCTGTCATGGTGTAGGGAGTCATCAGATATGACTTCAGGTCACTGGTAGTTGTTGAGGGATGTCTATCAGCACAACGATACATCACTGACATCCTGTATCCTCCTGTGTTACCTCTCATGCTGCCATTTTTCAACAGGACAATGCTCGATTGCTCATGGCTCGTGTTTCTATCAACAGTATGCGTGATGTTTAGCTGCTTCCATGAATAACTAAATTCCCACACCTGCCCCAGTGGGACACGCGTAGGACCAACTCGTAAGTCATCTTCATCCCACTACCAGTATCCAGGACATCAAGGACCACTTCGATGAATTGGGGCCAGTTTGCCTCAGAATAGCATACAATGGTTTTGATGCCATTCACAAACAAACCAGTCCATGCTTCCAGCCCTAAGAGATGGTAGCGTCATACAGGTAAGAGGGAGGAATAGGAGATGAATGTTTAACGTCCCGCCGACAACGAAGTCATTAGAAACGGAGCACAGGCATTTGCTCGGTTTAGGGAAGGATGGAGAAAGAAAGCGGCCTCTTTCGAAGGAAACATCCCGCATTTGCCTTAAGCGATTAGAGGATATCACGGACAACCTAAATCAGGATGACCGGACATCGGTTGGAACCGTCGTCTTCCCGAATGTGAGTCCATTGTGCTAACCACTGCTCTACCCTGTTCGTTCAGATAAGTAGGCTTATACAGCTCAAGTATCTGTAAATTCGACTTGCTTCATCACATACCCTCTCAACCGGAGAAGCTCCGCTTCACCTTCAAATTCTGAGTACTTTCCTGTCAGGCAGAGCATTTTGTGAGTCGTTTGAGAATTTTAAGTGCTGTGATTCATTTGGAAGTGTCAGTGTTATAAGTGTTTCTAGAATTTGATGTTACGTAGCTCGGATTAGGTTCGATCAAAACAACATTGGCATTCTAAGAAATGTTTGAAGCATAAATACCCCACAGTGACACGGTTGCATGCCAATGGACAATTAACAATCGCGCAGTTCTAAATATGTTTTCCATATTTCCAGTTGTAGCATTGCTGGCTCCACGCATTAATACGAGGGAGTACTAAAAACTAAAGCCTCTGAACTACATCTTTATTCTTCATGTCTACATATTTGCAACCCTCTGCCTCTTGAGGGCTCTGAAGTTTAGCATTTAACATGGAGGTGGGTAACGTAACAACACGGTTTTGACCAGCCACGCAAACATCTATATATTTTGTTTCATTATACAAACAGATCGTACAAACTAAATAGACCAACAAAAATATTTTTTCTCTTTGTTATTAAGCAAAAAATGATATGGTTTAGATTTTAGCGCTTTCAAAGTATTTGCTATTTAGACCTCAGAAGAGTTTCACAAGTTCTTGGCAATCTAGAGACACGATTTTTTAGTATTCCTGCAGACATTGCAGTCTCGCACATATGTAATTTACTTCATGAATCTTCAACATTAGATTACCTCCGTTTTTTGACCTCCGTGTTAGGTTCACCTCACGGAGTACAATGGGATTCGAGTCAGGTAACTGACTAGGCCGACCATATTCTTTCGTTCCCAAAATTTATCTTTTCTGTTGACATATCCCGTTCACAATTTAGAAGCATGTCTGGGATCGTTGTCCTGCTACGGAACAAACCCACGACTAATAAGTCTCTTGCCAGGTGAAACTACCATGTTTACCTATTTCCTGTGATATCCTTCCTTCTTTAATGTTCCATTAATTCTCACTAGGCCACCGACTTTATCACCCGAGAGATGTCCCCACACAATGACCGACGCTCCACAAGGATCCATGTGGGAGACACACTCCTATTCATTGGTTCTCCACTAGACAGCGAACAAACATTCGACGATGGCTTCGAAATATTTCAAACTTAGATTCGTGCGCACCGTGCAGGTTTGGCTACGCCAACTTTTGTTGCTACTTTCTTATTAGAATAGCCTTACTGATGCAGACCTACAATTAGAGGACGTTTTTCCATCCTTTTAGGGGGTAATATGCCAGGAACTTGATGAGGCAAACAAACGCACTGCTAGGGGAACGTAATGTAGTGTAAACTAATGCGAACTGATTGCTACACAGGCAGCTCAATGAATCATGCCTATTAGAATGGCACCATCTCAGGTAAAGACGCGTCAGTGTGGTTGTTGATACTCATCATTGGCCCTGTAAGTGAAGAACAATCAGTCAAATGCAAAACAGAGGTGCTTAACCTTTACATATTTGAACTTATTATCAGGATGCGGATATGATAGCATATTCAAAACGAAATGCCTGTTTTAACCACAACAGCATGACAGTGTTAGGTGGCCGGAAACTTTTGACCGTTAGAGTATGTCCGTGCGTGAGAAACAGCGTGCTGTAGTCAGATTTCGGATTCCAAGAGTTCGCCCACGAATAGAGTACATTCTTTATATGCATGACGGTGCCAGGCACACAAGAGCTCTGCGATATCTGAAACAATCCGACAGCTTGGATTCACTGCCGTCGATCATCCTCGGCTGGACCTCATTCTACTTTGATCTGTTTCCAAAACTTTAAGATTTTCGAGATCTTCATTTAGGTACCGGTGAAGATGGGCAAGCTCTATCAACAAAGTCGAACATTCTACAGTGGCGATGGGAAAAAGAACTCTTCTTCGGAGAAATGCGTTAGTCACCAGTGTGACTACGTTCAGAAACAAATATGTAGATATAAATAGCAAAATTGTAGAACATTAATAAAGTTTGTTTTACTCAATAATATTTAAGAGTTCTCACTTAAAAATTTCGGACGCATTACTTTACAGCAGTCTCTAGTAGAAATGATTTTTAAAATAGGGTTTACTCTTTTTTAATTTCACTTTTTTCTACTTTCTTCTTACTTTGTTTCATCCTAACATCTTTGAATACTAATATACCACCTTGTATTTGGTTTATTACTATTGTTGTTTTCTGTTCTGTAACCTTACGTTGAATATCTACGACTGCACATTTGATGTACTTCTATGGCACACATTGTAACGTTACGTTTCAAATCCTCACACAGGCCGGATGCTGGATATGAACCTTCGAATCCCGTCAGACAAGAAGACCTTCGGTAACATATTGATAAGGACATAGCTCTGAGTCGACTCATGACGGTCCCCTCTACAAAGTGATGACCTTCCTCCAACTGTTAAGTTTTCAGTTTGCCACTTCATTTGATCTGAATAGGTAATGTATCAGTGTGATCGGAGGTGGTACATTCTTGGCTTCCGAGAACCGTCCCACTAAGTGTATTTTAATTCCTACTCCGAATTTTTCTTTTGTTTCCTTTACTGCTTGCTCCATATACAGTCAGTTTGAATAATATCGGGGACAGGCTCCTACCCAGTCGCACTCCCTTTTCTATCACTGCTTCCCTTTCGTGAACCTCGACTCTTATAGCTGCTATCTGGTTTCTGTACAAATTGTAAATAGGCTTTATCTGCCCTGTGGGTTAGTGTATATGCTTGTTTTTAATTAACCTTTGCTAATGTATTTCCTGTTTTACAGTAGGTTCCGAAATTTTTTATATTATTGCCGTTCCGGGCGTGTAAGGCTGTCAGCCGTGATTGTGGTCACTTGCCTTAAAATTCTAATTTGGTATTTGTATTTACGCAGTAAGCCTTTGAAACCTTATTTACTGCCATTCCTGGCGTCTGATGCCTTCTTCTGTGTTTTTGGCGACTTGCCTTTAATATTTCAATACTTATAATTTGTAAGTTGCAGTGAGTTTTAAACAATTATTAATTTATTGCCATTCCTGGCGTGTAAGGCCTTCCGCCCAGATCCCAGTGGCTTGCTTTTAAAACATTATCTGCTGTATCTCTATTTAATTGTGATTTGCCAAACTGTAACTCACTCAAAACAGTATTATTTACACAGTTATTTGTTCCTTCATTAATAACGTGTGGTATTTTTATTTATCGTAGAGTGTGGAATTACTGGTTTGAAATAAATTGTGTGTAACTGTAAAAAGCAACCAATAGTAACTGATTACGGCCCCGTTCACAATCGTAACCGAATCCTGCCTTCCATGCACTACCAGGTTTCAATAATCTGACTATCGGGTCATTCGCCACACTAAGGGATAATATCAGACACACCGAGTTTAACGGGGTAGAAGTCTAAACTGACATTACGTTGTGATCTACATAACATACGAAATTATCAAAACGGTTTTGCAAACTACGAATGAGCAAGGTATTCCTGCATCTGATATATAAAGACCGGGGTATATCTATAGATGAACCCTCTCCTTTTACTTTGTAATTAAGAGCAGTTCTTTTTGTCCATATGTTACTTGTATTTTAAATGCACCTTGTCATCTCGAAATAGAATACAGGTGGTAAAATGAGCATATGCTACAACGAAGGAGAATAAATTACTTCATTTATTCCTCTACTTCTGCTGAAAAAGAAACAAAAGTCTCAGTTTCCATAGAGGACAAGTGATTGGACTTAGACAAAATATCAGGATTCTTTCTATTTATGAAGAATCATAGATTTAATTTTTAGAAGGTAGACAGACATAAAGGAATTCAGAAGAAGGAGAAGAAGAAATAACTTTCCACTTTAGTATGATGGGTCATAAAACCATCAAAATGGAGACTACTGTACTATTTCTTTTTGTTTCACGAGATGTAAAATATTCATTATCACTTACTATACAATTAAGAAGAAATTTATTTCTAACAAATAACCAAAAATGAGAAGTTGCCACATACTTTCTTCCATACTTCAGGAGCATTATTATTTCATCAAACAAGGTAAAAGGCACAGATGTCAGGTAAAAGAAACGGGCATCCTACTTGACTAATTCGCTGAGAATTAAGCGTGTTCCAGGACTGGTGATACGTACGTGCAGGTAATAAACCATAGTGACCTAACTGTGTTTCCTGAGGTAATTAGTGATACTTTATGAATGCCCTTCGTTCACGAGGCATCCAGCCATATGAATCCAATTCATTGCTTTTCAAAGGAGAAATCGTTTGTAACTGTCACACGAACGCGGTCATGCTATTGCAAATAATGGGAAATAATGCACTGGAAACAGTCCGTCTACATTCACGAGAAATCTGGCCTTACACACAATAATTAGTGTAGAAATACGATCAGCTTGTTGAGCGTGCAGCCATCTTAGTCGTTTCACGTCAAAATGTAACTTTGCGGCGTTATTGATGAGACATTTTTATAGGCATTTAGATTCACAACTATGACTTGTATTTGATAATGCCATCCTTCCAAACGACAAAAATCAACTAAACACTAACAGGAACCAAATTGTTCAGCTCGAACTCCTGATCAAAGTCCCATAGAGTATTTATATGATTGTATGGTGTCTGTTCTTTTGGGCATGTCAGAAAGAATAGACACCACCTATTCACATATTTGATTCGGCTTAATGGGCCATGCATGTATCCATCAACTTCAGTGCGGATACACAATTATGTTCGACCTCCTGCAGGAATCTGAAAGTAGTGAGCATGAAGCACGTGGACGGTAACTGCGAATAAGTGGCGCTATGTGGGAATGTTGGTCTTCCGGAAAGTGTGCTGAGATAGTCCGCGCAATTGCGATGAACACTGTGTCCGGATGGCGCAGTAGTTAACGCATCTGCCTCATGAGCGGCAGATCACGATCATCGTTCTGTCCTTTCCTTTTCCTTTCTTTCCCCTTCACACTCAAGTTATATAATTCACAGATTGTGTTCGACTGTCATGGAAAACCTGTTGCCGGCCGGGCTGGCCGAGCGGTTCTAGGCGCTACAGTCTGGAACCGCGAGACCGTGTCCTGCCTCGGGCATGGATGTGTGTGATGTCCGTAGATTAGTTAGGTTTAAGTAGTTCTAAGTTCTAGGGGGCTGATGACCTCAGAAGTTAAGTCCCATAGTGCTCAGAGCCATGTGAACCACTATTTGAAAACCTGTTGCCTTTTCCGAATCGAACTTGCCGCGCTGATAAAAATTCTGGTAGCATTGACTTATTTTGTAAATTGATTATAGTTGCGGACATAGGCCAATTCTGTATATTAAGTTTCTATGTGTGATAACAAAACTCATTATTGACGGTACTCGAGCTACATCAACCTAATGCATTCGTCTTGTAAATCCCAAACCAACATAAATTCTCTGTCTCAAATCGTGTTCCCGTGTTTTATTTATGCCGTGTTGCGCTCTTTGACTAGAAGTCGGTATTCTGAAGCGTCTGTATCTTGAGAAAACTACGTTTTCCTCGGCCTCTTTCTTACTAGTAGTGTTGTTTTCGTAGTTGTATTTTTAATATGAGATATCATGTGTGATGTATCTGAAACAGAAGGTGGATATTAAGAGGAAGAAGTGTCACAATGTCACTAAATGCTTTTTGTGAAAATTCTCTAGATAGAAATGGCATTTACAGCTTAATTTGGACACAGTTCAGAGATGATTTATAATGGATAATTCACGATGAAATTCATTTAGTATGACAGTCAATTCTTAATGGTTGTCTATGTAATATTTTGCTAACAGACTATTATTTATTCAGTGCTTTTCCGGAGTCATAGTGTGCAAGGAAAGGAACCTATTGCGCTGCTGACAGGAATATCTAATTATGGAATTAGTTTTCGCTGTAAAAGCTAATAAGCGTCGGTCGGTGCTCTAGATTACCTCTTTTAATTACAGAGTCACTTTAATTAGTGCGAGCGCATATTTCAGTAGCAGAGGTGAGCGTTGTTTAAGAGCACGTCTAATACTTCCTCAGAATCTTGGACGGAAGTCTAATGAAGTTCACAAGTTTTCCGATCAAGAAATGAAGACATTTATAGAAGAGTCGGCCGCACCGCTTCACAGCAAATAAAACGACGTCATTAACTTTGCTGAGAAGCTTGATTTCTTGTCTTGTCAGACAGCTGTGACCGTTCGTTAGTTTGCTTGGTTTGGTGACTAAAAGGCTGTTTAAATCTTTAATGTGTCCCACAGCCTGGTTACAGAAGAAGTACGAGTACATTTACCCTATTACAGTATATACTACCGTGTGACCGGATTACACTACTGAGCTTGTATGTCTTAAAAAGGCTGGTTGGTCTAGGCTGGTTGACATTAGTAATTTTTCCTCGTTTTGCTGTTAACTGTTTTCGCCCGTTAAGACATGTCTTCACTTCAGCGGGCTATAATTGAGTACGTTGTTCATATTTAACAATCTTGTGCTGTTGTTATTGTTTCGCTGTATTTTACATATTTTGTGCTTTAAATGGAGTTCCTTTTACTCAACGATTACGTAGAGATTAGCTGGGTGTATGATCACTAAATTGTTTGTAATTCTAGTAAGGTTAAGTGGGTTGAGCTCGTTGGTTTTTGTAAAGCGAGGAGGTGTTTGTAAACTAGCTGTTGACTTAGTGAGTGCGTGTGGAATACGACTAACTGGCTTAAACTGTCTTCATGAAGTCACCTGCTGTTGCTTGCATTGGTGAAACAATTATTTCTTACTTGAAGTTTCTGGAAGTCACCCAAATTGTTGGTTTTTCAGTTGGTATGAGAGGGAACAATCATCTATAGGCTTTATTGGAAATTGGAAATTTGTGGTAAGTTCCTATGGGACCAAACTGCTATGGTCATTGGTCCCTAGGCTAACACACTCCTTAATTTAACTTAAAGTAACTTACGCTAAGGAAAACACACACACCCATGCCCGAGGAAGGACTCGAACCTCTGACGGAGGTTACCGTGCGAACCGTGGTAAGGCGCCGCATACCGCACGGCTACCCAGCACGGCTAGGTTTTATTCATAGACGGCTAAATTAAAAGGGTGAAATTAATGGGTAATTAATGGGTTTGTGGCGTTTAATGCGCCAACGGATAATTCTAGTACTTGTAATTGCTTTTCATTGCAAATTGTGTATGTGTGTGTGTGTGTGTGTGTGTGTGTGTGTGTGTGTGGGTGGGTGGGTGGCGTTACATATGTTTGTTGCGTTATTAAATTTCTTAATTAAGAGCTGTGACTTCCTGTCTATGCCTCGTGCTTGCGGGTTTAAGTTGTAGGTACCATAAGTTAGTCTAACCAGAAGGGACAAGACGTGGAACTTCGTAAAGACAACGTATATGTAAATCTAATACTAATATTGTGGCACATAGTGCCCCCCACAAGTTAAGTACTGTTGTTATCGCTTGGTCGTCAATGGATTCGCAAGGAAGAGACTAACAATAAATATACCTTCCCGCTCAACTTATTTCAGAGCGCCTCAAGGCAGGAAGACTTTAACTGAATGTGAACTAAGATGCCACAGTGATTAGCTCTTTGGACAACACTAGATTCTGATGGTAATACAAAAGAAACAATGTATTCCTATCTGGATAACAGCCCATCAAACATTGGTCGCCGAGAATAAGAATTCATACCATGTGCTTCGTTTATTGAGATCATAATAGGCTTCCAGCAATGGTTAGACGCAAACTTGAGTATGTAAGCAGCTAAATATAGTTCAACTTTCGCAATGTAATTTGCCTTTGCTGTAGTGTATTTCCATACGAAACTTTCACGCCATGTAGTCAGCCAGTGGAAACTACTAAGTAAGAATGAGGGTTCTGGTTTCTCCATTGACTTCATGTGTAATTACGAGCCTCTTCCGCCAATAAATAGATTAACCACTAGCTGTTGTCCTACCTTTAGACGGAAAACTTGCGAAGTCACTTTTATCCTCATTTGCAAACTGGTCATATGTTTTCCAGCTGCTTACGATATTTCTGTGTGAAATTTGAGCAACGACTGCCCTCACCTCTATTAAAAGCGCTTGTGGTTTCTTGAACGAAGCATCAAGACAATGTCTTTCTCCTGTGAAACAGCGCTCAGCCCCGAATATTCCAAACCAATGCTGCGTGAAGGATTCGATTCACTATGTCATACCACTGTTGACAGTAGTACCCTTTAGAACCTTGTTTTAGCCCAAAAGATGATGCTCTCATGTTCACACCAAAATGTTGTTCATGAAACGTATTCGAGTTGCGAATACGGACCACCGTCAGCTGTCTAATGGAATGACAAAAACATCTGTGTCGAAACGCGGCTCGAACCCAGATTTCCCACCTATCGAGAGCCGTCAAGATATGTTCAAATGTGTGTGAAATCTTATGGGACTTAACTGGTAAGGTCATCAGTCCCTAAGATTACACACTACTGAAGCTGAATTATCCCAAGGACAAACACACACATCCATGCCCGAGGGAGGACTCGAACCTCCGCGAGGACCAGCCGCACAGTCCATGACTGCAGCACCCTAGACCGCTCAGCTAATCCCGATCGAGAGCCGTCGATTTACCATTAGGGTACCTGAGCACGCGTCACGATCAGATCCAAACTTCCATGTGTTGTCAACCATGTGTCTACAACCAGCACTCCTACAACCCTTATGGATATTTCCGTACAGGGGAGGCATTTTAATTGAATGTCGCTTGCGTGCATGTCAGCAGGAAAACTGCATTCAACTTGTGAACGACACAGACGCTGAAATATCGTGCAGAGTGTGGTTATTTAGTTGCGCCTGAGGTGTGTCCTGAAGAGCGCAGCGGTGTGTGGTGCTGATGTACGGTCGCGCAGTTCCTCCAGAGCGTGGGCGCCACATAACTCACTCTTGCTTAATTATGCCGCGGGGCCAGGTGTCGCCGGACGCCCTGGTATTTCATTACCCAGCAAATCCTACCGGCGGACTCCGTACTACCTCCATAGCCACAGTCACGCAGGCAAACCTTTTTACTACACTGGAGGACCGCACAAGGTGGTGCTGCCTCGCACCATGCCTCATCTGGGACGATATATAGACCACGTGTTTACGATCGCTTCACTGACTTGAACTGAAAAAGTCTTTCACGAATCAGTGCAAACTGGCGAAGTAGCTAAGCATTAAACAGAAATGTGTCGGTCGTAATGTAATCAAAATATAGACAACACAAATAAAATACCGTAGAGTTCCCCAACAGAAAATGGCTGCAGCTGGGGTGGAAATAAGTGGAAAACTTTATTTTTGTGGATAAAGGAATTTTTATGCTGAGACGAACAGCAGAGAGAGGTAAATTAACTGTAAAACGTGAAGAATCAGAACGATTTCATAAATTTGTACATTTGTACTACGTAAGAAAGGTTTAATTATTATAGGTGATGATTTTAATGCCTCTGTCCGCAGCCCGTGGTCTCAAGGTCGCATTCTCGCTTCCCGAGCACGGGGTCCCGAGTTCGATTCCCGGCAGGGTCAGGGTTTTTCACCTGCCTCGAGATGACCGGGTGTTTGTGTTGTCCACATCATTTCATCATCATTCATGAAAGTGGCGAGATTCGACTGAGCAAAGGTTGGGAATTTGTATAGGCCCTGATTATCACGCAGTTGAGCGCCCCACAAACCAAACGTCATCGAACATCATTTAATGCCTCTGTAGGGAACTAACTAATCAGTGAAGTAATGAAAAAACTGAAAGAAAAAGGTAAATTATTGAAGGAATGTACATCGACAAGCGATTAAAAATTACCAACATCTTTTTAAGGAAAAAGAGGAAAGCGGTCAGTTATTGACTTTGTTATGGATAATAAAGGATTAAGAGACAAATGAATTACAGACACTGACTCTGAGTGGGCACTGATTTCAGTCAACTGGGGAAGTTGAAAATTTGTGCTTCATCGAAATTCGAACCCGGGTCTCATTCTTAATGGTCAGATGCTCTGATCACTAAGCCTTACAAACACAGTAGTCATCGCAACTGCACGATCTTCCTTACCGCCCCTCCCATCAGACACAAATTCTCAACTTACCCGCACACTAATAATGTTGTGACCGTGCCCAATATTCTCATTACTCGCGGCATTTTGCCGATTCCCTTAAGACTTAGAGCCTGGTGTGCACCGACACTGAAGACATCATTCACCGTCGTCGCGTTGATTGTACAGGGTGTTCAAAAAACGTATCGAATACCTAGAGAGGTGGTAGTATTCGTAGAAAGAAGAAAAACAAGTCCAATAAGCATGGGTTTTGAAATGCGTACTTTCTGAGATAAATCCAATATTCATGGGTCTAGAAATGATTACTTTCTGCGATAAACACCTTTTAACAGGAGGTGTTCAACGTGGTGACCTGTCCACATGGCGATGACACACTAATGGAATTTCACAACCATCTGAATAGCGTATACGAGAACATCAAGTTCACAGTGGAATTAGAGGAAAATGGATGCCTACCCTTTCTCGATACCCTAATAAAGAAGAAAACGGACGGCACTCAGGGACACTCGCTCTACCGAAAAAAAGCACACACAGACCTGTACCTCAGCGCCAACAGCTGCCGTCACCCAGCAGAACGGAAATCCGTGCTCACTATCCATGTCCGCAAAGCTCATTACATTTGCGACGAGGACTGTTATCTACTGAGATTCAGCACCTGAAGGAAACCTTTCAGAAGTATGGCTACACCTAAAAAAAGCCAATTAGACGCGCTCTCGAGATGAGGAAGAATAAGAAGGAGGAGAACAACAAAGGTCTGGTGTTCCTTCCGTACGCAGGGCCGCCCACGGCCAAGATTGCGAGAATACTGGAGAAGAAGAAGATGAAAACCATCTTCCATCCTCCAGCAAAAGTCAGGAATATACTGGGCTCAGTGAAGGATAACTTGGGTCTAAGAACACTAGGTGTCTACAGCATTTCCTGTGAATGTGGAAAACAACGCAGCATGGCATCAAACATGTGAGAGGCGTTCGTTTCGGACGAAAGGAAAAATCAGTGGTAGCGGAGCACAGCCTCAGTGAAGAACACACGTTCCAATTTGATCAAACCAAGAGGCTGCGTAGAACGAAAAGTTTCTGGAACTCTGTCATTAAAAAAATTGTTCAAATGGCTCGGAGCACTATGGGACTTAACATCTATGGTCATCAGTCTCCTAGCACTTAGAACTACTTAAACCTAACTAGCCTAAGGACATCACACAACACCCAGTCATCACGAGGCAGAGAAAATCCCTGACCCCGCCAGGAATCGAACCCGGGAACCCGGGCGTGGGAAGCGAGAACGCTACCGCACGACCACGAGCTGCGGACTCTGTCATTAAAGAGGGAGTGGAAAATGGCTCTAAGCACTATGGGACTTAACATCTGAGGTCATCAGTGAGGGAGTCGAGATACGGGCTAGTGATAACCTGCTGATCCGGGATAGCGGCTTCCAACTCAGCACATTAGCAACAATAAGGTGAGAGCACACCGTTGGAGGCAGGTCGGTGGCGGCGGATGGAATGAACAGTCCGCATCGAGACGAGACGCCAGTATCGGCCCCCGCGGCTCCCTCCCCCCTACTGCCAATGCGCCACAGCGCAGATTTCGTTCGCGAATGATTGACCCGATCAGCGCCGAGGATGCAGAGAAGCCCGCGATCCAGCGGCTATTAGGAACCGGACGAGACTTGAACCCGACACTTCGCCTGTAGACGGCAAGTAGGAAACTTGCTGAAACGTTGCCGGAGAACGTCGCATTGATCCGGCTGTCAAGCCCGATAACATTTTGTCATCGAGATTCGCCGAGAAAGACTGCATTGCCATATAGGTTGTGTGTTTTCTTTTGACTTTTAGGTGGAGTTGTAAAACTTTCTTGGGCTACAGCAAACCATCATAAGTAAACATAGACTGCCGTCGTTTTCCTAGTAGCTTTGGTCAGTTAAGGTCGTAACCGTGTTACTTGTAGGTTAAGTGCGTTACACACTTGTCAGGCGTTACATAATAATTCATTCTTTGCGTACGCGGTCATTGTCTTACTATATTCTCCTAAAATCCGGAAACGGAGAACCGTCTAGAAACTGAGTTATGATATATAAAGAACCAATTAATCTAAAGAAAGTTTTTGTTCTACATTGTTGTCGTCCTGTCTGCTACTTAAGAAAACGGTATACATAGTAAAGCTGAATTTGTCAATGTTTAATTCAGGTTGCAATCGAAAATTGTTGATTTGTAATATGAAACAGAGAGATGTTGGAGCAAAAATAAAGAAAAAATACAGTTTTATTTGGTGCTAGAAAATGCAATTTCCTCAACGCAAAATTAAGATAAAACTGACCGCAAAACGAAAATATATTACACAGCGATTCAGTACTTCGTTGTTCATAAACAACTTTCGCATTTATCAAAAATAACGGAAAACTCTTTGCTTTTATCATGATGAAGGAAGTTCTACTGAGTACAAAATAACAACAATAACCATACAGTTTCTTATTTCTGTGCATGTAAACTGTATCAAAAGTAATCGCTTTGAGCACATATAATCGTAGAAGGTACGCGATCAACTAATTTTTATTACTTACATGATGTAATATTAATTCTTTAACAATTTAAAATACACAAAGGAGTAACAGTGAATGATGCTCGCTCTAATTATGTGTAAAAGAAACAACTAAACAAAAAAACAAAGAGAATGTTCTTTCTTACACATTCATTTTTGTTTCTTTCCCTATCAATGCAGTCGATCGCGGTAGCCGAGCAGTTCTAGGCGCTTCAGTCCGGAACCACGCTACTACTACGGTCGCAGGTTCGAATCCTACCTCGGGCATGGATGTGTGTGATGTCCTTAGGTTAGGTAGTTTGAACCTATAAATGCCACCAATACTACTTGTAAACCTATCATTTACTAAATCATTTTCGTAGTGTACCAAACCAGCCGAACGTAGTTCTGGCAGAGCCGCAGCTCTACTTTTGAGAGCGTTTGTTTTCTACAGTGAACTCTTGCGAGTCGAAAGCAACTGAGAAACTGGTGAAAGAACCTAGTACCACGATTTCGGTAGACTGATGTATTGTTTTTTATTGATTTCACTTGTGCTTCTTCACTACGTCCGAATGAAATAATCTTTTCGTTACCACTGAAAACGGTAAATCTCTACAATTGTAGGACTAGGTAAACTAACCCTACGCTGCAATAAATGTTCATCTTTGAAGAGAATTGCTTATAAACAATGTAATGCCAAAAAAGCATGTAGACTCTATGGCGATGGTGTTGGCATTACCGACGGGTACTATAACCCCCTTTTCAACCGGTACTCCGAAATCTCCTCCCCCGCTCTTAATCGGCGCTTGATCGCACCTACGGGTGTGTCATTGTCTTGCGTAGCGCCCAGACCACCAAATACTTCAGGCACTTACCAATTTCATTTCATTTCATTAAGTTCTTAAGCCCCCAACTCTGCCGTTTCTTCCTCGGATTGAAACTTCCGGCTCAGGGAATTAGCGGCTTGGTTATCAGTTCCCCTAATGTGTCGGACCTCAAAACAAAATGACGATATCCGCAACGTCCACCTAGCAGGTCTTCCTCGTCTTGTGCAGTCGAGCCAACATCCACGAAAAAGATTGTTTGTCGGTTTCTAATAAAACCCACCTCCTCTTAAGATAGAATTTGAACCTTTGAAGTCCAAATAGTACAGCCAAACCTTCCAATTCATACACAGAATATTTCTTTTCTACCTCAGTTAATGTCCGGGAGACGTAAGCTATAGGATTCCTTTCTCCACTAATTTCCTGATGCAAGGCGGCAGCAATACCAGTATTCGACGCATCAGTCTGCCTGATAATTTAGGCATCCCCAAAACAGACGCTTAGGCTAAAACAAACATCGAAAGATGCTTGCTGAGATGGTCCCCAAACAAAAGGTTCTCTCTTACGCCTTAACTGGTTCAGTGGTGCGGCTAATTGTGCAATGCGACAAAAGTTCGCCATCCCAACAAAACCTAGCGAGCTCCTTCTTACTTCTTGGTCCTGGGAATTTCTGTGGCGCTACAATACGTTGCATATCGATACGTATGCCATCAGCAGAAGATTTCCTTGTGCACTAAACTGACTTTGGAAGTCTTAACTGCGAGAACAGCTTCACGCAACGTTTCCAGGACCTGGGCAATATCCAACAAATCAATGTCGAAGGTGCGACTATAGTTCACGACGTTATCAAGATAACTGTAAACACATTTATTTTTATGATCTCCCAAACCTGAACCTGATAAACGAGATAACACAGCCGCCCCTGTGGCAAGACCAAAAGGCACAGGATTATAATCAAACAAGTTCCAATCGGTGGTAAATGCAGTCACCGCTTTAGATTCTTCAGCCAAAGGAATTTGTTTATAGGCCTAGTTTAAGCAGAATATGGAAAATTACTTAGCTCCGGAAAACCAAACAAATCAGTTACGCAAATCGGGCAACGGGACAGATTCCAAAACCACTTTTTTTTACAGCGCTCGGTAATCCACTACCGGTCGATAACCTTGTCCTTGAGGTTTTGCAACTGAGAACACAGGCGAGGCGTAGGGAGACACAAATGGTCTAATTAACCCCTCCACCAGAATTTTATCTACCAACTGCCTCATCTCCATCTTAGGAGGGGATAAACGACAGTAGGATTGACGAACGCCGGCCGGTGTGGCCGAGTGGTTCTAGACGCTTCAGTCCGGAACTGCGCGACCACTACGGTCGCAGGTTCGAATACTGCCTCGGGCATGGATATTTGTGATGTCCTTGGGTTAGTTAGGTTTAAGTAGTTCTAAGTTCTAGGGGACTGATGACCTCAGATGTTAAGTCCCACAGTGCTCAGAGCCATTTGAATCATTTTTAATTGCGAGCCGGTACTGTATCAGTTAACTGAATGGTGTACTCAGTTTTATTTGAGACGAAGCAGTCCGTCAGCATTTCTGGGAATCGATCTAACACATCTAACACTATTTAGTACTCAAATGCGATTTATCACATTTGAAAATACTAGATTGTATGGTACATCCACCAGGTCGATTCTAATGCTGACACCACAGGTATTATATACCCAGTCTAAATCTGAACTGAAAAGCGGAATCCACACAATCTAAAACGCAACTGGTATTTTTTAATCATATCCCAATATGGCACGCATCGTCAACTGCTTAACAATAATAAACTGAATAGGCCAACTCAGCTCCTGAATTTTAGCATACAAGAGAACAGTGCCTATTAAAGGAAGAGACTTCATTGACATTGCGGCAACGTGAATCCGACATCTGTACTTGCTGACCCTTGGAAAGGCAGGCATATGAAATACCATCATTCGTCAATGAGAGAAAATCTACTACCCGAGTCTAGTAGTGGACAAACAGGTTTCACATCATCAGTTGAGCATATAAAGGGAATGTTCTTACTCGTAAATGCTTTCACTTAATGCATCTTCCTAATCAATATATGATATTATTACACCGCTCCATCCTGTTTCAGCTACTAGTTTTCCCTCTTCCCTGATTTTATTATAGTCACGCGCAGAATGACCTTGTTCATTACAACAGAAACACCTATTGCTGTTTCTCGAGGAGGCTTCTTTCTTCTTTGGCCCTCAACGCAGTCACGTGCAAAAGTCCTTTTTCATTATATCGGGAACACACTGTATAATTTCTAAACTCAACGGTAGGCTGAGTTTGTTCACTTCTGGAACTGATACTTGGTTGTTACAAAAATTTATTTCTCCGTTCTTCCGTTTCGTATCACTAAACCGAAACCGCTCAGTGTGCACGATTAATTGATCTATTTCAACGAATACCTATGGTTTAGTGCAAAGTCTCGCCTTTGATGTGCCTTCTACACGAAGGCTCTCAATATCCTTCTTACAGCATTACTCTCTGAGATTTCTACACACAGCGCCGGCAGCGCTACTCGGATTTCCTGAATGCAATGAGTCAAATTTCCGAACTCCTTTCTACGCGAAATACGTGACGATTCGTATCATGCTCATTCAGAGAGCTGTTTCTGCAAAATTTTTCTTCTAAAGTTACTTAATGATCAATTTTCATTAATGACCTCATTAATCAATCTTTTAACCTTACCTACAGCGCGAGGAAACATTACCTACAACCGGACTACTTCAGGCACTTGCAAAGTCTCGCTCAAATTTTATAACCGCACCGTTAACCTTGGTAATTGCACAATTTGTTCATCAGTATCTGTTTAAAATTCTGATGCGGTGCCAGGTTGTTTATTATACGTTATACATTTTCCAACCCTCTTTACAAGTGGCCACCCTATTACAATCTCTGACCAATGCACCCGAGTGACCAGAACCATTCTTCGGTGTTTTGTTTCCGTCGTTCCACTTTTCAATACGTATGATGTACTCCGTCTGGGGGACATCCAGCAGATTATGACATTATTATATCTTCCACACCATTATCGCTAAGGCCAATATTTGACTTAGGTGAGAGCTCTTGTTCTATTTTCTTCTGTGAATCTTCAGAACTACTTCCTGATATCTTCATTTTAGACTGTTCGTCCTGCGTGTCAATGTGTAGTCCTACACCGTGAGTTTCAGATGGTTGCATTTGCAGCTGCTCTCATAATTGAACTTGTTGTTCTGTGACTGCTTCTGCTGAATAGATATTCCACTGCACTTCAGTGTGTGCTACCGATTCCCCATAGAGTGCTACGGTTTTGCGTCCTTACTCTTTGCTCAATTAAGTCAAGACTCACACTCTGCTTTTCAAATACGAATGTTGCCGGTGCAAATGCACTGCCGACAAGCACAAAGGCACCTGTTCCAGACACTAATATATTGTTATTACAATCATTGCAACAAATGGGAGAAAAGCTTCAAACGTTAGACACAATGGAACAAAAGCAGGAACGAACACAGCAACAGGTACAAAAGTTAGACACAGCGCTTAAACAAACACGTGAAGGTTTAACTACTCAGTTACTTAAATATGAATCTAAATGTCAAAAAATTTGTAAAGACGTAAAAACGCAAATTTGGCAGCATTTTCAACCTATTTTTTCGCGACATGAAAACATTACAGAATCATGAAGCAGCCATAAAAGAATTGCAGACTATTGCGCACGAAAATCACGACATATTGCGGGCTAAAATTGATTTCGTTGCGTCTACCGATACGGTCACGCAACTTGTACAAAATCAGGGAAACGTAAAGGACACAGTAGATACGATTTAGACACAAATGGAAATTCTGATATTTGGTTCAGAAAAACACACCGAGGAAAAATTAGTCGAACTTTCGGACCAACTAACTAATTTGTCTACTAAGGTAGATGATGACCTGAATGATACAAGACCGGTAGTCTTTACTGACACAGAAGAGTACGAACAAATTAGGAAATTCAAACAAAATCAGAATCAAATGAATACACAGTACAAAAGAGAAATGCGGGAAGTACAAGATCAGCTGGCACAAGTAATACAAGAACTACGTATTTCAGAGGATACTTGCTTTCCGACACGGGAAGAGGGATTTACAAGTACGGAAAGGTTACAGAGCAATAATACGTGGTATTCCGGGGATCTAGAAAGGAGTCGGCAAGGTGCAGCGAGCATTGAGAAGGAACCGCCGACACGACTTAAGAATGACAGCTTTGCGACTCGGCGTCATGATGACTTTGACTGTAGGCTTTTCATCAAAACGCGCAAATTCAGAAAATTCAAGAATTCTAGGAATGATATACATTCACAGGCTTAGTTTCATCAGTTTTGTTATTGCTTTCCTCCTGATTGGTCATTAAAATGCAAAGAAAAAAGATTATACCACATCTCTCGTGTAAAACCGATTATTGACAAACAATTTGCTTTCTGACTTGGTCTTTGCCACTAAATTTTTCACTTCACGTTGCTATTCCGCTTTGTCACATTTCGCATGCAGCGATCTTTTTAAGTCAACTATCCAGTCAAGAACCTAAGGAACATACATATTAAAACAGTAATTTTACGAGGCCACTTTTATAGGGAACAGACGACACAGTCTCAGTGTGTGTCCATTTTGCTTGTTATTTGCACGACTACGTCACGACTATAAAGTCCACATTCTTGGAACACACACTGATAATGAGCTTTTACTGCAACATTTTGGCTTACTTGAATAGACATTTTATATTTAAAGTACTTTCTGAGAGGTTATAGTCGACACAGTATTTGGTTTGTTTGACAGGTACAGGATTATACGAGTACTACGACGCTACTAATGAGTGACACAGTTTTTGTTACTATTATTGGGCTGTATTTGTTTCATGTCTGCACAGTTTTCTGCTTTCTTTTTGAAAGTAAAACATATTTTGGTAAAGACTTTCGTGACATAGCTACAATGAGGTACGTATTTTTCATAACACAACAATACGTTACAGTACCGTACTTTCTTGGTCACGGTAACGTACGTAATAACTACGACATCCAAACATTTAGCATTTTTACTTTTATATATAACAAGGTAAGTACATTGACTTGTGGAGAACTTTGCTTATGAAAGAGGATAACTACGACACTTGGCACATTTTTATCGTTAGCCAATATCAGAAATTATCTTACAGCAAGATGCATAGCTTAGCGCTACGTGACACGCATTTGAATGATTATCTTTCTTTCTTGGAATATTTTTAGGAATATTTTAGAACTACTATGATACAGAGAAGATTTTCGGCGATACATTTCGTTCTGTTGTTGTTATCTGTAACATCTGAGGGTATATTTACATCAATCCTGAGGGGGTACACGCTTACTCTGTGTTCCATGCATGTGGCAAGCGCAAGGATCCCTAGGTAATATGGTATTTGCTTACACAGTTTTAGACATCTGTACCATATTTTTCTAACACAGAATTACACAGCTATCAGATTATTTAACTGAGAGAGAGACAAACATTTTTTTTACTACGTCAGTGACACATAGTTATGTAATTACACAGTCAGATTACTTCACTCTTATAAAATTGTACTTTGTCTGCATTTTGGGAACTTTTCACATGTACTTTAGGAACCACTCTGATACTACGAGAGATTTGAGTGATGTACTTTGTATGGGATCATGATTTTTCAACTATGTTTGAGATAGTAGATGACTCTATTGAAGTGAGCAGAGAGAAATTTTTAGAGATTGAGATTATTGAAGGAAGCTACAACGATTTCGAGATGTTATTGATCTGTTATGAGACGTTATGATAGCATCGTACTTGGAGAGTTATGAGATATGAATATATATATACATGTGAATGTGAGTACCACAATGCAAACGGAAATGTTTGGACACTGTTATTCATGAGATTTCGTTTCTATACACTTCTGACGTAAATTTTCAACATATGAAATTTTTTATTGGTATCAAGCTGTCATTGTAGAGCAGACTGCTGTCGCAAATATTTCGGTAAAGTGTGTGTGTGACCTTGATGTACTGCAGCGCTGGGCTGTGTGCTACTTGCTTTGAAATATACTTATTTTTGTGTGGACTCGGAATGCTCACAAACACGACACGCTATTACTTGGAAACATATGATTACACTGAGGAGATCGTACTTTGTGCTATTTACTGAAATGCTTATGAAGTCATGAGAAATATTTTTACTTCTACACACCTGATTATGACAAGCATCTTTCTATGAGAGTTGAGAGAATTTTTACTGACTTATGAAATGCTATGTGGCTATTGAATGATATTTTCACGCTTTACCTTGTACACATCTGTTTATTTTATTTGATATCTAGCTTCTACTTGCGCTGTAGCATTGGTTTTATAAAATAAAATTTAATACTCACTTTCTGTCTACAGATCTATTAAATAATGTACATGAAGATAGTAACTGTTCTCGAAAGAACTGATACTATTGATGACCGTGCAGCTTCTCTAGCATTTTCAGCTGTCCCATCGTGGTATATCAAAATTATCATTCCTTATATAGAAGCTGTACGGTCATCAATAGTATCTGTTCTTTCGAGAACAGTTACTATCTTTATATATATGTAACACCCAGCCAATGACCTTCGTCTGTGCGAATGCGCACAGGTTGCCCGAATTCTTACGGGAATTGTGACCTTAGGGTGCGTGAGTAATACTCATGTATATGCTTATTTCTATTCCTTTATAAAGCCTGTATTACTATAAATGTTATCCGTATTACTACATTACGTATGTAGATTGTGGACCGTTGAGAATGTGGTTCTCACGGGAAGCGTACGAGGGATAAGTCCCTGCAGTCGCGCTATTCATCTGTGTCCTCGGTGGCTCAGATGAATAGAGCGTCTGCCATGTAAGCAGGAAATCCTGGGTTCGAGTCCTGATTGGGCACACATTTTCAGCTGTCCCTATCGAGGTATATCAACAACACCTGTCGGCAGCTGAGGGTTTCAATTAATTATTATTAAATAATAATTTTATGCTCTACATTCTTGTAAAAAAAGGAGCACTAGGAAGCGAAAGAAGCATAAGACGGAGAAGTGATTTATAACAGGAAATGTATACATAATTTACTTTTCAAGGACTAGGTAATTGTTTGGAAGAATAGGTTGTTGTGGCGCATCACTTTAGTGTTAACATATGACATAGGCACTAAGATGTAAATACACATTCCCTTATCTGCATTGCTCTCTTTACTGTAATATTTTTCTGTTCGTGCATTGTCATATTTAAGTATAAGTTATTGCATTTGCTGCTGCTACACTCCTGGAAATTGAAATAAGAACACCGTGAATTCATTTTCCCAGGAAGGAGAAACTTTATTGACACATTCCTGGGGTCAGATACATCACATGATCACACTGACAGAACCACAGGCACATAGACACAGGCAACAGAGCATGCACAATGTCGGCACTAGTACAGTGTATATCCACCTTTCGCAGCAATGCAGGCTGCTATTCTCCCATGGAGACGATCGTAAAGATGCTGGATGTAGTCCTGTGGAACGGCTTGCCATGCCATTTCCACCTGGCGCCTCAGTTGGACCAGCGTTCATGCTGGACGTGCAGACCGCGTGAGACGACGCTTCATCCAGTCCCAAACATGCTCAATGTGGGACAGATCCGGAGATCTTGCTGGCCAGGGTAGTTGACTTACACCTTCTAGAGCACGTTGGGTGGCACGGGATACATGCGGACGTGCATTGTCCTGTTGGAACAGCAAGTTCCCTTGCCGGTCTAGGAATGGTAGAACGATGGGTTCGATGACGGTTTGGATGTACCGTGCACTATTCAGTGTCCCCTCGACGATCACCAGTGGTGTACGGCCAGTGTAGGAGATCGCTCCCCACACCATGATGCCGGGTGTTGGCCCTGTGTGCCTCGGTCGTATGCAGTCCTGATTGTGGCGCTCACCTGCACGGCGCCAAACACGCATACGACCATCATTGGCACCAAGGCAGAAGCGACTCTCATCGCTGAAGACGACACGTCTCCATTCGTCCCTCCATTCACGCCTGTCGCGACACCACTGGAGGCGGGCTGCACGATGTTGGGGCGTGAGCGGAAGACGGCATAACGGTGTGCGGGACCGTAGCCCAGCTTCATGGAGACGGTTGCGAATGGTCCTCGCCGATACCCCAGGAGCAACAGTGTCCCTAATTTGCTGGGAAGTGGCGGTGCGGTCCCCTACGGCACTGCGTAGGATCCTACGGTCTTGGCGTGCATCCGTGCGTCGCTGCGGTCCGTTCCCAGGTCGACGGGCACGTGCACCTTCCGCCGACCACTGGCGACAACATCGATGTACTGTGGAGGCCTCACGCCCCACGTATTGAGCAATTCGGCGGTACGTCCACCCGGCCTCCCGCATGCCCACTATACGCCCTCGCTCAAAGTCCGTCAACTGCACATACGGTTCACGTCCACGCTGTCGCGGCATGCTACCAGTGTTAAAGACTGCGATGGAGCTCCGTATGCCACGGCAAACTGGCTGACACTGACGGCGGCGGTGCACAAATGCTGCGCAGCTAGCGCCATTCGACGGCCAACACCGCGGTTCCTGGTGTGTCCGCTGTGCCGTGCGTGTGATCATTGCTTGTACAGCCCTCTCGCAGTGTCCGGAGCAAGTATGGTGGGTCTGACACACCGGTGTCAATGTGTTCTTTTTTCCATTTCCAGGAGTGTATTTGCCAGGCTTTGTCCTACTGAATTTTACTTTGTACTACTCTTGTAAACCAGTTTTACCACTGATTTAGTTTCTTTGTTTGCTGGATATTGCCTTATATTAGTTGTAATGTTGCATTTGCTTTGCTAATTTAGATATACTGCTGCTTGCTTTGCCAATTTGCATTTTTTTGCCATTGTTAACTGTTTTGTGCTGCTGCATTGCCTTGTTCTATAGTTTATGTATCTGAACTCAGTAGATTTAAATTAGCTTAAGAGGGGATACGCTATATAAAAGAATGAGTTTTGATGAATTGCGAAGAAATGTATTGAGAAGCTAAAAAACGTTTGTCCAAAGAGTATTGTATATTGAGGAATAGTTATTTTGAAAGAAAAAATAAAATGATAAGTAGGGTTTAGGGACAACGGGTTAGGTAGGATTTTCTTGGAAACAAATATTGAGGTAAGATAATGGAAAATAAATGATGAGGTAAGAAATATGTGAAAGTAAATACAGAAAGTATGTCTTTGTGGGAACAAATGTTGAAATAAGAAGAAAAGATCTATGAGGAAACGAAGTTTTAATTGGAATTGAAATATCACAAGTAGTGCAGTACTAAATGTTACACTGAAAACAAACCCTATCCTTTCCTTTTGTGTTATATCGCTATATGTTTATGTCTACGCTTGTGTATCTGTGTTTTGCCTGTCTCTGTATTTACCTGATAAGAGTAATTGAATTTTTCTCTTCTAGTACTAAGCTGCATTTTCTATGATGAGCGATACTGTTATCCTAAAATCTAAAATATTCTTTACTTTGGAAAGATGTTTAGGCATTATTTATTCTGTCTGTTTGTGCAAGTTAATTTTTCCATGGATGTTCTCATTTTTCATTTATTTACTTATGTCACAATACCTGGAATACTCATGTTTATGCTTATTTCTATTCCTTTATAAGACCTGTATTGCTATAAATGTTATCTGTATTATCATGTTCTTTAATGATGTTTTCTGTTCCTTTGCAATTGTATTCTTATGAAGTAAAATTGTGAATTGTATAGACACTAGTTCTTCAAATTAAGTAAACAGTAGGGATTCATTTTACTGAACACATTTCTGTTGGTCATACCGTATGTGTAAAATCTCAGAGGCTAAACGACTGTGTTAGTGTTTGGACGTGTTGATAATTCATTCAGCAAGAGACTGGTTAACAGCCTATCTGGTTCTAAGACATTGTAAAAAAATTGTGAGTGCACAAGTGGTGGTTTATGAACTTTCTTTATTATCTGCATGACTCTTCAATTGTGATTGTGCACACGCACAGTCGCAGTGGATGGCTGCTGCCAATCTCTACAGGGACTACAGTGGGTCTGCACCCCTGGTGGCCCACTACTACCATAATCTCTACAAGAAATACTGTGGGTCTGCTCTGTGGGGCCCTACTAATTCTAACAATATTCTTCAAGACTTCGACACTCTGCTGTGGGTTTGCTCTGTTGTGGCCCATTACCAATATTCATGTCAAGAGTCAGCACTGTGTTTCCGTTGGGAGGACAACACTTCTTGACGATTGCATGTAGATCCACTACTAGCGTGTGAATTTTTTTACTGTTCGGACTTTGTGCATAAAACTGTCATAGACTATTACTCTGACATATGTTTAGGGCTGTCTTTAGGGACTGTGAGAACAATATTTGCTTTTGACCAACAGTGCATTAATAATTGTGTGCGTTTGATCGATTTGATATTGTTAATATAAACAATTTTAAAAAATTGATCCTGGCCACTGCCCAAAATAATTAGTAAAATTTTTTGTGTGGAGCAGGGGGGTACGTAAGTGGGCGGCTTCCGTGTTGGCAGCGCTGTGTAGCGCTTCAGCTGGCCTGTGTGGCCGAGCGGTTCTAGGCGCTTCAGTCTGGAACCGCGCGATCGCTACGGCCGCAGGTTCGAATCCTGCCTCGGGCATGGATGTGTGTGATGTACTTAGGTTGGTTAGGTTTAAGTAGTTCTAGGGGGCTGATGACCTCAGATGTTAAGTCCCATAGTGCTCTGAGCCATTTGAAATATTTTTTTGTAGCGCTTTGCATTGGATCTCTGATTGCGCTTTCTTTGTAAGAGACTCTGTGGCTGGTTCGACTCGTTGTTGGAAGTTAATCGCCAGTATTGTTGGGCAGTTGAAAGTTAGTCGCCAGCAGTGATGGAAGTACTGTTGCGGAGGTGAACAGCCAGCAGTGATGGATGTTAAATGTGAGAAGTTAGCATTGATGGAGGGCAGAGGTCCGAAGTGTTGGCGTAGGCTAATGATCTAAAAGTATCCGACTTGGAGAATGAAAATTATTCATGATTATATATAAAGATACGTGATGTAAATGACGATTTATATTCGTTTTTGTACTGGATGTCACACCATTAAGGTAAAAAGTACGTTATTTGGCTTGCAACAACATCTTTCCTTTGCAGACCACATGCCTATTAGTAATTAGTGGCTTTATTAGTTAGAATTTTTTAATTAGATGCCAGTATTTATGCTCGCTGTATTGCAGTAGTTCGTGTAATGAAGATTTTTGTGAGGTAAATGCGTAAGGAAATGTATAGCTTATTGTCAGGATTGCTTCTAATTCAGGGCCATTCTTTTGTATTAATTATTTGAAGTCAGGCTGTAATTTTTTTATCAGTCAGATTGCGTTGCGCTAGAATACTATGGGCCAGTGTTGACATGATAAGAAAAAGTAAAGAGATAGTACGTTCAATTTTACTCAGCTGTTTCTGAATCACATAACGTAGAAGTCTCACTTTTCCAGTCATTCAGCAGTTTAACTACAGATTCACAAATTTAAAGAAAGAACTTTCAAATTATTTCCATCATTCGACGTTTTTTTTTTGTTTTCATTGACTGGCCTTTTTACCCCACCTGCTTAGTCGGGAACCTACAAATTGTAAATCTGACTTTTGTGGAAATTTTATCTAAGCATGAAGTAAACAATTACATATTTATATTCGTCAGACCTTCTGACTGCGAAACTGCTGTGCTTGTATGGATTAGGTTTGCACCGAATTGTCAGTGTAATTTGTTCTAAAGTAACGTTTAAAAACGTCGTTCCTCTTTCATTACTCCTACGGACACGTTTAAGTCAACAATGTTAACATAATACCCGACTACGCTGGTGGCTTATTAGCCCAGTCATTTGAAACCAGAAAAGGTCGAATATCGGGAATAGTTCGTGAAATCGGAAATTATGTACAGTGGTAGGAGGGAGCGCCAGGAACAACATAGCAGAAATCCTGACTGGTGAAGGATGAATGTAGGATGTAGATGCATTTGAAGATTAGTTTTGTATGTTTTTGTTGAAATGCTCGAAAACCGTGGCATCCAGCGAACACGCATCCAAGTACAAAATTATATTAAATATCCTACAAAAATGTCGTGTTTGCTTTCTCTGTGGGGCTAATAGTATATGCGTGTGAGTGAAAGAATATCAAGGCTAGAAATAATAGTGTGGGTTGCATGAAACGACTTCGATATGGCCAGCTGAATCTTCCTGTTTATATAAAGACAATAACTGAGTCACTATGCACCTATTTTCCATGAAATTTTGAACTCTCTTTCTACTCTTCTGATTTTTGTATTTCCAGATATTTTACTGCCTTTAAGCCCCAGTCCTCGCAGACGTCCAGAACTGGTTGCTGCTTTAGATGCTTCTTATCGCGGTTACAGTGTACGTAGCCGCCCTGGACTTGGTCTGCCGTGGAATAACCGCAATGAATCCTGTTATTGCAGCCTCGAATATCTGACTCGGACGATAAGCAGACATTTCTCATCTCCAGGAGCCGTCCGCATCTGGAATTCCCACAGAGAAAACACGGCAGTCCGGGAACACGGACGCGTGTTGATGTTTCCTGTCCCGGGCTGTGTCTGAGACAGTCGCGCATACACAATTATGCAGATTCGCGCGTCGCGTCATGCGAGTCAATGCATATTAACTACAGCCGCGGAGGCGCGGTGCCGTCTTAAGCGGCGAGGGTTGGGGGCGTGTAGCGGATGGCACCACCCCCCTCATCCCTCTCCAGGGTCTGCGGTGCGTAGTTAGCAATCAGGGGGCGCGGGGCCCTCGCGACCTCCACGCTGTAGCGATGCTCACACCTAGCGCCAGACATTAAATCAGTAAACTGGAAATTGAATTTCGCCGAACGATTCCTGTGTGACAGTGCATTTCCTGCCGGTTCTTGGGAAATGATTTCCATCGCTCATGAATATGTATGCGGCGGCGCGCCGCGGTGCCCTGTGCGTTCCGACTGTCATGCCTGACGGTAATCAGGTGCACCGCCTGTTTCCCCAAAGCCATCCCCCCACTCAGGCCCCCGCACTGCCGCTTACAATGTTCCCCGCTGTTGCCTGGAGCCCACAAAACACTCTGAGGCGATGCTAGTCGCCCGTTCGAAATGGTGATGGTACCCCACAATCTCGTCGGATGAACTACTGGCTAGTTGTAATTGAAGTGCAGCTACTCAGGGAGGACCAATGTGGGCTGTAATTACCTTATGGCAACGAAACTTGGGAAACTAATGCGTTAACGCGGAACCGATTTCCGCTAGAAAAAAATTATTTCCAGTTTTGACTATTAGGTGGATGATGATGATGTTTGGTTTGTGGGGCGCTCAACTGCACGGTTATCAGCGGCCGTACAAATTCCCAACCTGTACTCAGTCCAAACGCGCCACATTCATGAATGACGATGAAATAATGAGATCAACACAAACACCCAGTCATCTCGAGGCAGGTGAAAATCCCTGACCCCGCCGGGAATCGAACCCGGGACCCCGCGCTCGGGAAGCGAGAACGCGACCGCGAGACCACGAGCTGCGGACTATTAGATGGAAATCTGGCTCTGTGAATGCAAGAAAGACGTACTGAAATGTTTCCATATGTAATGGATCATGAAGGGGACATGAGCAGAAAAAGTCAGACAAGTGAGAAAGGCATAATGTTGACTTTATTATTAACCGACACTCACACTGTTTGTTCAGCATGAGCACCAGATGCTGCATCCGTAAAGTACGTGACCAACAGTTGCTCATAGCAGTACCGGTGCAATGTGAGCAACGAGTTCCTGTGTTCTGGCCTCCAGATTAATTAGAGACCGAACGTGCCTTTTAGATATCCCCAGAGCCAATAGTCACGTGGACTGAGATCACCTGATCTTTCAGACCACACATGTGGAAAATCTCTGGAAATAGCGTGGTCTTGGAAGGCTGCATTAAGCAGATCTTTCACTGGGCCAGCAACATGAGATGTAGCCCCATTTTTAATGAAAACAGTGGTTTCCACACAGCTTCACTCTTCCAAAGCAGAGATCACACGTTGTACAAGGAGGTCTCGATAACGTGCAGAAGTCACGCTATGCCTTACATGCCCTCTGTGTGTTGTCTTCAATAAGTATGGACCTCCAATGAAGGTGCTTTCGAATCCACTCCACATAGTCACATAGAGCGAGTGCACTGGCTCCTCGTACACGACAATTCGTTTAGCAGTGTCCCAAATACGGAAGTTCTGTCTATTTACTGCACCCTGCAGTGTACAGTGTGCCTCATCACAGCGTAGAATATTCCCTGGCCACTTGTCATCGATCCCTACCAAAAACCGAAGAAGAAATTCAGAACCTTGCTGCGGATCATGAGGTTCAAATGGTTCCAATGGCTCTAAGCACTATGGGACTTAACATCTGAAGTCATCAGTGCCCTAGACTTAAAACTACTTAAATCTAACTAACCAAAGGACATCTCACACTTCCATGCCCGAGGCAGGATTCTAACCTGCGACTGTAGCAGCCGCGTGGTTCCGGACTGAAGCGCCAAGAACCGCTCGGTCACAGCGGCCGGAGGATCATGAGGAAATGGCAGCAGTGGATGCCACACCATCATACACTCGGCGAACAGCGCCAGTTTTGCACCTCGTGCCCACAACTGCAACTAATAGTTTTTCCAGTGTAAATCGGTTCCTCATTTACACATTAACATATGTACCATGTATCCACGCAACTCTAAAAAACAGTTGTGGATTAAATGAAAACTTTATTTCCACAAAGCCCACACTGGAGCTCCGTTAGTAGCTTTACTTTTATTATAACCACTCGGTACTTCTTATGTACAACCAAATAAAATAAAAATATTAATTTCGTTCAAATTTTTGGGATTACTTTATGATCCGTATTCAGCCACACTCACATGAACATTATGACCATCCGTTTAATCCAAATCTACATTTGAAACGCAATATAGCAACTATAACGTGTGGCATGCGTATCACAGTTCTTTGCACTACTAGGTTCCAGAAGGTATGTGGCACCTAATGCATACGCACATGTCACGAAATTCCAGAAAAATACGGCCCGATTGCTTCCTGACGCGATGTAGGTAGTTGGCCATAACCGCAGATGTCATGGTGCCTTCCGTTCTATCTACAAGCCCCATGGAAGCCCAGGAAAATGTCACACACAGTATAATACTGCGACGAATGGTGAAAAGAATCCAAAATCAACTCTACGAAACAGCTGTGGATTGAATGAAAACTTTATTTCTACAAAGAAGAGAACCACTACTTAACTTGTATGTGGTTCTGTACCTCCTACGTGCAGTTACTTATGCGGACATTTACTACAAGCAACATGCAAACTAAGTAACGTCTTCCTATTACTCAGTAATGATGCTCTCGAAGTCTGAAACGGAACCCGAACCACAAGCGAAGGGCGGCTGATTAAATCAACTCTGACAGGGGGCGCTGAACTCTGTCTTCCTGGAGGTGTGATGCTTCCCGCTTTTTCCATTGGCACACAGATCAACGCCTTCTTGATGCCGTTTCGCGGTGCAGCGCAGGTCGGTGTGCAGTCGACGCTTTAAGACTGCTCATTCCTATTCCTGTGTCACTCCAGATGGGGTGGAGACGTATAAGTTTAACCATATTACCAAAATTTAGAACGTGGAACTGAAATCTTTTCTTTCTTCAATCATTTGTCTCACTACTAAAACTGCATCTGTTGCAGTGCGTCCCCATCCAAACATCATCTGTTCTTCGCTGATGTCAGAGTCTGCTATGCCCTTAATCCTATTATTGATTATTCTATAGTATTTGTTATAGATACTGTTCAGCAAATAAATTCCCCTATAATTTTCACACTCACTCCTATCACGTTTATAGTAAATAGGAATGACTTTCGCTTTTAGCGAGTTCTCATGCACTCTTCCTTGCCTCCAGCACATGTTCAGCAGATACATGTGTGTAACATGTAATAAAGTTTCTCCACATTTCCAGCACTAAGCATTAATTCCGATCATTCCTACTGCTTTTATACTTCCTAAGGTTTCAATGTGGCGATAACCTTCCCAAGGGATCGAAAAGTGGCGAGAATTAATAATTTATAATTACTGGAAGTAGTTTTGAATTATTTGATTATTTTTGCAACGTCTTTCAACCTATGATTATGAAATCTGTCACATATCTCTGTTAGCGCTAGATAGATTCCACTTTATGCATCTGAACATCCTGACGACGATGTTAACCCTGCTGGAAACATAAGACAGGCCAGGCAATCGAAATAAGTGTTCCGTCCAAACTCGCTTTAACACTTTCCTACACAAACTGTACCTAACTATTTAATACACTCCTGGAAATGGAAAAAAGAACACATTGACAGCGGTGTGTCAGACCCACCATACTTGCTCCGGACACTGCGAGAGGGCTGTACAAGCAATGATCACACGCACGGCACAGCGGACACACCAGGAACCGCGGTGTTGGCCGTCGAATGGCGCTAGCTGCGCAGCATTTGTGCACCGCCGCCGTCAGTGTCAGCCAGTTTGCCGTGGCATACGGAGCTCCATCGCAGTCTTTAACACTGGTAGCATGCCGCGACAGCGTGGACGTGAACCGTATGTGCAGTTGACGGACTTTGAGCGAGGGCGTATAGTGGGCATGCGGGAGGCCGGGTGGACGTACCGCCGAATTGCTCAACACGTGGGGCGTGAGGTCTCCACAGTACATCGATGTTGTCGCCAGTGGTCGGCGGAAGGTGCACGTGCCCGTCGACCTGGGACCGGACCGCAGCGACGCACGAATGCACGCCAAGACCGTAGGATCCTACGCAGTGCCGTAGGGGACCGCACCGCCACTTCTCAGCAAATTAGGGACACTGTTGCTCCTGGGGTATCGGCGAGGACCATTCGCAACCGTCTCCATGAAGCTGGGCTACGGTCCTGCACACCGTTAGGCCGTCTTCCGCTCACGCCCCAACATCGTGCAGCCCGCCTCCAGTGGTGTCGCGACAGGCGTGAATGGAGGGACGAATGGAGACGTGTCGTCTTCAGCGATGAGAGTCGCTTCTGCCTTGGTGCCAACGATGGTCGTATGCGTGTTTGGCGCCGTGCAGGTGAGCGCCACAATCAGGACTGCATACGGCCGAGGCACACAGGACCAACACCCGGCATCATGGTGTGGGGAGCGATCTCCTACACTGGCCGTACACCACTGGTGATCGTCGAGGGGACACTGAATAGTGCACGGTACATCCAAACCATCATCGAACCCATCGTTCTACCATTCCTAGACCGGCAAGGGAACTTGCTGTTCCAACAGGACAATGCACGTCCGCATGTATCCCGTGCCACCCAACGTGCTCTAGAAGGTGTAAGTCAACTACCCTGGCCAACAAGATCTCCGGATCTGTCCCCCATTGAGCATGTTTGGGACTGGATGAAGCGTCGTCTCACGCGGTCTGCACGTCCAGCACGAACGCTGGTCCAACTGAGGCGCCAGGTGGAAATGGCATGGCAAGCCGTTCCACAGGACTACATCCATCATCTCTACGATCGTCTCCATGGGAGAATAGCAGCCTGCATTGCTGCGAAAGGTGGATATACACTGTACTAGTGCCGACATTGTGCATGCTCTGTTGCCTGTGTCTATGTGCCTGTGGTTCTGTCAGTGTGATCATGTGATGTATCTGACCCCAGGAATGTGTCAATAAAGTTTCCCCTTCCTGGGACAATGAATTCACGGTGTTCTTATTTCAATTTCCAGGAGTGTATTTCAGGAGAATATTACCAAAGTATCTAAAATCTTAAAAGGCATTGCAATACATATATTCTGTTTAATTCATGAACAAAATAAAAGCTGGACTTCTGAGTCCCGTCAGGATATGATCATCGTTATCTGATCGGGTTATTTATTTCGTAGCATTTATGGTAACATGGGTGAAAATCTTATAGATAACATGATCATTATTGTGAAATAACATGGTACACACTGAATCACCGATTCTTCTTGTTAAAGTTCAGGAATACCGTTTACGTTTCTTTTGATCCCATGACTCAGTTTTGTTAGCTGCACACAGTTCACAACGTCCTCTTTTCCTTACAGTGCGGCTGGTCCCGAGGAGGTTCGAGTCCTCCCTCGGGCATGGGTGTGTGTTTGTCCTTAGGATAATTTAGGTTAAGTAGTGTGTAAGCTTAGGGACTGATGTTAGTAGTTAAATTAGTAGTTAACTTAGTAGTTACGTCCCATCAGATTTCACACACATTTGAACATTTTCTGTTTCTTACAAATAATGGCCAGACAACCTAACATGCATAGAAAGTGAAAACACTATGCTGTTTGTCTGAATTTCTTTTCTCTTTTCTCTCCCCACTTCCTAACTCTTTCTTGACTATCAACCCCTGTGCAACCTCTCTTCTGAATTCTAATACATTGATTGTTTCCTACAAATTACAAGAAAATGTATATGCACTGATAAAGACTGCATCAATAATGGTCCTGAATATATGTTGGTAACTTACGATCTGCACTGTACAATGATGCGAGTTGCTCTGTCAGATCGACCCCTCCCATTTTTGTTGTAATATGTAAGTGGGGCCAAAGAATATTTACCTTTGTATCATCAGTTTGCTTTCTACTTACAGTGGTTGTTTCATTTCCCTGGTAAATGGAAGCAAGTCTCACGATTCTACTGACTTTCCACTTTAACAGATGAGTGCAAATTACAAATCATATGGTCAAGTTCACTTCTGTCGTCCACTATTTGAGGCACAGCCTTTCTTTCCCTCCTGACTGTCTCAAAAGCAATTATATTGTAATTTCTTCATAATCTCAAGAAAACAAAGGAGTGTATAGTAGTTACCGAAATGTAAAACTGAGATTTTGTTCCTGAAATGTCTTGTAAGTTTCATAACTACTCTATACGCTCCTTTTCATCATTCTGAGAGAAATCCACGATGCCATAAACAACGAATACATTAATTTGACGTACCTGATAAATAAACAACTGAAGCAAACCTATAATGTTGTAACTACGTTAGTATTTACAGAAAAAAAGCCATGTACGAGGGTTGTTCGGAAAGTAAGTTGCGTTTTGTTATAAAACAGGAACAGAATACAGATAAAGAACGCAATTAATTTCTCAAAAACGTGTAACACTTATACTACTTTCAACATATCCCCCGTAATTTTCAGGGAATTTCTCATAGCGTGGTATAATTTATCTATTCCTTCGTCATAGAATGTTGCTGCCATTGTTGTCAACCACATGGTAACAAGTTATTTTCCCTCTTCGCAGTTGTTGAAGCGCTTACCACCACGGAACGACTTCAGACGCCGAAAAAAATTAAAATCTGCAGGAGCGAGGTCGGGACTGAACGGAAGACGGCCAAAAACGTCCTAGCCAAAGCTCTGAAGGAGTTGTTTTGTCTCATTCGGAGTGTCTGGTCGGTCGTTGTTGTGAATGAAAACCATACCTTTTGAGAGCATTCTTCTGCGCTTGTTCTGTATTGCGAGGCGCAGTTTCTTAAGCGTCTCGCCACAAACCCCCTTATTGATAGTCTCACCTCATGTTAAAACATCAGTCAGTAAAATACCTTGTCTGTACCAAAACGCTGCACACATCACTTTTCGGAGTGTCGAGAGTTGCTTTGGTTTAACCTTACCATGGGACGAAGTGTGCCTCCAATCCATCGATTGCCGTTTCGTTTCAGATGTGTGATAAGCAATCCAAGTTTCTTCCCTCGGGACTATCTGGGGTACAAATTTCTCGCCATCGTCACTGTAACGTGTCAAACAACTAAGAGCGCTGTCTGTGTTGTTCACAAAGAAGATTAGGCACCTGACGTGCGCAAAGTTTATGTACACCCAGTTTTTCAGTAGCAGTGTCGTAAATAACTGTTCGTGAAACTTGTGGAAATTGTCGATCAATGTCATTAATCGTAAACTTACGGTTTTTCCTAATCATCTCTTCGACTGCACTTAACCAGTTCATCAGAAACCACAGATGGACGTCCACTTCTTTCTTTGTTCTTCGTCATGCACTTGATCACACCCTTCCTTAAATTGTCGGACTCATCTTCTCACCATTTAAGATCCGATCCGACTGCTTTTTCTCCGTAAACATCGCATAGATAGTTAGTTTGTTAGTTACGTGTTCCATTGATCAGTAGCACGGAAAACCGTTATGATTTGGAACGTGTTAAATGCACAAGAAATGCGCAAAGGAAACAAGTTTTTTCTTCTTTTTTTCTTTTCTTTTTTTGTTTACATTATAGTGTTAAACCTAAATATTTCTGTTATCTCTCCCATTCCCTTAAATGGCACAAAATGCATATAGTATATCTCCAGATTTATTTACTCATATTCAAGAATGCATCTATGGTATAGAAAGAGTTGTCAAAGAGGTATGATTTAAATTTGTTTTTGAAACTATTACTGCTGTCTGTCAGACATTTTATTTCATCTGGTAATTTATCAAAAAGTTTTATAGCAGCATATTTTACCACTTTCTGTGGCAAAGATAGGTTAAGTAAAGGATAGTGTAGGTCTTTCTCTTTTCTGGTATTGTAATCATGATTGTCGCTGTTGATTTTAAACTGGTCCATGTTGTTGAGAATAAATTTCATTACTGAGTAAATGTACTGTGAAGCAGTTGGAAGAATTCCTAATCTTTTAAACAGATGCCAAAAAGATGTGCGACTATGAACCCCACACATTATTCTAACTACTTTCTTTTGAGCAGTGAATACCTTTTGCCTATGTGTTGAGTTGCCCCAGAATATTATTTCGTATGACGTCAGAGAGTGGAAGTATGCAAAGTATGTTAGCTTACTAATTTCTACATCCTCAAAATTGGCAATTATTCTGATTGCAAAAGTTGCTGAACCTAGTCGCTTTAGGAGATCCAAAATATTAATTTTCCAATAAGATTCTCATCTATATGTACACCCAAAAACTTAGTATACTCTACCCTGGCTACTGACTTCTTTTGATGTGTAATGTTTATTGAAGGAATTATGCTTTCTGCAGCAGCAAATTGGATGTACTGTGTTTTTTCAAAGTTCAGAGAAAGCCCTTTCGCAGAAAACCAATTAATAACTTTTACCACTACGGTAGCAGGTTCTAACCCTGCCTCTGGCATGGACGTGTGTGATGTCCTTAGGTTAGTTAGGTTTAAGTAGTTCTAAGGATTGATGACCTCAGATGTTAAGTCCCATAGTGCTCAGAGCCATTTGAACCGTTTGAATAACTTTTCCAAAGACCTTAGTTGTAACATTTTCTATCGGACATTCTTTTACTGGTTTAATAATTATGCTTGTATCACCAGTTCAGTTCAGCATCTTATTTCATATAAGAAAGGAGGTCATTCACATATATCAAGAACAGGAGGGGACCCATGATCGAACCTTGTGGAACACCTAATGCAATTTCACCCCAGTTAGATGAAGTGGCAAACTCCTGTGAATCACTTGAAGCATATAAAGATACTTTTTGCTTCCTGTTGTGTAGCTATGACCTAAACCACTCATATGCTGTTCCATTTATACCATAGAATTGTAATTTCTCTAGCATAATTCATCTTTCGATGAATGTCACTTGGTTTAAAGTTCTTAGCGTTCAGAAAACGAATCACAGATCTCAGTTCATACGCAGCGGGATTTTCGATTAACGATTCCATTATGAACAACCATTGCGAACAACACACAACAGAGAGAGAGCACGAAATATGTCATTAGTTCTACTTGGACCAGAGATACTACTGCGTATGAGCTGTACTGCGATCGTAGCGGTGCCGACAAGGAACTTACTTTCCGAATTACAACAAAAAACCGTGAGTGCACAAAAGCGTCTTTTATGGCCTGACGGCACTAGAAGACGCCGCACACATCTTACAACATTAATTAAATTCAGAGATATTCACTATATTAGTAATATAAGGTCACATTAAGTAAAACAATTCCAAATTAGATTATTAGCATCAAAACATTCACAATAACGTCCTTTGACTTCATCAGGGATCGCAAACCCTTATGATGAACCAAACAACACAGTGGTATGAACGTCTTCCGTTGTCGCCCAATTCAATGGCAAAGTGGCTCGTGGACTACAGCAGCGGTACACAAGCTGCCAGTGCACAATTTCAACTCTATGCTGTTTTATGCAGAAAGTGGACAGGAGTCCCGTCGGTCAGAAAAAGCTTAAAAGTGATCTAGTTCCTTAGCGCCAACGACTTTACCGCCAATGGGTACACTGATTCCAGTTCGATCAGAGAAGTTAGGACCGTGGTGCGCGGCTAACACTTGGATGGATAACCGTCTGGCTCTACCGTCCTCTGTTGATAAGCCGTTGTGGGGCCAGTTGAGGAGTCACGCGACAAGTAACGGCTCTAAGTCACGGAAAATGACAGCGGCCTGGAAAGAGGGGTGTTCTGGCCCCAGTCCCCTTCACATCGGCAACCAATGACGCCTTTTGTCTGAGGATTATACGGTGGTAGGTCGGTAACCTTAAGCCTTCTGAGGCCCGCTCCGACAGAGAATGCCCCTTTAGGTAGTTACGTCCACTCAGAGTGACATTACAACACAGTGCCTACCAAAATAAGGAGCTCTGCTGGGTTCCACATCTTAAATAGGCTCCAGATTGATCACAAAACTTCCCTGTTTACAGTATTTCTGAAAAAGCCAACAGACAAGCTTATTGCTCTGTAACTATTACAAAGGACCTCGTTCTAGGTGACATTTCTGTCAAGAAGTTATACTGAATGATCAAGCACTCCAGGGACTAGTAAGAATCTAACATAGCGAGTCATAAATTTCGAAGAAATTTGAATTGTCAGCCTGTAATCCGAACTTACGGGTCGAGATATTACCCCCTATAATCTAGGTTACACAAAATGAGATTCTTGAGTCTGCCTTAATGCGAACAGTTTATTTGTTATCACCAGACTAACTTCGGTGATACCTGAGGCGGTGATTTAAATATACACTGAAGTACCAACAGCTGCGCAAGCACCATGTGGAATATGGTTAAAATTATTAAATGTACAGAACTAACATTTTGCCAATCGAGAATTTTGGTCGGAAATTCTGAGTTTATGTATCAGCAATATTTTCGTCATGCGACGTTATGTCTCAGTGATACGGTGAACGGGGTGCTAAACGTTTACATGTAACCTTAATTCAGTTTTTCATTTTGTGAATACCAGGAGCTGATGTGCAGTGTACAAAATTCGTTACTCAGGCGGGTGGTAAAGAGATTTCTTTCCACCTTTGAACGAATGTATTGTTCTGAGTATAAAATCACAATGAACGCCGGTGAAGTATGGATCACATACTCGAACAACGCAGTAAAACCACTGCAATATTTTAACAAGAGTGAGATAGCAAATGGTACCATTTCCTATAGCGAAATGCAGCTGTGTATCCCTCACGCACGAAGATTATACCTGCCGCTGTTAATGACTGTGCAAATTAAAATGTGTTAATGCTGCATGGCTAAAGCAACAGTCTGAATATGGGTAATAACTGTGTTGAGTGCGTGTTTTGTGTTAAATGGAAGAGTTAGGATGAAACAAGAAGCAAACGTTCCTCCGAGATTAACTTCTTAATCCGACGAATGGATCGCCGTTAACAATATCGCATGCCATTACTTCAGGAAACATTAAACAGGCAACAAGAGTTTAATCCAAGACATAATCCAGTCACCTTTCGAGAAAGTGCGCGAAGCTACAGCTCATTCCTTCGGCGCTCAGTTATTAGTAATGGAAACACCTGCACACCATTCCGATCGAGTGCAACGTAATACCGACTAATACTAATAGTAGCGTGTCTATATGATGGCATAGACTGAATCAAGAAATTTGTCGTTTAGTATACAGCCTAAAATTGTATTTCATTGCGTAGGCCTATATGCTAGGACAGAACTTGCCTCACTGTGCTTATCGTAGCTTGCATGTGTCGCGATAAAGCACTGGGTTTTCAACTGATAACAGTTGGAGCAGACGCCGGAATGTAAATACAGGCTGCAGTGGTGGCACATAAGTAAGAGTTCACTTTATTACGAGAGGGCGTGCGGCTTTAACTTGCTAAGCCCCCGCCAGCAAGCAGCCAACTAGCGGCAGAGTTAGTGTAACCCTAGCCGGTCGCGTAATGAGTATGTAGATTACAGGAAATCGAAATTACGTATCAAGTTTCAAACAGGCTGCAAACAGCCAGCAGCCAGGGCGGCACTTCTGCCGTAATTACGTTATGTTTCCGATTTATTGACGTTAGGGTTGCCCGGGCAACTGCAGCTAGTACGGTCCCAGAGTCGCTAATCGAGTTGCCATGCGCTGTGCATCACGGGATTACACTCCCCTCATCTCACCATTACCAGCCTACTGTCCGAACGTTGCTTTCAGATTACATAATGAAATTTTTTTCTTTCATCTTATTTTCGGGGTGTGAGTTTATTGTGGGTGTACGTGGTGTGTGAGAAAAGAAATGAGACTGACGCACTCCGAGCGATCTGGCAAAGTCGTATTGTTCTATTTGTGATGACCGGTGTGTTCATCCCTTCCAGATGTTCGGTCTGAGTTTCAGCTCTGTTCGGCCATCACGTAAATTTTGAGAACGCCATCAGTGAAGTTGTGTCTTTATTGTGTGTTACGAAAATGGAATAGCGAAATTTACAGCTCTTGTGAGATCAGACCGCCGCTAAACAGTAAGAATGATCTGTTAAACACTTTCACCCTACACCGAACAATAACGGTGATGGGTGACCTGTTAAAAAACGGTTTCACCGTATATGAAATTTTGACTGAAGATTTGCGCATGCGTAAGGTTTTTGCCTAAACGGGGAAGAGTCAGCAACTCATAACTCACTTTGAAGAGCATGCCCGTACTGCCGTAGGCTCCGAATGCAGGTCGAGCCACCAGTAACGGTACTGGAAGGACACGCGCTATGTGTGGAAGGCGCGATGCGAGGTAAACACTGACAAAGTGTGTCCTTCGAAGAAAGTGGAGGGACCGCAGACGAAGGTTGAAGATCTGGACCCGAATTTGTTGTAATAAGCGGCGGTAGTTAAGCGCCTCAGTGCGCCGTATGTCAGCGTGAATCTCTATTCCCAGACATTTGATGGTGCCACGAAGCTGTAGGGGGTCAACACACGCTGGGGTCAACCCGTCTCCTATGGCTATGGCGACCGATTTGGTGACGTTGAGACACCTGCCGGAAGCCACACCGTACGTGTTAATCCACTCTAGTGTGTTGATTACATCGCCGTGATTGCCGGAACACGAGAACCAGGTCGTCTGCATATGGTGTACAGCGAAATGTGACGTCACGTCATGTGAGACCTGTGAGGCGTCGACGGAGGCCACAGAGGAGCGGTTCCACTGCCAGAGCATATAGTAACGTCGACAAGGGGCAACCTTGACGCACAGATCGGAAGATCGGGAGGGATTGCGAGAGACGCCCGTTAACGAGCACTTTGGAAGTCGCTCCTCGGAGGAGGCGCATCACGATGTCTGTGGATTGCTGTGGGTACTGCATGTGCTGGAGAACGGACGTTAGGTATGCGTGATCCACTCGATCAAAAGCTTGGCTACAAGTTAGTGATGCCAGCGCTCCCGGGATGTGGCGTCCCTGGCTAGGGCTAGTAAGTCACGGTATCGACACAGTCCTGCGTGGATATTGGCGATACCCCCTACGGAAGTCTAGTCTGGTGAGATGACGTAAGGTAGAGTCGGTCGTAGACGGTTTGCTAATAGTCTATCGAATATCTTCATGTATCAGTTGACACCATTTGCCTATCCGAGCACACTGGCGACCAGCCCCAAACTTTCGTATGTCGTCAACTATCCATCTACCACTTATACTCGTACATCGATTAACTAGGAACTTTGTATCGTAAGCAGTATAACACAGGCACTGCAATATCATATTTATCAGTCGATCGGGGCAAGCGACTGTCAAGTACAATGTGCGACCTGTACGGGAAGATACATAATGGATGTACGAGTACAGCTCGTAGACTCATGTTTGACGACATGAAAGTTTGGGTGTAGCTATGAGTCCTGCGCGGGTAGCCAAATGGTAAGGCGACAGCTCGTGATAAGCGGGAAATCCGAACGCGAGTCCTGGTCCATAACAAATTTTCACTGTCGTCGTTCCATTCTACAGCAGATGTTAGGCCTTATTAGCGATTGATAATTCATTTGATGTGTGTTGTAACGGCTGTGGTCACCACAGTGCCAATTCCTTTGGACTTGCATGCATGCGTGTCCAAACGATCTTTGCATTGTAAGCAGAATAAGACAAACACTGAAAAATCGTATAAATCAACTGTTTTACAAAGATGTCCTTGAAAGGCTCAAATAGGGGCGAATCGAGTGACACCGAACATTGCAGACAAGTCGATGCTTCACCATGACAACGCTCCATGCTACACGGCCAATTCCATCGTGGAATTTTTGACCTCAAAAGGCATTCCTATTGTTCCACAGCCATTACCCCTACCCTCTCCCCTATTCACCTGAACCTATGCTTGTAAATGTTTTCTCTTCCCGAAATTGAAAAAAATACCTTAAAAAGACGTCAGTTTGGGACCCTGGAGAATATTCAAAGGAATGTAACCGACATGTTAAAGGCCCTACCATTTTAAGGCATTCAGTGTAGCTACCGAAGACTGGGACGAACGACCCCGCCGGTGTATTACTGCTGAAGGGAACTACTTTGAAAGGAACGATATCGTTGTTTGAAAAAAAAAAACTTTAGTGGATAAAAAACGCAGTATCATTACTTTTATCACTAACCTCAAAGACGTCATTAGCTATCCTGACACGCTCCGTCCTGCGTTACCTAATAAATTTTCAAACAGTTTCCCAGCCAGATACACAACTTTCATCTATATCTACATCCACGTGACTACTTGTGTTATTAACATTTACGTTCGCGGCAGATGATTCATTGAACGATCATCAGACTGTTTACCTACCGTCAACTCTCGAACACAGCTTGGTAAAAATGAACAATTAAATGTTTCCGCTCGAGGTGTGATATCTCTTACTTTATTACGACGGTCGTTTCTTTCTAAGTAGGTTGGTGTCAGTACAGTATTTCTGCATTCAGAGGAGAAAGCTGGTGACTAAAATTTCGCGAAGAGATTTCTCCGCAACGAAAAACGCCTTAGTTTCAATGATTGCTCCGCTCTACATATGCATGACACTCTCTCTCCTATTTCATGATAATACAAAACTTTCAGATAGAAAGGTAGAGAGCGAAGCGAAGGGAGTGGAAACCGCCAGCAAAAGTGATTTAGCGAAAAAATCCAAAGTTATAGTATTTTTATTTGCATTTTACAGAAAACAATAAATTTTACACAGTAAAATTTATTGCCAAAATATTTAACACAAATATATGGGAATCAGAGTTCCGTGCTCTTCAAGCACGAAATGAGTTTATAAAGTACACATTGAAGCACACAGTTCACAATAAGCAGCTAACCTCTCTCACCGACAGTCTTGACTTGCACGCAGCCCAGAAAGTTGATGGAATTTAAAAGTTTTTCCAGGGCATACATACATTGCAACTGAAACATCTGAAAAACTCTCATAAAACAGTGACAGATAAACAACAAATAAATATGATAATAGACTATTCCAGGATAACAACTAGAGCATGCTTAACAGAGTTCAGGCGTAATTGATAGGAAAGTCTTTCAGAATTCTGAATAAATTATAAATCGATAAAAGCTGATGATATTAAATAATGAGCGAACCCTAGGTTATAATAACTTGTGGACATAATGCCCGCAAAATGAGCCATAATTTAACATATAATTTTTTTTTAATATTGTGACCGAGACGCTACAAGTATTATAATGGAGAAGGCAACCAGATCCAGACAGCACTACCTGGATACAGAAAGAGCAAGTGCTAGCCCAAGTGACTCTTGCAACGTCCTTCCATGGAAGTACACAAACGTCACTCCGTTGTGGTAGACAGTAAAGTTGGAAACTTTTTGTTTTACGATGTTCCGCACCAAATATAATTTTCTTAAGAGTCAGATCACAGTGTAGTGAACGAAATAGACAGCTACCAGGGTTTTACGAGCAGCTACCATCGATGTGCCATAATTTTTTTAGGAAGAAGTCTCCTAGATACAGCACACCGAGTGCGTCTTCCAGATGTGATGAACTGCCACCATTCCGGTACAGCGCGACATTCGAATGCAATTTTTAATGGCAGATTAGGCTTCCCATAAGACGTAAAGTAAACATTGCTGTGTCTCCATCGAAGCACTTTAATCAGGGTGCTAGCCGTCCTGCGGCTGATTAGACTTAAAGCTTCTAAGAGAGGGCCACACACACTGAGAGCGGGACTGCGCCCACAGAACTCTCAAATCGTGCAGGCGGGTCACGTCATGCACTCTAGTGCGACGCGACAGCCCTCTTTGCTTGATTACAACGTGCAAAGATACAGCAGAGCGCACATTTCTATCGACTGTAGATCCACAAGATGAGATGTTCCTGCACCCACGAAACATATGTCCAAAAGTTCACAGGGCTCAGATCCAAAGCGTTACCTTCCATTCCACAGAGGAGAAACCGAGGCAACGCCAGAAGTGGCTTCTCACGCAATACAGAAAGATGTAATTTCAAAGAATCGCTTCTGTGGAAGCCCTTCAGGAGTGCCCACTTAGGCAATAACTGCCTTTGCGTATCTACTGCAGGAATGTGACATATGAAAATTATTAAATGACGAATCGAAGTGCAAGCACTGTTCTCCTCAGCATTTCTGGCGAGACCCCCATCTCCATAGATGCCATTCTTATGCATGGCCAGGCCGTCCAATAGACAGCTTTCTCCCTGACACCATGTAAACGCCTTGGTTGGTCAGTGTTTAGCGCCCCAAGCCCGATGACTCTTAAGACCACTCCGTCCAAACAAGACTTGGAAGGCTCAACGGGACCGACCGACCATGTGACATCCTCGGGTCTTAGGCATCACTGGATACGGATGTGAAGCAGCATGTGGTCATCACACCGCTCTCCCAGTCGTTGTCGGTTTTCGTGACCGGAGCTGCTATTTCTCGATCAGATAGCTCCTCATTTGGCTCCACAAGGGCTGACTCTTAAGGGACCTAGTAAGAATGTCTCCCACGAGTAATGAGTGTGTTGCGTAGGGACACTACGAATGTAGTGTGTGGACGTATAAGGTGAGAATGCGGGTCTGGCGGGAGGCGTGCGCGAGATAGTCCCTGCAGTCGCACTATCCTCTGTGCCCTCGCTGGCTCAGATGGAGCCGGCACGGTAGCTCAGCGTGTTCGGTCAGAGAGCCGGTTGGCCTCTGTAATAAAAAAACTGAGTGAAAGGATCAACAAAACGAACTTGAATGGATGTCATGTGACGTCCGCAACGACCAAACACAACGATCAACAACGAACAAAATGAAAAAAAAAAAAAAAAAAAAAGATGGATGGAGTCGATGCCATGTAAGCAGGAAATCCCGGGTTCGAGTCCCAGTCGGAGCACACATTTTCACCTGTCAACGTTGATATATATCAACGCCCGTCAGCAGCTGAAGGTATTAATATATAATTCTAATTTCATCCAAGTAATTTGTCCTCTTTCTGACTATTGATTGTAACCACAATTCGACCGCAATTGTAGCGAACGCTTTTTCTAATTGAACACATCCGACACAATGATGTGGCTTCTAGGCTACGAAACCGATCAAAAATTAATAATTTATAAGAACAGCGAAGCAGTTATTATTCATGAACTGATAATATATTTTCTTTTTCTTATTTTATAATGTAGTTCTTGTGGTTTCCAATCTTGTCATTTAATATGCTATTTTATTTACCTCATTCTTGCATTTTTCAAATATTTTTCTCGTGTAAAAACTTACTCCATTGGAATGTGGAAAAGAGAGTCTTTGGAACAAGGTCCAAACAGAGAAATTCACGTGGGAATTAGTGTCTTCCAGGTTGTGAGACTGCGTCGTATCTTTCTTACATTTTATTCTTCAGAATCGACTTCGCGACCCCTCTATTGGTGTATTCTTTGGGATTCGGTTTGCTCCCGTATAGTCGAAGACAGTGTCGTCTTCATCAAGGAAGTTCTCTCCCTCTTTTCATGGGCGAAACTTTTATGCCTATTATTGGTGGATCATAGACACTGGACAGTTAATTATAACAGGGAGAGAAAGAGAGGGTCAATCATGACGAAAACATTACTGACGTGCCGCCGAGGTCACTTCCTAGTGCTTGTTTCTACTCCTCTCGCACCGTCGCTGAGTGTTAACTTAGTTGATGGTGGGAAACTGGAAGCTGGAAGCATGTAGTCATCATCCCTATTGAAATTACTTTCTTTCTTATAGATCTGAACCTCTTCCCGAACTTTCTTTTCATAAACGTTACATTATAAACGTTACATTCATAGTCTAGCGCTCGCAGTTTTCTAAATCACTGTTCGGGTAGGATTCTCCTGATGTTACGCTTAGTGACTGAGACAACCGAATGAACACAATTGATTTAGTCGGTATGGTTTTACTTATTGTTTGGTTTATTTTTCAGTTACTCCTTTCGAGTGAAACTGGTCCGTGTGAGGAAGCACAAATGGTTCAAATGGTTCTAAGCACTATGGGATTTAACATCTGAGATCATCAGTCCCCTAGGCTTAGAACTACTTAAACCTAACTAAACCCAAGTACATCACACACATCCATGCCCGAGGCAGGATTCGCCCCTGCGACCGTATCAGCAGCGTGGTACGGACTGAAGCGCCTGGAACCGCTCGGCCACAGCTACCGGCTATGAGAAGCGAATGGAAACAACTGATTAAGTCCGTTGTTGCTTTGCATATTGACAGATTTATTCATTCTTTCTTCTCAAGTGAAATAAGTCTGTAGTCTTCCTGTAGACTCTGGTGACCTGTCTGAGCGTGTGTTTTATTCAGTTTCCCCACACTCGTCTACGCGAATGTTGGGCTGGTTAACCCTCCAAAGAATATTAACAAAATATGACAACATACTTTTCACGAAAAGCTACTTCTGAAATATGGAAGTACATATTAAACACTAAGTAGTTAACTCACAATAAAATTTAAAAAGTTGTATCCTATAAGCTGTGTGTACACGTCGCTTCATCGTTTACCGAAACAAAATTATTGGTGACGTAGGCAGTGTGGTAGCAAGAAACAGAGCTTCAATAAATTTAGCTTACAAAGTAATTCCTCATTTATCTAGACATAAATTAAAAATTTAGCACACGTTATTAGATTTTGAAAATAAACAAAAACATTATATTTGATACCAGAAGTATGAAAACTGCGTATATCATCAAATATAAGCAAAATTTTGAAAATATTTCATTTATAGAAATGTTCTCGTTATTTATCTTTCTTTGAAATAAGATGCGTTATTTGTCTCTAAAACGGTAGACAACACTAGTCACGGACATAAAATCAAAAAATCTATACAATTATAAAAGTGGAAACACTGCTACCTGGAGACTGAGTGTAAGCATTCACATGACTGACGTTACCATCAGAGAATTGTATCAGTCGTTTGCCTCACATTAAGTGAAACTACCAAAACCCGGAAAGTGAGAAACATTCGTACAGCTGAAGTGGCTATAGAGACCAGTCTCATTCCATTTTTATTCGCTCTAAAAATATCTACTGAAGAAAGAAACGCCTGGCCAGTGGGCTTTAAATCATCAGGTTGTCCCATCACTAGTTCCGCTTCCACAGTGTTTTACTGTCCGAGGTTCGTATGTATACTCTTTAACATAGTCACATGTCGTTTCAAAGACTGCCGCAGCGTGAAGGTGATGACAGACAAATGTGATCTTTGTACCATTTCCTGAAGAATATTGCTTATGCGTCAGTAACTCTAAAAACAAAAATAATTTTACAGAGAGAGGAAACTGGTCCTCGTCTTTCTTACAAGCGTAATTAATACTTTTTCATTTCAAAGCTCAATCACTCTACGAATCTTCACTGACCTTCAGCGTCTCCCTTAAGAAAGAGAGTTTCGATTCAAATCTGTTATTGCACTGACACCAAAGGATCATGAAGAGAGTCGAGAACACTGGTTGCTTCTGGGCTGGTGGGTGCGCAGTTGCCGCTAAAAATCTGTTTGTGTATGCATTCTTTCTAGCAGTGTTCCTCGTGGTTTCTGGCTCATAGGCTCAGTGGTGAACTGTCAGAAAGTTGATTCAGAGGTCTTGAGTTCGATCATCGATCAGGTACCAGTAATTTTATCTGCCACTTACTTTTCCCTCTGGCAATGTTTATTGATGTTTAAAATCCCGATTTGCATCGTCTCCCTGCAACGTACTTAGTCAGCTCAAAGGCTGCAGGAAGTAAATGGCATACCATCTCCTACAGGACCATATCAAGTAAAGCACTGTCGTGTTCAAATCAATCTTCAGATCGATGATAGCTTTACTTGTATTGTATTGTCTTGTATTGTATGTTAACCGGAGGCCTAGAAACGACGGAGAGGCTCAGTCCCCGCTGCAGTGGTCCACAACCGCACGACAAATACCGCAGTCCACTTCACCCCTCCTCTGCCCCACACCGAACCACTCTCTCAGGGCTATTGTGTAGTTTGGGCCCCCCGGTGGACCACCCCCGCTCCCCCCCCCCACCACCCCAGGGAACGTCCCACACCAGACGAGTGTAACTCCTTTGTTCGCGTGGTACACTAATGGTGTATACGCGTATGTGGAGAACTTGTTTGCGCACCAATCGCCGACATAGTGTAACTGAGGCGGTATAAGGGAAACCAGCCCACATTCACCAAGGCAGATGGAAAACTGCCTAAAAACCATCCACAGACTGGCCGGTTCACTGGACCTCGACACAGGTCCGCTGGGCGGATTCGTGCCGGGGACCAGGTGTTCCTTCCCATTCCATAAAGCCGTGCGTTAGGTCGCACGGCTAACCGGGAGGGCTAGCTTTACTTAATTTTACAATCCTCTGTAGACCAGCATATGTAGCACCGGTAGATATACTTCACTATCGAATAGCTGAAGTTTATTTTACATTGCGACAACCACGTACGGAGCCAAAAAACTACACTATGCCTTTCTTAATGCCTATTGTTCGAAATGCTGCATTACAAGATCAGTTATTGCGAGAGACGAAGCTGAACCGGTAGCAACGCCATCATATTATTCATGAAACTCTTGATCGACTGTATGTACGTTTAGTGCTAATTCCGCTTACAACAACGAACAGGGCCGGCTAGGAAAAATTTTGAGAAGCCTCGCTCTAAATATAGGGTGTCTCAAAAGTTAGGGTACAACTTTAATGTGTTGTAGCATCTAAACTTAGTAAGATATTCACACCTTATTTGGCTTGTGTGACACTATCTCACAATGTTTTTATGACATACAATCGATTTCAACATGTCCGCCTTTGGTGGAACGCGCAACATCCAATCTATATTCCAGCTCTGTCCACTCTCGGCGCAACATATCCGCGTAAACTGTGGCAATGGCAGCAACGATTCAGGTTTTTAAGTCACTAATGTGTTTGACGGCCCTTTGATAGACTCTGTCCTTGACATACCCTCACAGGAGGAAGCCAATAGGTGTATCATCTGGCGACCTTATCTGGACCACCCTGCGATTCCAGCGATCTGCAGTTGTGGTGACGTAAATAACTCCAGAGATCAAGATAATTGTTAGATTTAACTGTTTTTTTTCTGAGAAAAAATGGTCCACAATCCGATCATCTGTCAAACACCACACATTCACTTTCGGGCTGTCACGTTCCTCTTCCGTCATGTGAATTGGTTGTGTCCCATATGCGACCACTGAATTTGTTTACCCTAGCACAAACGTGGAATGTCACTTCGTCAGAAAATGCTAGGCTGTTTAGATAATTTCCATCCTCGTCTAAATGGAGGAGATCATCCACAGTGAATTGCATACGTTGGGCTTGTCATCTGGTTTCAAAGCGTGCAACATTTGCAGTCGATACAGTTACAGCTATAAATGTCTCCGAAGGACCCTGTGTGTTCTACGGACTCCCAAGTCTTTCGACGCCATCCGAAAAGACTTCTGCCCTTAGCGTTGAATCTGTTCTTTGTCGGTTTCACTTGTTCCACGTCATCCAGAACGCTCCTGCATATCACCGTGGCCTTCACCTTCCAGTGTATTGTTAGCCTCCACGGGCTGCTTACACCACATCGGCCTGTTGGTAACACGACGGAAGTTCGCTCATTACACAGGATTTAAAGATTTACTTACACATGTTTTATACAGCTGGTGGCTACGTGAACCTGCAGTATATCCAACGGGGTGCTACCGGAAAGCTATTTTTCAGACATCTTCCATGCTATAGTATTATTTTTTAGATGATATTTGCCCTTGTATTTATAATACTTTCCATAGACTTCGTGTTCCGTACGTTTTGACAATTATCTTTTGGGTGCACTCAATTTTATTACAACAACCCACCAGTGGAGTTTAAGTCTTAAAATGGATAACATCCCGAAATCAGGGACTCCGTAGTTGTCAATCTACACTACGAAAATGTAACGATTGTGAGTACTTGCCATTTTTTTTTTGTTGAATCCAAACACTATTGCTCTGATTTGCTACCATTTTTATTTGTATTCTTGGAAAATGAAACTGGAAATGCGTCTATAATGTGTGAAACAGGCCGTTGCGAATAAAGCACCTTCATACGGCTATGCGGTTTTTCGAATTCACGTCATCATTTTTTACTTCTTTACTTCTTATAATTTTTATGATAATCTGAATGACTTAATTGTTGAGTGTTTCTTATTGCTATTCGCAACATCTCTGAGCTGTGGTTGCCTCCTGCAGAAAGTTGCCTGTCTTCACATCGATGCTTCTTGTCTGCATAAAATTCCTGTACCACCGGCGTATCGACGTCCGCGAGGATGAAGATCCTTTGAACCTGCGTACCCGATTAGGTCTGAATAAACCATTCCATACATTGGCCCTTTTTTGAACCGTTGTTTTTAAGCTTCACCCAGTACAGCCTGGAACTCAGACAAATAAAGCTTTGCGAGATTGTCTGTCATATAAGCCATAGTGTGAATGTCTTAACTAATATTGGTGCATTAGTCCGCTGCGTTTTTGTTTTGTTTGTAGGTGTTCCGATTATTATTGGGTCACTTATTGATTTTCATTTTTATTTGTAGTTCACTGCGGGTATTTGAGTTTAAATATTGTCATTCTGTCATTAGGAGATATGTATGGAGCTGGGGACGCTAGAAAATGAAGTGCGAAGTGAAGAAATCGGAACACTTCCGACATACTGTCCTGTTTGAGTTCGATAGAGGGATGACTGCAGCGGAGGCAAACACTTGCGTCGTTCATTGGAGATAGTGCCGCTGAACAGAGCGTGGAAAGAAAATGATTTTGTCGTTTTAAGGAGGATCGTCTTGACACCAGTGACTCACCACGTTCTTGAAAACCTTCGGAGTTTGATGAAGACTGTTTAAACGCTTTGATCCACTTCTCGGGAGGTGCCAAACGTAATGAACTTAGGTCATTCCCCCATCGTGAGAAACTGCATGCAATGAAGAAGGTTAAAAGGTCGGCACATGGATAGCGCATGCTCTAAGCCAAATTCACAAAAATCAGCGAGTACATCTCTGCTTGCTCGTTATCAGTTGGGCAGTGAACAATACCAACCACTCCTATCGCGTGTCGCTACATATGACGAGCAATGGTATCTTTATGCTAACCTAAGAAAAAGAAACGAATGGCTGAGTCGGAACATATAATGTTATGCATCTGGTGGTACAGCGACGGTTGAAACGTCCCCTTAGAAAACCTATGAACGACTGTGCTGAAAAAACTCTTACGTTATTTGGTTTTTAAACAGCTGAGCAAAACTCAGCGTACTCAGACAGTTTTCTCTTTACTTATTCTGATCATCACTAAACTGACACACAATATCTTTAGCGCAACGCAATCTGACTTTCAATAATGCCTACAAAAGAATGTTCCTGTCTAACAACAACCTATTCCTTTCATGAATCACTTACTTACCTCACAAAAATCTTCGTTACTCTAACTACTGTAATACAGCGAGCGGCAATACTGCCAGCTAAATAAAAGATTTTAACTACTGAAGGGACTAACTACTGATAGGCACAGTTAGCAAATGAAAGATTTTGATAGAGAACAAACAATGTGTTTACATTAATAGCCTTCAAAAGTGACATCCAATCAAACAAATATCCTTTTTCTGATGGACGCACGTCCAGATCGTCAGCTCAAAACTCTGGCATCTCTCTCCCCACATCCACCACTGCTCGCGGCTCACCTCCAACTGCCCAATGCTAAGCGCTGTTCACATCCAACTGCGCAACAATACAATAGCGAATACTCCAACAATGAGTCCAACCAGCCACAGACTGCACACAGCGCAGTCAGCGATTTTCATACAGAGCACTAAGTGGCGTTACCAACATAAAAACCTAAACAGCGTACTTACACAGTGTGGTGTACTACAAATAGCTACCCTGAGGTGTAACCATCGTTGCTGACATTATTGCCAACTGCTGAGAAGTCTTGTAGTACAAGAACAACGACCAGGAAGACGGCGTGGAGTAATGCTAATGCACGATAACGCCCGCCTAATTTGTGGTAGACTGACAAAAACCACTACGAGTATACCAGGCACTGGGTTGGGAAGTCATTCCGCACACACCTTATTCACCTTGTCTTGCTCCCTGATATTTTCACCTTGTTTGATCTCTATCGAACAGCCTTTAAGGAACTTCCTTTCCGGATGAAAACGCGCTCCGAACAGGGCTCGACGAGTTCTTCAACTCAAAACCTTGGGGTTGTGAAACAGCTGAATGGGTTGAAAATAAATAAATCGACAGGTCCTGATGGGATTCCAATTCGGTTTTACAGAGAGTACTCTACTGCATTGGCTCCTTACTTAGCTTGCATTTATCGCGAATCTCTTGCCCAACGTAAAGTCCCGAGCGACTGGAAAAAAGCGCAGGTGACGCCTGTATATAAGAAGGGTAGAAGGACGGATCCTCAAAATTACAGACCAATAGCCTTAACATCGGTTTGTTGCAGGATTCTCGAACATATTCTCAGTTCAAATATAATGAATTTCCTTAAGACAGAGAAGTTGCTGTCCACGCATCAGCACGACTTTAGAAAGTATTGCTCCTGCGAAACGCAACTCGCCCTTTTTTCACATGATACCTTGCGAACCATGCATGAAGGGTATCAGACGGATGGCAAAATCCTTGACTTCCAGAAAGCATTTTACTCGGTTCCCCACTGCAAACTCCTAACTAAGGTACGAGCCTATGGGAATGGTTCCCAAGTATGTAAGTGGCTCGAAGACTTCTTAATTAATAGAACCCAGTACGTTGTCCTCGATGGTGAGTGTTCATTGGAGGTGAGGGTATCATCTGGAGTGCCCCAGGGAAGTGTGGTAGGTCCACTGTTGTTTTCCACCTACATAAATGATCTTTTGGATAGGGTGGACAGCAATGTGCGGCTGTTTGCTGATGATGCTGTGGTGTACGGGAAGGTGTCGTTGTTGAGTGACTGTAGAAGGATACAAGATGACTTGGGCAGGATTTGTGATTGGTGTAAAGAATGGCAGCTAACTCTAAATATAGATAAATGTAAATTAATGCAGATGAATAGGAAAAAGAATCCTGTATTGTTTGAATACTCCATTGATAGTGTAGCGCTTCACACAGTCACGTCGATTAAATATTTGGGACTAACAATGCAGAGCGATATGAAGTGGAACAAGCATGTAATGGCAGTTGTGGAGAAGGTGGATGTCTTAGGTTCATTGGCAGAATTTTGGGAAGATGTGGTTCATATGTAAAGGAGACCGCTTATAAAACACTAATACAACCTATTCTTGAGTACTCCTAGAGCGTTTGGGATCCATATCAGGTTGGATTGAGGGAGGACATAGAAGCAATTCAGAGGCGGGCTGCTAGATTTGTTACTGGTAGGTTTGATCATCACGCGAGTATTACGGAAATGCTTCCGGAGCTCGGGTGGGAGTCTCTAGAGGAAAGGAGGCGCTCTTTTCGTGAATCGCTACTGAGGAAATTTAGAGAACCAGCATTTGAGGCTGACTGCAGTACAATTTTACTGCCACCAACTTACATTTCGCAGAAAGACCACAAAGATAAGATAAGAGAGATTAGAGCTCGTACAGAAGCATATAGGCAGTCATTTTTCCCTCGTTCTGTTTGGGAGTGGAACAGGGAGAGAAGATGCTAGTTGTGGTACGGGGTACCCTCCGCGACGCACCGTATAGTGGATTGCGGAGTATGTATGTAGATGTAGACGTAGAAAACCGCGTGATTTCTATAGAGCAGAATAGAAAATTTACTCCACCGCTGGCAGACAGTTGTAAATAATGTAAAGTCTCTGTTATGTGTACCTGTTGTGTTTATTACACTTCTGGAAAAACGCTACGAACTTATGCACCAACCCAATAGTTTGCGCATAGAAAACATTGAAGTTTGAAGTACATTTTGAGACACCCTATGTTTCAATATACGATCCGTGGACGCTGTAAACATCGTCTTCGTAAGCGTTTTTCACTCTTATGTTTGGAGACCGATTTGTAGTTTGCAGCAGTAAAGGGCTAGCTCGTGTGTAAAGGCACTCACCCCGGAAGGCTCTCTCCAGAGCGACATGTGCCAGCGCTACCGGGTAAGTAGCGCTGGCCAGCACGCAAACTATTGCTACCTGCGGCAGTCCGTTCCACATAACTCTATTTTGCGGCCTCCCCCGTGCCTCTCATTAGCCGAACGTGCTGCGTAGTTAGCGAATTTCCGGCGCACGTTACCGAAATTCCTCGCGGGCAGCCATTAAAAGCGCCGCCCCAGAGACGCGGCGGCGGCGGGTGGAGGCCCCGGTCTGCGGCAGTTCCGCTCGCCGCTCAAAAGCCGCATTTTACGACGGCCGCGTCGTAGCACTGATCCTCGCCATATTTTAAGGGACCTTTTGTCGATGCGGAACACTTCAATTTGGCCCAATTCCAAACGGCCCACCGGAGAAAGAACAATACTTCTCATTCCTAGCGCGCAATCAATGGTCTGTACAGCAGTAAAATACCCGCAATGAGCTGCCGAGCGGAAGCTTCTTTGTTCAAAGCGAACTGCTGCTGGCATCCGCCGACGATGGCGCTGGTGTTCCGCCGAGTGAAATGTTTCTTCCTGCATTTGGAACGGGAACCCGGTCGCTGGACCACATACGCCGCAATGTATTCTGCTCGCTACAGCGGTTCGAAGCCCCAGAAATGGCGCAACGTACTTTGGATTGCCGACACCTGTGCATTTTCAGACACTTTTGCTTTCAATAGCCGAAATCAAAAACACCTTCAGGCATCTATATTTGAAATTTAATTCTACACTACTGGCCATTAAAATTGCTACACCAAGTAGAAATGTAGATGATAAACGGGTATTCATTGGACAAATATATTATACTAGAACTGACAAGTGATTACAGTTTCACGCAATTTGGGCGCATAGATCCTGAGAAATCAGTACCCAGAACAACAACCTCTGGCCGTAATAACGGCCTTGATACGCCAGGACATTGAGTTACAGAACTTGGATGGCGTGTACAGGTACAGCTGCCCATGCATCTTCAACACGATACCATAGTTCATCAAGAGTAGTGACTGGCGTATTGGGACTAGTCAGTTGCTCAGCCACCATTGACCAGACGTTTTCAGTTAGTGAGAGATCTGGAGAATGTACTGGCCAGGGCAGCAGTCGAACATTTTGTGTATCCAGAAAGGCCCGTGCAGGACTTGCAACATGCGGTCGTGAATTATTCTGCTGAAATGTAGGGTTTCGCTGGGATCGAATGAAGGGTCGTAACACATCTGAAATGTAACGTCCACTGTTCAAAGTGCCGTCAATGCGAACAAGAGGTAACCGAGTTGAGTAACCAATGGCACCCCATACCATCACGCCAGATGATACGCCGGTATGGCGGAGACGAATACACTCTTCCAATGTGCGTTCACAGCGATGTCGCCAAACACTGATGCGATTATCATGATGCTGTAAACAGAACCTGGATTCATCCTAAAAAATGACGTTTTGCCATTCGTGCACCCAGGCTCGTCGTTGAGTACACCCTCGCAGGCGCTACTGTCTGTGACGTAGCGTCAAGGATAAGCGCAGCCATGGTCTCCGAGCTGATAGTCCGTGCTGCTCTAAACGTCGTCGAACTGTTCGTACAGATGGTTGTTGTCTTGCAAATGTCCCCATCCGTTGACTCAGGGATCGAGACGTGGCTGCACGATCCGTTACAGCCATGCGGATAAGATGCCTGTCATCTCGACTGCTAGTGATACGAGGCCATTGGGATCCAGCACGGCGTTCGGTGTTACCCTCCTGAACCAACCGATTCCATATTCTGCTAACAGTCATTGGATCTCGACCAACGCGAGCAGCAATTTTGCGATACGATAAATCGCAATCGCGAATGGCTACAATCCGACCTTTATCAAAGTCGGAAAGGTGATGGTAAACATTTCTCCTCCTTACACGAGGCATCACAACAACGTTTCACCAGGCAACGCCGGTCAACTGCAGTTTGTGTACGAGAAATCGGTTGGAAACTTTCCTCGTGTCAGCACGTTTTAGGCGTCGCCACCGGCGCCAACCTTGTGTGAATTCTCTGAAAAGCTAATCATTTGCATGTCACAGCATCTTCTTGCAGTCGGTTAAATTTCGCGTCTGTAACACATCTTCGTGGTGTAGCAATTTTAATGGCCAGTAGTGTACTTTCGCGAGCGGCTTCAGCGTGTCATTACATCATTTTCAGGCCGCTGACCGACGTGTCGGAAGAATCCACTCTCATGTGCAATCGAAACTTGGACCAGTCTGCAGCTGATGAACGAAGGGCTGGCGTTATTAATAAAAGTAATCTACGGATATCATAACAGAGTAGTCAGCGTGACGGACTGCCGTCCTACGGGCCCGGGTTCAATTCCCGGCTGGGTCGGGGATTTTCTCCGCTCAGGAAGTGGGTGTTATGTTGTCTTCATCATCATTTCATGCCCATCCGGCGTACACGTCACCCAATGTGGCGTCGAATGTAATTAGACCTGCACCAAGGCTGCCGGACTTGCCCTGTAAGGGGCCTCCCGGCAATAGCACCAAACGCTCATTTCCAGTTACTGAATGCTGGCCCCTTTTTGATTACACATGATACTGGATTCATCGACGCTTCGGCCTGGAGCCTGAAGATAGCTTAGTGGAACGCCGAAACTGGTCGCATATGTGAAATAAAAATAAAATTGGAAATGTAGACTTCTGAAGGTGTTTTCGATATGATTTTCTGTATTGAACTGACGAGGTCCTTCAACCATCCGTATAGAGACGCACTTGCGAAGACTTTTACTTTCATCACATTCACAGTACATATTATTCAAAGATATAAGTACTTCGTCCTTTCATCATTATAATCGTCGTATAATTATTACCACTAATTTTATTGATGTCTGGGTCGCACTGAAGTAAGCGGTGTTCAACAAAGGCCATTTGAGACAATTCTTTTACCCTCTTTTTCTGTCCAAACTACTTCCACTGTCTTATTAACCACTCTTTTCTGATCCTCAAAGAAAATTATTTCTATCCGTTCGTTTTTTATGACTGAGCAACTGTCAAATCTTAAATTTTCCGATTAATAACTTTTCTACCTTGTACGTCGTCTTGTGCTATCACGGATATCTTCACCTGTTGTTTCACTGTTGCTGTCCATTGCAATGTCAGAATATTAGCAATACTGCGAGTGAATTTTTACGACTTACCTAGTTAATCAGGTTTACAGAATTCCTCTGTGCATTTTCTTTATAAGCGAAATAATGCTATAGGCATGAATTTCCGTATTTACTTTTGATGGGTTTCTTCTACAGTGTACATGAACATTAAATCGTTATAATTACTCTTTTTTTGTAGGGTATCTGCAATATACCTCTTTCTGTTCAAAGTACTTCATCCCGATGAATAAACAGAAGTTTTATTGTCTTGCGGTACATTTGTGCTTCGTTCCTAGAATTCTAGTTGCTTAATTGTTGCATGATGTGCACTTATTCTTTCTTTCCAAAGCAGATCTTGAGATTCAGCTCAGTGATATTTCTTTAAGATATTAACTCTTGTTTCTCTGTCTCTGTTCGGTACTCGTCAGACAAACACCAAGTGCGTCTAACCGAGTACTAGAATGAGATTTTCACTCTTCAGCGGAGTGTGCGGTGATATGAAACTTCCTGGCAGGTTAAAACTGTGTGCCGGACCGAAGCTCGAACTCGGGACCTTTGCCTTTCGCGGGCAAGTACTTTACCATCTTTTTCTTTCTTTCTTTCGGTTGCCAGACGCCGTAATAGCTAGTGTCGCTTTTTACCTTTTTCTTCAAAGGACAAGAGGGTGCCCTGAGTCTCTGTCTGCTCGTCTGCCCTCTCTTTTTTTTTATTTTCTTTTATTTACAAAGAAAATAGAAATCTCTGGGGTTCTCAAATAAATGACGGCCTTCTGCATAAAAAAATATTTCTTGAAAATGTAAATTAAAATACTTTTTCGGTATCAGGTTTATGTTTACAGATCATGTATCATATTAACCATCTGAGCTACCCAAGAACGACTCACGCCACGTTCTCACAGCGGTAGAGCATTTTCCCACGAAAGGCAAAGGTCCCGAGAACGAATCTCGGACCGGCACACAGTTTTAATCTGCCAGGAAGTTTCATATCGCAGAACTAGTTTTCCGCAATTTGAGTTTTTGGTCAATTTTAAGCTCTAAAGATATACGCTAATCTTTCATTACTTTTATAAGGTACGTTTGAAAAGACTGGCCAGGGCCCATCAACTTGGCTTAGTCCTTCATAATCGGGTAATGAAGTTTATAGCATAATGATTCATAATCTTCATTGTCACCATCCTCATACTTTTATTATTCTTATAAAGCTGTCGATTACCGAAAGCTAAATCGACTGTACACAACGTAAGAAATTTTACCAAAATAATTTAGAAATGATTATATCTGCCTTTCAAGATGCATTCTGTTATGGTAAACTAGTTTCTGCCTATTAACGCAAAATAATAAGCATATAAACTTACACTACTTTAATTAATGATAATGGGCGACCAAAAAGATTTAGTTAGAAGGCCATATAGACCAGAATCCGTATGCCAATCAGCCAAAACCGTCATAAGGATTGAGGCAATAACCTCACAGTCGTACTATCCTGAGCCGGCCGCGGTGGTCTAGCGGTTCTGGCGCTGCAGTCCGGAACCGCGGGACTGATACGGTCGCAGGTTCGAATCCTGCCTCGGGCATGGGTGTGTGTGATGTCCTTAGGTTAGTTAGGTTTGAGTGGTTCTAAGTTCTAGGGGACTTATGACCTAAGATGTTGAGTCCCATAGTGCTCAGAGCCATTTGAACCATTTTTACTATCCTGAAGATACATTACTGACCATTAAAATTGCTACACCAAGAAGAAATGCAGATGATAAATGGGTATTCATTGGACAAATATATTGTACTAGAACTGACTTGTGGTTAAATTTTCACGCAATTTGCGTGCATAGATGCTGAGAAATCAATACCCTGAACAACCACCTTGATATGCCTGGGCATTGAGTCAAACAGAGCTTGGATGTCGTGTACAGGTACAGCTGCCCATGCAGCTTCAACACGATACCACAGTTCATCACGAGTAGTGACTGGCATATTGTGACGAGCCAGTTGCTCGGCCACTATTCACCAGAGGTTTTCAGTTGGTGAGAGATCTGGAGAATGTTGTGGCCGGGGCCGCATTCGAACATTTTCTGTATCCAGAAAGGCCCGTGCAGGACCTGCAACATGCGGTCGTGAATTATCCTGCCGAAAAGTAGGGTTTCGCTGGCATCGAAAGAAGGGTAGAGCCACGGGTCGTAACATATCTGAAATGTAACGTCCACTGTTCAAAGTGCCGTCAATGCGCACAAGAGGTGACCGAGACGTGTAACCAATGGCACCCCGTACCACCACGTCGGGTGATACGTCAGTATGGCGATGACGAATACACGCTTCCAATGTGCGTTCACCACGATGTTGCCAAACACGATGCGACCATCATGATGCTGTAAACAGAACCTGGATTCCTCCGAAAATATGACGTTTTGCCATTCTTGCACCCAGGTTCGTCGTTGAGTACACCATCGCAGGCGCTCCTGTCTGTGATGCAGCGTCAAGGGTAACCGCGGCCATGGTCTCCGAGCTGGTAGTCCATGCTGCTGCAAACGTCGTCAAACTGTTCGTACAGTTGGTTGTTGTCTTCCAAACGTCCCCATCTGTTGACTCAGGGATCGAGACGTATTTGCACGATCCGTTACAGCCATGCGGATACGATGCCTGTCATCTCGACTGCAAGTGATACGAAGCCGTTGGGATCCAGCACGGCGTTCCGTATTACCTCCTGAACCCGCCGATTCCATATTCTGCTAACAGTCATCGGATCTCGACCAACGCGAGCAGCAATGTCGCGATACGATAAACCGCAATCACGATGGTCTAGAATCCGACCTTTATCAAAGTCGGAAACGTGATGGTACGCATTTCTCCTCCTTACACGAGGAATCACAATAACGTTTTACCAGGCATCGCCGGTCAACTGCTGTTTATTTATGAAAAATCCGTTGGAAACTTTCCTGATGTCAGCACGTTGTAGGTGTCGCCACCGGCGTCAACCTTGTGTGAATGCTCTGAAAAGCTAATCATTTGCATATCACAGGATCTTCTTCCTGTCGGTTAAATCTCGCGTCTGTAACACGTCATCTTCGTGGTCTAGCAATTTTAATAGCCAGTAGTGTACTTCTACTGTAGCAGACCGACCTCGTCTACCAACAATGCTTAGAACCGCGATCACATGTTTCATCCTCAGATTGTATATATAGATATCTGAGTGCTTACACAATGCAAAGCGTTAAGTTGTCTTTATTGTTGTCAACGTAATGGAGAGTTCTGACACAAATTCAACAAGTCACTCCACATGTCAGGAACATCTCCAGACACGCGTTTAATGGTTATCGGTGCTCATTTCGAAGTGGGCCTCATGACTGAAGACAATTCGCCACCATTCAATGAGATTCCTGGCCGGAGTCGCGTCTGTAGACGTCCCGGACAGTGGTGGGATTCCAGCCTGGCTGTCGTCCTCCGTACGGCTCCACAACCAAGAGTAATGGTCCGGGGCGCCATTTCTTTCCACGGCAGGACCCCTTTGGTTGTGGCTGTGGCACACTTAAAGCGTAGCGGTAGGTCTACGATATTCCACGTTCCGATTTCTTGGCCTTTATGGCAAACCATCCTGGACTTTCCAGTTTAGCAAGACAAAATCCGCACGCACACTGCGAGAGTTTCTACTGCTTGTGTTCTTCCTTGTCAGATACCTCGCCGGGTCTCTCCCCAGCTGAGAACGTTTGAAATATTATGGGCAGGACCCTCCAACTAACTAGAGATTTTGACTATCCAAAGCACCAGTTGGAAAGATTTGGACACGATGTCCCACAGACCAACATCCATCGGCTCTATCAACAATACTAAGCCAAATAACTTTCATAAGGGCCAGAGATGGACTTTCTAAATTTCTGAAGCTCTTTTTATTGAATAAAACATACATTTTTTCGGAAATTTTAATCATTTGTTTGTCTGTATATTTACATTATATCCACAGATTTCTGTCACATTCGGATAATTCCTACATGTTTTTATTTTCTTTCTTATCTTAGAGTGTACGAGAATTTCGAACATCTTCCCCATTTAACATTGTCAAACGAATTTTTCCCGGTCTACACTTCCTGTGGGATGTCATGATTTTGCTTCCAATATAATTTTTCTAAAGCGTAACTGCCTGTCATCCAACAGATACTCCATGTTAAATATTCTATTCCGTTCTTTAGCACATCATGCGTGTCAGTAAACTGGAAGAATGGGTGACGTAGAGTTGGTTGTATGATTGTTTTCGCGCCTATTTACCCTTTCATCTTCGGGATTGTACGAAGGATCTTTTACCTGACAACTGTCGGTGTGCAATATTCTGCAAACCAACTTCAACAATGTGATTCTGTTCCCATTTCCCTCAAAGATTTTAGAAGTCGCCAAGAAATATAAAGTGTGCATCCTGTTTTATTTAACAGATATTCTTCCTTTGTTAATCTTTGAATCTAGCACTTACTCCGCTATGTCTTCAGTATCGACTCTCATTTCTTCTTCTACCTCTTCAGAGACATCCCCTGTAGCACTTCGTTTCTGAAACGTGTACAGTAGAGCAGCTCCCGTCCTCTCTTTGAAAAGACATAGCTCAAATGCAGAAATTAACTGCCTAAATAGTGTTCCCAGTTATAAATTTCCAGAGTGGGTAGTCTCTTCATTAAAATGTCCCTAACTTCTTTTATTCTCATATGAAGTGTGAAATCGATATCACATTAAATTGAGTAAATAGTAGTCTTTTGATTAAGGGTTGGAGAGCTGCCCCCAACAACTTGGCCTGGTAAAAAAGACACCAGTTTTGCCTATCAGGTGGAGGGATACTGTACAGTCCCGACAGCCTGGTGTCGATGGCGACAAATGCAATACATCTCCGCTGCAATTGGCACCGCATGGCCATGTTTTTCCACCTGTATAGGATGCACCCTTGGTCCAGAGTAACGTCGTTGGTTAGTCCTGGGTTTAAAACCTGTCACCGCTTAAATTTTCATCAATTAGCAGCAATAGTGGCCGAAGACTTACGGCAAAAGAAGTAATCCTCATTCTGCCAATGACCTTGTCAATGAGGGTGGAGGAGCGGATAGAGGTTAAGGCCACTCTCTTGTCCTTGGGGTGGGAAGCTGCCTCTAAAGGCGGAAGAATCAGTAATTACCAGTGACGTGAGAATGCAGAACGCTATGGTAACCACTGGATTAAAGACACATAACGTGTAACAACAAGACATGAGGCCTATAATTGAAAAAAGTGTCATGATGATCTCTCCATTGGCAAAAGATGCCGGAATAGTTCTCCATTCAGATCTCTGGGAGGTGACTACCAAAGTGAATGTGACCATGAGAAAAAAATTGAATAACCAACGAAAGGATAACGCTCTACGTGTCGGGTCGTGGAAAGTTAGAAGGTTCAACGCGGTAGGGAAGCTAGAAAATGGTATAAGTGGAGTAGGATTTGTTATGAACAGGCAAGTACCACAGGCAGTGTGTTACTGTGAACAGTTCGGTGATAGCGTGGTTCCTGTCAGAACTGACAGCAAACCAGCACCAACAACGTTAGTTCAGTTATACGTACCAAAATCGGAAATAGAAGATGAAGAGACAGAGAAAGTACGTGAGGATACTGGAAGTACGTAAAGATAGATGAAAATCTAATAGTCGTTGGGTATCGGAATGCATCTGTAGGCGAGGGGGCAGAAGGATGGGTTACAGGAGAATATGGGCTTTCGACAAGGAATGAGAGAGGAGAAAGAAAAATTGAGTTCTATAATAAATTTCAGCTAGTAATAGCGAATTCTCTGTCCAAGAATCACGAGAGGAAGAGGTATACTTGGAAAAGACCGGGTGATACGGGAAGATTTCAGTTGTTACATTTTCGTCAGACAGAGAATCCGAAATCAGGTACTGGATTGTAAGGCCTACCAAGGAACATATGTAGACTCAGAACACAATGTAATAATCATGAAGAGTAGGCTGAAAATTAAGAGATTAGTCAGGTAGCATCAATAATAAAGAAGTGGGATACGGAAGTTCGAAGGGATGACAAGATATGTTTGAAGTTCTCTAAGGCTATAATTACAGTAAAATGGAATAGCTCAGAAGGCAGTACAATTGAAAAGGAATGGATATGTATAAAAAAGGGCAATGACAGAAGCTGGAATCAAAAACATAGCCACAAAGATGGTAACAGCGAAGAAACCATGGGTAACAGAAGAAGTACTTCAGCTGCTCGATGAAAGGAAGAAATATAAAAATGTTCCGGGAAACTCAGGAATACAGAAATACAAGTCGCTGAGGAATTAAACAGATAGGAGGTGCAGAGAAGCTAAGACGAAATGGCTGTATGAAAACTGCTAAGATACTTAACAAGAAATTATTTTCAGAAGGATGGGCTCAGCATGTAGCAAAGTCAAAACAACCTTCGAGGAAATGAAAAGCAAAGGCATTAACATTAAGAGTGCAACGGGAATTTCACTGTTTAATGCAGAGGAGAGAGCGAAGAGGCGTAAAGAGTACGTTGAACGCCTGTATGAGGGTGAAGATTTCTCTGATGTGATAGAAGAAGAAACAGAACTAGATTTAGATGATACGGGATATACAGTATTAGAACCAGAATTTAAAAGAGCTTTGGAGTACATGAGATCAAATAAGGCAGAAGCGATAGAAACGCTCCATCAGAATTTCCAAAATCATTGGGGAATATGGTAAAAAAACGACTATTCCCGTTGGTCTGTAGAATGTATGAGTCTGGCGACATGCCGTCTGACTTTCGGAAAAATATCATCGACATTATTCCGGAGACTGCAAGAGCTGACAAGCACGAGGATTATCGCACAGTCAGCTTACAGCTCATGCACCCAAGTTGCTGACAAGAATAACGTGGAGAAGAAAGGAAATGGAAATTGAGGATGTGTTGGATGACGATCAGTTTTCCATTAATGAATGTAAAGGCACCAGAGAGGTAGTTCTGACGTTTCGGTTGATAATGCAATCACGACTAAGGGAAAATCAAGATACGGTCATTGGATATGTCGACCTGGAAAAATCATTCGCCAATATAAAATGGTGCAAGATGTTCGAAATTCTGAGAAAAATAGGGGTGAGCTAAAGGGAGAGACGGTTAATACATAATATATGCTAGAGCCAAGTGGGAATAATAAGGGTGGAGAACCAAGTACGAAGTGCTCGGATTAAAAAGGGTGTAAGACAGAGATGTAGTCTTTCGCCCTGCTGTTCAATCTGTACATCTGATAAGCAATAATCGAAGTAAAAGAAAGAATCTGGAGTAGAATTAAAATTAAAGATGAAAGGACGTCAATGAGATGATTTGTTGGTGACACTGCCGTCCTGAGTGAAAGTGGAGAAGAATTACATGACGTGCTGAATGAAAGGAACAGTCTAGTGAGTACAGAATATGGATTTAGAATAAATCGAAGGAAGATGAAAGTAATGGGAAGTAGCATAAATGAGGACGCTGAGAAACTTAACATTAGAATTGATGAGCACGAAGTAGATGAGTTTAAGGAATTCAGCTACCTAGGTAGCAAAATAACCAACGACGGATGGAGCAAGGAGGACATCAAAAGCAGCCTAGCACTGGGAGAAAGGGCATTCCTGGTCAAGAGAAGTCCACTAGTACCAAACACAGGCTTTCATTTGAGGAATAAATGTCTGAGAATATACGTTTGGAGCACAGCATTGTCTGGTATTGAAACATGGACTGTGGGAAAACCGGAATGGAAGAGAAATGGAGCATTTGAGATGTGGTACTACAGACGTATGTTGAAACTTAGGTGGACTAATAAGGTAAGGAATGAGGAGGTTCTGCTCAGAATCGGAGAGGAAAAGAATATGCAGAAAAAACTGACAAGGGGAAGGGACAGGATTGTAGGATATTACATGTTAAGACATCAGAGAATGACTTCCATGGTACTGGATGGAGCTATAGAGAGCAAAAAATGTAAAGACAGAGATTGGAATACATCCAGCAAATAGTTAAGGACGTAGGGTACAAGTACTACTCTGAGATGAAGAGTTTGAGACAGGAGAGGAATACGTAGCGGGCTGCATCAGAACCGTCAGAAGGCTGATGACTCAACAAAGAAAGTAGGGTTTCCATATCGTTGGTTTAGCCGAAACCACTTAAAGTGCTACGTGGAATCGCGCAGAATGCCTGCGACCATGACGTAAACTTGAGGAGACTTACGTTATTGCCGAATAGGCCACTACAATGACTGTTCACTTGCTGATCAGAAATGCTTATTTATTAACGCGTTTCGGTCGCCGCACATCATCAGAACATCTTACAAGATAAACAAAATAGCCATAAACACAAGCGTAATTTACGGAAAACACTTAGAGTTAAATTCACGAATGGTTTTGCAAAGAGTGCTCAAATAGTAAACATACCTAAAAGAGAGGGAAGTCTTCATCCGAAGTACGGAGTCAACTGCGTCAGCCGTCAGCATCAAAACTGAACTGATACAAAGAGGACGTTACAAACTAAGAGAACTGGAAAATAGGAGGCGTGAACGTATAAGAACAGTGGTGCTATGTTGTGCCCAAGAAATAAGCAAACAGATACGAAAAAGTATATAACGAGAGCAAAGACCTAAATATGAATCTGAAACATTAGTAAACGAGAATATATACAACAGAGCATAAATCATACTATATTCAATTGGCGCCTTACAAAAGTGAGCTGATACGAACTGCCGCCAGGCGCGAGACTGAAATGGTACGGCGACGCTGTTTGCGACCACACTACTAAACAGACAAACTGATGACGCAAATAAAATAACACAGAAATATGAACAGAGGTATCTGGGCCTGAATATACACAACAAGAGCAAACGTGTAACATCTCTACATATATCATTTAAGGTACAATAAGGGACGGCAAGGAAAGGGTAGAAAGGATACAGGAAAGAGAGGCAGGAGCAAAAAGGTAACATTACAGGCCACTCATAAAATGATATTCACACAAACAACGAAACGTAAGACAGACAATTTATAACCACAAAAGAACAGGACAGTAGACTGGAGAAACGATGAGGCGAAGCTTCTTTGTTGTCTATGTGGCGCCACATCGACTGAATATTAAATACATGAGTGAATTCTACAGTAATGGCTGAAACTTCGTTACAACACGAAGTACAAGTGCAGTGACGTACATAAGAGTAATAATGAAAAAGTACACGGGGGCAAAAAGTACTAGAACATTCCAAAACCAAGCTTAGTACTGAGTACTATATGAAAGAGAACAAGGAATAAGTTTAGACATTGCAAGCATAGTCATTTAAAGTCAAAGTTATACCCCTGCTCAGGCTTCTGTATCATTTTATTGATTACTTATGTGGTCGCAAATGGCGCCACTGTACCAATTCGTCCCACCGCATGGAGGCAGTTCGTGCCAGCTAAGTTTTCTGAAATCCCTAATTGAGTATCAGAAGCTTTATGAACTTTTGTGTATACTCTCAATTTACAGTATCCTAGGTCTGCATTTAGGTTTTGTCTCTTGTTATACACTTTAAGGTTCCAGCCGGCTGGTGTGGCCGTGCGGTTAAAGGCGCTTCAGTCTGGAACCGCGTGACCGCTACGGTCGCAGGTTCGAATCCTGCCTCGGGCATGGATGTGTGTGATGTCCTTAGGTTAGTTAGGTTCAATTAGTTCTAAGTTCTAGGCGACTGATGACCTCAGAAGTTAAGTCGCGTAGTGCTCAGAGCCATTTGAACCATTTTTTTTAAGGTTCCAGTTTTTCATTTATTTCCGTGGGCAGAATATTATGTCACTGTTCTTATGCATTCACGCCACCTGATGGGACTTCTGTTAGTTAATCTTTGTATCGCCGTCTTTCTCTCAGTAGAGTTCTGATGGTTACAGTTGACACGATGTGATGATGATGATGTTTTGGTTTGTGGGGCGCTCAACTGCATGGTTATCAGCGCCCGTACAATTATCCAATCTTTGCTCAGTCCAATTTCGCCACTTTCCTGGATGATGATGAAATGATGAGGACAACACAAACACCCAGTCATCTCGAGGCAGGTGAAAATCCCTGACCCCGCCGGGAATCGAACCCGGGACCCCGTGCTCGGGAAGCGAGAACGCTACTGCGAGACCACGAGCGGCGGACACACTTGACACATCTGACTCTATACTTTGTATGACGAACTTCTCTTTTGCATTCTGAATAACACGGTTTGTAAATTAACTGTAAGTGCCTTTCGTGAATCACGCTTGTTCTTATGGCTTTGTATTTTTCCTTGGCAGATGTTCTGACGACTGCCTGTGCCATAAACGTATCAGTAATTGAGAATTTTTGAGTAGCGAGTGACCAGTTACTCCGGCGACCTATTCAGCAGTGACGTAAGCTTCCGCAAAGAAAGACGAGCCAGGTAGTGGGGCGCCTTGCTCGACTAAAAAACTCAAACGGGAAGTCTAAAAAACCACCAGACTCCCACTCTTCTCTCAGTTTTCCGCAGTCCTGAGTTAGGTGGTTGTTCATGTTCCGTGTCCACCACTGCCAGTGAGTCGACATGCGAGGAACTTCAGTGAGGAGAGCCGTCCGGTCGTTATTCTACCTTGTGGCATACTCCATCGAGTTAGGCCTTCTTTGAAACTATTCATAGGCTGACTAACCGTAGCTGGACAATGTACTACATCTAGTTTCTCCTCTACAAAGCGCGTGCGCGAACGCACACGCGCACGCGCATATGTGTGTTTGTGTGTGTGCGTGTCCAAACAACCTTGTTTTGTTTCATTTAATTTCAGCACACCCTTTGCACATAGCTAGGAGCTAACTTAAAGTACTGAACAAGGTTCCAGTAGCTCACTAACGACGTACTGTCTGCTAACAAGGGAACCTCCCCATCGCATGCCCCCTGAGATTTAGTTATAAGTTGGCACAGTGGACAGGCCTTGAAAAACTGAACACATATCAATCGAGAAAACAGGACGAAGTTGTGTGGAACTATGAAAAAAATAAGCAAAATATACTGTGGTGTCACCGCCAGACACCACACCTGCTAGGTGGTAGCCTTTAAGTCGGCCGCGGTCCGTTAGTATACGTCGGACATGCGTGTCGCCACTATCAGTGATTGCAGATCGAGCGCCACCACACGGCAGGTCTAGTCTAGAGAGACTCCCTAGCACTCGCCCCAGTTGTACAGCCGACTTTACTAGAGATGGTTCACTGGCTACATACGCTCTCATTTGCAGAGACGACAGTTTAGCATAGCCTTCAGCTACGTCATTTGCTACGACCTTGCAAGGCGCCATGTTCAGTTACTATTGATATTGATATTGTTAGTCATGTACCTTCAAGAGCGACGTTCATCATTAATGGATTGAAGTTAAGTATCAAACTAATTACGTCCGCTTTCTGAATTCTAATTCATTGTCATGTTCCAGACCTCAGGTCAGTATAGTTCTTCCCTCCTCACGCCAGCCTGCGTGAGTTGAAATGCGTGCATTTCGGCCTCCAGTTGTAACACGGTGTTGGCTCTTCTGCCAATACAACATTGCCGACGAGTGTAAAACCGGTGTTCTTATCTATACCGCCCTGATTTAATTGTGTAATGGCTTCGCCACAATCTCCAGATGTACTGTCCGAATTTTATCGCTTACAGTGTCAGCAGACGCAGGCCTTACTGGATGCCCTTGGACTGCTCGTCCAGGGTCAACGTGCAATGCAAAACGACGCGGCAGCCGTCGCTCCACTGCTAACGCAGCCACAACATGCCGTTGCACCGACTTTCCGAACTTTTGATGCTGCACTGGAAAGCTGGACGGAGTGGTCACACCAATTTGGATTTTATCTCGCTGCCTACAGAATTCAAGGTAACGAGCGGCAGCCTTTTCTTTTGTCGTCTGTTGTTGTCAAACGTACCATGTGATAGTCAAATTATTTCCCCGACGTAGCAACTCTGTCCTATGACGAAATTTTATCTGCATTAGATGCATATTTCAAGCAATCAGTTAATGTAGTTGTGAAATGGTATACTTTCTTTTGTACAAAACGTACGGCAGGTCAGACTCATCGGGAGTGGGTTGTAACCTTGCAAGGCCTTACTAGGGATTGTGTTTTTGAGTGTCAATGTGGACTCCCATATTCAGATACTATGGTACGTGATGCAATTGCACAGAACGTTTCTGATGTTCGTATAAGGGAACAGATTTTGTAGCTAGTCATTCCCTCCCTTAAACAAGTGATGGACATATTGGATCGGCAGGACACACTTGAAACTTCAGTAGCCGTGTGTCAGGTTAACCGGCCTGCCGGACGAGCTACACGGAGCAGTAAACAGCCCTCACGCCTGGCCGCGCCACTGCCGCCAGGCTCTCAGCCACGTGTGCTGCGCCGGCAAGCAAATGCAGTGCTCAAATCATGCCCGCGGTGTGCTACTAAACATTCGCGTGAGAACTACCCGTCACTCCAAGTTATTTGCTTTTACTGTAATAAAAAAGGACATGTTGAGAGAGTTTTCCAGAAAAATCTCAGATCGGAAACTCCAAACCATTCCAGGCCCTTTGCTTCACGCCAGAATCGGAATCAAACCAAGGATACTCAGGCTTGTGAAACTTCGCCCATGGACATTCATGTCGTTCATTCCACTCTGCCCAGTGCCACTCTCTCTAACAGTGACTGTGTTCATCCCACAAATAGTGTGTGTCGACATCGATGGAACTCCCGTCAAGTCGCAAGTGATGTTGTACCCGTGTCAGTTCACGTTGCACGAGACAGTCGCTCTTGTCGTCAGCAGAACAATAAACTTTTTGTGGACTTGGACATTAACGGTCATACCATTCCAGCTTGGTACCGGAGCTGCAGTTTCACTCATCAATCAGGACACTTACAAACTACTTGGCACACCTCTGTTGCGTGCCACAAATGTTAAGTTATCTAGCTATTCAGGTCAAGAGATCCCTGTGTTAGGACAGTGCAGCCTTCTTGCAACATACAAAGGACAAACAAAACTTGTTTCATTTTACGTCCTTCGTTCTTCTTCTGCAGTGAACTTGTTTGGTTTCGATTTATTTCAGTTGTTTAACTTGTCTATAGTAAATCAGATCCTATCAGCGAACCAGACTGTGCCGTCAGGCACTATTTTTCGTCTATGTGACGAATTTGCAGACATTTTTGCACCGGGCCTCGGTTACGCTAAGAACTATAAAGCACATATGGAACTGAAAGTAAATGCGCAACTGCAATTTTTCAGAGCTTGCAATGTTCCCCACGCATTGCGTGATGAGGTCGCAAAAACATTACACGATTTGGAATCACAAGCTGTAATTGAACGTGTGCAGGCTTCTCTCTGGGCATCACCCTTAGTAATATTGCCAAAACCTTCGGGAAAATTGAGACTTTGTGTGGACTTCAAGGCAACAGTGAATCCACAACTAGTGATTGCAACTTTTCCTTTACCCCACCCGGAAGATCTTTTTGCCAAACTGTGCCCAGACACATATTTTTCGAAGTAGGACCTAGCAGATGCGTACTTGCAAATACTGGTGGACGAAGAATCCCAGCGCGTTGTGGTGGTTAACATGCATCTTAGTTTCCATCAATTCAAACGACTGCCATTCGCGTGTGCATCCGCCCCTATATTGTTTGAGCAATATCTACAAACTGTTTGTGCGTCGGTCCCTACTGCAGCAAACTATCTGGGCGATATTGTGATCTCCAGAAAGACGGAAGAAGAACATTTAGCCAATCTCAGAACATTATTTCAGGTCTTGCGACATAGTGATCTTCGCTTACTGAAGGGCAAATGTGTGTTTCTTGCTCGTGACTTGACATACCTGGACCATGTATTCAATGCCCAAGGCATACATCCCAGTCTCACGCACCTCCGTGCCATACAAGACTTGCCTTCACCGTAGAATTTGAAGCAGCTACAGAGTGTGCTGGGAAAAATCAACTATGATCACAGATATGTGCCGCATGCCTCTTTCATTTCAGCTCCGCTTCATCGCTTACGCCGTAAAGGTGTTCCGTTCGTCTGGATGACGGAATGCGAACGCGCCTTTCGCCGGTTGAAATCGGCGTTGCTTTCCAATACTTGCCTTACGCCATTTGATCCCCGGAAGCCCCTTTTGTTGATGGTGGAATCATCGGATTTCGGGATCGGTGCTGTGCTTGCGCACAAAGATGGCTCGCACGATCGCCCTATAACCTTTGCGTCCAAATTGCTCTCATCCGCGCAAAGAAATTATTCACAGATCGAGAAGGAAGCATTGGCTCTCGTATTTGGTGTTAGAAAGTTTCATGACTTCTTGTATGGTCGTCACTTTACCATAATCACAGACCACAAACCTTTGACATCGCTTTTTCATCCGAACAAGCCTGTACCTCCACGTACAGCGCAGAAATTCATTCGCTGGTCTATTTTCCTCTCGCAGTACCGCTACGATATCTTGTACCGGTCCACTGCTAAGCACGGAAACGCCGATGCGTTGTCCCGTTTGCCTGTTGCTGAGGATAGGGCATTCGATTCCTCCGAACTTGCTTGAATGTTCATTGATTCGGAAACCGATGACGTGGTCGAATCGTTTCCGATTGATTTTCGTCGTGTAGCTACAGCCACAACTGCCGACCATGTCCTTGCTACCGTTCTGCGTTTTGTTGCTATGCAATGGCCCTTATCAAAGTCACGGACCGGGGACCCGTTGGTTCGCCGATTATTTGCTCACAAGGAGAGACTTTTTGTTCGACGTGGTGTTTTGCTGTTGCTGTTGCTTAAAACTTCTCCACCAAGGACATTGGGGTATAGTGAGAACGAAACAACTTGCTCGTCAGCACTGTACTTGGTTCGGAATCGATGCCGCGATTACGATTATGTGCTCTACTTGCATGGTATGTGCCGAACAACAATCAGCACCACCGCGGAAATTCTTTGCATGGCCGAAAGCCACTTTCCCTTGGCAACGGTTACACATCGATTTTGCTGGTCCATTCTGGAATGCTCGATGGTTGGTTGTGATAGATTCATTCAGTAATTTTCCTTTTGTTGTCCAGATGTCTTCCACGACATCATCTGCCACCATCCAGGCGTTATCCGCTATCTTTTGCATTGAAGGTCTTCCACAGACAATTTTTTCCGGCAATGGGCCACAATTCATGTCTGCAGAATTTCAGTCATTCTGCAAGGCCAATGGTAGTCAACATCTGCCGTCCGCGCCGTTTTCGCCACAGTCAAACGGTGCCGCTGAACGATTGGTCAGGTCTGTCAAGTCACAGATGTTGAAGCTGAAAGAGTCACATTCTCGGGAGGACGCGTTATTGCTCTTTTTGTCCTCGTATCGCTCTCAGCCCAGAGATGGTTGCTCGCCGGCTGAGTTGCTCCACGATCGCCCTCATCGAACCTTGATGTCTTTGCTACATCCACCGCATCAGGTCCTTGTGCAGCGGCAGACACCTGCTTTTGCCCCAGGCAACGTTGTCTACTACCGCCACTATCGAGGTTCACGGCGTTGGTTCGAAGGGTGCATTCTTCGCTGCTTCGGACGCGCTATGTATCTGGTTTTGGGGGCCTCTGGTGAGGTGCGCCGGCATCTCAATCAGCTGCGCCTCTGTCGTCGCACGGGATCTGCCGCTCCCCGTGTGCATTGAGCGACGGTGCCGTCCGGTCAGCGCCCTGGGGACCCATCTACTGGCTCGCCTCAGCCCCAGGTGTTAACGACGCTGCCTTCCATTTCGCCGCATGGCGACACGCGGCCGCCGCCGCCTGTTCTCCCGCCGGCGACGCCCGCAGTGGACGCGTGGCTGCAGCCGTCGGGCGCCTCCCTGGGTCACGCGCCGCCGATCGCTTCCCGTGACCAGTTGTCCTCCGACATGGAACTCTTGCCCCCTCCGGACCATATGTCGTCTTCGCCCGTCGGGTGCCCCTTCGGCCCCTCCTGTCTCTCTACGGGCATATACACCGCATGTTGGCGTGCACCCTGCAGTACGTTTTCAGGCGTTTCCTAGCTCCCCGCGGTCCGAATGGCAGGGTGCGGGTGGCACAGCCTCGCCTGTTGTTAGGCTCCCCACCTCGTCGCATACGTCAACATGGGGTCCTCCCCACGGGGGGCGGAGGCCTTATACCACAACCGTCCGCCGATTTGCGGGGGAGGAATGTGGTGTCACCACCAGACACCACACTTGCTAGGTGGTAGCCTTTAAATCGGCCGCGTTACATTAGTATACGTCGGACCTGCGTGTCGCCACTATCAGTGATTACAGAGCGAGCGCCGCCACACGGCTGGTCTAGTCTAGAGAGACTCCCTATCACTCGCCCCAGTTGTACAGCCGACTTTGCTAGAGATGGTTCACTGGCTACATACGCTCTCATTTGCAGAGACGACAGTTTAGCATAGCCTTCAGCTACGTCATTTGCTACGACCTTGCAAGGCGCCATATTCAGTTACTATTGATATTGATATTGTGAATCATGTACCTTCAAGAGCGACGTTCATCATTAATGGATTGAAGTTAAGTATCAAACTAATTACGTCCGCTTTCTGAATTCTAATTCCTTGTCATGTTCCAGGCCTCGCATCAGTGTAGTTCTTTCCTCCTCACGCCCGCCTGCGTGAGCTAAAACCCGTGCATTTCGGCCTCCAGTTGTAACACAGTGTTGACTCTTCTGCCAACACAACATATACAAACTGAGTAGACCACCCGCAAGACAGACATCATCAAGGTTAATGCGAGCTCAGGAGCGCCGTGGCCCCGTGGTTAGCGTGAGCAGCTGCGGACGAGAGGTCCTTGGTTCAGGTCTTCCCTCGAGTGAAAAGTTCAATTTGTTTTTCAGACAATTATCATCTGTCCGTCCTTCCGTCCGATGCGATCACTTTTTTGGGAGTGATTATCACATCCACAAGAAATCCTAAATCGGGCAAGGAAGAAGAATCTTTTTACCCATTCGCGAAGTGTACAATCTAGGTGGGTCGACAACACTGCTATGGCCTGTTGTGGGGTTGTGAACCACTGAGAACCACGGTGGGACGAAGGCTCCCTGTCCTTTCTAGGTCCTCGGTTTAATACACCCCAAACACAATACAAGTTTACAAATAAAAGACTAAGTCTGTCATTATTTCACATGGAAAAAAATTATCTTCCTCGGTTAAGACCTCTTTTTCTTAGTGGTGCTGCACACAAACTTACGCGTTTGTAAACATAACGCCATCTTAAATTTTTTCTCGGCTGAATATGTCAACTTACAAGTCCAATTCTCTTCATTTACAGAAAGTTTTAATTTTATGCTTTATCATATGGATATCTGCGGTTGAGGCTCTTAAAATGCTGGGTGAGATCTATGGTGAGGCACTTATTAGTAAACGACCGTGCAGAGAATGATTCCAAAGCTTCAAGAACAGTGGCGATAGAGGTTTTCGAATCTATTAACAGGAGCAGTACCGGACTTCACCGTACCCCTGGTAGTGGTACGTGTGAGACATTTTTGACCCACGGTAGGAAACCACCGTATTATTCGTATTTGGATGGAGTTTCGAATTCGCCATGTTGACAATATGTTCAGGGGGACTAAAGTGTAACCAAATGGTAATTTGGTCTCTAAAATGAAAAATACACTGTGAGACATAAATTTTCGGAACCATTTTTATTTTATTTTAGATTTTACAGAAGACATTCAACAATCTTTCATCAATTAGCGTTAGAACAAGTAAGTAAATCAATGTTACAATATGTTTCTTTATAACAAAGAAAAACATCCTATTTAGAAGAATACTAATGGTATTTTAACTTTTACAGAGAAATAAGGTAAGCATGGAGCATGTGACTAAAATGCCCTGCGTGGTTTTTTGCTTATTGCAAACAAGGAACTAAAACGTAAGAACAAACAACTTCAGTCTGTAATTTTAAATATTTGGAAATATTTAGGAACAAAGAGTTGACAGAATCGTCTTAGCTAGGATGGGCTCGCGGTTGGTTTGGCAGCTTTTGCACAAATCCTTGTTGCACTTGACATTTTATTCCCCTTTTGTTGTTTGCAGGAAACCTGAATTTGACAATGCGTTCGATTTCCACATTGGGCAGCGCCGATACCTTGAGAGTAATGTTCTCGCCTGGGTTGTAGCGGGCAAGGCAATTGTCAGTAAACAGATTCCATACTTCTGAAGCAAGAAAAACTTAACCAGTTTCCTTACGTTGTGTTCTTGATGACAGAGAATCAAACCAAAGATGAATCTGTTCCTTGAGATGGTGCTTTGAAAGAAAGGAGGTCCACAGCCGTCATGTGAGCCGTCCATAACACCCGGATCGTCGCCATTGGCAGCTGCAGATTAAATCGTATGGCAAAATTCTTTGTAACTGGTGAGAGATAGGGAATGATGGTATAGGACCGGCCATGACGTAATTTGCCTTAAGTGTTTTCATTAGATGACCTGTGATTTTCAGTACTGAATAAAGATTTATGTATCAGTGACTTAAGAGCTCCATTTAGTACCACTAACTCCTGCCCCCCGCCATCCTTCTCCTTGTCGAAAGCCTCGTCCTGCATTGAACACACGTTTGTCTCATCACTGGGAGACACCTCCACACCTTCGTATAGAATCTGTAAATCCGACACCTAAAGAATAACAGAAAGAATGTCGTACAGCGGACAACTCGCTCATTGGTACAAGACCTTCAGTAGAATGGTTATGCGAATCTCGGCCTCCGTAAGGCCACATCATCCTGCCATTGTAGCTTCAGTGACATGAACTCACTAAAGCGAAGTTCCAGCTCACGTCAGTGACGTCAGGACTACCTCAACCCACTCTGCTTGACCACAGGAAACTTGCGTAAGGGCGACACGCTTGACATCCGCTGTCGTAAAAGAGAACTATTAGCAGTGTACCAGACATTGGTGTAGGAGGGACGTGGGGGGGGGGAGGGGGAGGGAGGATGGCTTTCTCACTGTATAACATGTCACTCTGTGACTTCCCAGTGTCACTTGATAGGTGTGGATGTCGTCAATCCGTAGGAAATAACAAGCCGCGCTGATATAAAGTATCACCCAATCTACTAATTCTCCGTATTTAAAGTTCTTTTTTGCCCAAAGTGTCGTAATAAGTCCAACATCTCGCAAATCACATCGAGGTACGCGGAGAAATTATTTAGTATATACATGAAGATAGTAACTGTTCTCAAAAGAACGGATACAATTGATGACCGTGCAGCTTCTCTAGAATAAATGATAATTAACTGAAACCCTCAGCTGCCTATAGGTGTTGTTGATATACCTCGATGTGGACAGCTAAAAATGTGTACCCCGACCGGGACTCCAACCGGGGATCTCTTGCTTACATGGCATATGCTCTATCAATCTGAGCCACCGACACAGATGAAGAGCGCGACTGCAGGGACTTATCCCTCGCACACCTCCCGCGAGACGCACATTCCTAAATGTCCACAATCTACATACGTAATGTACTTAATAGATATTGGCCCATCCACTCATTACTCGCGCACACTAAGGTGACGATTCCCGTAAGAGTTCGGGCAACCTGTGCGCATTCGCACAGACAAATATATATAAGGATAGTAACTGTCCTCGAAAGAACAGATACAACTGATGAGTAATGAGTGGATGGCCAAGTATCTATTAAGTTCATTACGTATGTAGAATGTGGACAGTTGTGAATGTGCGTCCCGAGGGAAGCGTGCAAGGGATAAGTCCCTGCATTCGCGCTATTCATCTGTGTCCTCGGTGGCTGAGATGGATAGAGCGTCTGCCATGTAAGCAGGAGATCCCGGGTTCGAGTCCCGGTCACACATTTTCAGCTGTTCCCATCAAGGTATATCAACAACACCTGTCGGCACCTGAGGGTTTCAATTAATTATCATATATATTATTTAGAGTCTGAAAGTCGGTGGCATCAAATTGCGTTAAAATTTATATGGGTCAAAAATGGCCCACACGGTACTACTGGTATAGCAGGTAAATTTTTCATACTTCTAGAAGGGCTAAGGGGATGAAATAAGATGAATTGTACATCCTAATAAATGATGAAAATTCAGGGCACCGTTTAGTGCTGCCATGATTATGGAAGGGGGGAAGGGGCGTTGAGACACCCTTGTGGGTCAAAAATGACCCACGCAATACTTCTGCTGTTAAAGCCGATGGAAACAATCACACGAGATCGTTACCGGAATAACTGATACATTTAAGCTGAACATTGAAAGACAAACGGCCACAATACGGCGATAGACACGATAAGGTGATATTGCAGCATAACAATGCTCGACCCAATGTCGCAAAACGGTCAAAAATTATTTCGAAGCATTGAAATGCGAAGTCCTGTCTCGCCCGCCATATTCTCAGGATAATGCTTTTTCTGAGTACCACTTTTTTCAGTCAAAGACACACGAGCTGGAATGACAAGCACTTCTGGTCATATGAACAAGTGCAAAATTGCATAGATTCATGAATCTCCTTAAAATACAAGCAGCTTTTCCGCCGCGGGATTCGTATGCTGCACGAATGATGGAAGGAAGTAGTGGCCACCGATGGCCAGTATTTTGAATTTTCTGTAAGTTTTGTTCTCAAACTTAGAGAAAAAACGGCGGAAGCAAAATTGTAGACCTAAAGGTTATTCTCCATTTCACTAAACTTAATCGCATTTGTCTTCGCTTTCTTTATCCGTCACTCAAATTATGTGCTAAACACGTTGTCCATTCGTTTTCAGATGACTGAGTCATTGTTAATTGCAGTCAGAAGTGAAAATTTTGCTATAATAGTAGTTTTTGTACTTAGTGTGTTAACTGTATTGTTTTTCCGTATTAAGTTATCCTTAGACTCCCTAACATGGTATGTATGACCTTCCGTTTGTTACCAAATGAAGTGACTTCGTGCACTCAGATTCGGAACGATGGACTTACAATACCCCTAAGCCATCAAGATTTAGATTTTCCACAGCTTCCCTAAGTTGTTTAAAACGAGTGTCACGATGGTTCCTTTGAGAGGGCAAGGTCGACTTTCCTTCTCCATCCGTCAGTAAGTCGAGCTAGGCCTCCTTTTCTAATGACGTCATCGTCTCCGAAATGTTGAACACTAAATTCGTTTACGTATAATTTCTTTTCATGTGTTTGTTACCAAGTATGTAGCCAGGATTTTGTCGAAAAAGGGGGAAGGGTATTTGTTAAAGAGGACCTTAAAAAGACTCATGTTTCTCATTTATTTCGAAAACAAGTTTATTTATATCTCAGAAAGGCCCAAATTCGCAATTAAATATTAATTCTTTGGATATACGATAACATCACTCTAAGGCCAAACGAATTATAATTCTAATATAATATACAGCGTCTTCGCCACCAAAAGAGAGATCTGTCTTGTAATTGAAGCTTCGCTATCACAGAAAAGAAGGATCTTAACACTGGGCTCAATAACTTATAAGGCTGAATGGGTTCAAATTACTTTTACCAACAGCTATCTTTCTCCTACTACAAGGTTGTATTTAGATTTACGACTTATTCTTAAATCAAATCAGAATTCCTTAAGTACATCAACTTCCTCAATTTTATTAAAATATGTTTCATTTATTAAATTTCTTTAATAACCTTAAGTGACAAAGCACTTATTTAAAGATATTATTTCGACAGTCAACTTGAAACTATAGTTACCAAATTTATTTATAAAGGAATACGGAACAGAAATAACAGAAATAATATGAGCAACAGTTTTGCACTCTTTAAAACTGATTCACAGTCGAACATTATTCTTGCAGTAAAACTTGAACATATGGTATATAGCCGTTCCCCAAGTAAGCCATGTTTACACACAGATAAACAGTACAAAATGATGATCGCCACCCACCTTCCAATATAGATATCGCGAACTACGCTTGCTGACAAAATATTACGCAAATCAACATTAAAATTAAATACTCTCTGCCTGAAAAATAAATAAGTCTCCAAATCAAGGCAAACGCTGTTACTAAATACCCGAAAAAATATTTTTTGTATTATTGTTTCTACAACTACAAACATTACAGTTTGAAGATAATAGCAGAATATCTGAAGAACAATAAGAAATATTAAACAAAAGAATATGACCAACAACAAATAACTTGAATAATGTTAAACAGACGAAAGCAATATATAATTCATAGTTCAGTCACATAAATAGTTATGTGAATGTCTTGAATATCAATTATTTTTACATGACAGCAACAGGCAAATTATAAACTGAGTTAACCTATTTAACTAAAGATATTTTAGTGCAGTACAACAAAATGAAAGTATTATTTTCTTACATAGTCCATGTCAAATAAGATCAGACTATTCATTGGAGATTAGATAGGTGTATCAGCTAAAGAAACTCTTGTTTTACGTAAAAGATATACGTCTTAGAAAATTAATTATTTAAAAATATGTTTAAAGTAATTGCAATTGTCACTAATTTTCTTACATAACACAGTTATAGTTTTGGTAACCACAGTAAAAGTCTTCACTTTCTTTTCTTGCACATGACATTTAAGACATCATTTGCTGTAAAAGGAAGAGAACAGTATACAGACATTAACGCTCCTGAGCTTAAATAAGGCCAGGAATGCACAGCAGTTGATCTGAGTTAAAGTAGGGTAGGTGAGAGCCGATAAAGCTATCGATACATCAGTAGTTTAAATAGTTTGACTGTTGATAGTAAGCGTCTCCTTTTTAGTCGTATAATTGAAAATCAAAATATCATTCAGTTTAACTGCACGGAAGCTAGATCTTGTGCAACTTCATTTAAGTGATTTGCGGTTGGGGGGGGGGGGGGGGGGTTCTGGACTCCCGGACTATCCCTTTGGCTACGTCTTTGCTGTCACTAATAATGACGTTTCTAGAATGGTTTCTTGAGTTTTCCGGGAAAAGTTTAAGAAATATGAGAGCCGCTTTCGTGAGATATATTTAGAAATCCAGCACAGAGAAAGACGTATGGTCAGAAACAAAAGTCGCAAAGATCTCGTGCTGAGCACGGGTTTAAGAAGGCAGACTGTAGACATTAAGGATTCTGCTCTCTGGAGCAAAGAACTTAGCCATACGAACGTTGACAACAAGACTGCAATAAAAAAAAAGGCAGGACCTCGAGTGAAATATTAAAATCCGCAAACGGATAACGATGTCGTCGGGCGCACCGCTCGGCGCCGGGGCTGCCGCGTGGCGACGCCAACGCTGCTGGTGGCCGCACCGCGAATTAATATTCATCACAGGTGGCGCCGCGTGGCTGGCGCTCCTCGGCTGCGGTCAGTCGCCGGCGCCGATGTCTGCGTGGGCGTCGCCTGCGACTGACTTGGCGCAGCCCGACCGCCTCCACGGCCTCCACCTTGCGGTGCGCGCCCTGTGTAGCGGTCGGCGTTTGCGACACCGCCCACACGCCGTGCGCTTTGACGTCGCACCGCGGCGTGCTGGCTTTGCTCTCGGCCCTTTACTGGAATCCGCCCCGCACCGCATCAAGCCGGGCTGGCCCTTTAGGAAGGCCACCGCCGCCGAGCCGACTTAGCGTGCCGCTGCCCGCGTTTACTCTCCAGGCGTCAACGCGATATCCTGCAAGTGGCGGGCGGCGTGCGTGAGTGTCTGAAGTTCGCAAGTAAATCTGCTCCTGTTTGCGCCTCAGCCGAGCACCAGCTTTCGGTGTACCTACAGAAAGTTTGATAAGTTCAGCTACTTTTTCATCGTCGTGCCCATGAGGAGCATGAATAAATGAGCTCTTCTCTAAGCTCTCTTCATCCCCCAGCTGACGTATATGTCTCGTTCTTCTGTCCTCATTTTGTTGGTTGCATTTCTCAGGTTATCTGCGTGCATTTGATAACGTAGAAGAATTAAGAATCCGTATCTACATCTACATTTACATGATTAATCTGCAATTCACATTTAAGTGCTTGGCAGAGGGTTCATCGAACAACAATCATACTATCTCTCTACCATTCCACTCCCGAACAGCCCGCGGGAAAAACGAGCACCTAAACCTTTCTGTTCGAGCTCCGATTTCTCTTATTTTATTTTGATGATCATTCCTACCCATGTAGGTTGGGCTCAACAAAATGTTTTCGCATTCGGAAGAGAAAGTTGGTGACTGAAATTTCGTAAATAGATCTCGTCGCGACGAAAAACGTCTTTGCTTTAATGACTTTCATCCCAACTCGCGTATCATATCTGCCACGCTCTCTCCCCTATTACGTGATAATACAAAACAAGCTGCCCTTTTTTTGCTCCTTTTCGATGTCCACCGTCAATCCCACCTGGTAAGGATCCCACATCGCGCACAGAGGACGAACGAGTGTAGTGTAAGCTGACTCTTTAGTGGACTTGTTGCATCTTCTAAGCGTCCTGCCTATAAAACTCAACCTTTGGCTCGCCTTCCCCACAATATTATCTATGTGGTCTTTCCAACTGAAGTTGTTCATAATTTTAACACCCAGGTACTTAGTTGAATTGACAGCCTTGAGAATTGTACTATTTATTAAGTAATCGAATTCCAACGGATTTCTTTTGGAACTCATGTGGATCACCTCACACTTTTCGTTATTTAGCGTCAACTGCCACCTGCCACACCATACAGCAATCTTTTCTAAATCGCTTTGCAACTGATACTGGTCTTCGGATGACCTTGCTAGACGGTAAATTACAGCATCATCTGCGAACAACCAAAGAGAACTGCTCAGATTGTCACCCAGGTCATTTATATAGATCAGGAACAGCAGATTTCTTCGGATTTTCTACCAAATTTAGAGACAATGTTTCGTTGTGGAACCTATTAAAGGCATCTCGCATTGAAGTCCGTGCCAAACTTCGCGCGTCTGTAAATTTTAGCCAATCTTCGGGATTTCGCGTTCTTCTGAACTTCGCATGCTTTTTCCGTTGCCTCTGTAACAGCGTTCGGACCTGTTTTGTGTACCATGGGGGATCACTTCCATCTCTTACCAATTTATGAGTTATCTGCAAGTGACCGTGTTACCTATGATGGCAATTGCCCGAAGATACCTGTTTCGTTTGAATAAATTATTGCTCTTAACCGTCATTGAGATGACAAGATTATCTTTCCAGTGGCTTCTCATCATTCCTTCTGAAAAATGACTGTAACACACTAAGTGTCTCTTTATGAAAGCGTCGGCTTTTTTTTTTTTTACTTTTTGTGTCTATAGACACATTATTACTGAGACTTTCTTCCGAATTTTAGTTTAAATTGATCTGTCTCGCTTGTATGTGTCTCAAATTACCGATAAGTTTCACTTCGAGAGAAGTCATTCTGCTGAAGGAGATGCCAGACTGACGTATTGTGAACATTCATTTATTTCTGACACAGTCACATTTTATCACATAATTATAACTGGTTTCTACCTACATTGACTGTCTTCAGATACTATTAGTCAGGGTTGGAAATTATTGAGCAAACCCTTCATTACATGCGTTATAACTCTAACAAAATTGAAAGAATAAGTAAAAGGTAGGACTGGCAAAGGATGTACACAGTAAGAATTAGGGTGTTGCGATGGCTCGATGAGAGGTATTTTAGGAGAGGACATCATAGGATTATTCATCACAGCTCAGATAATGGTGGTGAAGGAGCAAGAATATTAATTAATATGAAAATTGGCAATTGTCTAAAGGGTTATCTACAGCAGACTTCAGTAACGTTGATGGTCAAATTGAATGGATAGCCAACATGTTGTAATTATACAAACATACAAGCCACGTGAGGATGCAGAGGAAAGTGAAACATTGAAAAATTGTATGACAATGTTACTGTACTCTTAACATATGTCAAATATAATGAGTATCATAATAAGAAAGTGGCTGGCAGTTACAGGTAAGGATACAGAACAAGGAATAGTGGGTGAGTTTGGTCTCGTTAAGGGAAATAAGAGGCGTGAAAGATTAATAGAATACATTGCCTTGTGTGAGTTAGCCGTCGCGGACACACTTTTAAACCTTACAGAATGAAGTACACAGGAATTACGCTCACTTATAATAGGTTGCATGAATCAGTGTTTTGTAAACCAAAGATTTAGGTGCTGGTACCGACAGTGGTATAATCTGCTGATAACGAAATGCCAGCTGAATTCAAGAAGGAAACGGGAGATTAGTTGAAGAGCTGAAACCTGGATACGTAGGAGTCGCCGTTTCAGATTATTTAGGGTTTGTTTGTTTGTGGTAAGTTTCTAACGGACCAAACTGCTAAGGTCATCGGGCCCTAGGCTTACACACTACTTAATCTAACTTGAACTAACTTACGCTAAGGACAACACCCACACCCATGCACCAGGGAGGACTCGAGCCTCCGACGGGGGCGTCACGCAAACCGTGGCAAGGTGCCCCAGACCACGTGGCTACCCCGCGCGGCACTATGTTGGGACAAAATGTAACAAAAGAAGTAATTCAGATTTCGAAGACTTAATTTCTTGTAATGCAAGTCCGCAGCCTCTTTCAATTTTTTACATGACACTATTTTCCACTTTTGGCTTTGTGTTTCTTTTAATATTTCAAAATGGGATATAACCCAAAATAGCAATAACACAATGAAAGTAGGAAGAAACGTATCAAATTTTAGATTTCAAGGAGTTAAGGTGTGGAGAACCTGTGGAACGGTCTTAAAAGTGTTATAACAGCCGTAAGCGTACTATGAATGAAAAACGCAGAAGATAACGCAGCTGTGGATACCAGGTGAGGTACCGGAAACAATCAAGAAACGAGGAAAATCTGAAAAATGTTAAAAACAGCCAGGAGTGATGGTCTGGGTTGCCATATCATTTCACAGCAGCACCCCTGACGTTGTCACCCGCGGCAACCTTAGAGCATAGCAGTACGTGGACGATATTCTAACACCCTTTTTATTTTCCTTCATGGCAAGCCATCCAGTGCTTATATTTCGGCAAGATTCTTCCCACCCGCGCGTGGCGAGAGTTTCTACAGCTTGCATTCCTGATTATCAAACTCTACCTTGTCTAGCAGGCCACCGAACCTCTTACCAATTGAAAACGTTTGCAGCTTTATGGGTGGGGCCCTCCAACCATCTAAGGATTTTGACGATATGAAGCACCAATTGGACACAGTTTGTCATGATATCCCTCAAGAACACATCCAACAACTTTATCAGTCAGTGCGAAGCCGAATAACTGTTTGCATAGGGCCAGAGGTGGACCAAAGCGTTGCTGACATGCTCAATTTGTGAAGCTCTTTGTCTTAAAAAAATCGTCTTTTTTTAGTTGTAATCGTTTGTTTGGCTGTACACGAACTTCACATATACCGATATCTCTTCCTGTTCTGACAATTCTTTCGTGGCGCACCGTTTTCTTTTTTTTTTTTTTTTTTTTGTTTCTTCTCTCTCTTAAGACTGAATTTAGTGCATTCGTAGTTCAGGAGAAGATTTTGATAAAATGCCATTATTGAGTTGTACGTTACCAACAAAAGGAATAGACGGATAATTGTATTGTATGTATTGTATTGTATGCTAACCGGGGATCTAGAAACGACGGAGAGGCTACGTCCCCGCCGCAGCAGCAGTGGTCCACAACCCCATGACGACTACCGAAGTCCACTTCACCACTCCGCCGCCCCACACCGAACCCAGGGTTATTGTGCGGTTCGGCTCCCGGTGGACCCCCAAGGGAACGTCTCACACCAGACGAGTGTAACCCCTATTATTGCGTGGTAGAGTAATGGTGGTGTACGCGTACGTGGAGAACTTGTTTGCGCAGCAATCGCCGACATAGTGTAACTGAGGCGGAATAAGGGGAACCAGCCCGCATTCGCCGAGGCAGATGGAAAACCGCCTAAAAACCATCCACAGACTGGCCAGTTTACCGGACCTCGACACAAATCCGCCGGGCGAATTCGAGCCGGGGACCAGGAGCTCCTTCCAACCCGGAAAGCCGTGCGTTAGACCGCACGGCCAACTGGGCGGGCATAGAGTAATAATAGATGGATAATCCACTCTCACTGACACAGCCGTGGTAGCGGAGCGTGAACAGGAACGGAGTCAAGCACTCGAAAACTATACTACCTGATAGTTATAATATCCACATAAGGAAAATAAAATGTGAAGTAATGCCGTGATTAGCAAGAGGACATGCCATTCGGTTACATGTTAAACTACACAGTTGTCGTAACTAAACTTTTTCTACTTGAAACTCTGTATACGGGAAACTAATTGCAGTGCGGGTAGCCAACTTTATAACAATGATGGTCAGACGGTGCGCTGTGGTAGTTGCGTTGTTAGCAGTATTACTGTCATGAGTTGCCTTTAGTCTCCATACGGCGACTTGTGGTTGAAACTCAAGCATCGGTGTGCATTACAGTTGCAGACAGTCAACATGGGTCTCGATACGGTGAACAGGGGCTTACTCTTAAAGCTGCTTTATCAAAACAACAGCAATAGAGTTTCTTCTCTTCATGAATATCAGTGCAAGAAATGAGTAAGGAGAGATCCTCTTTCTGCACAGATAGCTGAAGAACGGGATTCGCAAGTTCGAATTAATGGTGATCCTGGAATTGCTCCTGGGAGAGGCCGACAAATTGTTGAAGAACTTACTGCTGACATGGCTAAGAATGCTGGATGCAGTGTGCGATGTTCAAACCCTACACGAACTGTTGTTTTGGACAGCTGTAAAGCAATCTCTACTGCGGTTCCAGGCGGTCTTGAATGCAGGTTATTGTGACTCTGAGAAACGGTTGTAACGTGGAATGCAAACATTGTGCGGAATTATCAAATGTTACCCTTGCAAGTGGAAACTGAAATTTTTTTTAATGGTCTATTTGTTATTTCTCTTCCCCATGTCCTTACAAATGTTTCCACGAAGTCTCTTTGTCCTATAATCACTTGTTTTTCATATGGGCGCTCTGAAGTAGTGACAGTTTAATTATAACCAACGTATAGGACAAGATGTGAGAAAGATACTAATTTCGTTTCCTCAGAAGCGGTGTAGATATCGAAGTAAGCTGACTGAGAAACATACTAGCAAAGATTGCACAATGCAAAAAGTCTTTTTTTAAAGGCACAGCTACTAACATCTTAAGATACAGAACGACTGAAGATGAATATAGCCATTACAAACTGCCGGAACCATTTAATGGCCAGCATTACAAAAGAAAGAAGTAGGTTCTGCTGCTAGGTAGTTTTCAAGGTAGGGGTGTCTCCAGCAGTTGCAGGAAGTGCTGGGGAGTGAGTACCAGGTCACCAGCATTATGAAGCGTAGTGCAGGGATGGCTCAAACGACTGACAGCATAGGGGAGTAATGAAGGAATTTTACGAAAGAGGATCAGATAGTGATAGTGGGTGGAGCAGGGAACAGTCTTGATAGAGATGGGGAATATGATGTAGGTGGTGACCTGGTAAAGATAGCTACTCAAACTGGTGGCACTAATAGGGAATTCGTGCAACTGTTTCAGCATGTTCGTCCTTATCTTAATGTGGCTGTTAGGCGCGTTAACATGGGGCTGGGGAGGGTGCTGATGGCAGAGGGCATGGGTCACATCTCAATGGTGCCAATTGGGTCTATCAGTAGATCGGGATTCACTAGGCATGGCCTGCACCTAAATAGGTATGAGAAGGGGAGGCTGGCAAAGCTTGTAGGTGACAGGGTAGTGGGGGGTGGTGGTGGTGGTGGTATCACTCTTGGAAAACTTCCTGTACTAGTTGGTGTTAGAGCTGCACCTTTTTTAGATTGAAGTCAGCTGATAGGTATACCGGCTTAAAGGAAATCCCTCTAACTAAAGGCTCACCTTCAGAGGATGAAATGTTTCCAAGTAGAGAAGGAATTAGCAGATTTAATCAAAATATAATAGGTATTAGAGATAAAGTTAGTGAACTGCTTATAGATGTTGACTTTGAAATTATTGGTATATCAGCGCACCACTTAAATAATTTGACAATTCAGAGGTTCCCTTTACCAGGATACAGGTTGGCTGGCTGTTTTTCAAGTAGTTGCTTGCAGGGTGAGGGAGTGGCTATGTAAGTAAAAAACTGTATTCCATTTGAGCCCATAGACGTATCACGGCACTGCACTGAACACACTGAACGAATATTTGAACGTTGTGCATGGGCCGTTGAATTTAGTGAAACTAAACTTGTACTTGTTGTTCATAGGTCCCCTAACTCTGACTTCAGAGCATTTCTGCTCAAGCTAGAGAGGGTTCCTGATTCACTTTGTATGAAGTACCAGAAATTAGTTATTTGTGGTGACTTCAATGTAAATTTTGTGTATGATGGTGCAAGAAAAAGGGTGTTGGTAGATCTCATAAATTCATACGATCTGATGCAGACTGTGTTTTTTTTCCAACTAGAATGTAGGGGAACAGTAGCACAGCCATAGGAAATACTTTTATTCATTCTTCATAACTATATGGGCATTCTGTTAGTAAAAGGGTGAATGGCATTTCAGACCATGATGCGCAAATCTTAACACTAAACGGCTTTAGTACTCTTAGTACTCAAACAAACGTCACATTTAATTACAAACTATGTAGGAAAGTTAATCCAACCTTTTCAAGGAACAAGAGTGTCTGGATGTTTATAGTGCCGATAACATAGATGATAAATACAATGCTTTCCTTAACACATTTCTCATCCTCTGTGAGCGTTGCTTTCCATTAGAACGTTCTAAGTGGGGTAGTAGCAGTAATACGTAGCTCAGGTGGCTGATTACTGGGATAAGGTTATGATGTAGAACAAAGAGGGAATTATGTAAGTAGTCACAATCACGCTACAGCGGCCCATTACAAACAATATTGTAAAGTGCTTAAAAATCTTATTAGGAAGCCAAAGGGTATGCATATAGAATAGCTAATTCACATGATAAAATTAAAACCATATGGTCAGTTGTGACAGAAGTGTCTGGCCATCAGCACAAGGTCAATGATATAAAGTCAGTTCACAGTAAAAACATTTCTGTTACTGATAAATCAGATGTACGGTATTTAACAATTATTTTCTGAGCATTGCTGGTGAATTAAATAAAAAATTGGCAAATGCATTTCCGAGATTGATGTTTGAATTACTCCTCTGTTACACAGACAAGGGGAAGATTGAGTCAATACATCATTTAAGACTATTTTATTACGTGTATACAGGGATAGGGCAGAGGTAGACATATATGCGGATTTTCCAAAATCTTTATTGGCTAATTCTGCAATGTGATAGGTGCGGTAGGCGATGATGTCTCTGTCGACGAAGCTTTCCAGGCCGGGAACATTGGGAACTCCAGTGCCACCACGTACAATTGCCACTGTAAGCCATCCGTTACCATGTGAAAAAGAATCGTTCAAATCAATGTTGAAGTTAAGTCTACAGCCACAGAACACAGCAGGTCCGTCGAAAAGTGCAGTTGAAGCAATGTTCTTCACAGTGTTCTTCTTCTTGTCAACAGCAGATGTCGAGAATTCTATGTTCTCAATGGTTTTATAGACTGTTTGTCTATTATGATGGAGTGCCTAGCAGAGTATTTAAGTACTGCGCTGCACATGTTAGCCCTGTATTTAGCCATATTTGTAATTTTTCCTTTATGAATGATCAGTTTCCTGAACGATTGAAGTACTCAGTAGTAAAGCCGTTTTATAAAAACGGACAAAAGGATAATGCAGACAATTTTAGACCCGTTTCTATGCCATCAGTATTTGCTAATTTTATTGAAAAGGCTGTGTATGTAAGGGGAATTATTCATTTTATAGCACACGATTTGCTATCAAATGTACAATTCGGCTTTAGAAGTCGTTTAACAACTGAGAAGACTATATTCTCTTTTCTCTGTGAGCTACTGAATGGGTTAAACAAGAGGTATCGAACGCTAGTCATATTTTTTAATAACTAAGGCATTTGATTTTGTTGTTCGCATAATATTGCTCCAGAAATTGACCATTACAGAATACGGGGAGTAGCTGACAGTTGATTCACCTCTTACTTTAGCAACAGACACCAAAAGGTCGTTATTCACAATGTGGAGAATTGCTGTGATGTAGGGTCTGAGTGGGGTATGATCAAGTGCGGGGTGCCCCAGGGATCAGTGTTGGGGCCACTCCTGTTCCTTATTTACATAAATAATATTCCCTTTAGTATTATGGGTAAATCTAAAATATTTGTGTTTGCTGATGACACGAGTTTGGTAGTAAAGGATGTTATGTGCAGCATTGGCTCGGTTTCAAATAGTGCAGTTCAAGACAGAAGTTCATGGCTTGTAGAAATGAAATTAACGCTAAATCACAGTAAGACTCAGTTTTTACAATTTATAACACACAATTCAACAAAACCTGAAGTTTTAATTTCATAGAATGTACATATGATTAGTGAAACTGAACAATTCAAATTTCTACATGTTGATATATATATAGTAAGCTGTCGTGAAAAGCCCACTTTCAGAATCTTGTTCAAAGACTTAATGCTGCCATTTTTACTATTCGAACACATCTGAAGTGAGTGACCATTCGATACGAAGATTAGACACTTTGCTTACTTTTATTCGTTTATGTCGTATGGTATTATATTTTGGGGTAACTTAACTCTTGTGCAGGAAGGTGTGCAGTATACTGCTGCATCCATTTTCAATAAGCTACCACTGGAATTCCAAAATCTTAGTAGTAATCCACGCGCTTTCAAATCGAAACTGAAGAGTATCCACATAAAAAATGGTTCAAATTGCTCTGAGCACTTTGGGACTTAACTTCTGAGGTCATCATTCCCCTAGAACTTAGAACTACTTAAACCTAACTAACCTAATTTCATCACACACATCCTTGTCTGAGGCAGGATTTGAACCTGCGACCGTTGCAGTAGCGCGGTTCAAGACTGTAGCGCCTAGAACCGCTCGCCCACTCCGGACGGCAGTTACCTCATAGGTCACTCCTTCTATTCTGTCAAGGAGTTCCTTGAAAAATTAATCAGATTTTTGTTGTATTGATGACTGCGTTTATTTACACTTATGGACTAACTTTTTTCGGGTTCATAAACATTTATTTTTATCTGTTATTACTTTTATGTTGTAATTTCATGTACTGACACGTTGCATGACCTTGCAGCTTTGCTCCTCTATTTGGTCCTATGGAACTTTACGTGTAAATAAATAAGTAAATTACATCGACATGTATTGCAGAAAATTTTTAACGAAAGTTAAATTCATTTTTTCATACTTTTAAAGATTCTCACTCCTTGGTCACCCAGGGAACATTTGACCAATTATGTTTTTTACGCCATATATTCTGAAGCATAAGAAAAGATACCGACGCGAGTACCAAAGACATGGACATTTGAGATTTGAAATTGTTTTCAGCGAATGAGGATAGGACTTTCAAATAACTTCATCGAAAGAATCATTGAGTCTAATGTCCTCAGATCTAGTCAGCCAACAGCAGAAAGTAGACCGTTAAGTCATGTCCGTTAGTATCTAACAGGCTCCAAGTTGTTGGTTTAAATATGTGCAAACGTCCGTACCATAACGTTAGCGTGCGTGTTCCACGTTGTTCAAAGATGTAATCTGTGAAATTCGTGTCTAGTTGTGGCTTCAATCATTGCTCAACCATACCCGGGTAAATTTTGTCGAAACAGGTCACTGAAGAATATTGGACCGTGCAGTTTTTTTTTTTTTTTTTTTTTTTTTTTTTTGACATGGCATAGAACTTTCGGCGAATCACCGCTGATGTTCTCTTACACACGAATCTCTTATGTACTAAATACTCTACTGCTGCGTCAACTAGCCTTGCCACTTGCGTGGAGTATTGCCTCATCGCTAAAAATGACACGTTCACCTAATGTTTCTTCCTTAATACGTTCCAGAATTGCTCTAAAGTAATCTACACATTTGACCTAGTCTTCCTCTTTCAACCTCCACAAAACTTTAATTATGTTCAAATGGTTCAAATGGCTCTGAGCACTATGGGACTTAACATCGGTGGCCCCTAGAACTTAGAACTGTTTAAACCTAACTAACCCAAGGACATCACACACATCCATGCCCGAGGCAGGATTCGAACCTGCTACCGTAGCGGTCTCGCGGTTCCAGACTGAAGCGCCTGGAACCGCTCGGATACACCAGCCGGCTTAATTACGTTCGATGCCGTTTCAAAAAAGTGGTTCAAATGGCTCCGAGCACTATGGGACTTAATTTCTGAGGCCATCAGTCCCCTAGAACTTAGGACTACTTAAACCTAACTAACCTAAGGACGTCACACACATCCATACCCGAGGCAGGATTCGAACCTGCGACTGTAGCGGTCGCGCGGTTCCGGATTGTAGCACCTAGAACCGCTCGGTCACCCCGGCCGGCGATGCTGTTTCAAGCTTTATTATGAAAAAAAAGGCCAGTTCGATTTGTAGCTCTTTTCTGGCATCGTAGATCGACTTCCGTGCTCGTACACGTGACCATCTCGTTCAGTTTCCCTTTGCACACACGTTCTCTTGCTTGAAACTGCCGATGCCATGTGCGAACGTTGTTCACATTAGAGGCGTTTATTGTGGAAATCTTCTCTGGACTGATATTATAGAATGGCAGTTGGTAAATTATAACACGCAAAATGCCTTTTTTTATCTATCTATTACCACTGATGCGTAGGCTGGCGCAGTGATCGGTCGAGAGCGAACTTCCTCTTACATTGTCTGTAATTTTTATCTATGTACCACTGCATAAATAGCGAAACCATGAAAATGGAAGGTTGATGGAAAGCTTTTGAAGAATAACTTTATATCGGTACCAAACATGGACACTGGGGAAGACAGAAATGTGATAAATTAGAAATATTTGACTTATGGTACTACAGTTGATGAGATTTGTTGATAGAGTATGAATGAAGAAGTTTTGTAACATAATAACGGGAAAAACAGAAAGGTTTAGCAATTATTATGATATGAGTGGACGCTGTTATCAGTAGCTGAAGAGGGAAAGGATCACAAGGGTAGGCCTAGATATAAGCACGAAAGGCAGATCGTAGATTATGTAAGATGCAGCTATTACGTTTAAACAAAAAGATGAAAAGTAACGCATAGCTGTATCGAAATGAACCTTAGGGCGAAAGCAAATAGGCGTTGCTTCGCGCCTGGTCGGCAGTGTCTTTGCCAGACGCCTGCAGCGGCAGACATTTTTCATGACGTGACGTTGTTGTGTAGCGAGGCACCTCTGTCACCGTCGGAACAGTGGTCCGAGGCCCTGCATCATGTGACAGCCAGCGATAGCAGAAATGCTAATCTTGTGGTGATGCACAGCGTGGAGGCCCAGTTGCGACAGCTGTCCAACCCCCCTACCCTCCTCTGTCTCTCTAACGCCCACACACCCTCTGTGTGTGTGTGTGTGTGTGTGTGTGTGTGTGTGTGTGTGTGTGTGCCAGTCTCTCTCTGCCACTTACTCCACAAACTTCATTTCTATCCTAGTCCCTACTCTCTTTCTGTCTAACGTTCCTTCCCACTTCATTTTGTATTTCCGTAAGAGCAGGAAGCGTTACAGTACCAGCATTATCGTTCTATTCATAATGAAGTACTCTCCAACACTCGCCCCGAATTTCCGACACTCTGTAACTTTTCGTAAGTGCTGCTTTTCAACTAGACTTTTCTTCTGATTTATTACTTCCTGGAACAAATTTTATGTCTCGTGAATTTGGACGGCATTTTCTTTTGATGACATTCTGAATAGTCCAGGTATTTCAGGAATTATTGTTTGCCAGTTAAGAAGTGGTAGCAAGAATTAATTAAAAGGGAAAATTTCATATAAACCCAATGTTTTGTACTCAACGATTGCCAAATTTCAGGTGCTATAATCGGTAAGGTAAGGGCACGATCTGTTAGCTGAGCGTAAGGGGGAAAACCACCTTTAAAATATTAGCGCCTCAAATGACGTTGCACATTGCAGTCTAGGGGAGGCGCAAAGCCGAATCCCGAAACGTGTGGTCGCAGGCAGCGGCGCTTCTGCGAGGCGGTAACGCAGTGGCAGGTTCGCCTGTCCTGTTGGACAAGATGAGGGAGACAAGGCGAGAGGTATTTTGTGAGGATTTATTTCTTCCTTGTTTTGTTTTGAGTCTAGCCATTGTCTTCATCTGACAGCTGAGTATGAAGACCGGTTTGATGCAGCTTTCCATGCTACTCTTTACCGTCCAAATGACTGCTGCAACCTGTCCTTCTGAATCTGCTCACTGTATTCATCTCTGGGTCTCCCTGTACGATTTTTACCCCAAACGTCCATCCTGTACTAAACTGGTGGCCCGTTGACGTCTCATAATGTGTCCTGTCAACCGATCACCTCTTCTGGTCAGCCGGCCGAAGTGGCCGTGCGGTTAAAGGCGCTGAAGTCTGGAACCGCCAGACCACTACGGTCGCAGGTTCGAATCCTGCCTCGGGCATGGATGTTTGTGATGTCCTTAGGTTAGTTAGGTTTAACTAGTTCTAAGTTCTAGGGGACTAATGACCTCGGCAGTTGAGTCCCATAGTGCTCACAGCCATTTTCTTCTGGTCAAGTTTTGCCCCAAATATCTTCTCTGTGACGGGCTCTGCCGCAGATTTCTAGACTTGCGTTATCATGTGGGAATTTATAGGACTCCTCTTGACAGGTTAGGGGTGCACTACACAAAGGCAACAGGTACACATGGAGTAGAGAATCAGCTAAAAGATTTGAGGGCAAACAAATCATCAGGTCTAGGTGGTATCCCAGTTCGATTTTACAGAGTTCTCTTCGGCATTGGCCCCTTACCGAAGGTGACTTTTTCGAATCTCTCGCCCAGCACAATCGTTGAACATATTCTCAGTTCCAATATAATAAACTTTGTTGAGAATGGGAAGCTTATGTCCACAAATCAGCATAGTTTAGGGAACATCGCTCTTACGAAACTCGTCTTGCCCTTGTCTCACATGAGGTACTGAGGACAGTGGATGGAGGGCAGCAGGCAGACTTCGAATTTTAGATTTCCGTGAAGTATTTGACACGTTGCCCCATTTCAGGCTGTTAACGTAGGTACGAGCATAAGGGATAAGTCCACAGGCATGTGAGTGACTCGAATTCTTCTTAAACAATAGAATCCAGTAAGTTGTCCTCGACGGCGAGTGTTCATCACAGACAAGGTGATTGTCAGGAGTGCCCCAGGGAAGTGTGATAGGACCAGTGTTATTCTCCATATGCATAAATGATTTAGCGGATAGGTTGGGCAGCAGTCTGCTGCTTGCTGATGGTGCCGTAGTGTACGATAAGGTGTCGAAGTTGAGTGACTGTAGGAGGATAAAAGAAGACTTAGACAAAATTTCCAATTGGTATGATGACCGGCAGCTGGCCCTAAATGTCGAAAAATGTAAGTTACAGCGGATTAGTAGGAAGATCAATCCTGTCATGGTCGGATACAGTATTACTAGTGTCCTGCGTGACACAGTCAACTCGTTTAAATACCTGAGCGTAACGTTTCACAGCGATATGACGTGGAACGAGCGTGTGAGAACTGTAGTAGGGAAGGTGATTGGTCAACTTCGGTTTATTGGGAGAATTTTAGGAAGGAGTTGTTCACATGTAAACGAGACCGCATATAGGACGCTGGTGCAACCTATTCTTGAGTACTGCTCGAATGCTTGGTGTCTTTACCAGGTCGGATTGAAGGAAGACATCGAAGCAATTCAGTGCTGGGCTGCTAGATTTGTTCCCGGTATGTTCGAAAAACAGGTAAGTGTGACGGAGATGATACTGGAACTCAAATGGAAATCCCTGGAAGAAAGTCGACGTTCTTTTCGAGAAACACTATGGAGAAAATTTAGAGAACCGGAATTTGAAGCTGAGTGCCGAACGATTCTACTGTCGCCAACATACAATGCTTGTAAAGACCACGAAGGTAAGGTATGTGAAATTGGGGGTCACGCGCAGGCATATAGACGGTCATGTTTCCCTCGCTTTGTTCGCGAGTAAAACAGGAAGGGAAATAACAAGCAGTGGTGCAGGGTACCCTCCGCCATGCTCCATATGGTGGCTTGCAGAGCATCTAGGTAGACGTAGATGATTTGTTCCATATTCTGCTTGTTTGAGAATCGGCTCTAATGTACGATGGTTAGATAAGTGTAAAACTAATGGGTTTGCTTCTGAATAGATAATTACCACTATGCCTATGCAAGCTACACATATTGATATACTCTCCTCTAGACTGAATACAGTATACGATCGGATCACTAGCCTACAGTAGATGGGGGTAAAAAATTACTAGTCCTGTGATTAAGTCCCGATCTCCCCCTACTCTTGCAGTATCTCAGAATTATGCGTGGATGTGTGATGTTTTTGCACCAATGTAAATGATTCTGTGGATAGTATATTGGAAACTCGGTGATATTATTACGATTCATGTTAAGAAGGTATGCTCCATTTGAAAAAAAGGTGATGTATTTCTCATGAAATATTATTCCTTCGACGAAGACTCTGACTCCATTACATTGTCTCATTTCTAGCGTAGTAATCATAGAAATTAGAAATAATATTATATGTTCTATACACACTGTTGTACACGATTCTCACGATACTTTAGCGTTGTGAAAACGTCTGTTTGCTCAGTCGCTTTAATAAGATGGGGATATACGTTTTGGAAGGGGTGGTCAGCACACAAGTATTTTGCTGTTGTTCACAAAGTAACATATGTTCCACTTAGCAGAAAGCATTTCCCCTCAGCGTTCAGAAATGTCTTTGAAGCCAGACTGTTTAATGGTTCTTAAGATATTCTAGACAGGAATTTTGTTTACGATCCGTTGTTTACTAATGGAGAAGACCGCTGGCCGCATTCCACACACACACACACACACACACACACACACACACAGAGAGAGAGAGAGAGAGAGAGAGAGAGAGAAAGAGAGACAGACAGAAACACACACACACACACAAAACAGGTGTTGCGAAGTATGCGATTGTACCGGCGAAAGCTTCTGTTTGTGTGAAGTGCGTACTGTAAGACCTCCCGTACACACACCATCAGATCATTTGACTTGTCACTCTAACGAAGTAGGCGAGTGTCAGCAATATGTTTCGTGGTCTTATCGTGGCGTGTTTATGTTCTGCCGTTAGGTCAGACGATAGAAATGCCACTTGCACGCTTAGAGTAGCAGATGGACGGTGACCAACTTTAAACAGAACTTGATTAATTTTCACACACATTTATTAAAATAATAAAGAGGATAGACATTACGTAACCTGATTCTCGATGCTGTTTACAATTGACAATCTGAAGTTCCTTTGGTCTTGGTACGTTAATCTTATTCTCACATATCTCTGATACTTGACAAAGTGTCTATACATTTCTCTTCATGGCTATGTACAGGAATGTGGTAATCTTATTAGGCGCAGACTGACTCGACTACAGACTGGTACAGACTAATATAGACTGGTGCATATTAAGGCAGACTGATGCACACTGACTAATCGGAGGTCTGTACACATGTTATAATACCTCGAGGGTTCAGGTATTACTGTGCGAGTGTGATCCGCGAGGAGAAAAGGTTCTACGTTAGCAGCAATCTCATTGGCTGCGTTACATATTAATACGCGGATCGGTGGAAGTAGAATTTGGTCCATCTCTATGGCAGCGCCATCTCGTAGAGTGGAGACGGACGAGCGCTGCGCCTGCGCTGTTGTGCTTAGCGGGGCGCGCTCTAGTGTGAAAGTTGTGTACGCGCTGACTTTGCTCTCGTCCGTCTGCAGACGTGAGGCTGAGAGCGTGTTTTCTTTTGCATACTGCAGAATGGACCACATCATTCGTGTGAAATCATAACAGGAGTCCGCACGCCATGTCATCCAGCAGCTGAGGCCACGCTTGCCGGCGGGTAGCAAGTCCTACTTTGAAATAGAGAGGTTGGCCCAGGAGGGAATTCGCGGTGGGTCGCATCAAATCAGTCAGAAGATTGTTGACTTAAACAAATTGTGAAGATTTCTCACATGAAACTAAATACAATGAACGACAGATTATGAAAGTTTCCGGTGGGTAAAGGTATGAAGGTGCCAGCAGTGAGAAGTGTCAATGAGTGGCTTTGACCAGTCCGACACACTAGATGAAGAGATGCAGAGAAATTGGTCGGGGAAACCTTACCACGAAATAACACTCGTTAAATGCGTAACACTAAATCTGGGAACAGTCATAGCAGACCATATTTTAGTGCTAAAAGTTTCTGGCAGTATAGGTTTGAGGGAGAAATAGAGATACCAGCAATGAGAAGCATCAAAGGGTGCTTTGACCAGCCTAATACCTTTCCTACATGTGCCTCGTTTTACTTAGCCAGTAGCCACTTTCAGACACTGCCAGAACATCTAGAACGTTTGAAAGCACATTGCTGGTGACTGTTCAGTTCTTCATCCGTGACGAAAAGTCAGATATTTAACTGTTGTTCCATGGTGATCAGTATTTCCGATAAACACGTGTAACGGCATGGAGAAAGCATCGTGTTCTTGAGATTTTGGTCCATCCGCAAGTGATTTCACCAGACTGGAAACAGAAGCCTCTTGTTTTTACTGTGAGGTACACTGCCATTGTACACATTTCCAATCTTTATTTGGTTGAGAGAACATCGAGTGTGATGTGATGTTTGCATCAAGATGTTGAAACACTGGTGGAAGAGACATTTGCTAGTTCTGCAGAAATGCGAAACGTACATGCTTAAGAGTATTGAAACCTTATTTGACTTTGTAAAGCAAAAGGCTGATCTGGAATTTGTTATATCAGTGAGGTCAGTATTCTTTAAAGAAATCATGAGTAGAAATACTAGTTTCCTCTACTTCCAAGGTTTCACGTAAACATCTTCACAGACAAGTTTCTAGTTACTCAACGATTTGCAGCAAGTCCCACGGAAAAGTTATGATTCTTTAAAGAAGTAATTTCCACTCTTTTTCTTCAGAAATATACTGTAGAGGCAATAGGTAACACACTGCTATGCATCTGATATCGAGAACTGTTGGGTAAGTGGTATGATATCCCAGCAAACCATGTGAAAATATATGAAATTCAAGACATTTTCATATGCTACTCAATGATTTCAGCATGAGTGTCACAACTGACATCGCTCTCGGGGTAGGTCAATTTATTCGCGATTGCCGAAGCATTTATTATCGACAGAGCTGAGAAAGTAAGTATTCCTTAATCTCGGAGTCTGGAGGTGGTCGGGAGTCGTTGCAAAAGCCACGGCAGCGAGCAGGCTTACCGTAAACAGTACTGTTAGCGGACGTCTTAGTCCTGGAGGAACGACCCAACCGTCGTGCATCAGGTTGGAGAGTGGCCACTGTCCAAGGAGGGAGCCCCGATCACGCATCAGCCAGAGCGTGCGGGGGGCAGTTGCCTCGTGACCGTTTGCTGCGGTGGATGACTGACCGACCTCGGAGGGTATATCAAGCAGCGCCACTATACATGACGCATTTCCTTCTGTTTTTGAGATGTGTTGGTCTTCGCGGTGTATCTAGGAGTGCCTGGTGGTAGATAGCTTTGTGCAAGATGTGGAAGTGATAATTTTGTATGGTGCTGAACATTATTTGTGTCAACTAAAGAGACGTAGTGGTTTCGCATGGTGGTACAATCTTTTGTGGTGATATAAACTGGTAGGAGATCGGTTTCACCAGTAATCAGTTTCCAATTCCTTTTTTTTTTTTTAAAAAAAAAGAACAATTAAACTGAAATTAATAAACTTCAGAAAAACGTCAGTAAGACAAAAAACAGTAGGCTTTCTCATCCTTATGCCTCAGTTCTTTTCATGTTAGCGGCAGATAGTGTCCGCCAATGCTGAAATAATGAATTACTGAAACAACACCGTCTTCAGAATTTCCCTTGCCGTTCCTCAAAAGATCACCATCCTCGCGCTCATATGGTACCTGGCAGTGACATCCAGAATGTAGTAACAACTCGAGAGTAGTAACATTGATCGACATATGTTTTCGCACCAATGCTGCTCAAGCGTTTTGCCTCTGCGGCCCCCTTCATGACGAAAAATAGTATCCAGGCCCTTTCCTCCAGCCTACTTTGCTGATAAAAAGTCACTTTCTTATATTTTCTTTTCCTTACTCTCCGTTTTTTCAAAATTAAATTTAGAAGGATTTTACCGAACAGGAAAACTACATAAATTATCATGGAACAAATTATCTGTCTTCATATTTTCATTTATTCAAAAATTATGAGATAAAAAATATTTGTAATTCAGCAAAAAAGCGTAACAAGAGCATTAAAATTTTAGTAGGTAGTAGTATTTTGCCTCTTACATTTTCAATTAACGTAATTAATTTGGTGGTTTACAGTAACATAGTTATGTCATTTGAGATCGAAGGTTAGGTACTTAGCCGGCCGGAGTGGCCGAGCGGTTAAAGGTGCTACAGTCTTGAACCGCACGACCGCTACGGTCGCAGGTTCGAATCCTGCCTCGGGGATGGATGTGTGTGATGTCCTTAGGTTAGTTAGGTTTAAGTAGTTCTAAGTTCTAGGGGACTTATGACCACAGCAGTTGAGTCCCATAGTGCTCAGAGCCATTTGAGCCATTTTTGAGTTAGGTACTTGTTGATATTGGAGTACTTCACACTAAAAATTGTGGAACTGCATGCTCTACAAAAGTAATTTTTGTGCTGGCCATGATAGCGAGAGAGGCTGAGGAGGTGACTGTCTTTGGGCAGCTCAGGGATGAACTGGGAATTTTTTTTCGGTGACCAAAGGGCAGAATTTTCAGTGTCCTTGTGGAGCGACCCAGGGAGCGTCGTCTCCTGTTGTGGGAAAGTTGGAAGGTGGCAGTCAAATACAGCTTAAAATATCTTCGAAAACTGGGACACCAAGCTCCCTGCATCTAAAGATGTTGGCAGTCAGTACCAACCGTTAGAACACAACGGTTTGCATTCATATGAAAAAAAAAAAAAAATGTAGAATCAGATGCGTTGATTCATAATAGCAAAAAAACAGACTCACTCGATTAAAGAGCCATCTACCGTGACTGGGAAACAGTGGTTTGAGTTATCAGCACATATTTTTTGCCGTAAATTCAGGTTATTCAATAAATTTCATTTGAAAGTACAAAGCTGGCCCCACTTAAGCAGGAGGGTTTGTTAATGAGTGGCCACTTGTAGCACCAACAGATCCCCTTTACTAACATTAACTTTTCACCTCGAACATTTCTTTCGTATTGTGCGAAGATTTCGAGACAATTAGTTGCCTTAAAAAGAACATCCCGTAGTGTTCGAGCCGAGTGTCATTAGAAGTGTAACGAGCTTGAATGATGCCTCGATTAAGACTCCGAATTTGTACGTATTGCCAAGGGCCACAGGCCTCATGGCGGTGGTAATACCGATTCGCGTCATATCATCGAAGTTAAGCGCTCCAGGGCTGGGCTAGCACTTGGATGGGGCTGTTGGCAGGCGGGGTGCACTCAGACAGTGTGTGGTAAACTGAAGATTAAGAAGTATTGGCAACAATCTCGTAAACTAACATGCGGCCGGGAGGGCAGTGTGCTGACGACATGCCCCTTCATATCCACATCCTGTGACGCCTGTGGGCTGAGGATGACACGGCGGCCGGTCGGTACTGTTGGGCTTTCATGGCCTGTTCGGTCGGAGTTTAGTTACTATTTGTACGTATTACAATAATCTTCCGTAATTCAAGATTTCAAACATGGCTGGAACAGCTACTGTTGAAATTCTTCGCGATACAGATTTTCAAGCATCTGTCTCTAAAAGAAGGATTTGTTCTTAATGAACAGGTGCAGCTAACAAACAAAAATTTTTTAGACAGTTTCAAACCCCTGCTTGCCTTAATGTAATATAGTCTGGTTGACTAGAAGGTAGTTTTCTTGCTTGTTGATGACGGTGAAATGCACTTTTCCTGTCTTGTTGGGATTTTACGTATTTTTGATGTTTGCTGGTTGTGATTTTCGATGTGTATGTGTGGTTAATTAACTGATACTAAAATGTAAACTTTCACGGCCGGAAATATCATGTCCATTATAATTATCCGGGCTGTTATGCCGTGGTCGGTTGATGAATGCTGTGGTGATTCCCAACGTTTCGTCTCCGACTGCGGGAGACATCTTCAAGGGGGTCCGTAGCTTGATGGAAGATCCAACACACACACTGGCTCGCTACTGACTGCCGCTACATTCCGTGTCCGCGCGCCCCCGCGCCGCGGCGTGACGTCACGTGTTTTGAAAACGTCAGTGCAATTGGCCGCTGTCCGTCGCCGTCGATCGCCGTTGCCATCACCCAGTAGTGGACGAGTGGTACACATCTTCTTTAACACCGGCATCCATATACCGTTTAATTTGACGCCCTCCTCCTTTCTGTTGAAATTATTTGGGTGTTTAGCGATTTCGATCGCCTCCCTGTAGAGCCTTTCGTAATATCCGCTCGTGGCCGCTAGTACTTGCGTCTCCTCCTTGGGAATCACCACAGCATTCATCAACCGACCACGGCATAACAGCCCGGATAATTATAATGGACATGATATTTCCGGCCGTGAAAGTTTACATTTTAGTATCAGACGCCTCTACGGGGAGGAGATGTCAAGAGAAGTGCGACGCCTGGAAGGACTCCAGAAGAAGAGAGTGCAGCTTTTGTGTTCCCTCACATTCCTGTCCCGTTGCAGAGCCGTCGGCGTTATACCGAAGTTTCTGAAGATAAAGCGACTGTTCTATTCGGGAAAGGCACAACGCATTTTCAAACGGACTGAGGAGGCCTTACTACGAGAGCGCATTCAGCAGACCCGACGGGACTTGGCAAGCACAAACTGTAAGTTAATGTCTCTCCATATTACGATCAGTAATAAACTGTGCAGCGGTGACTGGGATAAAATTGATAGACTACTGCATGATACCATGGGGAAGCGTATGTTGACGACGTCTAGTAGACAGAAGAAGAAGTTTGATAATTTGCTACCTAATCAGACTGTTCGGCATTTAGACGTTTCCCGGACCGTTATCAATTTGTCCAAACGTTCGTTATCTGACGATGAGACATCTGTGCTTGCCAAGGGAGGAAATTTTGCTGTTAGTCCGCGTTTTGTGCCCACGGAAGAAATTATAGCCAATGTAGAAGCAGGAATTCGCAGTGTAGATTCTGTAACAGCTGAAGAAATCCGTATAGAAACAGTGAGAATATTAGCCAATGCAAAACCGCCGAAAAGTAATATAACTGTGGGTGAGAGAAGAGCTTTAAAACTCCTGAATGACGACGGTAGTATTTTGGTTCTCCCAGCTGACAAAGGAAGCGCAACGGTAGTTATGGATGTGGCCGACTATCAGAGAAAAATTACGGATCTACTGGATCCGCAAGCATATAGGAAGCTGAATAAGGACCCCACTAACAACGTTCTCAGAACTGTGTCGCGGTTAATAAAAAAGTCCTCCATTGAAGAGAGTGTACAGAAAGGTCTCTGCAATTCGGTTGCGCTACCACCGAGGCTTTATGGATTGCCCAAAATTCATAAAGAAAATATTCCGTTAAGACCGATACTAAGTGCCATTGGTTCGCCCACCTACTCGTTAGCCAAGTTTTTGACTACGCTGTTAAAACCACATGTGGGCCGTTCGGACTCTTATATAAAGAATTCGACACATTTCATCAGCAGATTGAATGGCATAGTGGTCCAGCCGGAGGACATATTGGTCAGCTTCGATGTGGTATCGCTGTTTACCATGGTTCCACTTAATGATGTATTGGAACAGCTGGATCGAATTTTTCCTGCCGATATTTTAGAGCTGTTTAAGTGTTGTTTGACGACCACATACTTCAAGTGGAATGAACAGTTTTATGAGCAAACGGATGGCGTGGCTATGGGAAGCCCCCTAAGTCCCGTAATTGCAAACTTCTTTATGGAGAAATTCGAAGAACAGGCCTTAGGTACTGCCAGCAAGAAACCAAATGTATGGTTCCGATACGTGGATGACACGTTTGTGTTGTGGAGACATGGTAGGGAGGAACTAAGCCGGTTCCACGAACATCTGAACAGTATAAACCCAAGAATTCAGTTTACTATGGAGGAGGAGGTAGACGGCAAACTACATTTCCTCGATGTGCTTGTGTTTAGAAACGAAAATGGTAGACTGGGCCACTCAGTGTACCGCAAACCCACGCACACGGACCGTTATTTGCACCGGGATTCGAACCACCACCCACAACAGAAGCGGGGTGTTATCAAGACGTTAGCGGACAGAGCTAGAAATATTTGTGAACCTGAGTTGCTCGACGCTGAGATGGAACATCTCCACAATGCACTAACGAAGAACGGATATTCGTCCGCCGAAATAAAACGTGCGTTGAGGCAGCCACGCAGAAATCATACTGACGTACAGGCTACTGCAAAATCTAAGGTTTTCCTGCCGTTTGTTAAAAATGTAACGGAAAGAATAGGGAGGATCTTGACGAAGCGGAATATTACCGTAATTTACAAGCCCACCAGGAAGATACAGGAATACCTTAGGCCTGCCAAGGACGCTCGCAAACCATTGGAAAAATCTGGAGTGTATAGGATCCCATGCAGCTGTGGTGAGGTTTATGTGGGTACCACTAAAAGAACTGTTTCTAAACGTTTGGAAGAGCACAAGGGAAACTGTAGAAGAGGAGAAACAGAACGATCAGCTGTTGCGGAGCATGCTTTCCAGCCGGGGAACCACAATATTCGTTTCGAGGAGACGCAAGTACTAGCGGCCACGAGCGGATATTACGAAAGGCTCTACAGGGAGGCGATCGAAATCGCTAAACACCCAAATAATTTCAACAGAAAGGAGGAGGGCGTCAAATTAAACGGTATATGGATGCCGGTGTTAAAGAAGATGTGTACCACTCGTCCACTACTGGGTGATGGCAACGGCGATCGACGGCGACGGACAGCGGCCAATTGCACTGACGTTTTCAAAACACGTGACGTCACGCCGCGGCGCGGGGGCGCGCGGACACGGAATGTAGCGGCAGTCAGTAGCGAGCCAGTGTGTGTGTTGGATCTTCCATCAAGCTACGGACCCCCTTGAAGATGTCTCCCGCAGTCGGAGACGAAACGTTGGGAATCACCACAGCATTCATCAACCGACCACGGCATAACAGCCCGGATAATTATAATGGACATGGTTAATTAACTAGTATGTTTTTATTCACAACGACAGATTGTTTCGTTTTACTGTAACATTTTGGTTGTTTTCGCTAGTATGTATCTCACCGCCTATATTACGCGAGATTCTCGCGCATTACACTAGTGCCCTCTCTCGTTGATGTGTTCCATAGCGCAAACTTCATCTGTTTGACACTAGGACACAGGTAAATTGGTTCCATATTTTCTATTTTACATAAATGTTTTTAAATGGTCTGATATGTTTCATTTAATAAGACAGAAGTTTTGAATTAGCACAACTTTTAATAATTTTGATGCGCTTATGTGTGTATCCACGGATTTTAATGTGCGCGAGTATCTGGCACATACCATAAGTGCCCTCTCTCGGCGAAACCATCTGGCCTAGTGCTTTCACACTCTTGTCTTCATAGTTCATAGGCGAAGTACTGGTGCTAAACTGTTGGCATTGACCCTGTGCCTACAGTTATGTTGCACAAATGGAGATGATGTCTTAATTATTGACGACGCTTTTGGCAAAATTGTTTTATTAATATCCATCACATGATGTAATTTTAGTAAGTAACTAAAAGATTTCGCGCCTATATTACTTTGGTAATTTCACTGTTACTTAAGCTCTAGTGTTTCCCCATCTCCGGACAATCCAAGCCAAGGCACGCTCCCGACTCCGTCTCCTCAAGCTCCTTTCCGGCCGTACCTGGGGCCTGGACCTCTCCACCTATAAATCCTTCATCCGCCCTATCCTTTCTTACGCCCATCCGGCCTGGATCTCCGCCCCCCTTACCTTTTATAAATCCTTCCAAATCCTTGAACGCCATGCTCTCCACCTCACCTATCGCATCCGTCTTCCCTCCCCCACGCGAATCCTGTACGATCTCATCCCCTTCCCCCACCTCCTCCTTTTCCTTGAAAGGATACGGATCCTGTACACGTCCCGCAAACTCGATCCTCCTCATCCGCTTGTCTCTCCCACCGCCGCCCGCTGCTGTGCCTGTATTCCCATGTCCCACCCAGTCTCCATCTCTCCACCCTCCTTACTCTCTCCCAAGGTGGCTTCCACCAGCTCCCCCTCGCTGATGATGTCCTCCGCCCCTCCATCTACCCCTCCTATCAAATTTGATCCTCCCCCGCACTTTCTGTGTCCTTTCCTTTAGGCACCCTCCCTCCCTTCTCTTTCCTTTTCCCCTGTCCCCTTCCTCCACCCCTCTTCCGCTGGGCTTCCCCTCCCCCTTCCTCCCTTCCCCCTATCTCCCCTGCCCATGGCATCTGCTCTCCCCTCTCCCTCTCCCACCCCCCTCCTCCTTTCTTGGCTGGTCCCCGGACTTGTACACGGTTAGTGAATTTTCGCGCGCCGGAGATCAACGCCTCGTGTTTCTGTGTGTGTCTTCGTTTTGTGCAGTGGTTCAGTGTTATTCGTTTTGTGCACCTACGTTCACGTGTGACACTCTTCGTCTATGTATGTGTCCAGGTGTCTGACCAAATTTTATCTTGGACTCTACGCCCGTGAACGGCTCCATGTATTTTAAAAACTGTTTGCCTCCGTTTCTATGTCCACCATGTTTTTTTTTCTCTAAATGTCTTCATTTGTATCTTTTGTGTTTCTCTGAGGCCAAAGAGCGGCGTAGTATGCTGCTGCTGGCCTGCCTGTAAACAGGTTTAAAAATTACAATAAAGAAAAAAATCTAGTGTTTCTCATTTCCGTTGCTAAGGTTTTGCTAATGAAAGTGTCTTGCTGCTCAGGATTTTTTACTTCTGATGAAGGTATTTTTATATATACCGAAACCTCGGTCAAGAATTTTAATAAATTTTTATCCTGCAACTGTTTTGGCTGTCATATTTTATCGTGAATCTTCCGTAATCTTTTTGGTGTCTCGCAGTCTTTGTGGCATAGGTGAGCAGCTTCTTGTGGACCACTGATCAGTGTCTACCTAAAAATTTGACTGGCAATATTTCTCATCGTCCGTAAATAGTATGGATTCCGTTCGTGTGCGATATCAGAGATATGAATGTAACGTAGGTACTAGTTGTCCCAATATGTGTTTTAGCAGTTCGTCTAACACATGATGTAGTTACTCCAGAAATCTGCAATGCAACTGCGTATTCAGTAGTGGATTTACAATTTTTTGTGTCCTAGGTACACTCTAATGAGTCCCTCCCAAGGTATGTTTTAAACTATAACTGTGGTTTTGAAATGTGCTCTAAATTGCTGATAAAAATCGAACTATAACATGAAATTTTTTAAACTAATTCGAAGAAATAAACAAAACTCACCAGCCAAAAAAATTTGCGTCTGGCTGTGATGGCAGCAAACTTCTTAATCATATCTTCATAGATGAGACGGTCATCATGCCTCGATGTGAAGAATGGACAGGGCGTGCAATCTCTCCGCAGACAAAGTAAAACGTAGGTATGATTTCAACCTTTTAAGAACCGAAACCTATATTATGCTCAACAATTTGTAAGTGCTGTACACAGAAACATTGTAAGAGCAATGTCAACATTCAGAAACATGGACTGTAACCACTCCTTTCGTAGAAATCTACTCATTTCGACTAATCTCACGAAATTTCAAAAGCACCGCGAAATGTGCACATTCACTTTGGAAGGAAGGTTCTAAAACGGTTTCATATGACTCTTGGAGTTTTGCTACATATTCTGAAATAATCCCTGGTGAACAATTCTTAAGTTTACTGAAAACTATGAAGAAGTCTACCAGCGTTTGTTCCTTACAACTTAATAATGCAGCATACAAGTTGTCGAGTATTGGGAAAAATGTTTCGACTCTAAATTTCTCCGTATCAGTTAGAAGGACTTATTCAGTGTCCGTTTATTCATCAAGGTGAAGTTTTCATTTCCTCGATCTTTTATAGGTGCATTCGTTGTCCGTATCGGTCATAATCTCCATGGATTTATATTCATAATAGTCGAACATGCCACGAATTGAGCTAATAGACCCTACAACTGATTCAAACAGTTCGTGCACTGTTTCAGTGTCAACATCTACACTTTTCCGTTTCACATTTACACTATTAAATCTTTGGAGTGTGTCCTTCCAAACGGTTATCATGACTACTTTTTCTAGTCCGCAGAGTTGATACAGTAAAACTGAAGCCTTATTTCGCGCAACTGGTTTCTCATGGGTGTTATTGTAAATGTGTGAGGGCATTTGATAACTCTCTCCCAGTTTTCGTTTCGACTTACATATGCTGTCTCTCTTGCTGACCATAGAATTTAGAGACAGGAGTTTCAGTGCGGCCTCAGCTAGCTTTTCAGACCTGTGTCATGGGTTTAGTAAAAACAGAAGGTAACTTTCACCATGCTTAATACGAAAGATAATTGATTAATATGTAAAACGACCGTAATAGAACTACTGTTATAGTGAGTGTTTGATGATGATGATGATGATGTTTGGTTTGTGGGGCGCTCAACTGCGTGGTTATCAGCGCCCGTACAATTACCCAATCTTTTGCTCAGTCCAATTTCACCACTTTCCTGGATGATGATGAAATGATGAAATGATGAGGACAACACAAACACCCAGTCATCTCGAGGCAGGTGAAAATGCCTGACCCCGCCGGGAATCGAACCCGGGACCCCGTGCTCGGGAAGCGAGAACGCTACCGCGAGACCACGAGCGGCGGACGTGAGTGTTTGATATTATTTACAACAATTATTATTCGCTCAGAAGGTAGCTCTATTGTTTCATCGCAGATTGTTGAAGACATATAACTTGTGTGTTCCAGCCAATGATTTCCACGTCGTTCACTGTTCCCTTCGAGGAAATGATCGAACTTGGCTATAAGTTTAAGAGGCGTTATAAATTGAGCGTTACGTAATGAATGTCGACGTGGTTGAAGTCCATCACTTGTTAGATTCTTCGCTACTGCAAACATCCTTTTCGACACATTGCGCCAGTACATTTTTTTCTGTCTCAGTGTCTGTCTCGAAATGGTTTATTACCGTTCCAAGTGATTTTTTCCTTGTTAAACGTGAAAACTCAAAACTTGTGTGTTCAAGTGAATTTTCATGATGAGATAAAATATTAGAAATATTTCTCTAATCTGAGATACCGATACTAGCAATGGCGGTCATACTTCCGAACAATTTACACATAGCATACATGCTACAGGAGTGTACTAATTAGTCCCGCAAAGTTGAATCACCATTTAATAGTTCACGGTAAAATAAATTTTTGTTCAACTATATAGTTATATTGCCTAGTGACCTTCCTGAACTAGAAAAGTCGCCGTTGGAATTTTGATTAATGCCATGGCGCAAGGAATGCCGATTGCTGATTCAGTAAGACACCACTCCGCAGTATGATCACTAACGACGTTATTTCTTTTTATATTTGATTCGACACTTAGGTTTTTATGAGACACGAATTCTGGAACAATTTGTTTCTCTTCATTTTTAATTATTGTTTCGTTCGCACTTCTTTCAGTACAGCTGTAGTGCTAGATCTCTCATCATCACTACGTGAACTCGAAGTCATCAAACATTTGTCTATTCTGCCAAGCGTTTTTAGAACATTAGCTTCTCATTCTCGTTTTCCTTCGCCAATTTCCGAAATGCAACCCTACATAATTTTTGCACGTCAGTTTTTGTCACTCTTATTCATGTTGAGGGCACTTACGAAATTGTCAACTAAAGCCAACACAAAAGAAAGTAAGTTAAAAAAAACAGCATCCTGTTCAAAATTGTACCACACAGCACACGAGCACACAGCTTTCTCCTTTAAACACAACAGTGATCAACTGACTAGCGTGGATTACTTGGCCTAACTGTGCTATGAAATAAAATCGTTAAGACAAGAATGACAATGTAGAATAATTTGATTTCATTTTCGCCTGTTTCTCTATTCTCAAAGAAGTTAGAAGTCGACAGCATTCTCGGAATAATAACATTTCGAAGATCGTATTGTCAGTTGTCGTCCTTGTAGCTCGCTTTAAAATATTATTGAACAGTTTCATAATAACTGTACCAGACGGAAACTGAGGATTTTAATTTACATTCAGTCACCAAGTAAGCTAATAATGTTTCAAAGCTTGTCTTTTCGACTATCTTCTTACGGCTTGTTCAAACTACCAAATAATTTTGGTTATTTGTCAACCCAGTAATTTTAAAATGTAAAATATTATAATAAATACAATGCAAAAAGTACTGCCCTCTAATGCTGTAGCCCCTAGGCTCGTGCCTAGTGGGCCTATATGTAAAGCCCCCTAAGCACGTATGCAGGTTCGGACTAGGTACCCATTTAAGCATGGTTCCATATGATCCACGAATCGATACACATAATGTGATATAGTTGAAAAAAGTCTTGAAAAACGTATCTTAACTTTTGAATAACAGGATCTATATTGTGAAAACAGTTATGAACTGAAGACTCTGCGCCGAAATATTGTGGCAGGACGTTACTGATATCCGGCAGTTATCCCGTGTTTTTATGGAGCAGTTATGAACTATCTCTCTACAATCTGCCTATTGATACGAGTGAGATCATGTGATCGCGTGCATTCAGAGTTCACTCAACATAAAATCATGAAAAAATTAGAAATTACGATGGCTTCCTGATAACATCAATTACTTATCTCCCTACCGTTAACAATATAAGTCTCATTATCTTAGTCCTTTCTACTCATACTCGATTGCATTGAGTAAAGCGCTGTCCGCTACGAAACTTGCAGCTCTCCTGCAGCCAGGTGTTTTCGTCTAGTCATGTAAGTTTGGTCAGTTGTGCATACAACAGTTCTTGAATTTTCCATGAATTACCGCAAGGGGAACTGTTTCCAGATTCAAGAATACATATTATCAGTCCACTTTACACTGAATGGCTGGCTCTGAGCACTATGGGACTTAACATCTCAGGTTATCAGTCCTAGATCTTAGAACTACTTAAACCTAACTAACCTAAGGACATCACACACATCCATGCCCGAGGCAGGATTCGAACTTGCGACCGTAGCGGTCGCGCGGTTCCAGACTGAAGCGCCTAGAACCGCTCGGCCACCAGCGGCCGGCTTACACTGAATAGATAAACTATTGGATAGCGATATGAAATTATACACATGGCGATACTATTGTGTGTGCAAAGTAGAAGAGGGGAGTGCATTGGCGAAGCTATCGTTTGCACTCAGGTGATTCATGTGAAAAGGTTTCCGGTGTGATTATGGCCGCACAAAGAAAATAAACTGACTTTGAACACGTACTGTCAGTTGGAGTTGACGCATGAGACATTCCATTTCGGATATCATCAGGGAATTCAGTACTCCAAGATCGACAGTGTCAAGAGAGAGAATACCAAATTTCAGGCAGTACCTCTCACCACGGACAATGTAGTGGCCAACGGCCTTCAATAACGACCTAGAGCAGCGGCATTTGCGTAGAGTTTTCAGTAACAACAGAGAAATAATTGCTGAAATCAATGTTGGACGTACGACGAAAGTGCGGCGAAACTGATGTTAATAGTCTGTGGCATCAGACATCGGACGTGAGTGGCTGTGCTATCAGCACGACGTCGGCTGAAGGGCCTCTCGTGGGCTCGTGACCGTGGGCTGGGGAGGTGAGCCCTGATTTCAGTTGGTAAGAGCCGGTGGTAGGTTTTGGACCCACGTTGTCAACAAGACACTGCGCAAGCTGGTGGTGGCTCCATAAGGATGAGTGCTGTGTTTAAGTAGAATGGAATGGGCTTCTTGGAGATCATTCCCAAACAACAATTGAATTTTTATGGATGACAATGCACCATGTCACCGTGCCACAAATTGTCGCGATTGATTGGAAGAACATTCTGGGGATAATTCGAGCGAATGATTTGGCCACCCAGATAGTCCAACACGAATCCCTTTGAACAGTTATGAGACGTAATCCAGAGGGCAGTTCGTGCACGCCATCCTACACCAGAAACACTTTCGCAGTTATGGACAGCATCGAAGCAGTATGGCTCCATACCTCTGAACTTCCAACGACTTGTTGAGGTCATATCAAGTCGAGTTGCTGCACTATGCCAGGTAGAAGGGGGTCCGACACGATGTTAGGAGGTATCCCATAACCTTTGTCACCTCAGTCTAAGTATTATACGTTGTAGTGTTTTGAACAAGTTCATGAATGGTTAGTGACCATTTTAAAGTCAAGAACAGACCAATCCCTCTTGTCCCTTCTCTGGAATTTGTAATAGTTTAAGGTGCTTAACGACATAGGGGATTAGAGGGCTTAACACTATCGTTGTATTTCAGTGCATTTAAATAATCACAAATACGATGTGTTTGTAGATTTGATTCTTGTTCTCAAGAAGCATTTTTAACTAAATTGGACAACTGTAAAGTCATTTAAGAAGACAACTTTTATTAACTCTTAATGGATTAAATGAATGTTCTGCTATTCTTCTACATCGATTTTACTGTGACAATCGTTGATTACGTCTACGTAGAAAGGAGTTAGTTTCCTATTCCGTGAGAGATAAGGGTGACATGTGGACCGTCTCCCATGGAGGGAGTTGCCACTCCGGTCCATTGCAGTTCGTGGGCGACACCCTTGGTCGTCCTCAAGATACCAGATGGGCGTCTTCGAGTTTGTGGCGATTTCAAGGCCACGCTTAACTCTCAGCTACAGGTTGAAGATTCTCCCCTCCTGCTTCCCGAGGACCTGTATTCCAAGCTCGTAGGGGACCATTTTTTTCGGAAATCGATCGTGCCGAGGCCTACCACCAAATACCTTTTGATGAGCCTTCTACTTACTTGGCCATCGTCAAAATACCGTTTGAGCTGTTCCGGTTGAACCGCGTCATGTTTGGCATCACTTGTGAACCAGCCATCTTTCAGCATTACTTGGAACAGCTCTTGCGGGATGTGCCAGATTGTATCAACTACCTCGACGATATCGTCGTCACCAGCCGTACCACGGATGAACATCTCAGTCATGCGCCTGCGGACTGCGGGCCTAAAATGCAACCTTGCTAAATGCTTCTTTTTTCAACCTGCTATCTTCTACCTGCGTCACATCATTTCCCGCGATGGCATATCACCTACCTCCTCCTACATCGCCTGTATAGCGGCCCATCCTCGTGTGCGCGACGTCCACCAATTGCTGTTCATTCCCTCCGCCGTGCAAATTGCGGCGCCCCTCCATCACCTACGCCGAAAGAACGTGCCTTTTCATTGGTCCCATGCTTGCGAATCGGTTTTCGAAACCTGAAAGTGGAGGTTGCACTCTGCGGCGTGTCTCATGCCATACAACTCCTCTCTTCTCCTCCTTTTGGCTATGAAAGCCTCAGACTGTGGTGTTGGGATTGTCCTTTTGCACTGTCTACCAGATATATAAGAATGCCTGGTGACATAATTATCTAAATCCCTTACAGATCTGCTCCTGCAACTAATGCGGCGCTATGTTCTCCATGGCTGGCCGATGCTTCCTCCACCTTGCGCTCTGGCTGACCTTTGATCCTTCTTCTCCATCCGCCATCCACTGGTGGCCGTCAACAGATTGCTCCTCTGAGTGGAAAATAACGCCAATGCACAAGTCATCGAGCGGTCCCGGATTCTCCACATCCTCATCAGGGTCACTTGGGTATCACTCGGACAAAAACCCTTGCACTTCGCCATGTCTTCTGGGTAGCCATGACAGTGGACGTGGAGTGCATGGTCTGGGATTGTCAGCAGTGTACCCAGGCCCTTCCCACACTACGCTGGCCCTTCCAATCCTGGCCAGCTGCTTTCCTCCCAAGGGAATTCATCCATGTGGATTTTGGGGGACCCTTCCTCGGCGCTTACTGGTTACTCATCACGGATTCCTAGTCCCACTTCCCTTTCCTTATCCAATGCTCCTCTGTCACCACAGAGAATATCATCATGGCCCTGTCAAAAATATTTTCCATTGAAGACCTTGGTATCTGACAACAGCCCACAACTTCACAGACAAGAGATCGCCAAAGTCTGCCACAACAATGGTATCCACCAAGTCTTTACCCCTCCTTTCCATCCCCAATGGAGAGGTGGAGCGCCTTGTTCGCACTTTTAAAACTCAGATGAAAAAGTACACAGAGGATCATTCTCCAAAATAAGCTCTTACATTATTTCTCAGTACCTACAGGGCCACAGTCGAACTGCTCCATGGTCGCCAGCCTCAGACACTACTCCATCTCTTCCTGCCACAGATTGGACCTCGCGCCCTACTCGGCACTCCCCGATATTCATCCAGCTTTTCAAGGTGTGGGCTCATGGTTTCAGGCCAAGGCCCAGCTGGCTTCCAGAGGTTGTTATCAGGCCCCATGGTCGACTACTGTTCGATGTACACCTGGACGACAGTGTGGTTTTGCATCAGTGCAACCAGCTGCGTCCTAGTTTCCTAGCTCCAAACGCCGGCTCCTCTCTCTCCCCCATCGCCGGCCCCTTCCTTGGGGCCTATCCAATGTTGATGCCGTCTCCTCAGTTGGTAGATGATCATCCTGGAGATAGACAGCAGACACTGGCTGCTAGCCCTGCGCCGCTGCATACTCCGGACCCAGGACAGCTCCAGGACCTTCCCTGAACCCATTTCCTGTCCCCTCTTCAGCTCCGCCTCTGTTGGACGACGCGGACGTCCCCATGCCACTTGTCCAGCCCGACGTCGCCTCGCAACTGCCACTGCTTCGGCGTTCCAGCCTCCTTGCACGGAAGGCGGCACCCTACTCTCCGGCAGCCAGGTGCCACTACCTCCTTCAGGAGGACTTCATTGCAGATCAGCCTACGGCACCAGGCTATATTGGTATTCTCTACCCTGGGGTCTCTCGTGCTGCACCAGCTTTTGCAATGGAGGAGGGGTGTTATGCCTGATCCAAGGTAGCCCCTGAGCGCCGGCAACCCGTATTACACCACAGAGGACGGGGTTATCTATGTCCAAGGCGTATCAAAAGCACCATGGTAAACACAGACTATTTACATACAAGATAATGGAAACAGACATTCCGAGAACTACTTCCTGCAGGGGGACCTCGAGACACAGCCTGCAGGAAGTATCACTACACCAAAACCTGATTGGCTGGAGACAGCTATTTAGCGGCTAGAACAAGCATCGAAGTTCAGTTTACTCCAGATGCCGACCTCGTGGTCTTCGACAGCTGAAGATTACGTCTTCGCCTCTGAATTGGACTTTTACCAGTGTGTGTGTGTGTGTGTGTGTGTGTGTGTGTGTGTGTGTGTGTTACCACCAACCATTGTGGAAAATTAGAAGTGGACTTTTGTTTGGCTCAATTAGGAGACTTTTACTGGCATCTTTATAGTTACCTTTCTTTTGTTTTTCAGTCTTCAACCTTGTAAACTTACATAAATAAAAGTTGTGTATGTGAAAAATATCGAATTGTCAGTCACATCACCGTATGAGGATACGTCCAGCATTGTCGAACATGGTAGTTTTGCTGTACGATGTGTTACGTTGCATGGGCGTCCTATCCTTCACATATATTAACTTGTGCAATCACCTGTCAACATTTCTGACTCCTTCCCACGTGCTTCGTTTCAGTGGTTGCATTCGGTGCTGAATTCGTGAAAATGGGTGACCGCACCGAACAGCGCAGGTGGAGAAGTTATTGGAACCAGGGGATATTCGCTGTATGGAGTGTCCTGCCTGTTCCCCCGACTTAAATCCCGTCGAGCACTTGTGGGGTGCTTTGCGGTGACGTCCACATGGACCACCTGCCATCCAGCAGTTATCAGCCAAGTTGCAGGACGAATGGAACGCCCTGCTACAAGAACTTCTCACCAACCTTGTGGCTAATGTGGGAGTACTTTGCAAAGCAAACATTGCCGTCCGTGATGACCATACACTCTTTTAACACCCATGTCCCGCTGTTTGTAATGCCAGTCATATCAGGAATCGAGGTGATTTCAATGTAATTTTTCCTTTGAATTACTCATTTTTGTTCATCTCATTGACCATTTCTTACAATTACCGTATATACTATACTGTAGCCGATCTTTCTATGTGTAGTCGAAGATTCATGGAGGATTGTTACGTGGGAATGCCACATCACGCGAAAGATACTTTCATTCTTTACGTTTTACATAAAAGTGAACAATCGATCTGAATATCTTACGATTTACCGAACAGGCAATACATGTCAATGGTATGCATCTATTCCCTTGACTTTTGATTAATACATCAAAAATAATTCTAATACTGTATCACTTTTTCGTTTTCAGTTCCAAACAGTTAGCTCTTTAGTAATACGTACATATTTGTATTTATTATTTTTGTAAGAGTGCATGTGTCTTTGTAACAGTGATTCGCCTATACAAGACAGACGTAAGACGAAAATAAGCAACAAGATGTTATCTCAGGTATGTTAATTCTGATTTAAAGTGTTCTGCTTTAAGCTGCATCTGTCAAATGGGCGTGGCAGTTTGAATCAACTTTGGACAGGAAAGCCCAGTCGAGGCCACGTTGTACAGTAGCGTGCTATAGATTTGTGACGATTTAGCGAACGCTTGCAAAACTCCTGGAATCTAAAAATGTTGGCCTGGTACAGAAAGAAAATGAAGAGTCGGACGTCTTTAAGATCCAAGCTGTAATTATTGCGCGCAATAGAATCGATAACGCAAACAATTTAAGGCCCTAGCTCTGGACCCAAAATGGAGAATAATATGACTGGAAGGTGTTAACAGACACAAAATTTGGATTAACACATTGATGTATTCAATTAAATGACACATTAAACTGTCTGATTATGAGATAATTACAAATGTGTACTGTGTAAACTTTGCAAGATTAACTTATTGGTTTTCAGTGTCATTTGAAGAAACAAGAAAAGCGGATCGCTTAGATGCAACTGTCGTTTTGAAAACTACTCACTAACTTTTAACTAAACGATTACAATGGCTGGGTCAACAGTTGTTGAGAAGCTAATGCAGCTGTAAACGAGTGCTGGACTTGAGACTGGTGGTCGAAATGATGTGAACAAATGCGGAGCAAGAGTTGTAGAGTTTTCCTACGTCGCCTGTGTTGCTACTTACGCTCATCGTAGCTAGTCAGCGTGAGACGAGCAGAAAGTAGGTGTCGCGGATGTGGCTTTGCGTCACAAGACGAGGGTCGATGTTCTGGAAACCGCTCGCCTTCTAAGTTGCGTGCCAAACGCACGTGTCACTCCGTCTCCGGACGACCTCTACTGAGGTGCACGCAGACCTCCCCGTGTGTCATCGAACTCCAAGATGTTCGGCTGAACCATATAGCCTACTATATCTTGCCGGCAAGATGTACATGCCCGCCAGTCGCAGAATTAGAACACCCAGCTGGTGAAGCGCGATGTTCCTCCAGGCACAAAAATCTCGGCAAGAAAAAGGCACCACGATAAAACGCCAATGACTTTCCAGCTCGCCCTCCCTCATCCAAAAAACTGCTGCTTCTGTTCCGTCTTCGTGACATTGCAGAATTTTTTTATCAATCAAGCTTTTTCGCACCTGGCAACTAACTTCTCATCAGAGGTCCCCCGAACTGCACTTGAGTCTAGGTTCTTATTTTCCTGGAAGCCGTGTTTCTTTTGGAAAACGTAGGATTGTTATCTGCCTTCAGCAGCGACTGTTCAGAACACGAGAAATATGAGCTTGTGGCTGACATATTTTCTTCACTGGCCTAACCTCGACAGCAGGGAGGAGCACGGTCGTAAACACCAGAGCTGTTGCCAGAGTGTTAGATTAATTTTAGGTTTATTTTTAAGTTTTACTATGAGCATAAGCTTCTGTCTTTCGATCATTGGTGGCCTCCAAAACATGTTAAAATAATTTTTGAGTGTAATGCAATACATTAATTTTATTAGTTAGCGCTAACTTATTTTATTCTTGAATCACTCCAGCACCGAATATTCTGGATAATATTGGCCAGAGGCATTGTCTTTTGCCCGACATAGGCCGACAGGAACGTATTCTAGTCGGTAACGTGATGACAACTCGTGATTTTAACACAAATGAGCCCCATTTTTGGCAGTTGTTCCACGTTGACTGCCCCATCTCCTTTCCAATTTGGTTACTGTTTCACTGTTTATCAATCAAGGATCAGTTTCTGATTCGTAATTCTATCCCTTCGTATTTTAGGTTGGACATTCATCACTGAAGTGGCTTTTAGCAATTGAGGAGGGCTCTGAATTTTGCCTAGCCACGCAAGCTGTTTCTCTGTAGCGTTCTGTAACAACTCCCTATACAATATGACATGGCATTTGCAAGTGACCTTATTTTGATATGAAATTACAAATATCATTTACCGAATACGCATATCCCGTTCTTTGTGGGGTGTATGTGATCCACACTTAGTTTCCTAACTCGTTGCGTAGTATTTTCTTCCTTTTTCAAGTCTGTTCACTCAGTACTTTTAGTGCGACAGATACCTTCATTTGCCCGTTACCAACGCATTAATTTTAAAATAAAATTCTGTACAGGTATACACCAAAAGATGCAACTTAACAGTTTCTAAACCGGTTGCGTGTGTATCTAATGGACTTCAATAAATACAGCTACAGTGGACCATTGGACTTTCCATTCAGTTCTATATTTTAATAAGCACCAGTTGTGCTGTTTCAGTTGTGAGTCAGTTATGGATAAATTTATTTGGTATAATGTTAGAAGTCAGTGCGAAAAGGCATGTTCATCCACTTCACTTCAATAACATACCATAATCTTACTCCACACCGTCAATATCTTTTAATTTGTGTGTTATTCTCATACTAATTATTAGCGGAAAGGTATGTGATGAGTTTATTGTTGCACTTTCTACCTGGTTCTCGTCACTTTGTTTGTGTTATCCTATATGACCACTATGTATTTCAGAATGGCTCATTGGTCGAGTACTTCTGTTTCTTCGAAATCTATAGGCTGCTATATTTGTGACTTCAAAAGCATCCACAAGGTGTGAAGCTATTAGTGTTGGGTGCTAAACGTAGCGTAAATTCAATCATTGGTTTCTTACGCTGATAAGTAGGTTATTTCTTTCCTTCAATTACGAAGGAACTACTAGTAGTGGGATGTGCAATGACACCGGCTGAGATATTGCAGATGAGTGTGTTGTGTTTACATGGTGCTAGGAATATCTGATACAGTCCGGCAACAATATTTCTTTTGTTTGGGTGGAGGGGATGGGCGTGGAGAGGAGGTGGGAAGGAGTGTTCCCATCAAAGTAGCTGATATGATTCTGGATCGCAATCTCTTCTCTAAGTACTGTATGATAAACGCCGATGTTATCAAGAAAGTACGCGTTTCTCGGAAATTACTAAACCTATCAACAAGATTTAATGCAACTGCCACCAAGGTAAAAACTGTCCTAAAGTCAGTGATACAAATTTCGTGTTCAAGAAAGTAAGTGATAATGGGATGTCCCGTCATTTCGAAATAAGTTTTCCAACGGGTAAACGCTGTGTGATACTTACCATTTCTTAGTCATTTACTAAATTTCTTTGTATGATTGTAGATAGGCCTGACGTTGTATTTCTGTAACACCTGACAAGTTGTTTTTGTATCCTGCACTGTGAACATTAAAGAGATATTCCTCTTTCCCAGTAGTCTGTTTGTAGTCAGAGACACAATAATCCTTTTGACATTAGTAAACTTTAGGCACGGATAGTAAATAATTATGCATGTACTAGTAGTTACCGTTCGATAATTTCCATAAATACTTTTATGACTGTTGCGACCCTGTACAAGGTGTTGGATTCAAAATCAGTGATTCGTTTACTAAATAAAAATGATCGTGTTTGCAGAAGTTCATGTCAAAATTTCTTATAACGTGTAGGTAAGGTCTTTAAATAGTGCTGGCAAGTAAAGTGTGACAACTAGCATAGACTGTTCTGATCAAATCACTATCAGGAATTTATCTATATGTACATTAATAACAAAACTGTAAAACCGTTGTGTACGTCTGCTTGTTTCTCTGAAAACACTAACTTTCAAAATTACAAGACGAATTTTCATGGGGGTTTTGACAGATAATTTCAGTGTAGCTTCGGGCAACATTTTGGCTTTATTTTGTAGTGCCAATACCAGGTCATTGAGCAAAAATTGTAATTCCTTAGGAAAAGCACTGAGAACAAGTTTGGAGCCTGCCATGGAGCACTGCATTAACAGCCATGAGTTGGTAGCCGTCAGTCTAGCGACGTGTAGGTCAAGATAACAGACAGCCAAGGGGTTTGTGAAGTCAGGATAGCCGAACGCAGCGGTATACTGTACCACACAGCATTAACAATTTAGCCAGCTGGGCGATTTCACCATACCAGGGCAAGTCGCTTGCTATGCGTGATCAGATTAGGTCCCGAAAATGAAACAAATATGTGAGACAAGTATATAAATTAAGACTGAATTTTGAGGCAGGGAATCACTTCTCATCGCCGGTAGCCAGCAGCACCACCTCGATGGTATAACTTTACTGGATAGTGAGGCGACTGGACAGCACCAGCAGCAACCACACGATCGAGACCAGGCTGCATACGCAGCCAGCACTAAGTCGTTCATGGGCATTTGTACTACGGCCCTGCTGACCTCCCATCCGTACCTGCTGCTGAAGCTGACATCAATGCCGTGGCCTCTAAAGGTTGTGGGTCTACTGTGGACCTGCCATTAGCAATGCATCACAAGAAGACCAACTATACTTAAGCTCCAGCTGAAAGAGGCGTGGTTCCCTCTCTATGTCCTTTACTGAAATCAGGGAAAGTCACTCTTAACTGTGAGCAGTATTTCCATTGGGTTCACCATCTCACCACTCAACACCACAACCTCAACAGCACACCTTTCAAGGTTTGTGTCAGGAGTGCTGATGTCACCACATCAGCAATGGATTGTGTGCTACACCCGCAGTGCGACGTCTGACTCACAGCCAACAGTGTCTTCACTTGGGGTGAGAAATACCATTTCTGTTCTTGTGTGCTGATGGTCATGAGATTGAAACTTAGGCAACGTAATTATACGAGGGTTACTATTATGAACTGGAGGAACGAATTGACTTATCACACTAGAAGGGGTTTGTTATAGATGAGTTGTTAGTATCTGTGTATTGTACATAGCGCAATAATTTACCTGGGAATTCTGCCCTTGTGTTGAGTCTTGTTTGCTTTATGGGTAATCGTTTTGGGTATATGGTTAAAAAATGCTTCAAATGGCTCTGAGAACTATGGGACTTAACATCTGAGGTCATCAGTCCCCTATAACTTAGAACTACTTAAACCTAACTAACCTAAGGACATCACACACATCCATGCCTGAAGCAGGATTCGAACCTGCGCGGTTCCAAACTGAAGCGCCTAGAACCGCTCGCTTTGGGTATATGGCCAGGCAGCGTAGAGAGTCCACCTGGTTCATGATAGGCAGAGGAAGTAGTTTGATAGAGTACTCTGTGACTGCTTTTATTGTGTTGTTTTAAGATATTGATTCTAAGCCGTGAAAGTGACGAAGGGTGAGGCAGTGACAAAATCGGAGGTAAATAGTTTCAGAAGTGAGGAGGCTATACAGTCGCTGATGGATCAAGTGGTTCAGTTAAGGGCGGATAAAGTGGTCGCAGATAATAAGCCGGCATAAAAGATAAGGAAATGTAGATGTTAAGGTCACAGGCACCAGTAGTGGATCCGGAGGTTGCTAACCTTGTTTCTCACTTCTTTGGTAGAGCGTCTGAGGATGTGTTGGGGATTGTGGAAGATGTCAGGTCATTGCCGAGCACAGGGGTTGGTCTAATGAACAGTTGATACAGATCGGAAAGTTACGTTTAACAAGGGAAGCAAAGTCGTTTGTGCAGTGCACAGATGGTTACGTAGCGGCTAGAGTTTTGACTAACTCACACAGGGACTAGAGAAAAGGTATAAGAAGCAGAATAGTGCACAGATTTCCGCGAGGAGTCGATTACAGTTTCCAATAGGTGTAACGAAGATGGTGGATGGGATTCAGAAACTAAATGTACACATCTATGAGTTAATGTAAAGTAAGAAGTTACAAAAAGCCAAGGAACATAGACTTGAGGCTTATCTGAAAGGTTTGGCACCGGGGATGTCTAGGAGGCTGCGCAAAGGGGCACCCAAAGATCTCCATGCAGCGATTTGGCTAGCACTGGAGTATGAGGAGACTGACGTCGTCACAGGTGAAACGGATTGTAAAAGCATGTTTGCATCGCATGTAAGCTGTTTTTATTGTGATCGTGCAGTGCACGGCAAAGACAATGGTACCAGCCACAGAGGGGTAGTAGATGGTGTGATGGTTTAATGTAAATAATAGTAAGAGTGGCATGAAACAGCAGCAGGGATGTAACGTTATTGAAAGAGATGGTCTTGGTAGTAAGAAGAAACTGTTAAACCTAAGAGCGAACCACAGAGCTACCGGAAGGATTTTCCAGTAAGGTGAATGCAGTAGAAACAAGTGCAGAGGTGGATGTGCCGTAGCGAGTTTGATAAACGGTAGGGAACATGGAATTTTGTTGGGCACAAAGGTGCATGTATTGGCAGCCACAATAGAATTACTAGGTAGGAAGCTTTGGAACCAGCACATTACAATTTGTGGGGCAGGGAAGCAATTGTGATATATGACCATTGGTGTCAGTAGCGAGGAATTTTTCATTGGAAGCAACCAAGTTTAAGAAACGTGTGAAGATGGTGTCTCATGGAAGCGAGGGCTACTAAATGATCCTAGGGTTAAATTTTCTGAACCAACATCATGCTACAACTGACCTTCGACGATGTATAGTGGAATTTAGTGGGGAAGACATTCTGGCTAGGGGAAATTGTTGTCAAAGATGATTTGCCATGAGAATATCTAGGGTGCGAGACAATCCACTTAAACCATGAAGACTTAATTTGCATAATTGCGTGTCGGGAGGCACTGGAAAGACACCATTGTTGAAACTGGAGCCAGACTCTCAAGTTGGTATGTTACATGCAGTAGCATCGCTGCTGCTCAGTGAAACGTCGAATTATGTATGTACAAGAGAGGGGAGAAAGCAAAGGAGAACCCGTAAATATGGATAATTTTGGCGCCTAGGATGGTAAGTTGTTGAAGGGGAAGGTTACTGACTACCGGGGAGATCCCCGATAAGGGTTTTCACGCACGCACGCACAGGCACACACACACACACACACACACACACACACACACACACACACACACGCACGCACACGAACACGCACACACACGGTGTAGGCTATAAGAGGGCATCCATAAGAAATTGAACTAATTAAAGAGAACAGAAAGGACGCAGAGAACTTGTTGCTAAAATTTCAGGATTTCTTTTTTCTGTAAGTGTCGTTGCCTGCTATGACAGTAATGCAAAACAGGATTCCAAAAGCGAACGAAGCTCTGGTGTACTGAAGTCTGCTGCTGCAACTAGTTTTGGAGGACTTTATAAATCAACAACTGAGTGATGGAAGAGTAGTACACACACTCCTTTCTTCCAGGAGTGCTGATCCTGCAAGGTATGCAGGAGAGCTTCTGCGAAGTTTGGAAGGTAGGAGACCATGTACTGGTGGAATTAAAGTTGTGAGGGCGGGGCGTGAGTCGTGCTTGGGTAGCTCAGTTGGTAGAGCACTTGCCCGTGAAAGGCAAAGGTCCCGAGTTCGAGTCTCGGTCAGGCACACAGTTTTAATCTGCCAGGAAGTTTCATATCAGAGCACACTCCGCTGCAGAGTGAAAATTTCATTCTGAGGAGAATAGTAGTCTCAGGGGGATGAGAATTGCGACCGTACCCAAGACGTCTATGTATAGTCAAAGAAGAATCACTTTAACTGCGGTTACCTCCACGTGAATAGTAATACGATGACAGATGTACACCTGGTCCCAAAATCACTGAAACGATGGATATCCTATGGCAAAGCCAGTACTTCTCGACAAGGAACTTACGGAGTGGATACCATCAATTAGTAGTGTCCCCAGAGCATAGACAGAAAATGACGTTATGTTTGAAAAACGCACCAGTAACATTCCAACATTTACAGGATCAAGTACTGAAAGGATAAAAACCGCATCAGTGGCTAATGTACCTTGAGGAAGTAATCGTCTTTTCAAGTAATATGCAAGAGTATTGACAACATCTGAGGGAGATATTCCAGCGATTACGAGCAGCCCGTTTGACGTTCGGCAAGGAAAAATGAGACATTGCCCTGGAGAGGGGTAACTATTTGGGACACATCACCAGTAAGGATGGTGCAAGAACTGATTCTAGGTTAGTGCAAGCAGTGCAAGATTTTATGGTACCAGGAACAACCAAGTAGTGGCAATCCTTTCCTGACCTCATAAATTATTACAGGATGGTTGAGAAGGGAATGGAACACAATTTTTGAACAAAGGGAGTTAAGCTGGTATGGTCGAAGGAATGTCAACGATCATTTGTCCAATTAAAATAGATGTGAATGTTGAATATGGTGTTGGTGTCCCCGACTGTCAAAAGGAGTTCACATTATCATGTGCTGCATCAAATCATGCCCGTGGTCGAGTTTCAAGTCGAGAAGTGGGTGGCCAGGAACATCATATTTCCTTGGTATTAAGGCAGCTGAAGAGAGTGGAAAGGAATTACTCCACAAGGTGAGAGAGATGATTATCTTGGTGTACTGAGTAACATACTTCCGGTGTTACCTGCATGGTAGAAAATTCAAGGTACAATGAATCTGAATGGGTCTGAAGAACCCATCCAATTGGTTGACGACATAGGCTTTAGAACTCAGTGCATTTAAGTATGAAGTAATCCACATACATGGAATAAACACGATAATGCAGATGGTATAAGCGGGTCCAGATCTTGGGGATTCGAAAGCAACACAGAGTGCTGATGAGGATTATAGACAGTACAGAAACAACAGCGGTTTAGCAAGCATGACAGATTGTTACGAAGAAAAATGAAATCAGGGCCACAAGTAGTGGTGGCAAACAAGATTAAGCTAGAAGTACTACGTAAACCACATGATCATCTCTTATCAGGCTACGTGGGATGCAGGCCAACGATTCGGAGGGTGGCTGGAAAATACTGGTGGAATGAAAGGCAGAATAATGTTGAGTATGATATCAGAAATTGTACGGATTGTGCACAACGGGCGGATTTAAATCAGAAGCAGGTCCTGTTACAGAGATTGCCAGAAATTATGGAACTGTTTAGTTTCATTGGACTGGACGTGTTTCGACCACACAACCGCATACCAGCAGTTAATGGTTCTGTGCTGACCATAATGGACCATTTTTCTTATTTTAGAGAGACCATGTCAGCGGTGGACCAGCAGGCTCTCACAGTCATGCAGGTGTTTACAGAAGTTCGGTGTGCAAGAGACAATAATTATGGACCAAGGAACGAAGTTCATGTTAGACCTGATTAAAGAGTTGTGTCGGTTCCCAAAAGCAAAAACACTGAGAACTAGTCCAATTCATCCACAAGCTAATGTAAGGACACAACAGATTTATCGGATAAATGGGGAGATGCTTAGCTACTATGTGAATGCCCACATTTCAGACTGGGACACATATCGGACCTTCTTAGCGAGTGCATACTATTCCAAAGTACATACTAGCACAGCGTTGTCCCCATTCAGGTTCGCATATGGCTAAATGATGCTGTCACCATTCGGCACGATTCGTCAGAAAGGTGGCAGAAAAGGAAGACGGTCTGGGAGTTTGCAAGAATGGTAAGGGAAGTGTATAGAAATGTCCAGAGAGCAAAACAAAAAGGCACTGGAGAAACAGGAAGAGGCAGTGAAGTGAGTCTAAACATAACATCAGTATAGAGTAGCTCAGTTGGTGACGTCGTCAAGACCAAATGCTCTGAAGGGAGGAACTAATATTGTAACAAGGTACCAGGGACAGTACCAAGTAACTGAACCTATATCACCAGTACTTGTGAAATTGCAGCTGGTGAATGGACAACGATTGCACACATTGGGCGCCTACAACAATTCAGTGCTATGCCAGAGACATTGCCACACAGGCTACTGGTGAAGACGAGGAAAGAGACCAAGAGGAGCATGGTGTCCTAAGCACAGTATGTACCACCAGGCAGCACAACAATCGTCGACAGGTCGACAGCCCACTCCAAAGACGGCGTGTAGCCCAGTCATTGCCGCACCAAGAAGTCCCTGCGATGGCGCCGCCAGGGAAGTGATAGGTATTGGCGACATAGCGGAGGAGAGTGAGCAGTTCCACATCAGCTCGACTACCAAGAAGACCATCTTCTACTTCTGTAGTTGGTACCGCACTTCTGATTCTACGACGACGGCCAGTGCTATCTGAGCACTTACTTCAATTTTTTGTATCGAGGGCTTGCCGGAAATGTTAGTGTTTGACAATGGAACTCAGTTCACCTCACAGGAATTTGAACTACACTCCTGGAAATTGAAATAAGAACACCGTGAATTCATTGTCCCAGGAAGGGGAAACTTTATTGACACATTCCTGGGGTCAGATACATCACATGATCACACTGACAGAACCACTGGCACATAGACACAGGCAACAGAGCATGCACAATGTCGGCACTAGTACAGTGTATATCCACCTTTCGCAGCAATGCAGGCTGCTATTCTCCCATGGAGACGATCGTAGAGATGCTGTATGTAGTCCTGTGGAACGGCTTGCCATGCCATTTCCACCTGGCGCCTCAGTTGGACCAGCGTTCGTGCTGGACGTGCAGACCGCGTGAGACGACGCTTCATCCAGTCCCAAACATGCTCCATGGGGGACAGATCCGGAGATCTTGCTGGCCAGGGTAGTTGACTTACACCTTCTAGAGCACGTTGGGTGGCACGGGATACATGCGGACGTGCATTGTCCTGTTGGAACAGCAAGTTCCCTTGCCGGTCTAGGAATGGTAGAACGATGGGTTCGATGACGGTTTGGATGTACCGTGCACTATTCAGTGTCCCCTCGACGATCACCAGTGGTGTACAGCCAGTGTAGGAGATCGCTCCCCTCACCATGATGCCGGGTGTTGGCCCTGTGTGCCTCGGTCGTATGCAGTCCTGATTGTGGTGCTCACCTGCACGGCGCCAAACACGCATACGACCATCATTGGCACCAAGGCAGAAGCGACTCTCATCGCTGAAGACGACACGTCTCCATTCGTCCCTCCATTCACGCCTGTCGCGACACCACTGGAGGCGGGCTGCACGATGTTGGGGCGTGAGCGGAAGACGGCCTAACGGTGTGCGGGACCGTAGCCCAGATTCATGGAGACGGTCGCGAATGGTCCTCGCCGATACCCCAGGAGCAACAGTGTCCCTAATTTGCTGGGAAGTGGCGGTGCGGTCCCCTACGGCACTGCGTAGGATCCTACGGTCTTGGCGTGCATCCGTGCGTGGCTGCGGTCCGGTCCCAGGTCGACGGGCACGTGCACCTTCCGCCGACCACTGGCGACAACATCGATGTACTGTGGAGACCTCACGCCCCACGTGTTGAGCAATTCGGCGGTACGTCCACCCGGCCTCCCGCATGCCCACTATACGCCCTCGCTCAAAGTCCGTCAACTGCACATACGGTTCACGTCCACGCTGTCGCGGCATGCTACCAGTGTTAAAGACTGCGATGGAGCTCCGTATGCCACGGCAAACTGGCTGACACTGACGGCGGCGGTGCACAAATGCTGCGCAGCTAGCGCCATTCGACGGCCAACACCGCGGTTCCTGGTGTGTCCGCTGTGCCGTGCGTGTGATCATTGCTTGTACAGCCCTCTCGCAATGTCCGGAGCAAGTATGGTGGGTCTGACACACCGGTGTCAATGTGTTCTTTTTTCCATTTCCAGGAGTGTATTTTGCATGGCCAACGGTATTTGAAAGTGTTACCACAGCGCCGTTCCACCTGCAGTCAAATCGTGAAGTCGAACGTTTCATGTGAACACCCAAGGTGCAGAGGGGTAAATTCTGGGGTACTCGCTCGCAGAAGCAGGCCTTGCAACTGTTCCTGTTCACCTACCATGCGATGTCTTGAGGTGGACCTTCCCCCGCCGTACTCTTCCACGGCGGCCGGCATCGCACTCTGCTTCAGCTGCTGCATCCACCAATGAGCAGTACTGATCAGTGCAGAGATTCTCATTTTAAGATCCAGGACGCAGTACTCTTCAGGGTCTTCCGGTCTGAACAGCGATGGAAAAAGGGGACTGTATCGCGTGTCCTTGGACACAAGATGTTCTGCGTTTCTTCCCTCCCAGGGTTACTGCTCAAAACACAATGGAACCAGCTCAGCCTTGTGAGACACGGTGATTTTGTCACTGCGTTGCGTTTTACAGATTCAACACGCAGCGAGGAGCAGAGGTCGCAGCCATCTGCCACTGGCCAGATGGCATCGCAGCCCGAGGTGCATCCCGTTAGGGGGGGGTAGGACGTCAAACGGGACGACTTGGAGCAGGAGAGGCACAACAGGACATTTTAATTTCCACTATCTATACTTTTACAAATAAATTCTTAAAACTTTCTCAGCATGACCAGGATGGATTCGGGATTAACACCCATAGCAGTGGAAGTTAAAAAACATAACAAAATAATTTTTTTTACATGTGTAATTTCATCATTTTTTCGCTTACTATTGGCTTCATTTGTTGCTATAGGTACATTTTTCTTCAGATTAATTTTGCAGAGCATACAAACCATACTCACAGGTGTATGAAACTCTAAAATTTTCCAGATAGACTAAAAACTGTGGTAAAAATTGAGATAATTAACTACAAAATTTGATTTTTTTCTAAAAACAAAGTTTAAAACGTAACAGCTCATTCATTTTTTTCATAAATTAAATAGATTCTAGAGTTTCAGACACCTGTAATTATGGTTTGTATGCTGTGCAAAATTCATCGAACAGTCTCTCTTACCTATAGCAACAAATGCAGCCAATAGTAAGTGAAAAAATGATGAAATTTCACATGTAAAAAAATCATTTTGTTATGTTTTTGAACTTCCGCTGTTACGAGTGTGAATCCTGAATCCTTCCTGATCATGCTGACAGAGTTTAATGAATTTACTTGTAAAAGTATAGATAGAGGAAATTAAAATGTCCTGTGGTGCCTCTCCTGCTCCAAGTGGGTCCGTTGGACGTCCTACCCCCCTTAAGGTGGACGTGCCTTCATCCCGAATGCCATAATCAGAGTAGCCCGTCACTTCTCTCGCGCCTGCGACGCCTGCGAATGCACTGCGACGCCTCTGCGCCCTACCGCTACCTTTCCAAGGGGGTCCTACAACATTCGGGGCTCCAGCCCTGAACGAAGGTGTGCACCTTCCCTGCGGTTAGGGATGCAAGTCCGTGGGGGCGCAGGACGAATGCCGCGGCGCGGGTTGGAGCCTGTCGCTAGCTTCAACCACATTTCCAATCCCACCTGCTGAGACTGCACCCCCTCGCCGTTGGTTCGCACTGTAACAATATGCGACCACAGCCAAGAGATTTATGGGGGCAAGGAGCATGGTGTCCTAAGCACAACACACACAAGCAGGCAGACCACAGGCGTCGATACTTGGACAACCCACTTCACAGACGGAGCGTAGACCAGCGATTGCCACTCCAAGAAGCCGCATCAGTGGCTCCGCCAGAGAACGGATATGCGCCGCCGCCACAGCAGAGCGGCCAGTTCCAAACCAGCTCGACTACCGAGACAGTCTCTACTTGTGTACTTCACGCCACATCGTCTGTTTCTAGCGAGTCCATACCATCCTGTCTTCAGTGAACATTGTAGTGGGACAAGAACTGTTTACTATCCAGCCTCAGATTCTCAAATAGTAATTGAACTTCTGGATCTGCTGCCTGAGCGCATTGTAGCAAGCTGAGTACTCGTCAATAAATGTATGTTTTCTGGTCACTAATAATTATCTATGTTTCGGTGTTCTCCCCGTTCTCCTCTCTTAGTGTTTTCCTCAGCGCACTGTGAATAGTTGAGGGCGGTGGCGAGTAAAATCTCCTTCTGTGGTCGAATCAAAAGTACAATACAACAATGAGGAAACAAAAGGATGAGCAACAGGAGAGAGAGATTCACACATCTCATACTCGGTATCCATTGAGGTCAAGGAAGCAAGTGTCATGTATTTTAATTATGTGACTTCCGAACATTTTCCTTTTTTTTTTAGTGTAGAGCACTAACATGGTTCTGAATGATTTTATACGTATGTTTTAGGATGGATTTTATCAATAGTGGCTCCCCCCGGTCGGAGGTTCGAGTCTTCCCTCGGGCATGGGTGTGTGTTTGTGTGTGTGTGTGTGTGTGTGTGTGTGTGTGTGTGTGTGTGTGCATGCATGTGTGTTGTGTGTGTGTGTGTGTGTGTGTGTGTGTGTGTGTGTGTGTGTTTTGTAATAAATGTAATTTAGTTTAAGCAGTGTGTAACCTTAGGGACCAATGACCTCAGCAGTTAGGTGCCATAGGATCTTACCACAAATTTCCAAAAAAAGTATCATTAGTGTTGAGACATATTGTTTGGAGACAGCAGACTGTTAGCGGTGGAGAGGTATGCTGTAACATTTTTTCAGGTGTAGCGTGAGGTTAAAATTTAAGGGACGGCTCAGGATAAAAGAATGATTCAACCGGTATGGAAAGGTTCAGGTCGTTTATCACAAGTCATTTGTTACTTCGGGGAAGTTTAACAATATTTTACTGCACAAATCTTATAGATCAGCTACACGACAAAACAAATTCCCACTGAATCTTACCACCATTAATATTGAGCATTGTTCAAACATACACTACTGGCCATTAAAACTGCTACACCACGAAGATGACGTGCTACAGACGTGAAATTTAACCGACAGGAAGAAGATGCTGTGATATGCAAATGATTAGCTTTTCAAAGCATTCACACAAGGTTGGCGCCGGTGGCGACACCTATAACGTGCAACAATGAGGAATGTTTCCAACCGATTTCTCATACACAAACAGCAGTTGACCGGCGTTTCCTGGTGAAACGTTGTTGTGATGCCTCGTGTAAGGAGGAGAAATGCGCACCATCAGGCTTCGACTTTGATAAAAGTCGGACGGATTGTAGCCTATCGCGATTGCTGTTTATCGTATCGCGACATTGCTGCTCGCGTTGGTCGAAATCCAATGACTGTTAGCAGAATATGGAATCGGTGGGTTCGGAAGCGTAATACGAAACGCCGTGCTGGATCCCAACGTCCTCGTATCACTAGCAGTCGAGATGACAGGCATCTTATCCGCATGGTTGTAACGGATCGTGCAGCCACGTCTCGATCCCTGAGTCAACACATGGAGACGTTTGCAAGGCAACAACCATCTGCACGAACAGTTCGATGACGTTAGGATCAGCATGGACTATCAGCTCTGTGACCATGACTGCGGTTACCGTTGACACTGCATCACAGAGAGGAGCGCCTACGATGGTATACTCAACGACGAACCTGGGTGCACGAATGGCAAAACGTAATTTTTTCGGATGAATCCAGGTTCTTTTTACAGCATCATGATGGTGGCATCCGTGTTTCGCGACATCGCGGTGAACGCACATTGGAAGCGTGTATTCGTCTTGGCCATACTGGCGTATTACCCGGCGTGATGGTATGGGGTGCCATTGGTTACACGTCTCGGTCACCTCTTGTTCCCATTGAAGGCACTTTGAACAGTGGGCGTTATATTACAGATTTGTTACGACCCGTGGCTCTACCCTTCATTTGATCCCTGCGAAACCCTACATTTCAGCCTGTACGGGCTTTCCTGGATACAGAAAATGTTCGACTGCTGTCCTGGCCAGCACATTCTCCAGATCTCTCAGCAATTGAAAACGTCTGGTCAATGGTGGCCGAGGAACTGGCTCGTCACAATACGCCAGTCACTGCTCTCGATGAAGTGTGGTGTCGTGTTGAAGCTACATGGGCAGCTGTACCTGACACGCCATCCAAGCTCTGTTTGGCTGAATGCCCAGGCGTATCAAGGCCGTTATTACGGCCACAGGTGGTTGTTCTGGGTACTGGTTTCTCAGAATGTATTCACCCAAATTGTGTGAAAATGTAATCACATGTCATTTCTAATAAATATATTTGTCCAATGAATACCCGTTTATCATCAGCATTTCTCCTTGGTGTAGCAATTCTAATGGCCAGTAATGTAGATTAAGAAAGGAAACTCTTCATTTGAGATTTACAGGTAAGCAGAAGAATAGATTATAAAGAAATAAAAAAATTATTTATGACACTGGCCAAAGCTAACTCACAGTTCTGAAAAAATATTTGACTAATCTAAGAAGGGTAACCGGCAAACACATTTTTTCTGAATCCTTCTATTCCACCTTATCATAATAAATATAGGAGATTTTCGAACATACATTAAAATAGAAACTGCTTAATTCAGATTTACACATGAACAACACACAATAGTTTAAATATAATTAAATAAAAAAGTTTAATTTCTTGTAACGCAGGCCAAAGTGAATGACTTAATTTTGAGAACACATTCAATCAACCATGGAAGGCTCCTTGGCATATTCAAGACACTGGTGTGGAAAAATAACAGAATATCATTTAATAAATGAGGATTACATTAAAACTGTAACGTTAAAAAAAAACGAAACTTCAAACAGGGAAACCACGGAAGGGGCAGGTGCGGCAGGCCAGGTCTGTATAGGCTCTCTGACTCTGAGCGCTATGGGACTTAAGATCTATGGTCATCAGTCGTCTGTATAGGATGAAAACAATAACAGGCACAACTAAGTAAATTAACACCCGATTGCTACCAGATAGAAACTCAACTGAGGGAGGATGCCGTAGCAAACGTGGAGGCCGTAACGTCTCAGAGGCTACGGCGAGAGGGGAAGCGGCTCGCCGCCTGCTCGCACGTACGCAGCCGACGCGGACAGGCTATGCCCGGTGGGCCGGTGGGTAACAAATAAGACCCTGAAGCAGCGCCTCCAAACGCTCGGAAGGCCTAGAGGAAACAAGCAAACATGTAACTCGTGCATAATAATCGTGGAACATACGAAAGCGTTCAGACCAAGACCAAAGCTCAACGTGAGCGGAGCCCCAAGCCCCGTTCAAACCTTAGTTGTAACAACCGGAATTTTACCAAACAAGTATTAATGATTAACCAGTTAATAACACAATATGATATAACACTTTATTGTAACAATCACACAAACCCTCAGTGAAATTGACTTAACTGGCTTAGAAGGTGACACGCAAGTCTTGAGGGCTAGCACTCAGACAACTACAATCGTAATCACATTTGAAACAATAAATATTAATTTCCTGAAAGTGTAAATCTCACCAGAGTAAAGGAACCCAATTACGCAAACAGCCAAGATTCACTGGCCCCTAGCAACTGCTTACCACAGCTGTAGGTAATTTTACAGTCGCTACATCAGTTAGGGAAGCAACAACTTCCGTTACACATCAGTCTCAATGTCGACCTCAGTGATCACTAACACACGTGGTGGGCTACAACATATGACAGTTAGTTTCACAATGCAACTGACAAATAAGCAGACCATGAAAAAATGTTTTTCCTCTTCTTTTGCTGGTGCCTTGTCCCGCAGTTTCGCAGGGTCGGCTTGGTTAGGATCGGATTTGGCAATGTTAATTTTAAGGGTTCGCTGGATGCCCTCCCTTCTACCACTCCGACCAACACGACCCTAGCGACGACCGGCCGCTTAGACAACCGTGTGGTCATAATCGCTGAGGACAGCCTGCCGTACGTCACATGCGCCACTATCTCTATCGCCTTTGACAACGACCGACTGACTACCAATGTCGTCAACAAGCAGCCCAAGGAACTACAACCAAAGAGTCTATACAGGGGCCACCAAGGCTCCAGCTGTCAACTTGACAGACACGGATCGCGCCAGTGGACAAGGTTGTAAAACATAGAAAGAGCCAACACGGCTCATGGGGATTCTATAAGATCATCGCCTGGATGGAGGAGTTCTGTTCTCAAGGCAACCAGATGTGGTTCAAATGGCTCTTAGCACTATGGTACTTGACATCTGAGGTCATCAGTCCCAAAAAAAATGTTCAAATATGTGTGAAATCTTATGGGACTTAACTTCTGAGGTCATCAGTCCCCTACAACTTAGAACTACTTAAACCTAACTAACCTAAGGACATCACACACATCCATGCCCGAGGCAGGATTCGAACCTGCGACCGTAGCAGCAGCGCGGTTCCAGACTGAAGCACCTAGAACCGCTCGGCGACACTGGCCGTTCCCTTTGGCTCCGAAAGCCCATGTTGATGATGCCGGCCAACCAGATATGGCGTTACAGGTGGTTAGTAAGTTTCCTGTTTAACATGTTGTAGTTGCAGAACGAAGTTCGAGGACTGGAGGAGGTGTTTTCGGGAATACAATTATTATTCAGTAGCAGAAGGCAGCTAGAAACCTCAAAGACGCAAATGAAATTACTCGGGGTATACGAACTACTAAGGGAGCCTGTGAGGAGGTGATCAATGTGGTTTCACATGATTCCCCGGGAGTGAAGAGGGAAAGGATAGACACTGGGGGACAGAACACTGAAAAGCATATTCGCGGTGGCATGTGGAAGTGACATAAGCAAATTGAATGAAACGGCAGAATCAGCAAGGGCATTAGCGGAGGCCCATAAAGTAACTAGGTAGTGGTATTTTACACAGATTGTGAACTTGCAACGCGGTGTGTTAAACAGCACATGCATGGTTAGGCAACTGACTGAGAGTGTCACTGATTGTGCCAGGATCTCGACTAGCACCTAGCACACTCGACCGTGCTGTGGAAGCGGTGCAAACACGTATACAGGTGCTAGAATTAAGACTAACTATGATGAGGCTATTTCAGTCATTAGGGGAAAGTATCTGGTATGCACAAGTGAAGTTAATGAATTTGTATGAATCCTCCCTCGAGCACTACTCGGACAAATAAAACTGTATACTAATAAAGCTACATGGTAGTTAACACCAGTCTTGCTGGCACTGGAGTAGTACCTCAAGGTGTTGAAAACAGTGGAGAATTATCGCCAGAATTATAGCTGGTAGTGAAGCTGAGCACCAGAATTTGCTGCTCCGCTACCATGGTGATATGGTGAGTGTAATGATGGATAGTATATGGTTGTACTTATTTGTGAAGATACCAGTGGCAGGCAAGCGGAGTGCACTTATCGAGAAAAGTTAGTGGCAGTTGGAAATATTGTGCAAGTGAAAGAGGAAAAGATGCTGCTGTTAGAGGGAGTCAGGGATCGGCCTGTGGCGATGATTGATGGTGAGCTCCAGTAAATTCAGAGTGGGGTGGTCACCACATGCCGGACTTTCGAGACTGTGACAAGTAGGAGCACATGCATCATTCAACTCTTGAGTGTAAAACATGCAGACAACCTTGCCAGTAGGAAGAGACTAAACCAGAAACATACTTCCAGGGAATGGGTTTACATTGCATACACTCAGTGAACAATGACATTGTGGTAGTTGCTAGTTGCGACGAGTAACTCTGTTGAATGTGAGAAAGCTACAGTGTATTGACCAGACGAACATCTAGAGATGTTTTGCAAACAAGACTTTACCTTCCTTAACGGCATGTGGGAAACAAGCCTAGACTGTTCATTAAGTCAGATGGTGGCAGCACAGAAGGGATGGACTAAAACAGAGCATGTGAAAAACTATCAGGATGGTAGAATTAAGATGGTCGTGACTTGGGGTATCTCAAATTATAGTCTAGTACCTTCCGCCGCGGAAGTCGAACACGCGCCAGAACAAATGGATGTGGTCAGCCCATAGAGGGTTCCGCCTTCGCGGCGGCTATTCCGCGCAGCGGCTCTCGCGCAGCGAGGGCGCCACCGCTAAGCCACGTGCAGACAGCGGCCATTAGCCGCTCCCTCAGGTTTCGTATATAGGGACCCGCTCTGCCCTAGTCCAGTCTATCCACAATTCCAACTCCCATATTTTGTATCCCTCTGCCGGCGTGCCCCAAGGTTCTGTCCTTTCCCCTCTCCTCTATCTCCTGTACACTGCTGATATGCCCAAACCTCCCCCTCCTGTTCATCTTCTCCAGTTCACTGATGACACCGCCTTCCTAGCCCTTTATCCTACCCTTCACCGGTCCCAACGTACCCTCCAAACCCACCTTGACCAATTCGCCGCTTGGTGCAACCAGTGCTTCCTCCGTGTTCATCCTTCCAAGACCCAGGCGATCATCATGGGCCACACCACCCGCTCCTTCCACCTCCATGATTTCTACCTCACCATTTATGGCCGTCCTATCCACCTCACTCCTACCCTCAAATACCTTGGCCTCACACTCGACCGCCACCACACCTGGACTCCCCCTCTCCTTACCATTCAACACAAAGCTCACAACCGCCTCTGCCTCGGGAAACTCCTGTCCGGCCAGACATGGGGTCTGCATCCTTCCACCATCCTTCACACCTACAAATCCATGATCCACCCCATCCTTTTTTATGTCAGCGTCGCTTGGATTTCCGCCCCTCCCCGGTTCTATAAAGCCCTCCAAATCCTCGACCGCCATGCACTCCGCCTCGCCCTCCGCATCCGCCTTCCGACCCCCACACGCATCCTCTATGACCACATCCCCTTCCCCCACCTTCTCCTTTTCCTTCAACACATCCACACACTATATATTGTCCGCCGCCTTGATCCCCCTCACACCCTGGTGTCTCCCTTCCTCTCCACCCCCAACCAGTTGCCGCGCTTTTACCGTTGTGTCCCTCCCTCTCTCCATCTCCACACCCTCCATCTCCTTTCCCAACAAAACTTCCACCGTCTACCCCTCCCGGATGATGAACTTCGCCCTGACATCTACCCTTCCTACCAACTATAGCCCCCTCTTCCTGCCTCCTCCTCAGGGCTTCCTCTCCTCCCCCTCCCTCCTTCTGAGCGGCTTTCCCCTCCTACTCCCTTCCATCTCTTGTGCCTCCTTTCAGTGTCTCTGCGCTCCCTCCTGCCCTGTCTTCCCTTTTCCTCTCTCACCCCACGTGTCTCCTGCCTCTTCGTGAACACACGGTTGCCCCTCCTCTCTTCATCCCGCCGCTTCCCCAGCTGCCCCTAGCTCTCCCCTCTTTTTCCATCCTCTCTGACCTTTCCCTCAGCAGATCCCACCTGCTAGTTTTATTCTTCGTCGTGTGTGCTCCAAGTGGGTTTTAAGCGTGTTGTTTCGGAGTGTTTTTAATACTGTGCGCATTCAGTGTCTTCTCTGTGTTTTAAGAATCGCCAACTGTGTTTTTATTAACTTTCTGGTGACTTTTTTAACTGTCCCCAATGAACGTCTACATGTCAGTGTATTTTTACCTCCATTTTCTCCTCTTACTCTGTTTTATGTTCCCATTTTTATCTCCTTATGTATGTATCATTTTATTCTTGTTTTAGTTGTCGTGTCACTCGGCTGAAGAGCGGCGGATTGTGCCGCTGACAGCCCTCCCCTGCACATATAGGACAGGGGAATGAAATCACAATAAAGAAAAAAAAAACCTAGTCCAGTCAGTCTGGTACTCGCTCTGGATTTCGTTTCTATCTCGGTGGTACTGTGTTCTGGTCGTTGCTCGTTGTTGACATTTGCCTGGCTCTGGTTCTGAGTGGATTTACTGTTGCTGTTTGGTGTTGTGGTTTCCACAAGCCTCCGTTGTTTATCTCTTCCTTGTTGTGTCGGTCATAGTCGGTCGTGGTCGGTTGTTGTCAGTTGTCGTTGGTCTGTCGTCCGACTCGTCCTGTGTTTACCCGGTGGTGCGTGCTCCACTGCCAGCGGCTTCCCCGCCTTGCGGCCCTGATCCGCAGCCCAAGGCGTTCCCGCAGTTGGTTTTGGTTACTACATATAGCACCATGATAACACTGATTTTGCTCTGCCTAACTCCTACACATTTGAAACCATGAGCCATGTAGGAACTCAACACAAGGAGAATTCAAGTTCTTGTAGAATGAATCATCCAAGTGAAGGTTAATAGATTTACAGAGTGAAAACGTAACGCAGTAATTTGCATAGTAGCTAAGAGTAATTTAGAATTACATACTTGTGGTACAGATTATGTGAAGAAGTGATTACAACAGAGAACTGGACCAGGGCGACACCAGACGGACTAGGTCTTTTTAGTGGAGGGAGGGAGGGACAGTGTTGTGACGCTACCCAGTCTTTGAGCAAAAATCTAAGTCTTTAGCAAAAGCAAAGAGAAATAGTGCAGAAGCCACTGTGGAGCGTTGCAATAACAGCTGCGAGCCAGAAGTCATCACAATAACAAACAAGCAAGGGCATTGTGAAACCATAATACCTGTTGGCAGTGGTAAACTGTGCTATACAGCAGTAAAGGTGTAGTCACCACACCAAGGCAAGTCTATTGTTGTGGGTGGTGCGACTAGGTGCCGGGATTTAGTGAAACAAATGCGGGTCACGTGGATATAAATGAGTGTGAATACTGAAGCAAGAGATCACGTCGCATCACTGGTAACCAGCAACATGACCATGATGCCGGAGCTACGCCACTCAGCGAGACGACCGGGCACCACCAGCAGTAGCCGTGTATTCGAGACTCTGCTGTGCCTGCTGCCAGCACTGAGTCCTCCGCGGGACCACCAACTTTTCATCCATTCCCGTTGCTGCTGACACGCATTTCTTAGAGGAACTTTGTGCCACAGTGCCAGCCGCTCTCAGACTCCAGGCAGAGTATCATATCCTGCACACAGCCGACTTTGAACACAGTGAGAGACTACGTGGGCTCCGTGACGCAAACAAAAGTAGTGCGCCTCTGACGCCAGTGGCCATGACCTCTGAATGTTGCTAGCCTATTATGGGCCTGCTTTCAGCAACCCAAGATGCCGGCTCAGCAGCCAGGGTGGAAACCGGCAACTATATGTCAGTACTGGCAAGTGACAATAGAGGAAGGTGTGGTCGCCTTACTACATAACGCACTGAAATGAAGATAAGTCGTTCTTAACTGCCAACAGTATTTTCACTGGGCTTACAAACCCATCATTCAACGCCACACCCATCAATTTCATCCAAATCGAATCGAAAAATAAAAAGACATTATGATGAAAAGCCTTATCTGTAGCCATCTTGTCAGTCTGAACAGAGATATCTCCAAATCTACTAGACGAATGTTCAGATATTTTCACACATAAATTGAGCAAACTTTATTGAATCAAAACTGGATCATGAGAAAGAAAGATACCGTGATATAAAATTTTACCTTAAGTCGTCTGCTCCGCTTGGTAACTCGAACGTTTATTCATTATGATGTAGTACATAAAAGAACCAGTAAATCGCGCTGTTAGTTTTTTAAAACTAAGATGCAGATGTATTTTCAGAATATTACGCCGGTGACAGAATTTAGCACCACATTATTATCTTTAAGAATACAATGTAACAGCAAATTTACTTGGCTAGGATATACAAATTTACTGATTTCGCTTTGTGCATTACAAACTTAACGACACCGCGTTGCTTCTTTCGATAGCTTTTATTTCTATTGTTTGTTAGGAGGAGCGAATGTAAGAAAAGTTTGCTTTCTGATTTGGGTGCCTGCTCGTAGCCATTTGATTCTGTTCTGTTTACGAATAAAAACGCCAACAGAACGGTTGAGTTTCTCTGAATACACTTGAACATCTAAGACTGAGTTCTACAGCATGTACCGAATAACAAAACCATATCCACCCTTGTACGACACGGGCATGTGTAAATGAGATTAAGTGAATGCAGCTTGGAGACCAGCGCACGTGGATAATGGCATTGGGAAACCCCAGTTAACATTAACAAAAGAAAGCCCAGCTGCAGTGCAGAAAGAATTAAGGCGAGTACAATACAATACCTTTTAGAATACACACAGACGAGACCATGGGTAAATGGCGATACGAGATTAACGAGACAAGCAGCGATGCGGGAAAGAAAAATAAGAATTCACCTATAACGAGAAAGCAGTTGACCGAAGCTGTTCTGTGTTACGTAGCAGAATCGCCGTGGTGAGAGTAACGTCATACAAAAGCTTTTTGAGAATTAAATTAACACACAGAGAGCTCTCTTCTCGCGGCAGGCCACACTCATGCGTGTGGTAAAAATTAGCGAAGACGTTGAGACTCAAATTTATCTTTTTGTGAAATGACGGCGGTACGCTTCACGTATCGTGGCGACAAACATAAAGCGGTAGTTCATATTCCTGCAAGAATTTTTGGGGGCTGAGATTTGTGCACGTCGCTCCATCCCATAGCGAGTGTGCAATTGCCATTAATTTCGAGTAGGGAAAGTTTAACATTCGACGGAACACAGGAAAGTTAAGACTGATTGAATTCAGTCAGGGCCAAAGTAGGGAATTAGCATTTCAGATCCAACACGGAGACAAAGCCACCGCAGTTCCCAATTGGTAATGTACGAACGCGCGTTAGGAGAGATTAAATGTTGACTCGAGATTTTGTTTACTCAAACCTGCATACGCTTTGAATATAGAAATTCAAGAGTTAATTACTAACATACCATCCACTGAGTACATGAGAGTTTGATTAGTTCAAAAGATAAAGTCATTTTTCACCCTTTGATTAACTACGACAATAAAGATGTAAATATCATTGATAAAGGTTTAATTGTTTCATTTGTCATGATTCTTTCATATATAGAGATAAAGTTTTAATAGTCACATATTTAATGTCTAAATGTTTTTTAATTTGTTGAGAGTTGAAAGGAATTATACCCTTTTGCTGTTTATGACTTGAACCTGGAAAGCTAAATTAAAATGTAGAATGAGAAAGGGAGAGGTTGTGTTATCTTAGAATAAATACCAAACTTGTCATTCACATTAATTTTTGTATTCTTATAATGCCATAGTGGCATTTTAATTAATTTGAGACAGAGCCTAAATTTATAGCAATGTAGAACGTCTGTTTACCACCCTGGGCTTGAGACGACAGTTAAGATACATTGTCCATTGGCGCGTAAGATACGTTATCCACTTGCATACAGACAATAAGATACCTCTCCCACTTACAGTATTTTGCTGCCTATGTAGGAGAATTTTTTCATTTCGTCTATTTCCTGAACACTAGTTCTGATTTCAAGTTTCTCGGTGTTCCCATTTCTCCTACTTTTCATTACTTTCGTCTTTCTTCGATTTACTCTTAATACATACTCTGTAGTCATTAGACTTTTTATTCAATCAGCAAATCCTGTAATTCTTCTTGACCTTCACTGACGACAGCAATGTCATCAACGAATGTTATTGATATCCTTTTACCTTGGACTGTAATTTAACTCTTGAACCTGTCGTTTATTTCCGTCATTCCGTCTTCGATGTATAGACTGAACATTAGGAGAAAAAGACTACATCCCTGTCTTGCACCCATTGTAATCTGACCACTTCGTTCTTGGTTTCCCACTTTACTGTCCCTCTTGGTTCTTGCAGCTATCGTGTATTAACCGTCTTCCCTTATAGCTTATCCTTTTTTTTCTCAAAATTCCGAACATCTTGAACTATTAAGCATCGCAGAATGCCTTTTTCCTAGTAAAAAAGTCGTATGAACGTGTTTTGATTTTTATTTATTCTTGCCTCCACTATCAATCGCAACAACGTAGCTGCCTCTGCTGACTTTACCTTTCCTAAAGCCAAACTGATCGTCATACAAAACATCTTCAATTTCCTTATTGTCTCTTCTGTATACAATTCCTGTCAGCAACTTAGATATATGAGTTGTTAAGCTGATTTTGCATTAATTCTCGCACTTGTCACCTCTAGTAATCATCGAAATTATGTGGATGATGTTTTTTTCTGAAAGTCAGATGGTGTATCGCCACACTCATATTCTATACACCAATGTGAATAGTCGTATTGCTGCCAATTCCCCAAAGATTTTAGAAGTACTCAAGTCTTCTAAAGCTCACCAATAATGAGAATGTGACTGCGAAATTTATATCCTAGTTAATGTCCAGAATTGATACTGAGTCTTCCTTAAATAATCTTGCATCCAGTTTAAATTACCGCCAAGTCACTTTGTGTTTATCGCCTACTGTGACAAATGCACCACATCCATTTCTGTTCGATATATGCTTTAATTTTTCCCAAAAATTTCACTGCCCTCATTTTCAGGTTTTTACCATCTTACTGTACCCAGTATTATGCAACCTTAACTTCTTTTAGGAATGCTTCAAATTCTGGTACTTCATTGCGAATACTACAGCAATTATTCACTAGGATTTTGATCTTTTTGCCTATAGGAGAACATTTCCTTGGTACTTGTACTAACAGCTCCGAGTCCCGCACACGTATCGTCATCTGGACTGTATGGACAGCAGTCTGATCTACATATTGTGTTCCCCCCATACACAGTGAACTAGCTGTGTAGCAGGCTGTCATTTGTAGTGGACTCCTCACCTTTTTGGCAGCAACCCACTGTTTTCAGCCCTATTCCACAAGCCTAAGAATTCGCATTCTAGTTTGTCACAGAAGCTAAGTCCGTAGTTCAGTCCTTCCACTCGACGTAGGATCAGAGGCCACCATCAGTTCTGTGTACAATCCTGCTAATTTCGGGTTTCGTTGAATCTTCTTGAGCAAGGCTGGTTTCTCAACCTTCTCTGCTAGGCCCTTGAATGAATCAAGTATGATCTCGGAGCCCAGACAAAAGGAATTGTTTGCTCCCAAGTGCATTAAAATCTGATGTTCATTGCACCCTTTTCTCTCAGCGACTGACGGAACAGGTTTCCCAGTGGGCTGAGCGAGACACCAGGCATACACATGGTGCACTTAATGTTCCTTCCCATCCCTTGTTGCCAGTTCCATAATGGGTATTATTATTCAACATATGTTAGAAATGTGAACGTTTGCATAAGGCTCCCCGTGATGCGGGGTAGATCTTCCTGCAGGTAAAGTCAGTCTCATTAGCTCAATATCGGTTTTCGTGGAAGACAGCAACTCTGACTCGTTGATTAGGGGGCTGGGTAACACAACCCGCGTTGTCCCAGGCCCCTGTAACCCTGTTCAGGGCGACTAATCCTACCACTGATATGTCACTCAGAGCCCAGCGTACGACCAATAATAGGTCCCATATTTTCAATAGAGGATACGGGATTCACAGCAGAGGATAATACTTCAGGTACCTTTGGTATCTATGGTGCATGACTCTCGGGAGCTCTCCTAACACACCTATTTACAGCAGCTTCCAATGGTTCGAGAGCGGTCAGTGCGACTTCCTGCTAATTATGAATTGTTAAACACAGAAGAGAGTGCGAACATGTGGCAAACGAACATTCAACGTCTTTGTGAGTCGGGGAACATGTCTGATGTGATTGAGAAGGAAATGGGAAATGATATGGAAGACATATGGGATAGAGTATTAGAGTTTAATAGAGCTTTGGACGACTTGTGATCAAATAAGTAAAAAACATGCATACAATTGCTTCGAAATTTCTCAACTCGCTGCGGGAAGTGGCAACAAAACGAAGGAAGTAGTCTTTCGCCCTTACTTTTCAACGTATGCAGCACGTCGAAGAAGTAAGGACGAAACGAAACGAAAGGTTCAAGGGTGTGAATAAAATTCAAGGTGAAAGCATATCAACGATAAGATTCGTTGCTAACACTCCTGTGTGCAGTGAAGAAGAATTACATGAAGTGTTGAGTGAAATACTCTAACACAAAATATAGATTGAGAGTAAACCGAAGAAAGAGACTTGCTGGTTCTATATGATTTATAAGTTTTCTTTCAACAAAATTTGTTAGATATGTGCCTTTGAAGTTAGGTTATTCTTAATCAAAGTCTTTCGATTATGAAAGTCATGGGGAGCAGCTGATTTGAGACTGATGATAAACTTGACATCTAGGGGATTCTGACTCTGAGAGGAAGAAAAGGGAGGGTACCAAGATGTCCCGCAATGGTTCCATTGTGTTAGAAGAAAGTGGAGAGGGAAAGAACTGGTTTTAGGACGTCGGCTACAAGTGTTATTCTGAGATGAAGAGGTTATCACGAGAGACGAAAGAGGAGTTCGTTGGGAGACCCATCGAACTAAAAAATAAAAAATAGACTAATTCATCCCATGTAAAAGAACAACGTACGAAATGGAGTTGCCCTGTGGATGCCGTAATGTTCAGCAGAACAGTAAACAAATAAATTTAAATTAAGTCTTGTGATTATTTTAATTTATGGATCTGAAGTATTACTAATTCTCTTAGAACTGAAACAAATAGTACACAAAACGTAATTTCTGTTAAGACTACAAAAATACCTGCGTTAAAAGTTACTGATCTTCTGAAACATTTTGTACGGTTTTAGTGGTCAACAATTCGAAAATTTCATTCACAATAGATGCAGACAATATATTCCTGTAGGCGAGGAAAACTAAATGTAGCACGATATGTTAGTTACAATATGTGGTGTACTAAATTATAATGCCTGTTTACTGCGAAATATGTTAAGCATAACATTTGAAAGTTCGAAAATTTGTCAAAAACGCATGTTTCTTCACGTTAATGTACAGTGGAACCCAGGATGAACGCATCTTTGGTAAGGGTATTCCTGTAACATTGTATAAAGAACAAATTTTGGTAACTATAACACAGAATCAGTTTTTCATGGCAGGGAATATACAAAAATACACAGGTTCATATGACTTCAGAGCACGTTTCGTTTTAACCCCGTTTCACCAGAGTTCTACATCTACATGATTACTCTGCTATTCACAATAAAGTGCCTGGCAGAGGGTTCAATGAACCACCTTCATGCTGTATCTCTACCTTTCCACTCTCGAATGGCACGCGGGAAAAACGAGTACCTAAATTATTCTGTGCTAGCCCTGATTTATTTTATCGTGATGATCATTTCTCCCTATTTAGGTAGGTGCCAACAAAATGTTTTCGCAATCGGAGGAGAAAACTGCTGATTGAAATTTCATGAGAAGATCCCGTCGCAACGAAAAACGCCTTTGTTTTAATGATTGCCACTCCAATTCACGTATCATGTTTGTGACACTATCTCAACTATTTCCCAATAATACAAAACGAGCTGCGCTTCTTTGTACTTTTCCGATGTCATCCGTCAGTCCCACCTGATGCGGATCCCACACCGCACAGCAGTACTCCAGAATAGGGCGGACAAGAGTAGTATAAGCAGTCTCTTTGGTAGACCTGTTGCACCTCCTAAGTGTTCTGCCAATGAATCATAGTCTCTGGTTTGCTCTACCTACAATATTATCTATGTGATTGTTCCAGTTTAGGTTATTTGTAATTGTAATCACTAAGTCTTTAGTTGAATTTACAGCCCTCAGATTTGTGTGACCTATCGCGTAATCAAAATTTAGCTGATTTCTTTTAGTACTTATGTGAATAACTTCACACTTTTCTCAGGGTCAATTGCCACTTTTCGCACCATACAGATATCTTATGTAAATCATTCTGCAAGTCGTTTTGATTATCTGATGACTATACAAGACGGTAAATGACAGCATCATCTGCAAACAATCTAAGACGGCTACTCAGATTGTCTCCTATGTCGTTAATATAGATCAGGAAGAATAGAGGGCCTAGAACACTTCCTTGGGGAACGGCGGATATTACTACTGTTTTACTCGATGACTTTCCGTCTATTACTACGAACTGTGACCTTTCTGACAGGAAATCGCGAATCCAGTCACACAACTGAGGCGATACTCCGTAGGCACGCAGTTTGGTTAGAAGACGCTTGTGAGGAACGGTGTCGAAAGCCTTCTGGAAATCTAAAAATATGGAATCAATTTGACATACCCTGTCGATAGCACTAATTACTTCATGAGTATAAAGAGGTAGCCGTGTTTCACAAGAACGATATTTTCTGAGTCCTTGCTGACTATATGTCGATAAATCGTTTTCTTCGAGGTACTTCATAATCTTCGAATAAAGTATATGTTCTAAAACCCTACTGCAAATCGACGTTAGTGACATCGGCCTGTAAGTCAGCGGATTACTCCTACTTCCCTTTTTGGGTATTGGTGTGACTTGAGCAATTTTCCAGTCTTTAGGACTGTTTCTCATCTTGGTAGTTGTTCTTGATTGGAATTCAAGAATATTTACTTCGTCTTCTGTGGTGAAGGAGTTTTGGAAAACCGTGTTTAATAACTCTGCTTTAGTGGCACTGTCATCAATTACTTCACCGTTGTTATCGCGCATTGACGGTATTGATTGCGTCTTGCCACTGGTGTGCTTTATGTATGGCCAGAATCTCTTTGGGTTTTCTGCCAGATTTCGAGACAAAATTTCGTTTTGGATATTATTAAAAGACTTTCACATTGAAGTACGCACTATAATTCGAACTTCTGTAAAACTTGAAACACTTAACATTAGTAGTACTCATGTATCGAGCATTTCGAATCTCCACACTACAATTCTGAGAAAAATTCGTAGTGATGGCATGGGTAGTCATGTCGTGATCGTTAGTCACCACGGAAATACTCCGTAAAAAACCGATAACTGTTTTCAAAAGCAAAATGTCACAGCTTCGTAAGCACCGCAGGTGAGTTGCAGGATGACAGTTAAGTCGCGACGAAAAATGTCTCTGTGATATAGGAGCCCCATTTATGACACATATTATGTCTATAAGAGCTGAGGCTGTGACACTGATTAAACGCTTGATAGATAAAAGCCTCACTTAGATAAATAACGTGATAACATCGATTACATACTGCAAAGAGTCAACATTTTTTGCGAGGGAACCAGTCTTGAGCAAAGTGAAGAAGAAAACGAACTTAGTCGATATGACCACTGGGAGCACAGCTTCATTCCTTCTGGCACTTCTAGTTGCAGTTGGCTTTCAGTGTGAGTATTCTAGTCAGACAGATAGGTACACTGTTACACATCTCTTCCTGGACACAGTGTTTAACAGGCCTATGCACTACATCACTGACCTGTGACTATGCCAGGAGTTTAAGTCGGCACATTGTTATGTCATCGCTCTCTGTGAAGTGAACAGTCAAATAACAGCTTCAAAGTAAATCACAGATTTTACCTAAATTGTAATAAAAGTGTGAATGTTTTGGACAGTTGGTTACGTCATAGCAAAAGTGGTTGTGGTAACTTGTGGATCTGAAATGTTCTGAGCGTGCTTCACTTACTGGTTTAGTGTCCTCTAACTGTGAGAGATGTAAAACTATGCACGAATTGCTTTTTGTCCCGCTAATTTAAATTAGGTGCCACATAGCCTGAAGGTTTGCACGAGTAATAAGCAAGACAGAACCAAACGAGTGTCTGAAACTTTGTGAGGCTTTTCCCTGTGAAAAACGGGACACAAAAGTTATACACACGTTGTCATATAATAACTCACTGGTTCAAAAGTTACTCGGTAAAAGGCTTTTAACACACAGTCCTTCCTTCAGTGAAATAAACCCTGTGAAAAACTTGCTTTCGTGAGATCTACGAATATTGTGCATTATTGCGCACATTCACTTCGAAACCTAGGCACTACGAACCACACGAGACGAAATCTCCGGGACAAATCACTCTATTACCATGTGGCACCTATAGCCTTCATAATGGCCTCAGTTCGACGAGCAAGAGGGCTCACAAATTCCTTTAGGTACATCATATCCAGCTCAGGCCACTCATTTGTAATTGAGGACGTGATGAAAAGTAACATATCCGAATTTTTTATCCTGTTCTCAATATCTTTTGGGGTATTACATGTCATGCAGGTCATTCTATCGACATTCCCTCTTCGCTGACGCAAATACCAATTCTTTACCGTTAGAGGGGCTCCGAATTGTGGTGTGTAACGTGGCAGTGTGTAAAGCAAGTTTGTCGGTGTGTGAGAAAGAGTGTACTGTAATCGGGTTTCGAATTCAAAGTGTTCGCCCACACATGGTTCACCCTCTTCTCGAACATGGCAATACCAGGCCACACATTACCGCTGTGACATCAGCGACAATCAGAAGCGTTGGCCTCACTGTCATCGATCATTCTCCATATAGTCCCGAATTGGCCCCATCTGATTTTCATCTGTTTCAGTAAATTAAAGAGCACCTCCGAGGTCTTATGTTTGATAGCTGTGAAGAGGTGGGGTTTTGAACCGTCAACAAAGTCAAACGTTCTACAGTGACAATGTCAACAGACAGGTGGCTCGTTGGCAGAAATGAATTCGTCCCCAAATACACTCCTGGAAATTGAAATAAGAACACCGTGAATTCATTGTCCCAGGAAGGGGAAACTTTATTGACACATTCCTGGGGTCAGATACATCACATTATCACACTGACAGAACCACAGGCACATAGACACAGGCAACAGAGCATGCACAATGTCGGCACTAGTACAGTGTATATCCACCTTTCGCAGCAATGCAGGCTGCTATTCTCCCATGGAGACGATCGTATAGATGCTGGATGTAGTCCTGTGGAACGGCTTGCCATGCCATTTCCACCTGGCGCCTCAGTTGGACCAGCGTTCGTGCTGGACGTGCAGACCGCGTGAGACGACGCTTCATCCAGTCCCAAACATGCTCAATGTGGGACAGATCCGGAGATCTTGCTGGCCAGGGTAGTTGACTTACACCTTCTAGAGCACGTTGGGTGGCACGGGATACATGCGGACGTGCATTGTCCTGTTGGAACAGCAAGTTCCCTTGCCGGTCTAGGAATGGTAGAACGATGGGTTCGATGACGGTTTGGATGTACCGTGCACTATTCAGTGTCCCCTCGACGATCACCAGTGGTGTACGGCCAGTGTAGGAGATCGCTCCCCACACCATGATGCCGGGTGTTGGCCCTGTGTGCCTCGGTCGTATGCAGTATTCGTCCCTCCATTCACGCCTGTCGCGACACCACTGGAGGCGGGCTGCACGATGTTGGGGCGTGAGCGGAAGACGGCCTAACGGTGTGCGGGACCGTAGCCCAGATTCATGGAGACGGTTGCGAATGGTCCTCGCCGATACCCCAGGAGCAACAGTGTCCCTAATTTGCTGGGAAGTGGCGGTGCGGTCCCCTACGGCACTGCGTAGGATCCTACGGTCTTAGCGTGCATCCGTGCGTCGCTGCGGTCCGGTCCCAGGTCGACGGGCGCGTGCACATTCCGCCGACCACTGGCGACAACATCGATGTACTATGGAGACCTCACGCCCCACGTGTTGAGCAATTCGGCGGTACGTCCACCCGGCCTCCCGCATGCCCACTATACGCCCTCGCTCAAAGTCCGTCAACTGCACATACGGTTCACGTCCACGCTGTCGCGGCATGCTACCAGTGTTAAAGACTGCGATGGAGCTCCGTATGCCACGGCAAACTAGCTGACACTGACGGCGGCGGTGCACAAATGCTGCGCAGCTAGCACCATTCGACGGCCAACACCGAGGTTCCTGGTGTGTCCGCTGTGCCGTGCGTGTGATCATTGCTTGTACAGCCCTCTCGCAGTGTCCGGAGCAAGTATGGTGGGTCTGAGACACCGGTGTCAATGTGTTCTTTTTTCCATTTCCAGGAGTGTATATATAAAAATATATATATAATAAATAAATAATATATATAATAAATATAAATATAATAAATATATATATATAATAAATAAATAATATATATATAATAAATAAATATAAATATATATAATAAATATAAATATATATAATAAATATAAGTAATATATAATAAATATAAATATATATATAATGTGTAGAATGTTAATAAAGTCTATTTTATGTAAAAATTATTTAAGAGTTTTCAGGTAAAAATTTGGAGGCATTAGTTTTTACCACGCCGTCGAACCAAACTTCTGGGATGTTGGTAACTCATGAACATATGACTCATGAAAATATATAAGAAAGGTCAATGCTTGGTCACCGTGAATGTTGATATAAATTCCGTTTTCTTTCACTGTAGAACTGGTAGTGCATAGTTATATGGCGCTACACCGCCGACGGGCTTCATGACAGTGAAGTGATACGTACACGCCGGCCGGAGTGGCCGAGCGGTTCTAGGCGCTACAGTCTGGCACCGCGCGACCGCTACGGTCACAGGTTCGAATCCTGCCTCGGGCATGGATGTGTGTGATGTCCTTAGGTTAGTTAGGTTTAAGTAGTTCTAAGTTCTAGGGGACTGATGACCTCAGCAGTTAAGTCCCATAGTGCTCAGAGCCATTTGAACCAGCCTTTCACTGTAACCTGAATTACCGCGACCAAGTCGAGGTTCAAAATACACCCCCAAAACATCACAGAACCACATTTATGCTAAGACATACCGTCTACACAGTTCGGGTTAAATGCTTCTTTGGTCCATTGTTGCCCTATCGCCTTGCCTCCCTTGAAAAGCGGAAAAATCGCTGCTATTACCACCAAACAACACGTTGCAGACAGCTGCTGTCAGGTTTCTGTGTTGTTTGGGCAATGGAAAACCTGCAGTCCTAAGTGTGCAGTGAGCAGTGGCCTTTAATGCATACCTATCTCCGTAAGTGCATATCGTATGCAGTTCTCTGTGCAATGCTCCCTAGCAAACTGGGATGCATGTGCTTCGCTGACAGAAGCAATTTCGGTCGAATTCCAAAATTTTCACTGATAATGAGTAACACTCATCTCCTGAGCCTGTTGTCTCGCCGTTTCACCTGGATACAAGTGGTACACTATTCCTTGTAGACAGGTGGGGCAGTTCATGTTGCTGTTCTGCTGCAAAGCAGAGTAGTATGTTTGGTGCAACGCTAAAAATTTCAAGAATATTCCTTGGCAACGCCAGAGGCAGAGCGGAACAGGTTAATAATGGTTCAAATGGCTCTGAGCACTATGGGACTTAACATCTGACGTCATCAGTCCCCTAGAACTTAGACCTACTTAACCTTAACTAACCTAAAGACATCACACACATCCATGCCCGAGGCAGGATTCGAACATGCAACCGTAGCTGTCGCGAGGTTCCAGACTGAAGCGCCTAGAACCGCACGGCCACCACGGCCGGCCGAACAGAAGCTGCTGCAACGCTGTAAAAGAGTTGAGCACTTAAGCATGGAATGTAGCTCAATGACATAATCGGGACTGCGCAAAGTATCGAAAGAAAGATTAAGTCGTAAGCAAAAGTAACACACCTCATAATACTGACACAGCAGAAAGAATGTCTGAAAGATGTTCTGAAATCCTGAAGTTACCAAGAGAGCTAACCAAATGAGAAAGGCAGGGCGAATGATATTGTCGCCTCACTGTCGCCAAACACATGAGCCCAAGAGGCGGAGATACTGCTGTTGTTGTGGTGAAGCTCTGATCAGTTTGCAGCCGTCCTGTCAAAAAGGTAGGCCTATGTCATCAATCTTCTGCTCGGATGAACGCCTTCGATGTGCCATGCAGCAACAAGACTTGCCTGGAGGGACTTGGTCACTGTGGGCTGCAGGACTGATCAGCATCTGTGGTTGAACCACCTGGTGGGTCTTCTGGACGCCTAACTACGTGTACCTTAGCGCAAATCGTCATCCATCACCGTGTGGGCGTGTCACTGTTGCTGCTGACTTCGAATCCTGTCGTAGACGTCGATAGTGCCAGTCTGTTTCTCTACAGGAGGAGGCTCCGGCACTTCTCAACATGGCTGTGAATACTATGATTTGAGCTGGTGGACGCCTTTGCTGTATGCAGACTACGTCAAGGCCATGGATGTCCTGATCACCTCTGGGAAACTGTTGGTCGTCTTGAGCAGCGCTGATGGCCATGCAAGCTAACTCTGTGGGGCAATGGCTTCCTCGACGACAGTGGCGAGGACACCACTGTGTTGTCCTTCACGGCAAGCCATACAGGGCTTACATTTGTGCAAGATAATGCCGCCCTGCACACGGCGAGAACTTCTACTGCTTGTCTTCGTCCTTACTGAAACCTTAGCCAGCAAGGTGGCATGATCTCTTCCCACCTGAGCAGTGTGAGAAGTGCTCTCCGACCAACTTGAGATTTTGACAGTCTAATGCGCCAAATCGATTTTCAAAAATGGTTCAAATGGCTCTGAGCACTGTGGGACTCAACATCTGAGGTCATCACCCCCTAGAACTTAGAACTGTTTAAACCTAACTAAGACAATCATGCCCGAGACAGGATTCGAACCTGCGACCGTAGCAGTCGCGCGGTTCCAGACTGAAGCGCCTAGAAACGCTCGGCCATTCCGGCCGGTGTGTACGTATCACTTCACTGTCATGACGCCCGTCGGCGGTGTAGCGCCATATAACTATACACTACCAGTTCTACAACGTTTACAGCCCTCCGAACATACCACCATGTGATATGAAAGGAGTGTCTTAATATCATGTCCGGTAAGCTTACAAACGATTGTCAAACATTTTCCCATGCGTCTGTGACATAGTAGTTGTGCAAGCACATATCACAAATTGGCAATACAGTGATGATTCGCAACAAAAACAATAACTCATATCAAGCTAATGGTCACCATTTTGAGCAGTTGTCGTAAAAATTAAAACGTCATAGAGGCAACCGAGTGATCACTGCACATTGTCATCGTGACACTACCCTCCATTGAATGTGCAATCGTTTGCGTTTGCAGATTACTACCCAATAAGTCCTCCATGAAGTCCATAATCAGTTAAATACACACGGAAAGTTCTCCATAGAACTGTTGAACTCGTGCAGTAAAAAGTATCTGAACCGTCGGTTGCTGAGGGTGGCTACTACCCTCCCGCATTTCCGTGCGTCATAGCTCGTACAATGTTTTGTGTCACATTCCGTATTCCGTTTATCACTCTTCAAACCCATAGTCTAACAGCACCTAATGTATTCTAAGTAGTTTCTTTATGTTTTAATAAAGTGATTATCAAATTGTAAGGTAACACTGGCATTACGTTTATTAATTATTTACAGTAAAGGAGTGTAATAAATATTGTACGAGATAACATCGACTTCAGCGTACCCTGCACGAATAAGTCCTTATTTTGGTGATGTACCTATGGCAGGCAATCTGAAAAACGAGGGCTTCTCGATCTTAATTAGTTGCTCTCCTCTAGAATGTAAGTCGAGTTGTCGAACAGCACAGACGACACAAAAATTTCCTGTTCACTTTGCAGATCTGCTCGTATCTGCAGCGCCTGAGAGCAGAAGGAGATCAGCTGGCTTTACTCGTGAAGTGCCACATGTTCTTAATTAACGTAAGAATCTAACTGATGTTTGCCATGAAAATGTAATCCAATTCAGCACACAGAAATAAAGGGTAGAGGAAAGTGTCCAAAACCCGACAAACATTTTGCTTTTAATTTGTAAAAGTAAAAATAGTTGAAAATTGTGTTCAATGCGTGTAATACTTACTCTATAATGTCAGGCACCACCTACGTTTACTCTTAGAAATATAATGAAAAGTTTTTATGAAAAATGTATTGTTTTTCAAACTTTTACACTTATCGAATTTACAAAATACTTCTGAAAATCAGATCCCTTATAAAGACAATTGAAATGACATTAAACAAATTTATAAAAAGGTATTCAATCAGAGAAAGTATAATCTAATTTCAAAGTGGATATAATAATACAGAATTTCTGTTTTCTTTGCTGGACCTAAGAGCCCTTCTGCAGGATATTCTTGCAGGCATTATTTCTGGCGGTTTAGTTTTTTGACTTTTATGAAAAAGACTATCACTGATATTCTAGAAATTTCGACTTTGAAACGATATTCAACGCTCTGTGTCTCTAACAGTTGTACGGGCATTCTTCGCAAATCGTTAGGAGCAAGCCCAAAGCAAGAGAGAGCTACACCAATTCATGATCTATACCTATAATTGTACGTCTGCCTCTTTTTGTTTTTGACGCTGCCTTGGGTGTACCGCATTTCATGCTGGACAATCTCTGAAGTGTTTAATTTCTTTTTTTCCAGTCCATCTTCTTTTTCTGAACTGCGTCAGTAGCCTTTGTTAATATAGACGGAATCTAGTTTCTTTGCTCAACCCTCCCCGTGTCCGTCTGCAATCTGCAAGAGCATTTCAAGATAATAATTGTGTATGGTTATACAGGCGGAATTTAAACATGAAATGGTAAGGGGTCTGTCTTATGCAGCTGAAGGCCGTTCGGTTTACGTGACTAGAGACTACATTTTGTGAACAGAATAAATTCTTAGACACACGTCTAAATGAAATAATTTCATTTAGGCATAAACCTTTCATCTTAATGTTGAAGGACAGATATAGACTGAGAGGCTTACTCGACAGTATTCATGAGAAATGACGAGAAACGTAGCACAACGTAAAAACTTTCTGTATTGTTAAAAAACGTAATGCGCAGATGTTAAGCAACCACTACGAGGTGGTAAAAACATAAACTACTTTTGACACTGGTTCTCAATATTTTTCAGGAGAATGCGGGGGCAAGGGACTAGGCTGTCCTCTTTTGTGGAGGAGTCCAGTTCAAGGCTTTTCCTCTACTTTTAAAGCAATGAATAGTGGATAATGCGTATTTCATACTTGAATGAAAGCTATCGTCCACAATACCACTTCGATTTATTCCCTAACCATGAAAAAATTATTAAAATCTCAAATGATAGGCATAATTTGGTAACAAGCTCGGATCGGAGTTAAGGGAACTGGAATATTTTAACGGCTTAGGCATCTACAGCCAAAATAATTTTTCTTCTTCTTCTCCTTCTTCTTCTTCTTCTTGCCTTACGGCCTCTGTAGGACCAAGGGTAGCCCCTTTGTGGACTGCATTTTCCTCTTCTTCTCCCAGAACCTCTTCACTCTTTCTCTTCTTCTTTCCCGCTCTTCTTCCGAGATCTTCAGTTTCCGTTTCTCCTGTGGGCTCCACTGGTGACACTAATCTTTTCCTGTATTCTTCTCTGTCATTGATCTCCGGCGTATTGCTCGGTGTATATTTGTTCCTCCAATTTCCCTTTCCTTCGATCTTAATCCACAATTCCAACCAGTCCTTCCGAAGTTCAACAACCCACTTGGTTCCTGTCTTTCCCCTTGTCCTCCATGACAAAAATGACTCATACGCTGCACAGACATGGGACACACGGAATTGTACACTACAAGTACCGTGTGCAACAGTCGCTAATCTGGCTTTACAGTTCTTGGATGTATGTCCGATTCGTTTTAGTTCTAGACAACATACCACGATTCTTTGTATCTCTCATATCCCGAGGCTAGCCGTTTACTTCTAAACCACTTAATTAGTTTGCGTGTTCGACCTGCTGGTCATTTAGCTGTATAACGTCAATGAGCGTGGTGATTTTCAGTACAGTGCTACCTTGTGTTTGTCTTCGTGAATGTGAAGCTGGCGGCACAGAGACGGTGTCGGTATTAGGGTCACACCATAATATGAGAGAGAGGGGGAGATACACCATGAAACAGTGTCTTATGGAAAAGTTCAAATGACTCCTATCACAGTGTGTTGTGTTGTCAGGGATATTCTCACACTTTACACTATGCTAACAGCAAAATTTTGATCATTTAAGCAGTAGGGCAGTGATGCTAAAAGAAGCGGGCCCTATAAGGATTAGCATTCATCTGGTTACGTGAACTACTCCATTCACATCAAAGTTTTCTATTTTTCTAATATTTCACATCATGTTTTTCTATTATGGAAACGTTTACAAAATAATACTGAATATGTTGGATAAACCTTCCTAAAGAAGACCCAAATCGCGAAATATTGAAAGGTAACTCTGGTGAGACTATTTAAATGATTGAGAACGTAGGCAAAAGTTAGTGTAATAATAACATTTATTTTTCACAAACAAGTCATAAATTATACTAAACAAGTTATCGATTTAATACCCTAAAGAACTAACTGGTTATTTACTACTCCATTGTGTGGTTCCTCGGTGGCAGAGGCAGTTAACTAGGTGAACAGTTGGCCAAGTATTCTGGCCCTAAAAATGTGGATAACGGAAGCTGAGTTGATCTGACGCTGAGCATACTTTGATTGATCAAGTCTACTGAAGTTTATCTACATAGGTGCAGCTGAGAGCAAGTGGCGATTGAGATTTGTGCGTCCCGATAATGCCGGAGCGGCAGTATGTTACCCTGTCCGCTTCTTGCGATGACGTGACTTGCAGCGGGCGAGATGTCTGCGGTGGAGGTGAGACGTGGCGGCACCTGTGAATCGATCGTGGCGACGAAAGAAATGAAAAATGTCAGGGTCTAGCGATCAGGCAGACAGATCGCAATTTACTCTCTAGCAGAGCCCTGAAATCACGGTAGATTTCAGTGTATGACTCACCCGTTCGCTGGTAGTACGAAGGACCAATCTGGCTCACTTATACGACAGAGCGCACAAAAAAATGGTTCAAATGGCTCTGAGCACTATGGAACTTAACAGCTGTGGTCATCAGTCCCCTATAACTTAGAACTACTTAAACCTAACTAAACTAAGGACATCACACACATCCATGCCCGAGGCAGGATTCGAATCTGCGACCGTAGCGTCGCGCAGAGCGCACAAGGATACCATATGTCAAGACTGGTAAACCACAAACTAATAGGTATACCTTCGGCAACCAAGTAGTGCGAGATGTTTGAAGTCACACTGTCGGTACAGTAAGAACTTCACCACAGGCTCCCCAGTCTAAACTACTCGCGAGTGAAGTCAGTCTCAGGACAGGTTCCAAGTACCAACCACACACGCCAGAGTTTCGACCAGAAGTGCTTACCAGACCAAAGTCCCACCCCGAGTGCTTCGCACCTCTCCAGAAAAAAATTCCGTTTTCCCGCAAAGTGCACGAACGATACCACCTTCACATCATCTTGAGCCAATCAGAGGGGTCTAGAAACGCTAAATCTCCCCTTCCACACGACAGCAGAAACTCATGTCGAACTAGACCAAGAGTTAAGAAACCTGCGTCTCCGAAAAAATTAGACTTTTCCAAGTTCTCACAGAGGCGGAAAGAAATATTATTTTTTTCCAAAGTCGTGTCTCTTCCCATGCGAACAAGGGAACAGATACGATCTCAAAGATCTTTATCTAAGTCGTCTGTGCCTTGTAGCTTGTTAGTCCTAGCTATGAGTGAAATAAAGATTCTATCTCCAAACGTTTCTCAGACGCCGGATTTTTCTTATCCTACCAAGGCAGCTGGAGTGGGTGGTTGACTGGCCTATTTGCACTATAGGCAAACACGAAAACAGGTGAATTTTTATTACGCGTGGCTCTGCACACAGTGCGCAGTTTATGACACGTTCTTTCGGACCATCTCCCCAGCCCAGGCTTCTGCTGGCACTGCGGCGGATAGTGTGGCATCTACATCTACATCTACATCCATACTCCGCAAGCCACCTGACGGTGTGTGGCGGAGGGTACCTTCAGTACCTCTATCGGCTCTCCCTTCTATTCCAGTCTCGTATTGTTCGTGGAAAGAAGGATTGTCGGTATGCCTCTGTGTGGGCTCTAATCTCTCTGATTTTATCCTCATGGTCTCTTCGCGAGATATACGTAGGAGGGAGCAATATACTGCTTGACTCTTCGGTGAAGGTATGTTCTCGAAACTTTGACAAAAGCCCGTAACGAGCTACTGAGCGTCTCTCCTGCAGAGTCTTCCACTGGAGTTTATCTATCATCTCCGTAACGCTTTCGCGATTACTAAATGATCCTGTAACGAAGCGCGCTGCTCTCCGTTGGATCTTCTCTATGTCTTGTATCAACCCTATCTGGTACGGATCCCACACTGCTGAGCAGTATTCAAGCAGTGGGCGAACAAGCGTACTGTAACCTGCTTCCTTTGTTTTCGGATTGCATTTCCTTAGGATTCTTCCAATGAATCTCAGTCTGGCATCTGCTTTACCGACAATCAACATTATATGATCATTCCATTTTAAATCACTCCTAATGCGTACTCCCAGATAATTTATGATATTAACCGCTTCCAGATGCTGACCTGCTATTTTGTAGCTAAATGATAAAGGATCTATCTTTCTGTGTACTCGCAGCACATTACACTTGTCTACATTGAGATTCAGTTGCCATTCCCTGCACCATGCGTCAATTCGCTGCAGATCCTCCTGCATTTCAGTACAATTTTCCATTGTTACAACCTCTCGATACACCACAGCATCATCTGCAAAAAGCCTCAGTGAACTTCCGATGTCATCCACCAGGTCATTTATGTATATTGTGAATAGCAATGGTCCTATGACACTCCCCTGCGGCACACCTGAAATTACTCTTACTTCCGAAGACTTCTCTCCATTGTTCTGCTGGAGTCCTGTCTCGACAACGGGCTGTCCTGTCTACCCTGTAAGGCTGTGGACCTGTCTGGCAAGATTTAGTGAAGGATGAGCTCACTGCCAATTGCTTTCAACTCCCAACATGCCGTTTCTACGAGCTCAGAATCATAAAAATAAGTCATGCTTTTAGCGGCCTACCAGGCTCAATCAACTTCTGCTCAGGCCATTAACTTTCTAACGTCTCGCTCAAGGTGTGCCAGGTTATAACAAAATCTTTAATTATTTTCCGTACGGTATGCAAAAATAGGTGAGAGAGTAACTTGCCCCCTCTCAATATTTCTGCAAGAAGATATAATGTCCCACTAAATCATGTACTTCATTTATTGATGAACAGAAGCATGACGTTTTTCAACCTGAAAAATTCTGCTAGACCTATTGAGACACATATGAAAATTTATTTTCACCAATGCATTATAAAGGAACATGAGAAAAGAATTATTGCGGTCTATTATACAAGGTTTTCGAAAACTCCCGTTACAAGCTTCTATGACTCGTAGAGGGAAGTGAGAAGATAATATTTAGAACTGAAACACATGTCCGGAAACTTACAGTTTCCGTGCTAGAACCATTGGGAAACATGTTGGTAACGTGACAACTATTACATGTAACTGAGCCGGTGTGACCCAGTACATCATTTGTTTTACAGTTCTACTCATTAATAGCTAAAGAAATTACTCATGTAATTGATGACTGGTTCTCTTCAACGTGATGCAGTATGGCCTCTTCCAATTCGGGGGTGAGGCTGCTTCTTGGAGTACCACACTCACATCTGCTGACAGTAATGATACCCATCCTCAACACCGTTGAGCAATTATGATAATTGTGCGGGAAAGGATGTGCGAGGGAGTTCGACATTGTGGAGAACGATCTTGATAAAGGAGACAAGCATTTCATCGGTTACCGGGAGCTTCACCATTCAGAAAGATTACGTCAGTGTATTATGCAAACAATGTGCTCAACTATATTGATCTAACAGTCACGTACAAGTCGAACCAGGTCAGAGAGGTAGGACAGACGTCAAACGACATCGGACCATCCGACGTAGCCACTCCCCCGTTGTCATTGCCCAGTGGCATACCTACCTAGCAAACGTGTTTTCGGACGGTTGTAGAACGGAAACCGCACGTCCTCGAACGTGGCTTCCCATCCAAAATGTTACGTACTCACTCCCCTCTACAATTCGTAGAAAAGGAATTTGCGAACAAACTGCATGTATCGATTCAACTTTTACTGAACAGACAGATTTTTGCCACATTTCTCCCCATCACTTTTATCGTGAGTTTGTTCTTCGCGAAATCAATGGCATATGCCTCTCTGAAGAACATCTCTTTCAGATAAACCTTCGTATCATTTTCGCGCCTTTGTACTTCATACGCTCCCTTAATTTTCAGCATACTTCATCAAAACTAATTTTAAAATACAAACAAGTATTGCTCCCAGGTTTCTCCTTGACTCTGTTTCACAGTTACACAATGGTGTATTCTGTGTGCGTAAATTAAGAAATATGTTTTTCAAAATGTCTTAAGTCTTAACATCAGTGACACACTTTCTTCGCCGATGTTTGTCTGATCATAATTAACCGCTAAGAAGGTTAACACTATGACGTCTAAGCGGTGGGGGAGAGGGGGCGGGCCGGGAGTGAAAAGATGTTGTTGCACACACCACTGTTTATGTTCCTTACCTTTTACCCAAATAAATGTCGTAATGTCGTACAAGATTTTCACTTTGAGTTACCGTTTACTGAATTTTGTATGAAAAAGTAGTGTCAATAAATTTAGTAGAAAACGCCTCTTGAATGAAAAAAAGAAACTCCTAATACGGATTCACCAATCCCCCCCACCCTACGTTTCCATGCTACATAAAACTTTTCTATTAAAGACCTATTTCATACCTGTAAACAAGGGAAGTGTATGTTTCTTGTTGGCTGGCATTGTTGACATTTTCAACCAACAGTTCATTTGCTTGTTGCTTAAATTCAGCTGTTATTTATCTTGTAAATTTCGTGTGAGTTACTTCAGTTCCGTGTTGTCCACACCGAGACTCGGAAATGTCTAAAATAATACGTGAATCAACTTTAGAAACTGTTGTGAGCGAAATTTTAAACGAAGAATATATCTCAGGGAGTGAAAGTGAGGATGAGGATCGTGTTAAGGACTGTGATTCAGATCGGGAAAGTGATGTGGACGTCAGGGATGATGAAGGCGAAGAAGATAGTGTAGCCTGAGGTAGCGACCAGGAGGGTGTAGCTGTGACCCACTCTGGAAGAAGGTATGTAGTCACACTTCCCAGAATACCTAGCAGTTCTCTTGTAAATATAGTAAGGGAGCAGGTAGGCGTAACTCCAGATAATTTTTGAGATTTTCCTGGAGAAGCCTTGATACTACTTTTTACACTGACATCTTGGATGCTTTACTATAACATTCAAATGAAGAGACAATTAGGCTTCTACTAATGAGAAAGAAATACAAATATCAAAAAAAAAGTTTTGCATCACCTCGGTTCCGAGAGTTCCGGAACGTGTAGAGAAAATTGGACTCATTTCCGCCCTTTTTATTGCTCACTGCATGTTGTACCACCATACAGCGAGACCTTCACAGGTAGTGTTCCAGATTGCTGTACACACAAGTACTTCTAATACCCAGTAGCACGTCCTCTTGCATTGATACATGCCTGAATTCGTCGAGGCATATTATTCACAAGTTCATCTAGGCACTGTTGGTCCAGATTGTCCCACACCTCAAGGGCGATTCGGCGTAGATCCCTCAGACTGGCTGGTGGGTCACGTATTCCATAAACAGCCCTTTTCAATCTATCCCATGCATGTTCGATAGCGTTCATGTCTGGAGAACATGCTGGCCAGTATAGTCGAGCGATGTCGTTATCCTGAAGGAAGTCATTCGCAAGATGAGCACGATGGGGGTGCGAATTTTCGTCCATGAAGACGGATGTCTCACCAATATACTGCCGACATGGTTGCACTATCGGTCGGAGGATGGCATTCACGTATCGTACAGCAGTTACGGCGCCTTCCATGACCACCAGAGGCGTTCCTCGGCCCCACATAAAGCCACCCCAAAACGTCAGGAAACCTCCACCTTGCTGCACTCACTGGACAGTGTGTTAGGCTTTCAGCCTGACCTGGTTGCCTCCAAACATGTCTCCGACGATTGTCTGGTTGAAGACATATGCGACATTCATCGGTGAAGAGAACATGATGCCAATCCTGAGCGGTCCATTCGGCATGCTGTTCGGGCCATGGTGTCGTGGTTGCAAAGATGAACCTCGCCATGGACGTCGGGAGTGAAGTTGCGCATCATGCAACCTATTGTTCACAGTTTGAGTCGTAACACGACGTCTTGTGGCTGCACGAAAAACATTATTGAACATGGTGGCGTTGCTGTCAGGGTTCCTCCGAGCCATAATCCGTAGGCAGTGGTCATCCACTGCAGTACTAGCCTTTGGGCGGCCTGAGCGAGGCATGTCATCGACAATTCCTGTCTCTCTGCATTTCCTCCATGTCCGAACAACATCGCTTTGGTTCACTCCGAGACGAATGGACACTTCAGTTGTTGAGAGCCCTTCCTGGCAGAAAGTAACAATGTGGACGCGATCGAACCGCTGTATTGACCGTCTAGGCATGGTTGAACTACGGACAACACGAGCCGTGTACTTCCTTCCTGGTGGCATGGCTGGAACTAATTAGTTGTCGGACGCCCTCCTTTTAATAGGGGCTGTTCATACATCTTTGGATAGTTTTAGTGATATCTCTGAACAGTCAAAGGGACTGTGTCTGTTGTACAATATCCACAGTCAACGCCTGTCTTCAAGAGTTCTGGGAACCGGGGTGATGCGATCTTTTTTTTGTGTAGATGCCTTTACAGAAGTACTGATACTTATGGGTCCAAATAATAACAATTCTTTCATTGGACAAATTCTCTGAAGAAACCAGATGGGTCGGCTCGTTTTCGAGATTATTATGAGCAAGAGATCGTTTCAAAGAACTTTATAGAATCATTAGGTTTGATGGCAAAACTACCCACTAGCGAAGAAAGAAGGGAGAGAAGTCGACAGGAGTGCCTTATGTTTTCATTACTGTTTAAACCAAGAGTGCGCCTCACCAATGACGAGATGCTCAGTTCGTTTAGGGTACGCTGCTCATTGAAAGCGTTTATGAAGGAGAAATCGGGCAAGCATGGCATCCTTATATGCATGATGCCAGACGTAGCAGACAGATAGGCCATGAATATGGAAGCCTATGCAGGTATAATACAGAGTTTGTTCAAGGAAGAACGAGTTTCAACAGTGGCCATTACATGTGTGGCAGTGCCTGTAATAAATGCTTGACGAAATATTACTGCAGACCGATACTAAATCTTTGCGGATTTGTCTGAAAAGTTATACTAAGACTACAAAGTTAGTAAAATAGGAACTCTCCATTTAAACAGGTGATGTATTCCAGACATCATGGAAAACGCTTCAAATCGAGAGCTATATTCTTCAGTTGCCTCGTTTAAAGACTCAGCAACTGCTACGCCACCAATCACATTGGTCACCTACATAGTAAAACAAAATCAAGTAAAAGCTCGCCGGTGTTATCAACAATGCACCAAGATGAACACAACGAAGGAGGAGAGAAGAGTAAAGCAGACAAATATATATCATAACCCTACTAAAGGAGAAACTGATACCATTGATAAAGGGGAACAAAGAAATGGTCTATCAATATTTTACTCTTTTGTCGATATGTGTGCTATCTGTGCTACCACAATATGTAACCAGCAACATCCAAGGTGGAAAGAGACAAAACACAACGACAGGAAACTTTTCCTTCTGCAAGAAGTTGGGCTGGAACTAGTGAAACCGCAGGTAGCGGAAAGAATTACAAACGTAAGAGAGTGGTCGGATCAAATCGTACGGCAATGGAAAGTATTCTACAAAGGAAAATCAAGGCAGTGACAAAACATGCAGACCAGCCTCCCACAGGGAAGAAAGGTGCGATATTATGTAGAAGAGGCTGGAACAAAGAAGCAGAAGTGCAACAATCTATGTAAACCAAGACAGTATTGTGGAAAGTGTCGTAATCATGGATGTAAAATTCACAAGGAACTGTGAAATGTGACTGCTGCTTTGAAGTGGAGGACTCAGAGTAGTTTGTGTGATATATAAACACATCTGAATTTTGTATTGTAATACGCGAAGTTTTTATTGACTAACCTAATATTCGTAACTGTTGTTGTTGTTGTTGTCATCAGTCCTGAGACTGGTTTGATGCAGCTCTCCATGCTACTCTATCCTGTGCAAGCTTCTTCATCTCCCGGTACCTACTGCAACCTACATCCTTCTGAATCTGCAGTGTATTCATCTCTTGGTCTCCCCCTACGATTTTTACCCTCCACGCTGCCCTCCAAAACTAAAGTGGTGATCCCTTGATGCCTCAGAACATGTCCTACCAACCGATCCCTTCTTCTGGTCAAGTTGTGCCACAAACTTCTCTTCTCCCCAGTCCTATTCAATACTTCCTCATTAGTTATGTGATCTACCCATCTAATCTTCAGCATTCTTCTGTAGCACCACATTTCGAAAGCTTCTATTCTCTTCTTGTCCAAACTATTCGTAACTATTCGTAACTATTAATGACATTTATAAGTTACTTACTGTTTTAGTTAAAACACATAAACCTATTTGAAAATTTCAATTTTTATCATTAGATATTGTAATACAAGTGAGTCAACCGAAACCCTCTTCCCCACTCTCACCCCGCCCCCTCCTCCCCAACCTTTCGGCTTCCACGTTAGAAATAAAGCTTGAGCGTCCTTGAGTATAGCATCACCTTCATTACTTACTTTTTACTCGTATTATTCTGAATACATATTTTCTCATCACCAATTTGACAAAGCATATCTCTACATAAAGACGTTACGTAGAGAAACCTGTGTCGTGAAAGTATAGGTAGACTTGCAGCATTCGTGTGATTCAGAAGAGGGCGCTGTATCTCCGGTGATAAACGGGACTAAACTGTTTCTGGCAACAGTTCAGTTTGTCAGTCTGTCTCGAAGTATCACTTCGAACTTCGGTCGTACTGATAATGTCGTTTTATAGAGGGAAGGATTGTATGCACAGGAACTTACCTGCTGAGTTAGCATTCCCCACAGTAACACCACTGGAACATTTAACTGCTAATGTGACGCACTAATCGTAAAACATTACCTGATAGTTGTCTTCTGCGGCCAAAAACACCAGATAATGACTGCTATCTACAAATTGGCGTCCGAATGTGCCTCTAGGCGAAGGGACCAAAACTGAGCGCTGATTTTGAAGGCATCTGGCTGTGTGGACCATGCAGAGCGTAAACGTCTCTACATGATCAACTTGTCCTCTGGTGGCCCATTACAAACAACAGTACATCCTGAACAACGTATACGACGCGAGGAACTCAGGTCTCACATTATAATTACTGTCATGCGTGCAGAAAGTGAGAAAGGAAAGACTTGGATTTACTTCTGTTAGCCCGTACCAGCGCATTTTATTGTGGACCATCTTTGTGAGCAACGAACGACGTAATTTGTTGGTATGACGTTTTGTGGTACCACAGGGGTCAGTGTGCACCATCGCTTTGAAACCCATATCTTTAACACTTTCCTTCATAGTTAGTAGACAAGTTACTAGTAATCGTGTACCGATAAGTAAAATGACTACATAGATCCCGTCGGTTTTATAATGTTGACGAAACCAGATAGTTGCAGCTTACACCAAATAAATGTTTCTTTGGCACTGTTTACACGTATTTGGGTGGTGGCCTGACATTAAGTGTGGATGCAAAATAAAAAACATAAATGGCAAGTAATATATATACATATACATATATATATATATATATATATATATATATATACTCCTGGAAATGGAAAAAAGAACACATTGACACCGGTGTGTCAGACCCACCATACTTGCTCCAGACACTGCGAGAGGGCTGTACAAGCAGTGATCACACGCACAGCACAGCGGACACACCAGGAACCGCGGTGTTGGCCGTCGAATGGCGCTAGCTGCGCAGCATTTGTGCACCGCCGCCGTCAGTGTCAGCCAGTTTGCCGTGGCATACGGAGCCCCATCGCAGTCTTTAACACTGGTAGCACGCCGCGACAGCGTGGACGTGAACCGTACGTGCAGTTGACGGACTTTGAGCAAGGGCGTATAGTGGGCATGCAGGAGGCCGGGTGGACGTACCGCCGAATTGCTCAACACGTGGGGCGTGAGGTCTCCACAGTACATCGATGTTGTCGCCAGTGGTCGGCGGAAGGTGCACGTGCCCGTCGACCTGGGACCGGACCGCAGCGACGCACAGATGCACGCCAACACCGTAGGATCCTACGCAGTGCCGTAGGGGACCGCACCGCCACTTCCCAGCAAATTAGGGACACTGTTGCTCCTGGGGTATCGGCGAGGACCATTCGCAACCGTCTCCATGAAGCTGGGCTACGGTCCCGCACACCGTTAGGCCGTCTTCCGCTCACGCCCCAACATCGTGCAGCCCGCCTCTAGTGGTGTCGCGACAGGCGTGAATGGAGGGACGAATGGAGACGTGTCGTCTTCAGCGATGAGAGTCGCTTCTGCCTTGGTGCCAATGATGGTCGTATGCGTGTTTGGCGCCGTGCAGGTGAGCGCCACAATCAGGACTGCATACGACCGAGGCACACAGGGCCAACACCCGGCATCATGGTGTGGGGAGCGATCTCCTACACTGGCCGTACACCACTGGTGATCGTCGAGGGGACACTGAATAGTGCGCGGTACATCCAAACCGTCATCGAACCCATCGTTCTACCATTCCTAGACCGGCAAGGGAACTTGCTGTTCCAACAGGACAATGCACGTCCGCATGTATCCCGTGCCACCCAACGTGCTCTAGAAGGTGTAAGTCAACTACCCTGGCCAGCAAGATCTCCGGATCTGTCCCGCATTGAGCATGTTTGGGACTGGATGAAGCGTCGTCTCACGCGGTCTGCACGTCCAGCACGAACGCTGGTCCAACTGAGGCGCCAGGTGGAAATGGCATGGCAAGCCGTTCCACAGGACACATCCAGCATCTCTACGATCGTCTCCATGGGAGAATAGCAGCCTGCATTGCTGCGAAAGGTGGATATACACTGTACTAGTACCGACATTGTGCATGCTCTGTTGCCTGTGTCTATGTGCCTGTGGTTCTGTCAGTGTGATCATGTGATGTATCTGACCCCAGGAATGTGTCAATAAAGTTTCCCCTTCCTGGGACAATGAATTCACGGTATTCTTATTTCAATTTCCAGGAGTGTATAATACGAGCAGAGTACTGAGTGCCTAAAAATGTGCGAGCAATGTTCATCTACTGCACTTAAATAATGAAAATCAACAGAAAAGACTCAAAGTCAGAAAGTGAAGTTTCTCACTATCAATTTTATTACAAGTCTAAAGTTCGTTACCCAAAATAACCACTTCTGAAGGAGTGCATAAGAGTATCACGCACGAATATCAACAGCAGAAAAAACAAGATTAGCCAGTCATCAAAAACCAAATAATTTAAGGGCAGTAAAAGTTGAAGTCTGGAGCTCTGGCTCACAAAAATCATTCCAGGTGCGCTAAATCGTTAAAACTTGAAGTCATGCAGCTGCCCGAGTCACGGCCTCCAATACGCACTGCGCATAAGGACCACGAAAATAAGAAAGAGGAAGTTAGGGCTCATACGGAGCCATACAGACAGTCTTTCTATTTGCGAGTGGAACAGGAAACGAAGTGACTATAGTGTGTACGCTCCGCCACACTCCGAAAGTGGATTGCAGAGTGTCGATGTAGACGTAGAATTGACAGGTAGATTGTTGTTGCGTTTACTGACACCATCAGCTTTCATCCACAATTTCACTATTCTGATGCATTGTATGGTCAGAGTGCTCAAGTGGCTTAGTAATTTTGTAGTCTATTATAATCAGCAATAATAGTAATCCTCATAATATTAATCCTAGAACTGTAAATCGCAATGAGTTAGTCTCATTGCTGCGATTCTACTGGTGTTCTTGTATTTTGTGTCTCCATCCCCTTCAGCTCGTGCTCTTGCAGTAGTCTAAGGAAAATGCGCATCTGCAGCTTTACTAGCATTTGACTCATTTATGGCGCAGCTGTCCGGCTGCCACAAGCTGCCGAAACATTCACCACTGACAACTGCACCGTAATGCCACACTGGGTCAGTGGTGTCAGGTGCTATAGACTGATGGTGTAGGGTTCGACTGCTAATAATTATCGTGCTAGAGTGTAGAAGCATCTAGGTGCCAATTCATATCTCAGGCATGTAATCCCACGATCTCATCAGTGAGGTGGGCCAATCACGTTTAGGGCTGGTATCAAGTACAAGTGTCAGACGCGTCTCGTCAATACCGATGGAAAGTCGAGAGATACAGTATCAGCCGACGACTCTTCGACCTATTGTACAGAAATGTGTTGATTCCTGACCCTTAATACACTAGCATACCAGACCGACAGAATAAGCATCTCACTGAAGGAGTCAGCGATCAATCCTGCGATGTCTGCTGACATCAACTCAATTCATTATGCATGGGACCATCTGGAAAATACGACGCCTCGCTGCAGGAATCCTCGTTGGATGACCATAGGAAGGCCACTGTAGAAATGTATGACAGGTCGGGTAGTATAATCTCGAGGGTTGGCGGTATCGTGCGGACCACACAGTACGCCACGGAGAACACGCCAGTTGAACGTCAAACACCACCAGATTTAAATTTCACAGACCGACAGAGATGTGAATTTTTTCAAGAGACTGTCCTTGTTATTATTACTATTTTATTTACTTTTCATAGTGAAGTTATTCTTATTAAGTTTAATGTGGCTTTACTTTTATTCCTTATGCTCATTGAAACTAAACACGTATTCACTGACCGTTATACATTTGGCGCAAAACTTTTTCAGAGGTTTCTTTGCAAAATGGGAATTTAATCACATATTTAAGTTTCTGATCACACAAATTGTGTCATGCTGTACCTGCTTGTTACCAAACCATCGTAAGATTATTTCAATATGTCAGCTGAACGATCCTGGGGAGGTGCTAAAATACTTCAGACTGTTAGAGACTCTCAGCTGACAAATTACTGGGTAACTTTTTCAGATAATTTCTCAAAGGTCTGTTAAGTCGAAATCGCTAACACCATCATATGTGTGAATTGAGGCTGAAATACGTAAGTAGAAATTCCCCTAATTCAGTAAGACAAGTCTGAGAATTTCTCTCCTGTTTTTACGGCGCCTTTTCTATTTCTGAAGTCCATCTGGTCGCTATTCCCTTTTCTAGTGCCTTATAGCAGACTCATTTCATTCATGGAGGCATTTTGTGAATTGTAAGTCTGAGGGGACACACACGAACCTCGCAAATATTCACACACCCCATAAAAAAGAGGTTTTTTGAATTTTAGAAGTTGATATCTCAGCTGCTTGCGAAGTGAATTTTATGAACGTTCCTTTATCACTATCCTACAAGATAATCCAACCTGTGACCAATGTCTTTGCGGTTTATAATATACGGAAAGTCCATAATTAAAGTTCCAGAGTCCAACAGTTTTTTACTTTATAAGTCAATGTTATGCCAAGATCAGTCACAGAAGAGCAATCAAAGGAATTGAAAATTTCATTGCAAGTTTCAAAATCTCTTCAACTTCAAAGAGTCTAATAGCAGTGACCTCGAGTGGAGGGTTAGTCGGTTTGCCATACCTAACATGTGCGATATCGCAGAATATGCTTCTATTGTTGTGATCTTAAGGAGGTAGGAAAAGAGAGTTATCGAAATAGCGGAAATTAAATTCTTAAAAGCAAAGGCTGTATACTATCTCATCATCTGTTATAGTTTTATTAATTTTGTAGTTTTCTTTGTTTATAGATTTTCTGACCAGTGTTCTATAAGCTATATAAGGACCTTTGCATGATCAAGTAGCTTTTCCCCGAAAGCTTTTAAGGAACATGATAAATAAATAAATAAAAACGAAATAAGAGAAAAATCTGGATGAAGATATGAAATTAAAAAAGTGACAAAAATGACTTACAAACGGATATAAATAATGAAATTTACATATATGTGAGGTAGTTGTAAAATATAATATTTTTAATGCCTTAAATTGTGGCATTATAAGACATATGTGAAACTCTATGAGTCGGAAGCATTACTTTTATCAGGAAGCAAAGAAATGAATCTTGCGAAGAAACATTGTGTCCAATCAAAAATGAAGATGGCAAACGAGTTCTGACATCAAATAACAGATGAGATTAGGAAAAGACATGCACATCTAGGCTGAAGGAAGGAAGGAAGGAAGGCTGATTGACAACGAAGAACCACACAGTCATCCAAACAAGAAAAACAGACAAAGAAAATGAATGGGGAGGCAAGACAGTAACAACTTAGAACAAATGTAAATTTAACAGACGATCGTACTTAGAAGAGACAGTTTCAGACTAAAAGACAAGAAATTCAGTAAGAGAAAACAACTGGACTGATATGCAAAAATGAGAGAGAAATAACCCATTCTGAGAAAATGAAAGTGTTTCGGAGAAAGATGAAGGAAAAGGAAAAAAGATAGTTATCTTCAGGCAGTCTTTAGTTGACGCGAAACCAAATAAAATATCAATAAACGAAAAGACGAATTAAGAAACTAAGACATCTGACAGAAATTCAGAAATAAGACAATATGAAAGAATTAAATCTCAACTGGTGCGATCATCTCATAAATGGACGACATAAGCCTTGCCTAAAAGGCTCTGCGCAACAAACTGACTAGTCGGAGATATTCTGGACACCTGTGCAAGCGAAGCAACGACGGGGCATTACTATTTCAAGAGAACGAACTGCATGGTCCACCATGGGGATGATGTTACTGATGACATACCCAGTGCTAAACAGTACTCGAGTACACAATACGACGACACGACGGAACGGGAATTTTTAACGCGTAATCACAGTCGACTGTCCGGTTTGATTTAGAATGTTGATTCCTGGCTTGCATAGTCGGCTAAAATATCTCACGTCAATCACTTGTCGGGTAAGGATGGTCAACAACTTATCTATCACTTTTCTCCGGCAATCTCTTCCTTTTTTCTCAGACAGAACGATACACAAGAAACACATCCACACCCTTCTAGATCCCCGGCCACGAGATGTGCAGGGGGTAATTCTCATAGATCTCCGTCTACATCTTTACCCCGCATACCACCTTACGGAGTATGATGCACGATACTTCACATACCACTGTCTCTTTCCCCCCTTCCCTCGTTCCTGTCTGTCTCACATATCTCACAGAACAACAGCTGTTCGCAAGGTTTCAAGAAAGTTCGAATGTCTAATTTCAGCATCTTGGTCTTTTGGTGACCTGTATGTACTACGAATCAAAATACCGATTGACCCCACTAGTAATAGCTAACCGCGCCGTGATACACGATGACTCTCCTGTAGCGTGTAACAATGGAGTTGGCAGAGCTTCTCCGTGACGCTTTCGCGCTTACGAAACGAACCCGTCGCGAAAGGCTATCCTACCTGGGCAGGGTAGCAGATTCAGGAGCAATACTCAAGTGTCGGTCGATTTAGGGTTTTGAAATCAACATCCTTCTGAAATGGAAAACGTTCCTGGAGATGTTTTCGTTGATTCTCGGTCTAGTATCTACGTACCTTTCCTACTATCAGTTTTTTGGTCTTTCCACTTTAAATTGCTCCATATGCATACTCCCAGATAGTTAATGAAACTGCTTCCAGTGACTGTTCGACAGACGTGTAATCAACCGTTAATGTGCTCTTTCACTTATTTAAGCGTTACGTTTGTTTCTGCTGAGGTTCACGTGCCAATTCCTGCACCAGGCGTTGAACCTCTTAAAAAATGGTTCAAATGGCTCTGAGCACTATGGGACTTAACTTCTGAGGTCATCAGACCCCTAGAACTTAAAACTACTTAAACCTAACTAACCGAAGGACATCACACACATCCATGCCCGGGGCAGGATTCGAACCTGCGACCGGAACCTCTTCACATGTACCTGCATTTCGCTGCAGTTTTCTAGTGTTGCGACTTGTCTATATACAACGGCATTACCCACGAACAGTCTCATGGAGCTTAAGATGTTATTCTGTAGGTCTCTTGTGGTCCTATACCAGAACTTCTTGTGGTTCTATACTAGCACAGTCTCAGTAACACTCCCTGGGCTTGCGCATGTCGATCATTTTGCATGTGATAGTTTCTCTCGTTTACTGGGAAATCTGTCCAACCACAAACCAGTACTGGCGTACCGTACACACTATTTATATCCACTATGGGAATTGCCTAGAAGCCTTCCTGAAAGTCAAGGAACATGCATCAATCGGGACGATGCAATCCACTGCCTTCTTAATCTCGTGGAGAAACAAAGCGCGTTACGTTTCGAATAAGTTTACGGAATCTACACGGTGGTCCACAATTGGAGTTACAGGCTTCTAGTGGCTATAGAGGCGACATAGTTGATAACATTTTGATCAGGAACCCTTGACCGGAAATGTACGGTTTGGATGCAAAGTAAGTTAGAAGAGCGATTAACTTTCCAATCTCCCGCTTAGACGACGTATATAACGGGGACTATGAGTCCTGAACTATATGCTCCAGAGAAGCTCGTGGCATGCACAACGTTATGAGTACTTTTCGTCGGGATCTCTCTTACGTGACGTAGGACGTCCTCTTCAAAATCGAGATTGCAACGCGTCGGTGAAACATCAGAGTCAACCCTCCTCGTATTTGCGAACTTACCATTTTCTCGCAACCTTTGCTACAATAGGACTAAAATTTTACCAGATGGACTCAGGTGATCTGGGAAAGTTCTCTATACATGCTTTACGCATCTCTGCCGTTTCATACGAACCGTAAAGCGGGAAATTCGAAATTGATCCGACCTTAAAACTTTTTTTAAATCGAAACGGTATGCTTCCGGACATGGGTTCCCTACCAAAACTTCATCTACTAGGTCCCCTCTACTATCCCTACAAACTTGTAATAGGAATTCTGAAACATCCTGTATATGTATTTTTGTAGTCAAAGTAATCATTTGTATAATGTGATGTATCTTGTGCGATGTCTAGTTCTGTCATAACTGTCAGTTTCAGAATTTTAGGAACAGCAGAAAACTCTAAGAACCAGCTTGATCTTTTGTCTGTATTTCACAGAATGTTGATTAATTTTTTTGTCCGCTAGCATTTGATTATCAGCAAACTCATTCTGTGCGAAGAATCTGTGATGGAAACTACCTTATCCTTGGGTGCACGTGTATCTGTGTGTCTGGCAGCCATGTTTAATTTTCGTTCAATGGACAATCTCATAGGACTCGAGATTATGTATCTGGGACACAAAGATCACAATTACTCTTCTTTCTGCTAAATACAACGAATGTAAGTTAAACGTGACTAAACACATAAGCAATGCAGAAGGCTTCTGGATGCATCGTAAAATTTTAAATATGGTATCCTGTAATAACGCTGGAGGAACTGAATAGCAAGTTATCCGAAGGGAGTAGATTTCTTTGCCTACAGTGTTTTACATTTTCTTTTTTCCTAATTCTGCTGTTCACCTCGTCTGAGATTCACGCTGTCGATATACTACACTTGTGACGTTCTCTCCTTCAGTTGGTGGTACACGCACTGCGTTCGTCAAACGCCACGCCGTGCGTGGCGCTGCTCTGACGCCGGAGGACTACTTTTCCAGCCTCGTGGACCAGTTCGATGATGCCGTCCGCAGTCTGGGATTCAACAACCTAGCCGTTCACGACTTCACCAAAGATCTTAAGTGAGTCGCTACTTCCATTCGAGATTATTACTATATTACAAATAAATACTGGTGTTAAGACCGTAATTTAAACTTATTTCGGAATTTATGAAGTGATGACTGTGGTAGTCTTTTTCACATTTCTCATTTTAAGAGAAATTAAACATGTGATGAATGGGACTCGTTTTCAAATCGAGAAAATCCCTCAGCTGTGAATTTTTTTTTGTTTTGTTTCGAAATGTATTATAAGAACAAAAACAGTATTTAATATTTTTTTGTGTGGTATTCAAAAAAATTTAAAAACCTCTCTCACACCGGACTGATTTACCTTCACTGATCAGCATAGTAAATAACATGCGTATGTTAAGGGAATTTTCATTTACAAAGCAGGCTGATCACATTCACACTGTTAAATACTGTTCTATCCTGATTAAATTGAGCTTAACTTAAATTCCATAAGGCAGTGAAGCAATTTCGAAGTCTCGGTGCGACGAAAATTGTCAGTCGATCTCCTGAAAACATTTGTAATAATTATTAACTTTCGGTGATCACATTGGGGAAGACCGGAAGATCTACTGGTAAGACCGTGTTAGCCTATTTATTTGAAGTAACTGCACATCTTGAGCATACAAAACGGCAGGTTCATCCAGTGTAAATCAGACGTTCCCCACAGCGTAGTAAGCAGACACTGTCAATAATAATCAGTTAAATAATCCGCGAACACACTTACTTTAGTTTAGTTCATGTATTAAATTCCTTCTCATACAGGATCTCATTAAGATGGCGACTAGCTCAACAATACCTACATATACATCCTCCTTCTTTCACGGCTAATCGGCAACCACTCCTCATTCTTTTTCCTGAGAGAAAACATAGATAGCAGAGAAGATATTCCATGGAGTAAATGAACGCTCCAAGGAATAATAGGGCTTTGAACTACTTTGCATTGATAATTATCGTATATTAAAGTTTAGGAATCGGTAAGATAAGAAGAGATATTTCGAGATATGTACTGAGTTATATAATTTATAAAATTTCTGGAAATGTCGCGGAGAGACCGCTGCAAGAGACATTACAAGTACTAAAATTCTTGTCTGTCCCACATTTGGCAAATTGAGAATATCGAAATATGACAGCGCAGGTATTTTGCTACATCAGACGTAATCACTGCAATTGCACCAACAATTGCCTACATGTGGGTAGGACTCCCGCACTGAGGGCTCCGTAAAAAACGTAATTATGTATATAGACAGTTTATCCTCTTCGAGAATAGAGGATCTCGACGATTTTTGTCTGTTATCTACACTGACGCTGGCAAGATATTGGTCCCACGAATTCCAAGACTTTCGAGATTGTTTAATTTCAAGTCTCAAGTCGGATAACAAATGAAAATAGAAATATTTTTTTCGTGTGATAAAATTACAAATTAACGAACTCGGATCTTTTCCTTTAGTTGTACTATGAAAATTTGCTTTTTGCCAAATTTCATGAATCTGGGTCAACGTGGATTATCCTGTAGGTTATGACATGTTATCTTTCGAGTAGCGAAATTTGTGACATAAATGACTGTATCTTTTGACTGCATTGACTAAAAAGTTAAAAACTTTTCAAGACCAAAGGACTATTGACCACAGTACTTGAGATCAATTTCAATTTGATACGCCAAACTGTTCCATAGGAAAAGGTCCTTAACGGATAGATAAGTAAATTCACAATTATCGGATTTTTTCGTTTAGTTGCGCCTTGAAACTTTCCTTCTTACCCAATGTCTTGATTCTAGGTCAATTGGAAGTACCGTAAAGGTTTTGATGAGTGAGTTTTCAAGTATCGAAATATGTTACACGAATGGCCGTATATTTTGACTGAATTGACTTAGAAGCTTCAAATTTATGCACCCCGAAGGGATAAAAGATGTTAATATGTGACATAAACCTGGACTTGATACGTCTACTGATTCCTGAGAGAAACGTTTCTTAACAGGCTGACTGGCTGACTCCTATAAGAGTTCCAATTTTGAAGACTGAGGCACGGAATCCTTAATCAGCCTTAGCACTGGGATACGTTCTGTCAGCTTTTCCTATTAATTAACTGGCTTTCACTCTGAGTTTCTCGCAGCCACGAAAAAGCTACTGTCAGTTCATGGAAAATTGAGATTTTTTCATAGTACTTAAATCAGAGGAAACACCGAATAGAAATACTAAATTATAAATTTATTGCGCAACCTAAGTAAAGTA